>NC_071466.1:142134091-142756414 GCF_028500815.1 Rissa tridactyla
AGGCAGAAGTGCAGTGACACTGGGTGATTCCTCCTTCTCCTCCTCTGACTCTGCTTTGCGCTTAACTGATAAGGTCTGAGACTTGCCCTGCATGAATAAAGAGGAATACGTAAGCAGAGAGAGGAGCCCCAGAGCAAAGAACAAGACAGAATGCAAAGAACAAGACAGAATGAAGGCAAAAGAAAGACGCATCCTGCTCCATCATACTAATCTCCGGCCTGGTTCCTTCTCCTGGAAATGCTTCTACCTCCTTCACAGTATATAACCACTACTTAGGAACATTTGCCTAGCAGGGAGCAAAGCTACATGGATCAACATGAATTGCGACATTCATACAATACCAAGACAGTGTGTGAACCTCAAGGGATTATTCCAGGAAGAAATAGAATGGCAGTCACCCAGCAGTTTCCAAACAGGCTCTTGGCTAGATCAGATCAGTGTCAATGGAGAGTCAAAACGGGAGGGGTAACATGTTGGATGGGAGCAGAATTGTCTCTAGAAATGAGACAAATCCTGTGACACCTTCCTGAAGAAGCAGCCAGAGTTCAGAAACAGTCTCTCTGGATATCTGAGCTGGAAAAGTGCTGTCATCCCAGGGATTTAGGCAGGCCCTCGGTGGACAATTCAGAGCAGCATGGAAGAGGCCCGTGGAACATGAGCCATCTTTGTTTTCCTCTGCGTAGCCTGTTACTAGAGGATCCTCTGAGGCCTAGAGTCAGTGGCTGGTACCACATGCCAAGGAGTCTCAGACCTAGAGGTATCAACACCTAAGGAGCAGAGGGGAGTTCAGTCTTCATGGCCCAGTCAGCTCTCATCTCTCTCTTGAGAGAGACAAAAAAGAAGCAACAAATGATTTGTATTTGGTTTATGTGGCAGAGTCTTGGTAGCATGGGGGCTGCAGGACTGACTTCCGTGAGAAGACACCAGAAGCTGCCCCATTTCCAACAGAGACAGTTCCAGACAGCTCCAAGACAGACCCACCGCTGGCAAAAGCTAAGCCCATCAACAATGGCGGTACCACCTCTGTGATAACATATTTAAGAAAGGGTAAAAAATACTGCATAAAACAGCTGGGAGAAAGGAGTGAGAAACCACCCTGCAGACACTGAGGTCAGTGAAGGAAGGGGAGGAGGTGCTTCAGGCACTGGAGCAGACATCCCCCTGCAGCCCATGGTGAAGACCATGGTGATGCAGGTTGCCCCCCTCCAGCTCATGGAGGACTCCATGCCAGAGCAGGTGGATGTGCCCTGAAGGAAGCTGCAGCCCGTGGAGAGCCCATGCTGGAGCAGGCTCGTGCCAGAATATGTGGCCCGTGAAGAGGACCCCACATCTGGCAGGACTTGTGACCCCATGGGGGACCCATGCTGGAGCAGTCTGTTCCTGAAGGATTGCACCCTATGGAAAGGACCCATGCTGGAGCAGTTCATGAAGAACTGCAGCCTGTGGGAAGGACCCACGTTGGAAAAGTTTGTGGAGGACTGTCTCCTGTGGGAGGGACCCTACGCTGCAGCAGGGGACAAGCATGAGGAGGAAGGAGTGGCAGAGTAAACGTGTGATGAACTGACCGAAACCCCCATTCCCCACTCCCTTGCACTGCTCAGGGGGAGGAGGAAGAAGAGTCAGGAGTGAAGCTGAGCCCATGAAGAAAGGGGAGAGGTGTTCTTATTTCTCATTGTCCTATTCTGATTAATTGGCAATAAATTAATTCCCCTAAATTGAGTTTGTTTTGTCTGTGACAGTAATTGGTAAGTGATCTCCCTGTCCTTATCTCAACCCACAAGCTTTTTGTTGTATTTTCTCCCCCTGTTCCATTGAGAAGGGGGAGTGATAGAGCATCTTCGTGGTCACCTGGCAGCCAGCCAAGGTCAACGCACCACATCATTGTTAAATATGATATTTAGTATGACAGCTACCTCATTTCAGGCATGGTCTCAGTCTCATCTATTTAGTTCCTGCAAGACTTTGAATGATAATGTGGAAGAAAAATGCTTGTAATCAGTAACCCCAAGGGCTGGATTGGAATTAGTGTTTTCAAGAGGAAAAAGTCTCCACATCCCTTTGCCAATACCTCTTACCCATCCCATCCCACTGACCTGGGCCTGGACTGCGATTGGTGTCCTAGGAATGAACAAAGAGAATCCATATGTTATTCTCCTTCTCAATGGTATCACTTACTGGCAACTGGACAGACTGCATGTAGAATGCTGCTGGCATCTGAGCCACAACTGGAGAGGAGGCTGCGCTCTTCACCATATGGGCTGTGCCTTGAACTTGTGCCAAATTCACCCCTGTGGTGAGAGAAGGAGCTTCCTGTGAGGATGCAGGAGCTGAAGACGGTGACGGGGAAGCAGCATGGGCTTGGGAAACAGGCTGGACAACGGCTGGCATTCCCCGGGATGTCGGCACTGCTGCAGCAATCTGAGCCAAACCCAGTGCTTGGGCTTGGCCTGAGCCCTGCTGCCGAGTACCCACCACCTGCACTGGGATGTGTGGTGGAGGCTGCTGTGTTGCTGACATTTTGGCCGGCCCAAGCTGAGGTGGTTTGATAGGGGTAACCAGAGATTTTGACTGAATTGGAACAGGCGACTTGGTGGCTGACTGGCAAGGACTGTCCTGCTGGAGCTGCACAGGCTGTGGCTGGGACTGCAACATAGGTTGCACCACAAGGGTCTGAGCCTGCTGCTGGTTTTGAGGTGGAGCCTGCTGCTGCGGAGGCTGAGCTTGCTGCTGCGGTTGGGTCAGAGAGGGTGCTTGCTGCTGTTGCTGCTGTTGGGCCAGCTGGAGATGGGTGGCTGTGTGGAGGAGCTGGGACTGGCGGTGCTGGAACTGCTGCTGGTGATGAATGGCGATCTGCTGCTGGATCACCACCTGCTTCTGCAGGTGGATCTGCTGCTGCTGCTGGATCAGCGAGTGTGGCTGGATCTGTGTATATGTGGCTATACAAACATGGAGTGGGAAAAGAGCAGACCACAAAAGTTAGCTACAGTGCAGCTGGAAACAACAACAACAAAAAAAAGGCAGGCAGCCACTGTAGTGGTTTGAGCCACTAAGCTCCAAAATGACTGACAGCTTACTGGCAGAGGACATAGGGGACTAAATCAACTTCTCTTGCTAATAGAGAGGAATAAGCCCTAGAGAGACCAGTCTCCAGGAGCACAAAGGCTGGGAGGCGTGTTGGAAAATCTCTCACGACTCTCTTCAAATGCCACTCTCTTGCAAATGCCCAGTGAGCTCCAAGAGAAGGAACCGGGAGGTCTGCATTTACCTGAGCTGATCAATGTCTGGCTGGGTGCTGGTGTAGCAGTCCTGGTCAGGTTCATGCCCACCGTTTGTTGTCCACTGCTGTCCGTTTCGCCCTTTTTCGTGGCTGCATTCTCTGTCTCCGTCTGGCTTCCCTGGCTGACAGTCACGGCCTGGGCAGCTGCTACCGGCAATGGCTGAACCACCCCTGTGCCCTTCCTTTGGCAACTGCCAGTGGTGCCTGCTGAGGAGGTCTGGCTCAATCCCGTTGAGGTCTGGCTCCCACCACTTGCCACCACACCCCCAGAGACACCATTGCTGCCTGCTGCCCCCTGGCTTAAGTTGAGGGACTGGCCTGCACTGCCGGAGGAGGCCTGAGCCACCACCAAGGTCTGGCCCGTGCTGGTGGCCTGTGGTAAGCCCGAAGCCTGGGAGCTTCCTGGTAGAGCTGCCTTCTGAGCAGAACCTTGGAGGGGGGCATTCGTGGCTGAGGTCTGCTGGCTCCTCACAGCCAAGTTCTGCACCTAGAAACACACATACAAAACAGAGTCTGTTTGCTTTACGTACATCACTTGCTGGAATTTTGGCAGAGAACTCATAAGCACTGCGCTCTACTGGGATACAGGCTAAGTTGATGCTTCAAGCCTCACATGAGGAGGTGGCTAACACTGCAGGGCTAAGCTCAGGTGTGGCCCTCCCCAGGAGACACATTACCCTGAACTCCCTCCTGCCCCATCTCTGATGGAAGTTAAAGATCTCGTGGCACTTTCTGACTGTGAGGACACCGCCATTCTCTGAGGCACGGGACAGCCTTCAGACTTGCCTGCCATGCACTTGTATTGGGAGGATCCAGTTTAGCACGTCTCTAAAAGTGCTGAGAGATGCTTTTTAAAGACCAGTAATTCCTTTTTGGCTTTTTGTGCCACCTGCCTCCTCCCTCTGTGCTGGGCTTTCCACCCAGTAGGCCCACAGATTTACTCATGGCCTGCCGCCCTTCTGATTTCAGCAGTTCCTCTGCATTTTGGTGCTGCCATCCTCTGTGTTTACTCCCCCTCCAAATGCAGTGTTATCTTCAAGTTTGATCATGGCTGACTTTCCTTCAAAGAAGGTGTTCCAGACAAGAAAAATATGAAGTAACTGGAAATCCCAAGAATGACTGGGATGCCATGGCAGCTCCCTGACCTGGAGAATTACTTACAGATTAATGCAAGAGCTAAGACCTCATGGCCTGTTTGGTCTTTGGCATCTTTACAACAACAAACCACGTGCAGGAATACTACCACTGGCAAAGACTTTTCATTGTAGAGTGACTGAAAACTGAACATAGAAGTCAATAATTCTTTTCACACAAGGACAACTGAAAAACCGCACAGACGGGACTGATCCAGCCTGTGGCTCACCTCAGAAATTTTAAGAGGAAATGAATCCCATCTCTGGAGGCAAAAAGCAAACATGAAAAAAAAAAATGGTGGTAAGAGAGAACAGAATCTCCTGCCTGCACAGGGACACAGGTTGCAGGTAAAATAGAGCTAATCTACTACACAGGACAGCTGGAGACAAAGACCAGAGTGCGGGGTGATGGAGAGCAGGGGGAGGGGGTGTCACTGACCTGGTCTGTGTCTGCATGGACCCCAGGAGACTGAGTGGGTGGTACCTCCTGCTGGACAGCGGCCACAGCCCCGTTGGGCATCAGGATGAGTTGGGAGGCAAGAGGCACATTGCGGCCCAAGGTCCGGTTTACCTGCAACAGGTTCCCCAGCTGTGGCTGTTGAGGGAGGGTCAGATGATGTGGAATGAAAGGAACGGAGGGGAAGAGAGAAAGAAAGACAGCGAACCACAAGCAAACAGATTACAAAGCAACGCCGGGCTGCAATGTCACACATTGCAAAACCCCCAACCCTCTCTGCACTGTAACACTGAACGTAACCCTCAGGATCAGGAAACTGGGAACAGTTTCCTTATGGAGATAAGCACTCTTCTATCAAACATGAGCCTGGGCCAATCCCACAGACTGCCCAAGGCTGGCTAAAAAACTGGGGTATCATTTAATTTTCAGATGTATATCTGGGACTGGTTGAGAAACAGTGATAAAATACATACACCCAAGACCAGGGTTACTTGAAAAGAAGGGGATAACAAATCTGTATCTAAAGTCAACTGAGTTGCAGAAAGTATTTTTCAAGTAGGTAACCAAACTGACTATAGCCAAGCCTAATGTTTTCTATTTACAGCACTTCAAACCAATTAAAAGGATGAGATATTTGTTCATGGTGATCTATGTTTTGAGACTTATATTCCTGAGCTCAGCAGTGGTAGAAGAGAGGAAGTAACCATGTATCTGTCCCAGCATTGAACCAGAAGAGTGGCTTTTTTTTCTGTGAGCTATATTAAAGTCTAGGATATATCTTTCACATTTACACTTTAGTGAGAAGTGCCATGGGATCTTTAACATCTATGCAGAGCAGAGAAAAACATGGTTCTTGATGATCTCACCTGAGACACACAATACAAAGCTCATCTACCCTCAAAAGCTGAGCCCAGAATCAAACTTGTGATTTCAGGGACAAGAGCTTCCCCATCTGAATTTAAAATATCATGGATACAATATTCATCATCCCTAAAACTAGAGTTAGTCCAAAGGTGTTGGTAATCCCAAGCAGTGAAACACTGAAGTGGGGTCCATGGTCAGGACACATTTTGCATATGCATCTCTTACCCGGAGATACATCTGGGCCTGTGACTGGTTGAGAGGTGGTGAGGTGGTATTCCCAAGGAGCACAGACTGTGTCAGGGTTGTGGCGCTGGGGGAACTCACGCTCTGTGACCGACTGATCAGCTGAGCAGCTGATGTGGTGGCTAGGTTGATCTTAAAATAGAGAAAAGCCACAAATCATATATGAAGAGATGGAGGCAAAGAAGTACAAATTCGCTTACTGGGGTACAGCCAGAACAGACATTTTACAGTTTTTTCCTGTATCCCACAGGGGGCCAAGAAGAAAAAAATTCCTGTCTTAAGGGGCTACACAATCTAACGTAGCCAAAGCTCAGGGTGCTAACCTCATTTGTATGCTGAGCCCAAGTATCACTGTTAGCATGCAACTGCAATAAGAGATCCAACAGAAATACATCATTTTTTCCAGCCTCTCAAGTAAAGGAAAAAAAAAAAACAAACAAACTACGAAGTTATCTCTACTCTACCAACTCTACCTACTTTCTGAACAAATCCCAGTTCCTCAATACTCACTACAAAACCAGACTTCCTCTCATTCAAACTAATTACTCTGCCCAAGAGAAAAAGAACATTCCCTTTCAAGCTGCTTGTGATTCCTTCTCCCTCTTAGAAGTCCAGATTCTTTTCTAATCCCTGACAACGTGTCCCCAAAGCCTCAGAGATATTAATGCCTGTCTTTTCAGCTAAGAGGCCTCTCCCCATCAGAAACCTTCTCTGGTCTCCTCAACCCCCATCCATAATGATAGCACCCCAAACCCTCAAAGTTGTCTGCATCTTGTGGATTCCCGGCATTCTTAGAAGCTGTGTTTCCCTGGCTGCCTGCCTTCCTAAAAGACAAAAGAGGAGAAAGAACAAGGCAGGGGATGGGAGGGAGGCTTTGATATGTGCATGAGGAAGCAGTTACTTACAGAGGCCTGGGTGGTGGTGGTCTGTTGGGGCGTGCTGGTGTTGGGGGAGCTGGCCTGTCTACTGGCTGCAATTGTAGCCTGCAAGAGAGATTGATAGAGAAATGAGTACCTGGAACAAACTTTTCAGTGCAGTCCAAATATTTGGCTTTGTCAGAACACCTAGTCCTGTCATCATTTTCTCCCATTCCTGACAACAGGAGCACAATCTAACCACTACAAATCCCTGCCACGCCCTACAAATCAGGTAGGGCAGCAACTCAGCAAGGTACCTCCTCTTCTTCAACCAGTTCAGTCCTATATAATACCCACATCAGTGGGCGACAGACCCTTACAGTGCGTGACCTCCAGTCCTTCCACCCAGGGGTACATACCCTACTGTTCTCCCAGCTTGTCATGCTACACACTGCAACGCTCATCCTGATGCTGCAATCCATTCTGTTAACACCCAGAGGTCCCCCACAATATTTGCAATTTGCTGTGTGAGTTAGGCAGTTTAGTAACAATGCAATAATAGCACTCCAAGTAATAAATTTGAGATTACAGCACATATGGTTCGTGGTGGAATGTTGTTAGATTCCCCCCCTCCCCTTTATGATCCCATGAGAATTCCACTGTATGAGCTTAGTTAGTTTTATAACTAAGATTTGTGCAAAACTGGTGAGAGGATTCTATTCCCTCCGTGCTATAAAACTGCAGGTAGGGATTTGGAGAACAACTAAATCCTGGACTAACAGCCAAGGAGCGCAGCTACTGCTGGAGATACTGTTACAGACAGAACTGTATTCACATTACATATAATTCATCTTCAACTGATGATAAAGTCTTGCAAGTGAGGAAAGTTGCTAAAAAAAAAAAGTAAAAAAAAAAAAAAAATCACTCAACAATTATACCTCATAATATATCTTGATTTGTATAAACATATCTCAATTAAAGAAACACCCTCCTGCCTGGACAAGATCTATCCCAGATCTCTCTGGCTAGTAACTGGTAAAGAAAACACAGACTACTAAGTTTCAAGACATAAAATTCGGAGGATACTGCCTGAAATTTCACACACACGAGACCATGTTTATTCTCAGGGAAATAACAATCCATGGTTCACTTTAAGAGTTTTTAAACACTGCTGCATCCACTGCTGATTTAACCATCCATCTTTTATTTAAAGAAGGTGCAGGGGCTAGTCATAGGCCTCTAAAGTGCAAGTTTCCTTACGGGGATGCCAAATTTTATCTTCCCCTGCTCTGTCCCTTGAAAACCAAATGAACCTTTGTATCAAGCTTCCCGTTTATGAGCTGTTTGTATTACCTTTAAACAACGTGTTTAGGGACTCGTTGTCTAATCATGGGTCAGGAGGACCTTGGTGCACAAGTCACCGTATAAAGAGAGAATCTCTGGATCTTCCCCGGAGAACGATCCAGTTCCTCTCCTTCTGCCCCTTGGCAACTCACCTGCTGGACAGCAGCCAGGCTGTGAAGCTGGGCACTGTTAAGTTGCTGCTGGAGCATAAACTGATGAAAGTACTGGGCTGCATTGGGCTGTCTCTGGAGAGCCTGCAGGGCCTAGAGAAAGAGGAAAACCCAATTGTCAAAAATAGTGTGTCCTTGAAATGTGATTAGAGAGAGCCGTGAAGAAATAAATAACAGCCATGAGACCATCCCTAGGCTCCATGAAAAAAGCAAAGTCGCTGGATCGGCACATCAAAATACGTAGTACAGCTGCAAATTTGGTAAAAGACCGAATCACAGGTGTATTCCAGAACAGCAGGAAGCACGCTTGCAAGACTTTAATAAACTCCAGGAATTTGGGGACGTGCATGCTCAAGCGGGCAGACAAGTATTCCTGTATAGTATGTATATGGAGTATATGCATATAGAGAGGAACTGGAATGATAAACTGAATTACTTGCTCTAGAAAAGCAGGCTGAAATGAATCTATTGGATCACACCACGGATTAAATCTAAGAGGCTGGACACTAGAGGAATGACCTATAAAACATGAAGCACAGTATCAGGCTACAGGAAACAAAGATCAGGCCTAGCACAATAATTTCTAAATCTGAACACATGGCAGTCCTTCGGGCACGCTCCCACCTTGACACACAACTCAGAACAACAGGAAAGGACTCACAACCATCTTCCACTGATGTACATCCCATCTCAAAATAAAACCGCATCTCACCTGTACTGCCTGTCGCTCATAGAGAGACATCTGTGATATCTGAGGACGCGTGCTTCCTCCAGAACTGGAGCTCCCGCTGGTGGAGCTGGAGTTCTGCTCACTTTCGGTCTCCATGGTGACAGGATCCCAGGAGCTCAGGCTGAGACGGACTCCAGATCTACATCGAGAGAACTGGAAACTAAGTCAGGCTGGAGAAAGAATCAAACCACATTTCACTGCATTACACAGCTTTTTTACTGAAATACCCCAGTACGAGGCTCCTTGCACAGCTTTGCTACGGCAACGGGACTGGGGATGCCGGGGTTCTGAAATCAACCATAAATTCCATTCACAATTTAAATCTTTTATTACCACAGTCAGAAGACTAACACAGACGTTCTCATATTTTTATTGCCACGCTAGAGTTGGAAGCTACACCATCCCGAATTCTTAAAAAGGCAGCAGAGTAAAGGTGCAGCTGTAGCTCATTCAGGCAATCCTTTGGTTACAGACCTGATCACCTTTCTCTCAAGGCTAGTGAACTGAGGCGAATTGCACTGTGCTTCCAGTCTCCCTCTGCACTTTGGCAGCTTTCGATCCCCTCTTCTTCCAGTCCCACAAGAGGTATAATTATCCTACAGCTCCACTGCCCTACTGCAGATATACCAAATCGGACCCTCCTTCTCCCAGTTTAGCCCCCTAGCCTTCAACTGTTTCTTTCTCTGATCACAAGGACTTCCAGCTACTTCTTGTGCCTGACAGATCATAGCTTGACTATTAGCCTGGAAGCTGGTATCTGTGGTGGCGCGTTGCTTTCAGGAGGAGCAGAATTAGAAATAGAGTGGATGAAGGATTCACTGGCAACACTTGTGTCGGAAAACCTGCTGAAGAGATTATGCAGAGCCAGAGAGATCTTCCAGCAGAAGAAAGATGAGTTGCAGTGAACTGCAGGACAGATAAAGGACTGGAGAAGGCTTTCATCAGCCCTGAGAAAGAGAAGTGAGACTGAAGAGAGTTGTAAGCAGAAGAGTAACACATCAGGATGATGAGGAGTTTCCTGCAGCAAGAAACATGGGCTGTACAGGGAGTAGCGGTAGGAGGGATTAGAGGCAGAAAAGGGAAAGCACAAAAGTGATTATTCAATGGAATTCCACTGAAAAAAAATTCGATCTTTAGAAGGATATCATTCCATGTAAGATTAAAAAAAAAAATAATCTGAAAGTCTCAATATCACTGACAGCTTGTTTATTTCCAAAACAACAGCTGGCTGCCCTGCAACCTACCTGAGACACCTCTAAATGAGACCCCTAGGCTTCCAGGATCCCACAGCACCAACACAGCCTCGGTATCTAAACCTTTCAAATCCAGAGATTTCAAGCTTCACATCCTTCACCAAACACAAATTTTCCAGATGCGCAAACAAACAGACCAGCGCAGCAGAAAAGGAGGTGCAACAAGTCTCGACCAGACAACTTTTAAAGTTCTGGAATAGTGTTACGGGCAGCAGATGATTTTAAAGTAGGGCAACAGCATTAACACTGCAGACAATGGCTGGCTAAATCAGGGAACTGCTGCTCCAAACCTGCTCCTCAAAATCTGGAAAATTCTATAACTGACACAGAATTGATGAGCAAATAGCTGCTGCTCCAGTCCTGTCTTCCCCACGCACCTTCACCTCTGCCCTCAAGTCCTGCCAACGCATCTCCCTGCTAATCCAAGACTGGCTTCCTGCGCTGCTTCAGCAGTGGCCATAAGTAATCCCGCCCTGCACCCATCTCCTCCTTAACCGAGACACACCCCCTTCTAACTGGCCACTATTTTCTTCAGGCACAACTCTATTACAGCTAGAATCGTATGCTCAATATGCCTATCCAGACCACAGAAGCTCTGGAGAAGACAATTACCTGAAAGATCTTCCCAGGCTGCAGCAACACAAAAAGTAAATGAAGCCTGAAAATAAATAAATCGTGAAAGAAGAGAATACAGACTTCTTGAAAGAAAGAAACTGTTGTAGATAAATGAAGTACTTAGAATGCGCTTGACATGTAAGTCAGAGTGAAGTTACACATATTATTACACCACATTGCCTATTAGCTCAGCTACCATTAGGAGACAATTTCTCTCAGCCCCGCCGTGCAGGTTCCTCCCAGCATTTACCTTGCTTCTGGTGCTCACTTAGATCAACTTGTTGACTTAGCAGAAAAGCTACCCTAAATGTCATTTTCTGCCAGATCAGTGAGTTGAATTAGTTCACTTGTGATCCTGCCAAGTGCCAGCAAGAGAGAAAAGAAGGTAACTAACGTTCAGCTTAGCTGTAGCACATACCCTTACCCTCAACAGTTGCACCAGGAGAAACCTGGTTTCTGACTTGGTGCTCTGCTCCACTAATCCGTTTCCTCAGTTAACAGCAGCACTCATTCTTAAGATTTCCAGCATTTTTGTTGGAATCTTCTTAAAACTGGGTCCTAGCACAAATGGAATCCTACTGAAACACCTCTGGGACGAGAGGCATCAAAAAAATTTGGTCTCTGTGCAGGCAAAAGCCCTTTTTGGGGCATGGATAGAGAGGTATACTCTCCCTTTGCAGAAGGGCGGTAAGAATTTTAAGTCACTCACAGCAAACTGAGTTACCCAGCAAAAAACCCTTTCCAAACACAAAAGTGAAAAGTGACAAGGCACAGTATCTCCCCAAGCAAGTTCATCTAAGGATGCAGCTCCATGTTAGTGTAATCTGATCCAAACACAGGCTATTCCCACACAAAATGACATGGATTGCACCCTCTCCCCTCCTCCAAGAGCATCTTCCAGAACCCTACTCTTACACAAATCTAGTGATCGCTGGGATATCAGATCACCTGACTCAGCTAGCTGCTCCATGAGACGGATAGCCTACTAAAAATTATTAAAGGATGGGTTTTCCAAAAGATTGAGTTAACCAACTCACTTGCAAATGTAATCAGTAGATCCTTAGCGAAAAAAACCCCAACGGGGTAACAACGTGGCCCTTACTGGAAATTAACCTTTGAACAACAGTTAAATTGAATTAAGCCTAACAGAACTGCACCCCAAAAAGGCAGACACAGAAAGATACAAAAGCCTATTAACACCATGGTAGGAATGACAGCTCAGCAGAAAGGAAGGGAAGGAGAAGGGAGAAAACTAGCTCCTGGAGCGGTACGAGCATGAGAATATTGGCCAGTCCAGAGTCTAACCCATGCTGCTGACCTCAGCACACACCAAGAACACCACAGGTGGCCCATCTGCAAGTTCCTGACCTTTCTCAACTGCAAGAGTACCGGAGTCAGGCCAAACAGCTACTCTAGTCACTGAACACTAGGTAGAAGGTAGAAAAGTTTTACTTGCTCACTCCATCCATTGCTCCTGGCACGCAACTGCTGCCTGCAGAACATTTTCTAACCTTACAACTGGTTTTGTCACTTCGTCCTCGAGGGGGTAAGTTAGGGAGCAACAATTTGCACAGGTTTGAACACAGGTTTTGGGGAGAAAAATTAGCAACGGGGCCAGCAGCACACTCCCCTCTCTCTTACTGTAATTTTCTACCAGGGGGTCTCCAAGCCACGCAAGCAGAGGCGTGAAGCTGCCGGGACACGTTAATTCTGCTGCGGGATGCTCTGGGAGCAGCAGCCGGCCCGGCTCCCGAGAGCCCAGCACCCTCCCACCACCTGCTACCCGCACCGCGGGACCGCTCCGCCGCCCGCCTCGCCCGGCCGCCGGCGCCGCAGCCGCCCGGGAGCGGGGAGGCCGGGCGGAGGGTGTGGGCAGCGCGACGGCAGCCCCCCGGGCCGCCGGTAACTCCGGCAGCAAAGTTAAGCCGACAGAGAGAGTGCGGGCGCCCGTGTGCGCCCTGCCCGCCCGCCAGACGAATGTACCGTGCAGGCAGCCCCGCCGCGGCGGGAGGCGGGGACCCGCCGCAGGATGCCCGCCGCGGGGAGCTAAAGAAAGGCGCGTGTTTAACACCCGACCACCGGCGGGGGGAGCGGCGGCTGCCCAGGAGGCGGGAGTGGGGCTGCGAAGGGGGCAGTTGTTCCCGGCTGCTGCTCCCGGGGCCGGGCCGGGCAGACAATGGCTGCTCCGCCGCCGCTGTCAACTTCCAGCCCGCCCCGGGGAACTCTCCCCCGCCGCGGCCGCCCGCGCCCCGGGCCCGGCCTCACCTGCTGCCGCGCTCCGCCGCCGCCGCCCGCCACCCCCCGCCCCGCCGGGATCGCCCGCCCGAGGGACCCGCGCTGCCGGCGTTACCGGAGCCCCCGGGCCGCCGCCGCTGCCGCCTGACACGCCCCCCGCGCGCGGGCAGCCAGGCCGGGCCCGGGGCGGGCGGGGCGGGGCGGGGCGGGGCGGTGCCCGGGGGCCCCGTTGTCGGGGGAGGGCGGGGCCGGGGGCGTTACCTCGCGGCGGCTCCCGGCGGGCCCGGCCGAGGCCTGGCAGGGCAGGGCAGGGCAGGGCAGCCCGGGGGGGGGCCCGGCGCAGCCGCGCGGGGCGGGGTGGCAGAGGCGGAGCCCACGCCGCGCCCCGGCCGGTGCCGCTGCTCCTCCCCCCCCCCCCCCGCCCTCCTCCCCGGGTTTTTTTTCTCTTTTTTCTCTTTTTCTTTTTTTTTTTTTTAAATCTGGGCCTTTGGGGGTCCCCGCCGCTCCGTCACTTCCTCCCTCGCGACGCTTCCGGGCACGTGACTCCTCCCTCCCCCGCGCACCGCTTGCCGTTGCCCTGGTGACGGCAGCCGGGGCCTGGCGCGACGCGGGTGCGGGAACGCCGGGGCTGGGGCCCGGGCCTCTCCGCGGCCCGCCCCGCTCACCTGCCTGGCCTCGCCGGGGAGGGGGAGCTCGGTACCTGGGTCGCGGCCTCCTGCCGGGCCTGCAGGTGAAGGGGAGGGGCGGCACCAAGGTGCTGATGAGCATCGGAGGCTGGCTGTGTTGTGGCCCCAGGGCGTACCTTGCTGCTCACAGCGGGTGCTCTTGCCGGGCGATCAGTCCTTCTGGACACTGGCAAACCTTGATAAGCATTGGTAGTTTTATGTAGGTTGTAAGGTGTTTGTCTTAGTACCTGGAACAAGCCTTGGTGAACAAAAAGGACACAGCGGTAATAACGGTGGCTGGGAGGTTTTCTGTCCTGCTTACGTAGAGCGCGTGGAGAGGTGCACAGTGGAAACCTGCATGAACAGTGTGAAGAAACCCAAGTGCCAGAGCTTGCTGGCACCTTTTGGAAGAGAAGTTTCACTGTACAAGCACTTGGGCCTTGCTTGCCTTGATTACTCTTAAAGAACATCAGTTCTGCTAGTTGCCTGGCTTTGGCTAAGAGTGGTCAAATATGGTAAACTTACTCATTTGTAACAATAAGTGTTGTAGTCAGCGTGACTGTTTCTAAGAAAATGAGAAATGCCCCATCGGGTCAGACCAGTGTCTCATCTTGATAGAGCTGGTGAGTTTCCTTTACATATGATCGCTCTTGCACCAAGGAAGGGTGGGAAGAAGCCAAAAAAAAAAGTCAGAAATTTATCACACTCCATCTACCTATAAAAGGTGCCGAAGCTCAAGCACCATTGAGGCTGTGAGCATCATAAATTCTCCTGCAAATGACATGTTTGAGCTTCGTGTTGCAAGAACATTGCATCTGGCTCGGTAATTAAAGCGATGGACTATCGGTTCACAGGAGATCCCATTCCATTGACTTAGAATCACAGAATATTTGCTGCTGCCTGAAAAGCAGCAAAACACACTGTACAGGAGAGTGTTTGGGCTGTTACCAAACACACCTCCTCTAAATGCGGGGGGTTCTTTTTTGATTCAAATGGAAAAGTGTTTGGATGATTCTCTTTTAAAAAAAAGAAAAAAGCTATAGGAGATATTTAAGGCGATTCAAATAAACGGTCAGATAGTGATCAGAGGAACAATGGCAAGGCGGGGAACCCAGCCAACGTAATCCCTGTGAATCTACCTCTCCTAAGCCCCTGAACGACTGGATGAATGACTTGCCCCTTGTCCCTTGCAACAGGGACAAGGACAGCCCTTGTCCCTGTTGCAAAACCCACTGAAGTCGATTCTAGGGAGGAAACTCTCTCTGGCATCTATGCAAACGAAGGGGAACGACTGCAATAAGGAGGCTTTAGGACTTTACTGGGGTATGCCTGGGGAGAGGGATGTCGGAATTGATGAGGAGAATTTGAGGATTTACAAGACTATACTGGTATGTTTGGGGTAAGAATCACAGCAGGGAAATGGAGGGATCAAGGTGGGTCAGAGATAAGTGTGGGAGAATGAAGAGAAGAGAGGGGTAAATGAAGCTGGTCAAATGCAATCAGTATGTTTGGGCAAGTTTTACACCTGATCACCACAGTCTGTACTATATTCCTAATAAATTATCGGAATTATTTCCTGTATGATTGTGTTCTCTGTTGTGTGCATGTGTGTGTGTGATCCAATAACAAACTTAGGCCTTTCTAGCCAGCAAGTAGGATGAGACCATCATACGTAGCACACCCCCCTGCTACTACTGCTGGGATGTGAAACAGAAGTAACAAGCTCCCACTCGTCTCCATTGGCCCAGGAAGGAAGGAAGCCTCCAGATCTTTCAGTCCACCAGGTTCAGCTGCCCTTAATACTCTTCAAAGAGAGCAGGTGCACCTGGCCAATATCTACAGTCCATTCCCCCTTCTTCTACTCCCACATCCGAGCGTGGTAGTAGGGATGTTGGAGGATACATCACAACCTATTCCCTTTGGTATAGGCTGGTTTTCTATTAGTTTTCTATGAGCTTTTTTATCCTGCTGATATTATTGGCTCCCATAACTCCTGTAGCAGTACCTTCTTACAGTGTTAAGTACGTTTGTTTGTTTTAAATTGATTATCAACTATTTTTATCACGTGCCCCCAGCCTGCCATGGAAAGATTTTCTGAAGAACAGTTTTCCATTCACTTTATCCACTGCCTTCGTTATTTTTGCAAATTAAAATCCCTCATCTGCTCACCAAATTCTGTTCATTCTGCTCACCAAATGGTGGGATCCCAGCCTTTTTTTGTGTCTCCTGATGAAGCACTTCTTTCATCCCAGAATTGTTGTCACTGAGGCTCATGCTACAATTTGTTAAGAGTGGTTTGCAGGGTCTGTCTGGAAACCTGTCAAGCGTTATCCCTAAGTACAACCCAGGATTCATTCCATATGTAGCATCGCTTGTTCGCATTTTAGGTGCAGATCTTCCCAGCTCTGGGCTTCTCAGCAAGAAGTAGTCCATTTTCATTCCAATGACTTTTTTTTTCTTTTTTTTTTCCTTCCATTCTAATCCGTTTTAGCAAAGCTGTTTTGCTGGAGAAACGGCATCTTGCAGAGCAAGCCACAGAGCGATGGTGACACTCAGCGGCCCTGCAGGAAAAGCGCACCTTCTGTGTTCACGGTTTTTTCCAATTTATCGGGAAGACAGTGGTAGCAAATGAACCTCACACACAGGTGAATAAACAGCGTTGCTTAGCATAAGGATGAATCTGCATACTGCGCCACACAGATTCGTACAGTACAAGCATATAAATGGACATCTAGCCTATGTATCTGCATTTGCTTTCTTTCCCTTCCCCTTCCCCACGCTCATTTACTCACTTCAGTCTGGAAGTGAGACCATCCTTTCTCTTGTGGTGAAGACTGCAGTTTTCATACATGCTGTCAGGGAACATGGCAGCTTCTAATGTACTCAGCCCCAGCCACCAAGAGCTAATCATTAAATCTATACCATGGAGGTGCAAGGGGAGCCAGAAATCTGATTCAAACCTACCTGCAAGCCTGGGATGTCTTCCTGCTCAGAGAAGAGGTTGACATCATTCCCAGTTTACTGGGACGTATAAGTGGGATAAGTCTACGTTGCAGTTACTGCAATGTACTTCTTACAGTCTGCCCAGGTTGCTGCTTTTGGTGTCCACACCTCCCCACACATAGACATCAGCCCATCCACAGCCCACCACATCACTGGATCTCTTCAGCAACCTCTTGCTAGCCCTGGCCAGTCTGGCTGGTCACCATCTCCAGAAGGAAGAAGGTGGGCAGGAGACGATCATAGCAACCCTAGGGTCTAATTGCCACTCTGTCCTGTCTCTGAGCAAAAGCTCATCTGAGTGTGCTAGTTTCTAAGACCTCCTCTGACCTCTCCAGCCCCGCATTTCAGACAAGTCTTTATATACCACCACCTCTCCCACATCCCTGCCCTACACGTCCTGCAGGACCGATCCTAGCATGAATCTGCGCTTCCTACCAGTACAAGGCTTCTCCAAGATTGCAAGCTGAGAAAGTAGAGAGGCTGCAACAACATGCGCTTCATCTTTGTTTACCATCCCTCAAAAAGACCTAGGTCAATGGGTGCTCCCTGCAGGGAGTGGGAAGTCGTAACCCATAAAGGGAAGATCAGATAGCTTTGTCTGTGTGTGAGGAGCCAGCACCAGGGGTCGATTACCTGCAGTACCCTGAAGGCACCCTTCTCCTCACTGCCACCATTAAGATGTGAACCGCATATGACAGGAAAACCAGGTCAACGAGCAAAAGCTGATACACATCAGTCTGCTTCCAAATGTTACTGGACCTGGCCAGTGTCAAGCCAGTATCAACTATGTTTCTTATCAACGTAAGGGAGAAGGCAGAAATAAGCCCACTGTGTGGCAAACTGTACAAAACAAGAAGTCACAAGGTTTAGACTTTTTCTCAGGAAAGAAGCCTCTTTGAATGTCAAAGGTAAGCCACACTCCAGGGCCTCTACCCTTAAATTGAAACAAACCACGTTAATAAAAGAAGTCCAAGCATGCTTTAAAAATTACTTACTCATCTGTTGCATGTCTTGGATTTAACTGTGGGTTGATACAACCACCTTAATGCAGCTATTTGAGCTTGGTAGAAACCTAACCTGTAGGGCAAGATTAAAAATTAGTAAGCCATCACCTGTGACTCTACAGGTACGCTTACCTTGCACAGAGACAGTACAGATCATGAGACGGATCCATGCAGTCTCATGTTGTTCTCAGTAGTAGTTGTTTTAAAAGTCTATTATTGTCCTGCAGCTAACAAGAGCTTGTCAACAGCTTAGAATTCCAAAGTGGTGTCCTAAAGCGGGGTCATTCACCCCGTGTGCAAGATGCCAATATGCACGCAGAGTAGAGGTATTTATTTAAATCATTTCTGCAGAGATGGGTGCTAGGTGGTAATCCACGAAGCTAGCACACCGGCCCACAAACTCCTTGGTATATGTACACAGTTCAAAACACAGAAATACGCACCCTTAATTATAATTATTGGTTAGTACAGGCTCTCGCTTTCAAGCTTTCAGCGTGCAAGCTTTGTTGATCAGGCCAAGGAATGCTACACAGGGATCCCCCAAGCAACCCTGGTTGCATGATTTCCTTCACTTTACATTCCTTTTTCCCACTTTTTTTCTCTCCTAGGTAATTCCTCTTTAAAAACCTTGTCACCTCCCAAATACATAGCCCCACCTAGTTCACTTTTTCTCCATTGGTCCTGGTCTTGTTGACTTCATAGCCTTACTTCATATATAAATATGACTTTCCTGGTGACATCTCCCTTGGCAATCAGCTTTATCTAAATAGTACCCATTTTTTCTTATCCTACCTTTTACGTGTGCTACCTTGTGTCGTGGGCGGAGTGATTAACTTCACTCGTAACAGAGTAGTATGAAATATTTATTAAATAAAACAATGATTTAACAAAGTTAGTAGTGAATGCAACAGTGTTTTATGAGATTCGATGGCACGGTATGCTTGGTTATTTACTGCATAGAGGCCAGGGTCAGACAAGCTGTCAGGGAGACCCTCCCGTGGAGTCACGAGGTTCAGAAAGGACTCCCTTGCTTTCTAAACTCCTTCTCAGAGAGGAGTCTGGGTGCGGCTGGATCCAATCCTAGTCCCAGACCTGGTCAACAGTTTATGTCTAAAGGATTACACATGCGCAATCAGTCCTTTATATCACTTAGCTAAGATTTCAAAGTGAAGCATGCTATTAGTCACTTACCGAGAACCTGTTGTGGCAAGGAATCTCTCAGCTTCGAGGAGTGGAACCTTAAGTGAGTGTCCCCACTCTAGGGCAGATCCTGGCGTGCAGCCCGCTGCCGTGCAGGAGAGCTCAAAAGGCTCTTGGGCTGTCCACTAGTTATAGAGTAAGGATAATTGACCTATAGTCATATTTGCATGGGAACAAAATATCCCAGTCCCCACTCCAGACAGTGTTTTGGCTGTGTTGCCAGCCGTCCCCCAAAGTCCAAGTGCAACTCATCACAACTCCCACTGACAGTTATGCCTTGAGCAGGAGCCGGGGGGTGGGGAAAGGGGGAGAGCACACCACCACACCCTGCTAATGGCACTGCATATCCTGATGAGCCACCTGCATGCACTCTACTGTCCTGTTGCATGCGTTGCATCCTGAAATTCCTCAGATTGTTATCTTTTTTTTTCAGTAGTGCCACAGGTAAGGATTAGCCGTCTGAGTTAATGTCTTAAGAGGATGGGACTGGGTGTTGCCAGAGTCTAAACAAGCACAGTGACTGAGGCTGTTGAATGACCCATCCACCAGGCCTGGGCGTGGGTAGTTGAAATGGGAAAACTGAACCCAGTTTTATGGGAAGTCATCATCTAAGTCAGAGTCCAAGACAGGGAGATGATGACCTTCAAAGAAAACAGGAAGGGACACACATTGCTATGTGACTGGCCCTGCAATTTTTCCAAAAAGGAAAGGGGGAAAGGAAAGTGATGCCACAAATCACACCTAGAGAGTGAGACATTTCTGATTGTTTACAGAAAAAAGATGAACATTGTGTAGTGTCACAAGATATAAAAGACAATAGTAAAGAAGGTGTAGTTAGTGCTGAAATTATAGTTCAATGAGGGATGCCTGGGTACACAAACAAAGCTCAAAAAAAAAAAAAAGGAGAACAATATAATTCAGAGGGAGAGATTACAATGAAAAGGACACCAACTGCAGAAATGCATAGTATGTGTGAAAAATTTCTTTGCCTAAAAGAGAAATGGAGAAATACAAAGGAATGAATGATGTAAAAGAAGACAAAAGCAGAATAGAAAACAAGAGGAAGAGTAAGCAGGGGTCTTGCAAAGATGGAAAAGAGGCATATACAGCAGGCAGGAGGGTTAGGTCAACTAGGGATAGACAGGTTTGCCAGTCATTAGAGAGAAGAAACACATGAGTGGACAGAATGCTTTCTGTCCAGGGAATTTTGGAAAAGGCAGGGACGTTTTTGGGAACAAAAGTGCTTGGGACAAGCAGCTCTGGCAGCAGTTTAGGCAGGCCACTTGGGCAGTGGGGACTGGGCCCGAGGGTTATAGTGTGGGCAGTGGAGGAGCAGGGCAGTGTGAAGGGGAGACAGAGAACCAGGAATTATGGCCCCTCGACTGCATGTAGGGGTTGACAAGGAACACCACCGGGCAGAGGAGAGACTGTCCCAGGAGCAGGAGGTGGGCTGGAGCCTTCGTGGGAGTGTTAGCAGGTCTCGGAGCAGAAGGAGACACCCTGAGAGAGAGAGGATGTTACTTTGGTCTCATGGCCTCCCCTCATAAGGCATGGTCCTTTTCTGTCTGGAAGAACTGGTAAAGTAGTTCTCCCTTAGCCTCCCCTTGCCTGTTCCTGCTCTTCAGTTGTGACAGAAAGGTGATTCACAGGGCCATGCAGTGAAACAGACCAGGATTTAAAATGATTTTTTTTTTTTGCTTGGAGTTTGGTTGCAGGCAAACTGTTGTGTTAACTCTATTGAGAAGGTAGCCCAGAGATGGTACTCAGGGAGGAGAGGAAGACTTAAGCTACTATGGTGACGAAAAGCAAAGTATGTAACCATGACCTAAGTAATGTTTCTCTCTTTTTCAGGCGTTAAAATATGTGCAGACTTCACCAACTGTCAAGTCACTGCCTTCTTTCCAGGTTCCACATACTTTATTCCACTTGATCCCAAACTACTGTGTATCAAGCTAAGTTTCACACAAAAATTTAGGGCATAGATCAAAGGAAATAGCGTGCATCCAACACAGCAGGGAAGAGGAGAGCCAGAGCAATGAAGTTTTCCTTATGGAAGCAGAAAACTCAGATTATTGGTTGCAGAGCCAGGGCATTCTAGTAGGAATCCTTCTTCAACACATCTGTGGAAAGAAAGAGCAAGAAAAGGCACAGTGCCTGCTGAGTTTTTTAGGAAGATATCTAAGGACTAAGAGATGTTAGCAGATGAGTTGCAACATCTTTTTGTCACTGACATAGGCATTTCCAGTTGCATTCGGATTTGGGATGCTGCTAGGACTGGATCTGTGAGGAGTGTATGTAAAAGGTATAAAAATATATCCTTTTAACCTTCAGTGGTATATTCAAGCCTTGGTCTGCATTGAGATTATAGCCGGACTTGAAACTGTGCCCACAACTAGCACAACAGTATCCTGGTTTGGGGTGGAGCAGAGCCATCTTTCTGTTCAGTGAGAGAGGCTCTTGCTTACACTTGTTGCTGTGGCAACCAGGGTCCGCTGACTTGGAAGGGTTACACCTGTGGACAGGTGAGGTGACCCAAGCTGACCAGTTGGGTGTTCCATCCCATCTGCCATGCTCAGTTATAAAAGCTGAGGGAGCAAAGGGGTCAGGTTGGCTCCTCTCCAAAAACTCTTTTTCTTTGAATCTTCTCCAGTGGGCTCTTCTTCAAAGGACTGTTTCTTCGATGACTGACGTCTGAGGAGGACCCCGTCAGCTCATCTGCCCTTTGATCCTGGTCAGTGTGTTCCTGTTCCCATTTGTCACTGAGTCCAGTCTGGAACTTTCACAGTGCCTGTCGGTGACATCTCCCTAGGAGCTTGATATGGTTTTGTGTCTATTTGCATATATTGTATCTATTTTATTATTTCCTTTTTTATTATTATTTTATTATTAATATTTCATTAAAGTAGTTTAGTTTTTCCTAAACTCACAAATCTCTCTATCTCTCTTCCTCCGCTCCTTGGAGCAAGAGGTGGAGGGGAGCATCTGCCGTCTTGTCATTAGGCAATGCATCCCAAACCATGACAAATAGATCCCAATTCAACCTGCAGTACAAGAAGGCTCTACAGCATGTGGTGGAATTAAATACAGAACAGAGGTGGGCTGCTTTGCTTGCTTACTTCCAGTCCTCTGCTCTGTTTCAGGTGTTTCCTACATTGGAAGCCTGTTAACACTAACCTGAACTGCAAGGGAAAACATATTCTCCTGCTGTGCGGTCATCTGTAGAAACAAAAGAGAAAGGGTGGTGAGCTGCAGAACTGCATGGCAGGGTAATGGCAAGCTTCTTTCTCTTTAACACAACCATCCTGCTGCCTTAATTTTTTTTACTCTTCAGACTGTGAATGAAGGAACAGAAAATGTCTACAGTGGTCGGACCAGCGGTCTGTCTCCCCAGCATGTCTCCTGTACAGCTGTAAAAGACCCTCTTAGGCATTGTGATACCTTCTTACGCAAGCACGTTTTTGTAAATAGAGAGCCTTTCAGTAGTGTGTCCTGGTGGCCTTGGGTTTTTGCTGATAATGACTATTGTCATGTCAGATAACAATTTTTAAATTGTATATACTAAGCACAAAAATTCTTGTACAGAATGGAATAGCAAAGAGAGAGCATATTAGGTGACAATATTTAGCTCTGTAAATGCTGGATTAAGAGGTCGTCTTCTCTGCTTGACATGGTGTGGAAAGGAGAACAGGAATGGAATTCAGTATACAACAGCCTATGGTGCTGCTTTCTAAATCTCCAGTGGTAGCTTTTCCATTTTGTTCTCAAATTCTTTTTTTTTTTTTTTTTAATAATTCTTAATATTCCATCTGCTGGCTTGGCTGATACTGAGCATGAAGTAATCTGAGACTCAAAATGACTCCAAGATCTCTCTTCTGTGTGCTGATAGTTAATTTAGAACTTTAAAGGGTAGGAAATTATTTTCCTATTATCTTCTGAGATATGGTAGGATTATTACACTATACATGAAAAGCATAGAACTAAATTCTACCTTCTGATGGATCGGGCTGGCAGCATGTAACACTGATTTTAAATAAATGCCTACATATTTTCAAGTGAGCTAAGGAGCAGGAAAAGACATGGTAAATTGTCAGAGAAGCTTTCTTTCCACAGAGAGGTAGCTTGAAGACAGAGGAAGTCAAAAAGCACAGTCACTTTGAACACATATACACCACAACATAATCATAGTGCCAGACAGCCTCACATCAAGAACAGAAAAGCAAGTGATTCTGCTACTTGAACATAGAAGTTTTGTACAGAGAAAACCCAACCTTGAAGTTGCAGGAGGAAATGCACTGGAACAAGGGAGATAAGGGGGTAAGGGGCAGAGACAGAACTGTGTCTGAGTTGGGGTTATAATGGTTACGCTTCGCCTATCCCAGCGAAATCTCACCTGGCTTATAGTAGTCGTAGACACACACTGTTGCTGCTTTCAGGTTTTGCACTTCAACATCTTGTTCCACTGAGATGTTAAGCTTCAGAGAAGTTTCACCCAGCTGGAGAGAAGAATAGAAGTGAGCAGAAACGTACTGACCATCTCAAAGTTTCCTACATATCAACTTTATTCTCTCTGCATCAGAGATTTCTTTCTCATCTTTCCAGGTTCTTCCACCCTCTTCCTCTTCTGCCAAAATTTTAGCCTGCTTGACCAGCCTAGAGATTTGTATTTCTGATCTCTGAGAGTCCCAATGCGAAGTACTGCAGTTGCTACTACTTGAATGGGCAGCTCCCTGTGGTCTTCCTCTTACCTCTTCCAAGTAGATCGTGACTTTGTCTGGGTTTATCTCTGTCTTTTTCACCAGAGGTATCTTCTCCAGCTGTATAGGAAGGCAAGAGATGAGCTTGGTTAGCACCAACTCATTGGCCTTCCCTGTTGTCTTACACTAAGTTTGGTATTTGTCAGTGAAACAGTGCTGACTGAAGCACTTAGCCTAGTCAAGGAAGACCTGCATTCCCCAACTATAACGGCACTGAGATTTGTTGGGAGCTCTCAAAGCATTAAAAAAGATTTTTTTCAGCTTTGTAATAAGTGTCCTTGAGCCACATTCCTGTTTTCAGCACTTGTAGCAAAGGGAAAGATGGTTAGTAGGAGAATATGATGGATCTTTTTGGCTATCTCCTGGAGCGCCGAAGCATGTCATTGAACAGCTTTATGGGATTCAACACTGCTTTATAGAATATCTCTACAAATGGCACTGGCAACAGTGAAGGGTCTCAGTGCACCCTGGATGGTTCTAACTAGGTGCTTTTCAGCTCGTCCCTAACTTCTTGACACATATGTGATCCTCATTACTGAACGTGAAAAACTGCACCATCAGTTCTGCAAGTGGAAAGTTGCCTGCTGAAATAGCCCACAATATCTGTACTTGCTTAGTTAACTTGTAGTAAGATAACCTCATAGTAGCCACCATTCTCCAGCAGCTCTTAGAGGTTTGGGTATTTCTGGTTGAGCTACATCTGGAAAATAGATTATCATATTTTCAAGGAAGGCCAGAGGAAAAAGTCTTACCTCTTTCACAGAGCTCTTCACAGGAATGAACCCTGACAGCATCTCCACCTCCACCAGGACCATGTTACTGGTCTCACGGTCCCCTACATAACTGAAAAAAAGGCAGGAGAGAAGTACATTAGATGTGGAAGGCATCTCTAGGAGAATTTCTAGGAGATACCAATGAACACTGCCAAACTCTGGCCTGCTCTACAGTGATGGGAAAGCTCAGCAGCTTGTCTAGCTGATGGGAGAAAGGGAAAAAAAAATACCCCCATCTACTTGTTCAGTATGGAGACAGTTTATGTACCAAATGTGTTATGGCTAATGTTCATGCTGCCCTCTACAACAGGTGGAAGTGATCTTTGATGTTACGGATTGAGAGTGACAATGTTGGCATTGTTCTCTTTCAGGACAGGACAATATGGACCAAGACACTTATCCTAGACAGATGCAGGCAAGTGAAATGTGGATAGGGACTGAAATTTCTGCTGTCTGGTTTCCGCAGAGGTTCACGCTGCAGGAGAATGCACCTCAGGGCTGATTCAGCCCAGGCTGCTGAGTGTCCCCAAGGCAAGAGGTCTGGCTCTTGGGAATGCTGCCTAGTGCTCTGGGGGCTGCTGAGTTGCTCCATGCTGACTGAGGTAATTCCTGCAGTTCTGCCAGTGCCTTCCCGTACTTCCCCAGATCTTAATTTTCAGTTCACGATCTCTTTGGGATCTACAGAGAAGACAGTGTGCCTGTTTGTCTCCACAGACAGAAGGTTTTTATGGGGTTCTGGTCATGCTACTGGGGCTCCCACTTCTTTCCACTGAAGAAAGAGCCTCAAGAGATCTCATACCTCACAGACAGACGGATGTCAAGCTGTTTCCTGACGCCATCACATTCTCTTGGTACTGTCTCCACATCCAGGATAAAGACATCTTCTTTTTTTGCTGGTGGGGTGTTATAGTACATAGTGGTCTGGTGGGACAGAAAACATCTCTGTGAAGTGCCCTGGAGCTTCCCTGTATGACCCAAAGGACTAGCTGTGCCTCCGGCTTTTAATGAATTGGTAACCAGTGGCTCAGACAGTTGGGCCCCAGTGTGCTTTCAGTTCAGACGTTCTGTGTTTAGCACATACATCAGGCACATCTGACAAATGTAACCCTCAGCCTGGAGGCACAGCTATCTGTGATCCAAGGCCTCATTCAGTACAACATTGCCTCAGTCTTTCTGAAAAAAAAAATATTGTTAAGATGTGAGAAAGTACATTAGCTAAAACCCTGCCCACAGGGAGAAAGAAGTGTAACTGTCACCTGTTGACATGATAATAGTAGTTCTAGGTCTCAAGGGGAAAAATACTGACAAAACAAGTACAAAACCCTTAAGACAGAAAGAAAGAGCAGAAAATCAGAAGAGGACAACTCGGCAAGAGGGATGATCACGCTCCTCCGAAGTGCGGCATAGGCCAACCTTCTTCCACCTGCCTGGTGACTGACTGTCTGGCCAGCAGGTACTCATTAGATGTCTCATGCTTATTAACTATGTTCAAGTGTAGCCAAGTAGTATGAGTCCTAGCAACTTCCTACATGCGTTAGCAATAAATAATTGTTGTGTCCTCCTGTCTGTGCACTGCATATAGATTCTCTGTGAACATCGTAAGAGGTGGCTGAACAGAAGTGACCCAGTGAGGGAGGTTTCCACAGTGAGCGACTTGATCCTCCAGTTCTTTGCTGCATGAATGGCTCATAAACAGACCACTATCAAAGATGCCCAAAAAATAAGATGCATGCTGATGGACTAGTTGTGTTGGTGTACTGGGATAAGAACATCTTGGTCCTATGTCACTCCCCATCTATGCATGTGATAACAACCCAAAGAATACTATGTCAGAAGATATATAGTGCTCAGCTCCTGAAGCAGTGACATCAGCCACATATGTTTGATATAAAAGCAGGTATTCTTTTGTATCTCATTACTCCTGACTTCAGATCTACTGATCTCTTAACAATTACATGTCTCTGTAGCTTGGGATAGCAAAGCTGAGACATTTCTGAGAAGATACCATAGATAGCTGCAATAAAGCCATGTCAACAGAGTATGCCTGACCTCCTTTAAATTTGACGTGATTCTGCCTAGGAAGCCAAATCT
Source organism: Rissa tridactyla (assembly GCF_028500815.1). Taxonomy (NCBI): domain Eukaryota; kingdom Metazoa; phylum Chordata; class Aves; order Charadriiformes; family Laridae; genus Rissa; species Rissa tridactyla. The sequence continues at coordinate 142,160,760 of NC_071466.1, forward strand.
TACTCAGAATTTGAGGCTGTAGTGCCTGCTTAGAGCCAAACCTCATTTGAAGAGTCAGTGGCAAAACCTGGCAGCTCTGTTCCTTATATGTACTCACCTGTACGTAGACACAGCCACTGCCAGTCGCCTGCACTGTGTATGTCCCTGGGACTCCACGGAGAGATGCCTGATGCAGGACCAACTTGTTGTTCCTGTGCACATGGAACTCCAGCGGTGAAGCTGCCTTGCCTTTCACTGTCACCTTTACATCTCTGATCTCCTGGGGAATCAGGGCTGCATACTGAGCCAAGGCCTGCAGGCTAACAACTGTGTCCTGAAGGGAAAGAGAGAGAGTCACTTTGCTATGGAGCCATGTGGTACAAGGTCTGGCACACTAAGTGAAGCACTGCAGGAAGAACCACACACATTGTGGCCCTGATTCACATTCTTACTCAAGCAGGGTCTATGCCACGAAGTGTACAGGCAGCAGGGTGACTTCTGTTATCTGGAAAGGGTGGCTTCTGAGCCCTGTGGTTAGCAGTCCCAGAACCTGGGTAATCCCAGTTGCACCACACAGAAAAAGTTTCCCCATGTCATTCCCATTCCCAAGCAGAGCTCATGTATGCCTGTCTGCAAAGGAGGGATCTAGAGCGACATGTGTATGAGAGACGTGCACAGCATTCCAGACACAGTATTTCTCTCCTTTCCCCAGCTTATTACCTGTGTAGAAGCAAGTCCGCCAAAGGCATTTCTTTGTCCACTGAGCCAGTGCACAAGCTTGCTCACTGAGGCTTCGTTGAATGCCAAGTCTGGTTTGGAGATGTGAGCCAGGAGGATGTAGGCGACTGTCTCAATCACAGAAGAAGAAGATTCTTCACTACTGTAATGTGATGTCAGGAGCTCTGCCAATGGGGGGAGAAACATGTGGAAGAGAAGAACAGTAGATCCCTGTGAACAACAGCTTTTCCTGCCCTGGTACCCCTCGAGGACTGCCAGTTCCCTGTACACCATCCAAAATGCCTGTGCCTTTCTGGGGCACCTCAGAGTGCAGAAGCCAGTCCCTCCTGCTGTTTTTGCACTCCGAAGGGCTGGCCATCTATGATAGGCTCCATTGCTTCCTTTGAAAACACAGAGAGACATCCAGTCCCCCAATCCTAGTTCCTCTAGAAAATGATTGACTCTGAACAAAAGCTTTTAGTTTAAAGTACAGTCCTAGCCTTATTCATCTCTGTGTATATTCAAAGCTATGTCCCCACTCAACAGCTTTTTTGCTGTTTCTGCATTTCTGCATTTACCTAGTCTAACGGGGCTCCCTGTGCTGAAAAGCTCTAGGACTCATTTCCAGTCACTTGTGTCTTTTGTGCAAGAATTGCTCACTCTTTGAGGGAGAATTGCCGGCAGGCTACTGGAGGAGCAAGACTACCCAACTTATTTTGTTGGCATCCTCACTATGCAGTGCATAGGCTAGGACAATTTAATCTGGAGCTGGGCTCCAACCTATGGTCCAAGCTCACAGGCAATGAATGTGTCTGAGTCTGGCTGAACGTTTTGCTGTAGTGATAGCAGGGGACCAACCAAAATTCAGATAAGAATTTAGCTTAATTGTGCCAGTGTAGACATCTTCTGTGATGGTACAAATGTGAAAACCTGAAATGCTTTTAAATTCAAAGTCAGTTTTCAGAACAAAACTTCACTTTTGAGATAAGAATCACAAAATCACTTGTTTGCATAAAACCAGCATAAAGACTTTAGAATTTAGCTCAGAGACTCGATGGACTGGTGTTACTTCATTGTTTATCACAAAGGAAGTTTTTTGCACGAGGGATTTGTGATTTTTTACCTCCAAGGTGACATAAGCAGAACAAAGCTTTTTCATGAAGTGGCAGAAGGTGTCGCGGAGATGCAGCTAGAGGTGACTTGCAGATTAACCTAGATTCTTTAAAAAGCACCAAACTCCTATTTGACACCCAACTGTAATCCTGTTAGTGAGGCTAACAGAATCCCAGCCACCAAGCCACGGAAGGTGTCTGTAGCCAGCCGAAGATAATCCTCTCGTGCAGAGATTCTCCAGCAGGCGAACTGGCTGAAGCAGGTGGCTGCAGTCATACCCTCAGACTCAGTAGGCAGAACACAGTCACATTTAAACCTGTAGGACAACACCTTTCCCTTACTTACGACTCCATTGCTCTTGAAAAGTCATTTCTAACTGTTTTCAGTGGAAGCAAGAGCCAAAGAAAACTGTCACTTGACCCACAGAGAGTTTGTAGTGCTCCATGCCCTAGGGCCTTAAGGGGATGTTTTCCAAAGTGCTTGGTAAGTTAGAAACATCAGACTGACTGGACATCAGTGCTCCAGCCACCGGTTCCATATGTACTTTCTCGGAGGCAGCTGTGAAAAAGTGTGGCACTAAGTGTGTGCAATTCTACTCCTTCCAGTTTGCCCACTAGCCACCCTGTGAAGCCAGCTGGGCAGCTTGAGTGGCTCTGCAGTGAACTGCACTGGTAGCTAGTCAGGCTGAAAAATCCTCTCTCCCTTTTTTCTTCCGTGTTATTTTTCAGTCCCCAATGCAGTTCCCCATACTGCCAGATAAATAGATGTGGGGGAGAACTTACTTAAGCCAAATCAGGTATAATTGTTACCAACTGTTTAAACATAGTCTTAGGTGCTTTGAAGCCCCCATCTGGCATCCTCATTCAGTGTAGAAGTCCATTTTTTCCAAGTTAAAGAGGCAAAAGGAAGAACCAAGCTCAGCATCACAACAAAAAGGTTGCATCCACCCAAGGGCCCTGAGCAGCAATGGGAAAGCAGTCAAAAGGTTTGAAATCTGCAAGTAAATGCCCTGACCAACAGCTGAATAGCCACAGTGAGGCAAGTTTCCTCTGCAAGATCTCTTGCAGTATGTGTGAATTGCTGAAGAATGATGGGAGCACCACAACTCAAGTGAGTACTCTGGCCACACAAGTTAAGCATGGATCACTTCTGCTGCTTTCAGTTAGAAATTGTTTCCCAGGCCTGAGAAAACTAGAGACTATCACAGCTTCAATAAATTACCATTTTCTGACACGAAAGCCAATCTGAGAATAGTTAAACTTCCCAAATCACTGCAATTAAATCCTACAGATATCAGGCCTTAAACACAGTCGTTATCTCTAGAACCTGAAATCTTCTAAACAGCAGCAACCTACCGGTTTCCTTCTCCAGCATATCCAGGAGCTGCTCTCTCATCTCCGTGTCCTTAGCCAACGTGAAGACATAAGCCATCAAGGCCTTGACATAGCGGCTTGTCTTAGCAAGCGTTATGTTCTTGAGGCACTGTAAGGCATTATGCAGCATGGTGTCCTGAGAAAGGAATCCAAACCCAGTGAATTTCCACTGACTGCTTTTGGTTGTGAAAATCTATCCCCAACCCTCAAGTATCCCAGCTACATCCTTGATGTATTTCACTGCCAGCATCTCTTTCAGGGCTGTGGAACATGAAGTAGAGTGGACAAAGCATCACTCGCTGTGGGTTGAAAATAAAGATGTGACCGGACGGTTCACTGGGACAGGGCATTGTTAATATGCTGGACAATTCAGCTGTAGGAAGTGCCTGGTAACAAGTTGGCTCAAACCTGCATGCTGTGGATCTCAACTTCCGAGGGAGTATGAGGTTGTTTTCAGAACTGTACCAGTAAAACTGGAATATCAGCCCTTCCTGGCTAGAACAGTCTATGCTCAACTTGAAGATCACTGCTTATATTTCAGCTCTGAAGGAGGGGGTGTTGTATACCTGAAAGGTCATCTTTTTTTTCCCTTCTAGTTATGTTGGTCAGTTTAACGAAAACTGTTGCCTCTCCCTGCAAGCCCTGAGCCATTTCCAGAGGCAATTGTTTCCCCTGAGATCAGTTGGGAATGGCCATAAGAGCTCCATACCCAAGTTAAAAATTTCCTGTTGAGCTTATTGTGTGCAAAGGTGGGACATGACAGAACCTTTCACCAGCTCAAGCTGGGTACTCCCTGAAACAACAGGTCTGGGGAAGAATGAAGGATGAAGCACACTCCTAAGCCCTGCAAGAGTTTGTAGGTGACTTGACTTACATTCTTCTCCAGATCGAGCTCCACCAGCGTAGCAGTGACATAGGCTGTTAACGAGATTGTATCATCCACACCACCCTGCAAGTCACACAGACAGACATCAGAAAGGGACAAAACTAATCATTGCTTGCCTGTCCATAGTATAACCACTGAAACTACCTATGGATGGCATACTTGAGAGAGCACAGTAACATGCCTCTGGACATTCTTGGACATGTGGGGACTGAAGGAAAGCACTCAAGGCTCACTTACTGAATGTCATGAAATTCTGGTGTTAAGGGCAGCCTCAGAGCCACATTGTGCATACAGCCTAGACATGCCTTCTCATAGAAGGGCATGGAGGAAACTGTTGAGCTATGTATTTTATTAAATATGTTACAATTTGACACATGAACAAAGTTTTTATGATGCAGGGTTTGCACACAAGAAGCAATGCAAGTTTACGTACAATTCAAGCAACTGTGAGAAGCTACAAGTTAATACGGGTAGACAGGTTCACAGGAGCCTCTTTTCCTATCAGATGACATTTGTTCTTGGGGAAGCTCTGCTTGCATCCTCAGACATGAGACAAGACTACATCTAAAATGAAGGGGGAAATTTGGGCTGAGATGCTGAGAAGCATCATTCACACTGAATAGCAAAAACTTTGAAGTGTAAGCAGGGTGGGGGGCAAAACCTATTCAAAAAGGTTCTGTTCAAACAGAAAGCAGAAGCTGAGAAATTAATGAAAGCCAGACAAGGATGAACAGTCTACACCTACACTCTGTTTTTATTTTGTACTGCATACAAATTTTAAGGAAAAAAGTGTAGCCTTTGTTCCGCTAAAATAGCAGCCTGCTTTCTTTCATAAACTTGCCTTGTATTTAATATGGGCAATTTTGCAATCCATCCAGTCTGGATTATTCTTACCTTTACAAAGACAATGAACCCAAGTATTGCCACTTGCATGCACACCGTTTGGTACCTGAGTACTAGGGCATGTTCACCAAGAGTTTGATTCATTTCCAGCTAGACTGCAGGGATCATTTTGGGAATGCCAGGCTTCAGGAGAAGTCATACTTGTTGGGCAGCGGAGGGACAACTGAGTCTTCAGATAATCCCATATTAGAACACATAGTCAAGCCTATCTGGACAGTATCGTGCATCATAAGGCATGAGAAGAGGGAGAATCTAGCCAGGGTATTCTAGACAAGGACTAAAATATAAAGATATTTTTCCCTGTGCCCTTGAAGTGCCTTGGCACCGTTAGCCATGGTGCCTTTCAGATAGATTAAAAATGAAAAAAGCCTATCAGAGACTAAAACCTCACATAGAGGAAATGCCTGCTGTTCTAGGCCACACTTTTTCATTCTGCTCTGGAAAGCTGCCTTGGCTGTGCTAAGCCGTGGGGACATTGGTTTGTGCTACTGTGCACAGTGGAAGAGCCTGGGGAAGCAGTCCTGTGCCCCACACTGTGTTCCCGTTCCCATTCCCACTCCCACTCCCGTTTCTGGGAGCCCTACCTTCAAGTCATTGTTGAAGAGCTTCCCCACACTCTGGAAGCAGCCACTGGGCAGCTGGTGCTTCTGCAGCCAGAGCAGAGCACTTTTTACATGATCCTTATTGATGTAAATGTGAGAGCTGGCTTGTCCGAAGGACCTGGCTACGAAAGCTGTCAGCCTGTAAGCAGAGCACGAAGGAATCCATGTCACAGACAGGAGCTGAACCACCAAGGACAGTAGGTTTAGGGTGACAGTACCAACTTCGGTCACTCACCATGTGTTGCCCTGGTTGTCAGCTTTCCCAAAGGCGCTGTAGGAGCCATCATCATGTTTGTAGAGCAGCTGACGCTGGTAACCTATGAAGACAGGTGCCAAGACACAATTCTCAGTGCAAGGACCTGTAGCATTTCAAACTGTATCCTTGCTGTGGGAAGAAGGCTTCACCGCAAGAGACTTCACCAGACCCTACAGTCAGCGACATTGAGGCAAACCTAACACCCCACAATTCCCCACGCATCCCACAGCATCAGCATGACAAGAGGCAGTTGCACAGCATCACTGAAGTGCGCCACGCGGCTGCTCTATGTTACTGGAGCTACTATGTGCCAGTACTGTGGGTATCTGCCCTGCTGGTTTTGCAGAACAGGGACATGCTCCGCCACTTCATGTCTCCCTGTGCCCCAGGGAACCCTCACGGGCACCTTACTGTGAATGAAAAGAGATGTAGGAGTGAGGAGGAAGACTTTTCCTAGAGGGGAACATTATGAAATCTTGTTTGTTTTTCAGCACAACAGCTAGCTGGAACATGAGGCACATTGCAGAATCGGACACAGACAAGGGCACAGTATTAAATTCAGATTATATTGGACAGAGCTGATGTGCCCCCACAATATGTGTCCTAAAACACAGGGGAACACTAAGCTACTAAACTTCTATCTATCCCCAAATGCCACTCTTTATTCCAAATAATAGCAGGTGCTGCCCTGTTTCCACAAGGGACTTCGTCTGCCTTGGACTGATAAGGGAACAAACCACAGGTATCATGTAATGATGGAGATCATTAATTACGCACACCCTTCTCAGAAAAGCAGACTTAATACTGCAATAACAGGCAGCGACAGACAACCTTCTTCTTCAGAAACATGTTTTTCCTTCCATGAGACATTTCCCTTATTCTCTGTGATATCTTCCTTTATCACAGCTCTGGCAGTGCTCCCACTCCCGCCTTGCACATCCCCACCAGACCAGTGCCCCACACTCTTGATGTATAGCACCTTCATTTTGCAGCAGAAGGAAGAAGGATGATGTTTACCTGTTCTCAGGAATATCAGTGCTTTATCTTCAATTTCTGGGTCCAGTTGTTTAGTCTTATTCAAGTACTGGAGTATGAAGATGTTTGGTGCAAACTGAACCATGTTCTGTTCACCACAGCCAAAGGGCAGGTCTAGCAGGTGGTCTAAATTTTGAAGTGCTGGGCCCATGATGTCCCCTTAAGTTTGAGGTGCAGGGTCAGGAGAAAGGAAAAGCACAGAAATTCAGCAGTATGAAATGAAGGGACTGCTGCCTTCTCTAAGCTCTACTGGGATCCTGGAAAAGAGCCAGCGCCTCACTGAACGGAGATGATTAAGATTTCTGCTGACCCCTCCTGGATTAGTCCAGCACAGAAAGGGAAGACATCATGATTCTGGGACAAGGGAGGGAATGTGAAGATGAGGGAATCTGAAGAAAGGTGAAGAGAGTTGTCATTCCTGAGTGGGTATCTAGGAGGGAGAAGAATTATAGAGGTTAGGTGGAAATCTGCAGGCGTGGTTTTGGTTCACTTAGGTGGATTGCAGTGAGAGAAGTCAGAGGAGATATCCCGCCATTTGGGGATCACCCAGGATCATTCTTTATGAGAGGAATAAATATTGAAAAAGATTACTTGATCCACATTTCTGAGGCCAACATCACACTCCTACAGTTTATCTCATGAGGAACTGGGTTGATACATCATTAAGGCCAAAGCGCTGTGCAAACTCTTCCCACTGGGGACCCAAGAGCAGGGAAAGCCTTTCTCACCAATCACAGACAAAGTGGCTCGGCCAGATCCCTCCAGCACTTCTGCAGGTAGTGTCAGGGAGAAATCTTCGGAGACAGCGTTATCTGAGGAAGGCAGAACCCAGAAATTTATCCCATGGAAGAAGTATCACACATAAGTGTAACATCCCAAGGAGACCCAGCTGAGACTTAGTGTGACATTGAGTCACAGCAGCCAAGGCTCGCAAAGAAATTCCTCGAGACAGGAAACTTTGCCAGGTAGAAGACAGACATGGACAAAATATAACGCTTCTTCTCCCAGGCGGGAATGGTGCCACCAGCACTTGCTCTCTGACAAATTCCCTCCACCTCTGGGTATTTACAGTAGCCCTGTCCCTTCCATCTTGCTCTCATGATCAACAGTAGTCAGGGATTTTTGTCCCATACCTGCAGCACAGAGAAAGGCGTTTTGGGTCTTTTCTTGTGACACACCTCCTGGCTGCAGATAGAGATAGAGCAGTTTAGATAGGGAAGGCAGGAGAGGAAGTCACCCTGCCTCAGCAGACTTCTCTGCTTCCAAGAAGGGGCTAAACTTCCTCTTAGCATCTTGTTAACTGCCTCAGGGGATGACCCACTGTCCCCAGGTGTTCTCTACTCAGAGGTGTGACTAACCTTCACAAGCAGAGGTTTTATCACTGTGTCTCTCTCTCCTTGCAAAGGTGTCACAGCAATCCTGTTAGCACACAGATCGTGTGAATCTTCTGCCACGCTGCTCACCGTGACATTCACTTTGCCTGCAGGGAGCACGGGGACACATTGCTGAGCACTTGCGGCAGACAGCTGTGCCTATGGGCATCAGGAGCAGACATGCAGAGGCAGGGAAATCTCACTCGTCCACCCACTAGCTGCCACACATCCTCAGCTCCACCTCACCCAGCGTGGTGGCTGTCACATTCCACTCAAAGGTTTTTGCTTCATTGGTGCAGAGGCAGCTGGTGAACTGGCAGCCTGGACAGGCATTCACCTTTAGTTCTGGGGTCTCTGTGAGGGTGGTGCGCACCTGAATGTGGTGGGGTGTACAAGCACACATTGACGTAGCATTAGTACCAGGCACTGCACAAAGGAGCAAACACCATGGGTCATGAAGCACGAGGCTGTGGTTTGTGGCCCATATCTAGGGCTCCCGAGAAGCTCATAGCTTATCTCTGGGCTCAAGCTTTTGGTCCGACAGAGGCCATGTGATTCAGAGAATACTCACCTGGATGCAGTCCTTGAGGTAGTTGAAGACAGTGGCTTTTAGGCTGAAAGTCTCTCCTTGGATCACAGAGTACGGCAGTGACAGTTCTACAAAGAAAGGCTGGAAGACCCTAAGAGTAGCCAGAGGAGAGAACCCAAAGCCAATATCAGCAACACAGAAGGTGTTGGCATTCCATTCTGTGATGGTGTCAGGTACAGCAACTTGGAGAGATGCTTGCCCCTCATCCCTACAGGAGGAAGACAATGAGGAGAACTTGCTCAGAAGCAATCAGAAGCCTCCAGGCGTCTCTCTGGGGAAGGCAGGTAGAAGCTGTTACCAACCCAACGGAGACCAAATCCCAAATCCAGGTCTCTGGGAAAAGTGTCCGTGGTTTTGGATTCTTCGTGTTATCAGAATGAGGTGCAGAATCACCACGGCTAACATGATTTTCTGCAGAAAAGCAAGTGATACCTCAGAAAACAGCATATGTAGCTACGGGTGAAATTAGTTCTTCATTCACAGGCAATCTAACACAAACCGTGAACGCTTTGTGACACAGAACAAGAGTCATGCAAAGACAACAAGGGTTGTCATCTCAGTGAGAATCTGACACGGTGTCTGTATCTTTGGGGAACACAGCCTTAGGGAGACAAAGTTGGATGGAGTTTAGCCTGAGGTTCAGTCCAACAGATCCAGCAAGTTTGGTCTGGATCCAGGGGGAGACAGCATGCTCAAATGAAGTCGCTCTACATTTTCTGTGAAGAGCACAGAACACAGGGACAGCCAATATGCACATGACATTTGCAATCTCATGTCAATATGCAGAGCCAATATGCACATGCACAGGGATTTGAGCTTTTATCTGTGATTTATAAATCAGGTCCATTGAACTGGACACAAGCTTTGTTCCTCTCATACACAAACAAGAGACATAGCAGAGTGAAAGTCAGCTTTCTCAGCTGCAGGCTGGCCAGAACTGGGAGAGGACAGACACTTCAGGCAAGGAGATGGACGCATCCATTCTTTACCAACAACATTTTCTTTTCCAGAATACATCTTTTTCTCAAAGCCTGGTCGCATACAGGAAACTGGTTTCTTGATTCTAGTATTGATTAATATTTTCATGCGCAATTTCTGGGAAAAGAGTGAAGAGAGTAAATCAATGATAAATAAAAGGGAACGGTGAATGTTGAAAACATCTCATGATAGCAGGTATGATAGTGAGGCTGGTGGTAGCTGAAACACTTTAAAATGCTGCTTTTTTATATACACATACATGGATTTACAGGCTCAGACTCTGGGCAATGCACGAGGAATGAAAACCAGCTTCTGGGGAATACTGGGGCCAATTATTACATTTCATAAAAGTAAATTTCAACAAGATCTGCCCTTCATATTCCTGACCCTAATAATGAGCCAGAGTCAAATGTCATATAACCCATGAAAAATTTAAGAGAAAAAAAATAATTAAGCTTTAAGTCTCCGCACAGTTTTAGAATGGAAAGATCTGACTGGCTGTTTGTTTACACACAACCATTCTTACAAAGGTTAGTACCAGTCCTGGCTTCGAAAACTAGCGGGGGAGCTCGGTCACAACTTAGTATAGATTCTGCTTTTGTGTGAATGAGAGTCAGACTCTCAGGGCCTGTGATTCACAAGGTGGAAACACTGGACTGAATGCGCCCTCATGTGCGTGGACTGAGAAGAAGATATCACACCAAACGAACGCATTTGATCCTGTGAGCAATCTTCGCTTTCATTTAATGGTCTGCGAGTCACTGAGAACTCTTCTACTTTCTTAAAGTGCCAAACCCTTCATGGGCCTTCGTGAGAGCTTGTCTATGCCTGTGGACTTAGTCATATGCCGCAGGACAGTCATCTGTTACAGGATCACTAATAACTGAGATATAGTGGGATCTTCTTTAACTAGCATCTGACGTAGTCTAGGAGTAAGCATCTGGAAGACAGCAGAGTGCCATGCCTTTGGGTGGAACCAGGGTCTGCATTTTTAAGCTAGAGTTCTGTCAGCCTGAGAAGCCCATGCAACTCAGAATCCATTTGGGGTTGGTTTTGGCGTGTTGTTACCCTCTTCTCCTATTTTGAGGTGATTTTACTTGCACATATTTCTTTAAACAGCATTCTGTCAGAAGCAGCACTACTTGGGTTTCAGTTAGCAGGCATATTGTTAATCTTTTTCTGGCTTTTGTGCTTGTTAGCAGATTAGCTTGTGTTGTCATTTGTCTTGACAGTTAGCTTTAAAGCCAAATTGTGAAGGACTGCTTTGTAGTAAAAATGCTTTGAGAAGTAAGAAGAGACTCAATGAAACACAAAGAATTTTGCAAATAACATAATAGCCAAACAGCTATTGGTCAAAATATGGTGCGGTGCTCAGGTCTTACTGAGATATTCTTGCCGCTCCTCCTTTGTAGATATGGTAGCCTAAACTAACTTTGTTCATTTTTACACTGTCTTTTCCTACTCAGGTGTTTTGCACTATGCTTACTCATAAGTTTCATCTTTCCCCATGGTCCCTGAACGAGCGTGGCTACACTGAAGAACAGGGTACGGATGACTTGTAGCAATGAAAGCCAGGGCAGCTGAAGTTTGCTGAGGGCAAATTCTTGTAGGCATTCAAGATGACATACTGGCAGCCACTGGCTCAGGAAAAGTTTGGTGCAGTTGTAGATACCTTAAACAGATTAAAGACATCAGCTTCACTTTGGTACCATGGTGCTCCCATCCGAGTCTTTTTGTGGAGACTGGACTTCTGGGGCAGACAAGGGTATGCCTCAAAGTCTTCCAAGTGATAAGGGAACCCTCGCCCTCCAATTGCAAAGCTGTCATCAAAGACCTCCTCATACAGCTGCAATGGAAAAACAGAGGTCTTCATAAGGAACTGGCCAACAAGCATGTGTATGGGTCAAATATTTGGATTGTAGCCCTCTATTATACTTTGTAAAGATTTGCAGTTGAGGAAGTTGGCACTGGCCTGGCTTATACTGAAGGACGTGAAGCCCAAGGAGTGGGGGTAGGCAAGTAGCTCTTAGTCTGCAGACTTTCATCTCTGACAGTTCAATCCTTTTAACTCTAGGGTATAAGATTGGGATAAAAACACATGATTCAGTTTGAGCACAAGGCATTGGCACACCTGACTTACATATTTAATGATTACTACTTTATATGCCTGTTAGTAGATGATGCAAGTGCTCTGCACTAGAACAGCATTCCTGTAAAATGGAACATGAGATCACATTGTGAGTTCCATCTACAGGTGCAGCAAGTCTCCCTGGATTTGGTGACGCTTCTTTGTAACAGTCTGGCCTCCTATAATTTACCTTACAACTTTTCATGAGGCATATACATATGTATTATCTCTGGTATACATCCTGGAGTTATGTTGGGATTTTCAATTCTTGCAGTATTTTTGTTCTAAGTTGTAAGTTCATTCCTCTGAAACACACAGCTGCTTTCGGGTGAGTTTCTTCAACCCTTCTAGATTCTCAGAATGCACCCAGGTGCCAACAAAATCCTAACCACTTTTCACCAGCCACCGTGTGCACTGAGTGCTGTCCCCTAGCTACTGTTTTCCAAAGAACTGCTCAGGTGCTCAGCCATCTGTCATATGGTTACAATTCAGCAATGTTTGGGGCAGAGGGATAGGAGGACCCTACTGGGGCAAAATTCAGTTTCAAAGGTTTAGCCTCACTGCCTGGTGGAAGATAGAGGAGCAGAGAGAAGGTGGATGCGAGGAAAGCTGCTAAGCACTCTCCCTCCAAGTGGAAAGCACCAGCACCTCTCTGAAGCTCCTCTCCCTGCCTGCCCCTGCAGCGCAGTGTGGTGTCCACCACTCCCCAGGCAGAGGTCCACAGTGCAGGGCTGATGCATGAGGAACATGATCACCACATGCTCAGAAGAGGCTGAGGAGGGGGAATGCCAGGGCATCCACCTAACACTGCAGCCATGTCCTGGGACAGACTATGGGCTTCCTCCCACAAATGCATGGAGAGAGAAGGACACACTAGGGTCTTGGTCACGGCAGGCCGCACTCACTGTGTTTGCTGTTAGGGTATTGTTATTTTTCAAGAGGACACTCTTGTCAACAGCTTCGACAGAGCACAGGGACCCTGGAGCTGCCTTGAGGTCCAGACTGACTTTTGACCCAGGGACTTCCTCCTTGCGCGAGAAGTCCAGTGCCACCTGTAAAAGAAGACAGAGTCAGGGGGCTTATTGTTGGAGAGTGGGACTCTGTGACTCTCGGGTGTCTGGGCAGCAGAGGGAAAGACAGAGAATAAGGTAGCAAAGGGGGCTGAGATGCTGAGACAGGCCCTTCTGGAAACCCATTGGGAAGGTTCCTGGGGCTGCAGTGTGTACAGCCCGGCCAGCATTCCCCTACCACCACACATCCACCACCCTCTGATCCAGAGCTATCACAAGGATCTAAGCAGGCAGGCTTCTCTTTTGTGTTAGGGAGAGCACAGGGGACAGTGTGTTCCCAAGTCACGGGGAATGGGGGAAGAAAACAGAGTTCAAGGAGGGACCTGGTTTACTCCTTGGGAAAGGCTTGGCAGCTGGTGTCAGGGAGGGCAGGACTATGAATTCAGGGAAGAAGGAGGTTGCCTGTTTTGTTTCCCAGACAAAAATACTGGGCATCTGGTTTGGCGTGTACCCAGCTTATACCACTTGGCTGGGGATAAAACAGGACCAGGAACCACAGTAGGTCAGAGCACATCAATGATGCCATCACACTCTGTGTTTCTACTCACCTTGTGTCTAAAGCATTTTTCTACTTCAAACTCTTCCACATCAGCCACCACCTCTCCATCCAAGAAGACTGCATACAGTAGAATCTTGATGTCAGGGAGGAAGTCATTACCAATAGTCAGAGTCAATGAGAAGGAGCCCTGCAGATCTGTACAAGATACAAGCAAGGAAGAGGTGGAAAACATTCAATTGAATCAACTCATTGGTGTAGGACACACAATAAGAATCAAAAGAGAGAATTTAATAATTTCTGTCTCTAGATAAGAACATCCCATGCAGACACTGATAAAGGTTAACAATAAACCCAGGATACTGGCCACATCTTTGGCTCAAAGTTGGCAAAAATATTCCTCTTCCCTACTGCACCTTAGGGTGCAGTTGGTTGCCTTAAACAGGCAAGCTACACAAATTTTGTATCTTCTCCAAAAATACAAGCTAGCAGTAAAGTCATAAGCTTGGATATTAGATCAATTAGACAATGCAGAAGAAGGACAGTCACCTAGAAGGACACTAAACTGCATACGAGAGGAGATTGTGTTGGTCTAATGAAGTGTAACACCATAAGAACTCAGTTCAATAGCTCCCACCCGTGGATAAGAATAACACTTGCAAAGATTGTCACCGGATAGCGGTTGCACTTTTCTGGGATGTGTTATGAGGCACTTAACTTCATGCCATTCTACTCACTCTCCTGCTGGAGAATTCGCACCTTCTTCTCTCCACTGAAAAGGATCTTGCCTTTTGCTATCACCTGAAGACCAAAGAGAAGAGCCATTCAACAGCCTGAATTCTGAAGGCGTGGGGAGAGTTGGAAAAGCACAAGAGAAGAGAGACAGATGTCTGCAGATGTTGCCACAGAAGTTCCTCTGGCAGGGCGTGACCTAAAGAGCTCTGCAGCAGAGATGGTGATAGCATAGCTGGGAAGGTACTTGAGAGGTGTTGGTTAGGCAACGAGAAGACATGGCTGCTTGCAAAGCCAGAGTTACATCTGAAGCTAAAGAGCAGTTGCTCTTAAGCCTCAGTGAACTCTGATCTTCACATTACTAGGGTACAGTATGTTTTGACTGTATGAATAAGCCCAGTTCAGTAACCAAGACAGCCATAACCTCTCAGCTAGGCTGTACTCGCACTCTTGATTTGGACTCAGTTTCTTGAAAGTGGACTTCATCAAAACACGATTACATACCTCTAAAGTGCATCAAGGCCCTGTGCAATTTCAAGACTTTTATTGTAAAGACACAGGCCAGAGGAGGTCAGCTGCTCCAGAGCTTGCCTCTTAGTTCACAGACAGGTGGAAGTCTGGGGCATACTTGCTGGGCAGAAACCAGGCTAGGCCTCCACTGTCACCCATATGAACATAATAGAAAGTAGGGTGAACGGCAGGCATTTATCACCCAAGCTTATGTCAAGGCACTCCTAACAAAGCAAAGCAGCTGGGGTCTAGGAGCAGGTCCAGGAACTGGAAAACAGGAGGACGTCTGGGGAGAACAAAACTCACAAACTGATTTATACCGGCCTGGGAGCAGCTTACCCTTTCTCGTGAGTATCTATGTGCTATGTGAGAAGGATAAAGTACCAGTAAGGATCATCTGTCTTCTGTGCTCACCAAGTAGTGGAAATCAATGTGGTCTGCATCAGAGCTGAGTTTATTTTGGTCAAGGATATAATCCACCTGCACTTCGTGCTCTTGGTCACAGGGCATCACATCGTTCCTGGCCTTTATCTCAAGGAAGCTGTTGCTCTCAGAGTAGAAAGCTTTAAGCCTGCTATCCTCGACTCCTGAGTGACTTTCAGAAGAATTCTGCTCATCATGATTTCTGAGGTTGTAGGAACCCTTCAGAACACAAAAACAGGAGTTGGTAATCAGTATCAAGTGATACAAAGGAGCTTGTACCCCTGCTGAAAACACTTAGTTATTACCTGAGCTGATGGCAGACCACACATCTGTATGCTTAAAATATTCTTTTTTTTATACGGTATTTCACAGTCTCTTATGAGACTTTCTCTTATGAAGTTCTAGAAAAAACCTAGATCAAGTAGATTTGCCCACAATCTCATTTTTCCTCCTTTATCTTTCCACATCCCACATCAGACTTTAACCGAGCACAGCACCTCTGTTTTCAGTTTTTCAGTTTGCATTTCTGGTCAGATGCCCTGAAGCACAACAGGCACCAAACCAGTTTTTTTATGGTGGAGTTCTACTTCTCTCCAGAGAATTTAGGGCTCCACGGACAATAGCCATAAGCGTAGGAACAAGAACTTGAGCCTGTCTCCAGGCTCACTGGGGTCAAAAATCTACCTCCCAGATTACAGAACCTCTGATCACCAAATCCAGCCCAACTGAAATTAGGGCACGTCACCCTGGGTAGACTGAGGGTCTCAGGGAAAAACATTTGGAGCAATGGTTCCAGCCTCTGAGAAACTGGTGGCAATAGGAGATTGTACTGCTTGGGCATGAATCCCACATCAGCTGCAGAAATGAGGATAGCGGGAAGATGGGTATACTGCCAGACTGGTAACAATGAGCTCCAGGTGTAGGATAAGAAGTTGTGAGGAAAAGAAGACAAGTACTTCAAGGTCTGGTATTGAAAGGGGGGTCCAGAGCTACCTCACAAGCTGATGCTGGACAAGCTATGTGCTGCTGCAGGGCACGGGCAGCCACTAGAAGTCGAGCTCAACAGAGACAGGTGTCAACTGCCAGTTCTACTGAGCCACTTCCAACATGTCCCAGAGTGGAGGAAGGGAAGATTTCCTCCTTTTCAGATTCAGTGTTCAGATTAACAGACGTTTTTAGTGGAGTCAAAGGAAGGTGAGGGGAGATACAAAAGATTAGGATCATGCTCCATCTCAGGACAGTAGAGCACCTTTGGTAACCATTTGGCTGAACGGTTGCAGCACAGCCTCCAGTTTCGCTGAGGAGATGGCACTGAAGAGTAATTAAAGATCATTCTACAAATGAGATCAGGAGCCAGAGGACTGTGCTCCAAAACCTCAAATTTCTTCCGCTTTCTATCCCTTTCCTCAGCCTACCTTCTCTTTATCCTCCTTTTCCTGTGGCTGATGCTCACCTTCAGAGAAACCAGTGTGCTGTTCCAGCTGGTGGTATCCAGAGAGAAGTGGACTTCCCCGTTCTCATCTGTGAGGAATGCCAGGTGTGTCTCCTCATCATTGATGTCAACTGTTAGGTAGACCATTTCATTTCTCAGCGGAGACTCGTCACTGTGGCAGAACATCTGCAGAGAAGGGCAGGAAGTTAATACCCCATTGTGCCACACTCCGAGTCACTGCCCATGCTTAATATTAATTGTTTCTATCATTGGGCTTCCTCAGCCCTTCTATCTTTCAGACAGGTTGGAAGGATACAAATACAAGTGTGATGAATACACAAAACCAACAATGTGCAGCTGTTCAGGACTAGAAATAAATGGTAGTGCAACCAAATGAGACACCTACATTGGGGAAAAAAGGTGATTTCCTCAGATCCTGAGCTTTTTCTTGGACAATGCTGGAGGATCCCTGACAATCAGAAACAGTCTTGTCTCCAGCAACTTAACTCTTGCTATTCTTTGCCTTCCTTCATGCTGGGGTTAGTACTGGCCCAGGTGAAAGTGTTTCTAGCCACAACGGGACAGCAGTCCTAACATCACGCAGGGTACGTGAGTCAGAAGTGACTGCCAGTGAACTGATATGCAAGGCTGTAGTGGTTTCTGACGAGTTGCCATGAGCATTTGTCTGAAGGGAATGTTATTTCCCTGCTGGCACCACCCTCATCCCATATGCCTTTTATTGCATAGGCTAGTTTCAGGAGCTACTCCCGTAGAAACCAGCAGAGACTGCGGCTGGCTCCAAAATTCCTGTCCAGGGAATATACTAGGATGAGGAGAAGAAATTACTTCTACAGGAGACTTCACTCATGGTTGCTATGTACCAGCAGAGCAGCAGTTACTTCCCTGGAGACTGTTGCTTTCTGCCTACAGAAGATTAGACCTGTGATGCATTCTCATCAGAGAAGGGATCCATGGTGTTACCTTCCCTGTGTATGGTAGTCCACGTTTGTAGAATGAATGGAGGTTGATAAACTCTATAGACTTCATTCTCGTCGCAATAGGAATTCCAACCGTTTCCATAGTCTCTGCTCCTGGTTGGAGAGATGAGAAATCTGTTAAACCCTAGCAGGGCTCTTAGTGAAGTAGAAGACAAGAAGATGCTTCAACACTATCTACAACATCTACAACCTCTAAATTTAGGAGAGAAAATACATTTTTCTAGGATGTGATTCCCTCAACCTTTCTGGGCCCTCTGCTTCACGACGTGATGCATTGTACCCTGTAAGTACTTATCTCTCTTTATTGAAGATAAACTAAATGACTGTTTAGTTATAGACAGCTACACTGTAGATGCCTAGAAGTGGCCTGAAGGCCACCCCCAGTGTGACAGTTCGAACAAAGAACACCTCCAGCTGCCAGAGATAGGTGCACATTAACACCGATACTGAAAACCTACCTCCTTGTAGTCAGTGTTGTGTCAGACTAAAAGGGAGCAGAACGGGATTCCTCACAGCAGGAGTGTGCATAGGCAGCCCTGTCTCAGGCTTAGGAAAAGAAAGGACAAGAGACTGTGCATGGGTGGGAACTACCTGTCAGGATGGCGCACTACAGTTGGCAAGGACTACAAGGGCTTGTCGCAGAATTTAAAATGGCTAGCCAGGGCTTTGCAACTGGCTGAGGAACACCTTGGTGTCCAGGCAATCACTAAAAAGTTATATACATGCTAGTGGAGATGAAGGGTGGAGAGGATTAGGAAATATGGTAATAATAGATGGAAGACGTAGTAGAATAGAGACCATCATCGTGCCAGAAGACTTGGGAACCCTCAAGTTACTTTTTCAAAAGGAATTCAGCTGCCTCAGAAAGGCCAAAACCAAAGAAGTTGCCTGCAAGGAAAAGAACGTTTCATATATTCTCCAGTACCTGTTCCATCTTCCACCATTTGTCCTATCACAACTATGTAGCTGTCAGTTTCATTGAATTCCAGAGTCTCCGTCTTCACTGTAAAATTAGTGCAGCCATTCTTGTTTGTCTGGAGAAAAAGAGATATGAACAGAAATAAAGAGCATGGTGTGGAGGAAGAGGAGCTGTTTCATAGATGCTGGGCAACAACCCTAAAGAAGTATTTCCAAATACTTGTGGAACAGATGGAAGCTCAAAAATCTATAACTGCAGAAACGCATCATGGATACCTTTGCCAGAGAAGAAAATCGACATGCTTGGATCAGACAGTCACCAAAAAAAAAAAATGGCAGAAAAAAGGGCTTCAAGCAAATCACGTAAGGGTTAATTATGTCACAGACAAACTCAGGAGACTGGATTAAGCCCAGATCGTGCAGCTGAAAGAGTATGAATGTCTTTTCCTGAGCTAAAAGTAACCTGCTCCCTGAATTATATGGTCCCCATGAATAAAGCCTGACAGTGTGGCTTTCCAGTCACGACCATCTCTGTGACATGGCCGTGTTGAACAAGGGCATCCAGCCAGTTACAGATTGCAAGAGCTTTGCCAAGGATGAAGACAGAGACTGAGTACAGCCAGTCTGCCAGAGAGGGGTGGTGGACAAAGTGTTTCTAGCTGTGCCTGCTAAGTTCTCCACAGAACCTTGCGGGGCCTTTTACATGCAATGTGAGAAGGAGCTGGCATTCAGTTGGTGTTTTGCACGGCTAAAACTGCACGGCATTCCAGCTGGAGATATTTTGCTACTGGGTACATTGTAAAAGATGCAGAGATCCAGCTGGATTTTTATATTCTCGCTTGTTGCTGGCTGGTCTGACATTTAGAAATATTTTCTTGTGACTTTCAGGCTGAGCTGCGTCTGAAAGCCATGGGGAAAACTGAGCGTGGATCTTAACCACAAATGTGCAGAAAATGTAACCAGCACGGACATAATCTCAGACAGGAGACTTGCAAGGTCAAGATGACCCATTAACTACATGGATACAGCAAGAAACAGGGCATTAAGCCACAGACCATCTGATGCTCTGATAGCCTGCTTATTGGCGGGAGCAGTCACAGGATTGCATAGAGTATGATACAAACCCTTGGGATCAGAGGGATACAGACCCCAGAGGTCATTACTTACACAGAGTTTACACCTTCTCCTGAAACACTGAGTCAGATATGGGCAGGTGGAGCCCAAGTGATAGAGTCACAGCAAGAGGAATCAATGGTCTGATCAGGACTCACAAGCGGGAATACACCACATTAATCTGGTTGGTGCACATCAGAGGTGCATTGAGGCAGGTTAAGAGGACAGGCCGTACATTTCCAGCAGGATATACTTTCCACTTTCCTATTTGTTCACATACCCAGCTGCTTTGCTTCCTCATCTGAGTAGAATTTGCTAAATTGCCTTCCAAGAACTGGTATGCTGTGACAAAAGTAATATCTGTTTTCCCTTGAACGGGCTTCCCAAAGGTATACCTGTGTCAAAGGGGAGAAACATTCACCTGAAGACTGGCCACTTCAGCAGAAATATTGATCCAAACCATCCCCCACCCTCATTGGGGGGAAGTGGAACCCGGGAGAGCTTTGTACCTTGTTTGCTCAGGAACTTCAGCTTGTCTCTTAAGATCAGTTTGCATCCCTCTCCACCCACTATTCCCAGCATTCTTAGTCTCCTTCAGCCTCACGGTAAATGACCAGGTGTGAGAAGGACCCCATTCCAGAGACTGATCTGACTCCTCCAAACACAGGGTAATGCAAGAACATCATACTGGAAGGCCACTTCTCAGCTATGGGCAATCTGGATGTGATTGTGGAGTTGAAAGCCAGAGATCACGACAGTATCATGTACTCACTTGCCGCAGACCGTCAGCTGAAATTCTTCATCCACTGTAGTGATAAATGGAGGGTGCTCAATATTTATTTCAAATTTTTTCAGCACTGCATAGAAGAGAGGAAGATAAAGATGGAGGCAAAAAAGCAGAGTATGGGCACTGACTGTAAATTCTGTTACAGCTGCAGTCCAGGTGGGCGGAGAGACAGTAATGTCCCCAGTTGTTCAACACCATGCTGCAATAGGGTCCAGCCACACCACTCTCTTTTTGCTGCTACAATTGCACATGAGATTGCTTTCTACTCGAGCTCAGTGAAGCATAAACATTTTAAATGGTACAGGGTTTTGTCCTCACCTACATCACTGCAACTGAATGAGACTAAAACATGATGCTGCATCCTACTATAACAGCTGACTGGAGTGGATAGTAAACCTAGCTTAGAAGAGGGTAACAATGGGCAGCAGAATGCGCTCATCACGGGGCTTAGCCGCAGCTAGAACGAGATGTCAGACCACAGCCTCTCCTTTGTACCCTATGCAGCTGCAGAACCTCCAGCCCAGCATGAGATGTGAGCACAGACCCATCTGTCCCTGTCCCCAGTCTGCTGTTCTCCCAGGGGAAAAGGTCTGATGAACATGGCTACATCGCCCGGCTGTCTTTTCCATCTACCCACACAGCTTTTCCCTCACCTCTGTTGTCTGAGTCTCACCATATTCATCAACATTGAAGGTTTTTTCAGCCATATCTTGATCCACTGAGATGGTATACTCTCCAAGGGGCGCTTCAGAGGCCAGGGGGAAGGATAGATCCACAATGCCGTGTCTTGACTTTACGTTCAGCCACTCAGCAATCCGGTTATATTCAGGATCCTATTTGGGAAAGGACATGCAGAGCCACCAAGTCACACTGAGAGCATGAGTACCTGGTGGATGCAGCCATACTCAGGCACAAGAAGCCACTACAAGGGCTTATCCTTGCCCCAGTAGAGAGGATGCCAGATCACCGTGTGAGATTCCTGCTCCTCCCTCCAGCATCTTTTTACTGAACTTTTGAATTGCAAAGGCTGCCAATAACACCAAAGCTACCGGGAAGTGCCGTAACACCATAACACCGCGGGAAAGAGAAGCAGCTGTGCTGCATCTACTGAGCACTTAGCCTTGTGCTTTGTACTCTGTGAAAACAAAGTGTTGGGCAAAGGTTCATTACTGCCTTGCCCCTAGATCAGCTATGTGCATCACAGAGGTGCTAGTCTGAATGAAGAACCCAGGCTGACCCAGTAGACTTCAGCTGAACCTGAACCATAACCATAAACTTGGGAAGTTACATTTGTGGCACAACTGTGCTCAGGAATGAAAGGGCACAGTAGAAGAGGCAGACATCTCTCTTTGGTCAGTTCTTTGTCACTTACCTGCAGCCATATCTGGGAATACTGTAAAAAAAAAAAAAAAAAAGAGAAACACAAGCTCAGTTTTGTACAGAGCAAAACAGCATCCATGTGAAGCA
Source organism: Rissa tridactyla (assembly GCF_028500815.1). NCBI lineage: Eukaryota > Metazoa > Chordata > Aves > Charadriiformes > Laridae > Rissa > Rissa tridactyla. The sequence goes on from NC_071466.1 coordinate 142,182,638, forward strand.
GTATTAATAGCAGTGCCTGATGTGGGACGCTGACCAGAAAGTTTTGCCCCATCCAGACCCCACACTAGGTCTCCTCCTCCCTCTGTGCTATCTTACACTGCAGTCTTTCTCCAAGGGACCACTGGATGAGTGGTTTACTGTCGGCGTGGAAGGCTCGGACAATAACACAGCGACCAATGTGATCAGGTTAATGCCAGTTTATTGCACAGATAGCTCAGTTATTATAGATGTTCTGATTCCGCATCACGCGCCGACAATTTGCTGATTGGTTGCACGAGCTGTGCACGCGGCAAGCAACATATTATAATTGGCTTAAAGCATCTGTCCACGCGGACAATCACCCCTCCTATATCCTGGGTGAAGTTCTACATTTCGCACGCTGAATTCAGCACACTTTCTCATATCTTGTTGGTCTCAGCATTTCTAACATCGCTACAATGTTTTCACATGGCCTTCAAACTAACAAAGCCTACATAGTTGTTAGCAGTTCTTCGGTGCTTGGCCTACATAGTTGTTAGCAGCTCTTCGGTGCTTGGAGTGTTCACAGGATGACCCCTTTGTATTAAAAATCCTCCAACAAATCCCCCTTTTTGTTTTTGAACAATCCAAGCACCTGAAAACATTTTTTCCACAGACACTTCTAAAGATCTTCGTAGACAAGAAAACAAACAAGGTAAAATGATCAGCAATATCATTACAACAATCAAAATTACAAGGCCCTGTTTCAACAAATCTTGTACCCAGCCTGCCAGTCCCCAAGAATTAAACAATTGCTCCAACCACGAATGACCCTGAGTGAGCTTATGCATATTGTGCTGTAACTGGGCTAAGTGGTCATGAATGGAGCGTGAGTGATCAGACAAATTCATACAACACATGCCTTCAAAATCCTCACAACCATGGCCTTGTGCTAACAACAAAAAATCAATAGCAGCACGATTCTGCAGCACAGCATGTCATATACTATCAACATCTGTTAATAAAGCAGAAATCATCTCAGAAGTCAGGTTAAACTGTTTTATACTCCAACAGGCTAGCTTTTCTAGATCTGTTAAAGCCTTAGCTGCAATCACACCTGGAGCTAAAAAGCCTGCAAAAACTTTTGACGGGCGGTCCCAAAACTTGATGTGATCACTGCACTCAGGGGTAAAATCGGTAATCGCTCGTCGTGATCGCCGTGACTGGTTTCTAAGATTAATAAGACTAATCCTGTCAGGAGCAAACAAGGTAAGTCTGCCTAAATAACACGGTCCTCCTACTGTGCGACTAGGAATGCCTCCCCAAGCTCGATCACCACATATCAAAAAATATCCAGGTGGAAGTAGCTTTGGAAAAGATGCATTATTCCAAATCCCTCCATATGATAGTCCTAGGTCAGCACCTTCGTTTTGACAATAATTACTCTTAATAAATGATACAGTAGGAGTAACATTTTGCATACCAGTGAAAGCACCTGTCATCTTAAACCCATAATCTCTTTGTAATACTGAATTTTGTCCTCCCAATTCAATACATCCTAAGCTAAAGTTGCCAATATGCTTGCCAGTATTGTTTCCCACATGATGTCCCACTGCTGGAAGTGACCCCAAAAGATCCAATTCCTGCAAAGGAAAAGGAAATGATCGGTTTAAATGATTAATGAGATGACCTTGAAATAAGGATCCTACTCCTTTTGGACATCAATAGCTGTCTGCAGATCCTCGCAACAGGTTACAAGTGACGTTAACCTGCTCTGATTCTAACAACGAACTATTTGTTAAATTGACTTGGGATACATAGCCTTCAAAGTCCTCCAATCGCAGGAACGGAAAACCAATCAAACATGTTCGGAAAGGATCTGATGGAGTAGCCATGGATAAGCAAAAAGCCGAATTGCCTGTCTGATTTGCCCATGTTACCCATATGTTCTGCCTAGGGGATATGTTTGTAATACCTTCCACTTCTGGTCCCACTAAACCAATAATCATTATCCCAATTATCCAACCCATGTTGCTGCTATGACTTTCCTTTTTGCTTCCAGCCAAATCGCCTTGCACACTTTTTCTTCGTCTTCTCCCACTCTTCCGGTTTTACCTTCCAAATGTGAGGTATTAAAACTTTTCTGCTACATGCCCTGTTAAAATAGCTATACGAACAGCCTGTTGTATTCTTACATACTGAACTTCCAGACAATCCGAACACCAAAACCCTGTCAATCCGGCACGTTGATAAAGTTGCTTCTTCCACTCGTTACACTTACAAAGAACCCACGATTCACATTCTTTACAAACTGGACATATGACAGTTGTCAAGCCTGCGAGAGCCAGAGTGGTGAGGTCACGTGGTCACATCACTGTCTCGCGTTCTACTCTCTTGCGTTTCAGGTTCCCTCCACGGCTTAATCCAACGTGCTGGTACCCATCTTGGACCTTGATCTGTCAAAACACAAACATACCCGCGACCAATCATTTTTATCTCCACTGGACCCTTCCATTGCCCTGATTGCCAATCCTTATACTGTACCCGTACTGGTGTGGTTGCTTGCAAACCAGACCGTAATGACATGTGATGAATCACTATCGGAGGTGAGTCACGTTCTCCAGTTAATTGCAAATAGTTCAATACATATAAAGCTTTTGCAAGGCGTTCTGCAGGAGAAGAGGTAATTTCTCCCCCTTTTTGTTTTTGCAAAAGCGACTTCAATGTAGCGTGTGCACGCTCGACTATGGCCTGTCCTGTGGGAGAATGAGGAATTCCAGTATGTTTACGTATACCCCATAAAGTACAGAATTTAGCAAATCGTTGAGAAACATAAGAAGGTCCATTATCAGTTTTAATTTCCTGGGGTACCCCCAAAACTGCTATAGCTGCACACATATGCTTAATAACATGTTTGGCCGTTTCTCCAGTTTGTGCTGTGGCCCAGATGGCATGCGAATAGGTATCAATGCTTACATGGACATATTTGAGCCGTCCAAATTCAGGAACATGGGTAATATCCATTTGCCATAATTGCAAGGAATGCAACCCACGTGGGTTCACGCCCAGGCCAAGCCCAAAACCAGTTCCTTGGCAATCTGGACGGGATTGCACAATGCCACGTGTCTCAGAAATAGGTAAATTAAACTGTCTCGCTAATACTTTAGCTGATTGATGAAAAAATTCATGAGACACTCGAGCTTGTTCAAATAGGTTCATTTGACGGTTCTCCCAGGTTGCTGCAACCAAACGGTCACCACAATTATTACCAATGGCCAGGCCATAATCAGGTTGATGGCTACGTATGTGCACTATAAAATAAGGATACATTCTCTGATTTAACAAATGTAACAATTGTAACAATAACTGATATAAGACAGAATTTCTAAGAGATCGAAGCATCGAGCGTTCCAGTCTCATAACAGTTCCAACAACATACATAGAATCTGAAACAATATTAATCGGTTCATCCTGCCAATTTTGAAAAGCCCACACCACTGCCCGTAGTTCTAAAGTCTGTAAAGAATCTTGTAAAGCACCATCGAGCAGTTTGGAATGCCATTGTCCATTAAGGTACCAGGTAATGGCTGCTCTTTTTGATTTCTTTCCGGCATCCGTAAATACCGTGAGTCCAGATACTGGAGAATTCGAACGTCGTGGAGTCTCTTCAAAAGTTTGATTTCGGATCAATGGCAAGAGTTTCATCGGTGGGTAGACATTAGTGATTTGTCCAGAAAAATCCTCTAATGCATATTGTAAAACCTCTGAGGAAGAGAGAAGCCAATTCAGATAATTCTGGGTAATTGGAACATACATAACCTCTGGCTCATGTCCAGTTAAATCAACGATACGACGTTTGCTTTTTCTTATCGTTATTATTACATTTTCCTTTTAATTGCTGTTGCATCAAAGGACGTACCGCAGCTCCAACAGCAGCAGCCATAACCGTAGCCTGTTCTTGGGAAAGCACCCGCTCTGCTGTTTCCAGCAGCTGAGCAGTGGTACTGCCTCGAGGTAGGGTACTAAGAGCTTTTTTGGTTTTATCATTTGCATTATCAAAAGCAAGTAAGTCTAAAAACTTCACTTTCATGGTCTCATCAAGGTCAGGGTGAGCAGAAATAGCCGCATGCAATCTATCGACAAACTCAGAATAAGGCTCCGTAGATTTTTGGCGAATATTTGTAAAAGCAGGAGGAGTTTTTTCCCCTCTAATCCCCCAAAAAGCCCTGTGAGCTAACTGTTGACTGAGTTGCAAAACCTCCACAGCAAAATTAGCTTGCCAGTCAGTCCGAACGTAAGGTCCCGTCCCCATTAACATCTGTGTTTGTACCCCATACAAAGGATCACCTTGAGGACGCGGGGTGGCAGCAGCCTGATCACATAGGTTCTGCCACACACTGAAAAACTGCAACTGCTGAGAAGGGGTGAGCAACATTTGAGAAATCTGCTTTGAATCATGTGGTGTGAGTAAATTCGCAGTAAATAAATGCTCTACCATAGCCCTAGTATAGGGAGAGCTTAGTCCATATTGGCTAACAGCTTGTTTTGCCTCCTTTAACAATTTCCAATCAAACTGTTCCCAATCCTTTCCACCCCCCGCATTAGCAAACACCGGAAACGCCATAGGATCAAGAAACACGCCCTCAATTGCCGCATCTCTAATTACTCCCCTCCATCGGTTTGTTAATTCTTTCTCCCCTCCTACCGCTCCCCCACCCCCCGCATTTTCCGACGATGGTGGCCACGACAAGGCATGATGAGGCAGTGGCAAAGGAGCAGGGTAAACTGGAGAAGCTCGTGAACTGGATTGATCATCTAGACGAGCTTCCATCGCTTCCAACTTTTTTAACAACTCCCGGAATTGATGGTCTGTCAGTACACCAGGTGGTACTCTAGTGCTGCTGCCGGGTGATGGTGGAGTAGAGGGTGGCAGAGGAGGGTACGGTATTGACTGATCCCTGGAATCCTCAGGGGAGTCTCCTTCAGTATTTTCAACAACAGTGTCTTTGGGAGGGGGAGGAGGAAACATAGTTTCTTCCTCTTTTCCACTTTCATAAACAGGTGTCTCAAGAGAGTCTGTAGCGGGAGTAGGCTGGCTCGGGGCAGTAACGGCGCGACTCGCTACATTCCCCTGTGTTATTCTGCAGCCCCGGGGTTGAGGGACGACAGCTTCTGGCGATCCCCCGAAAGAAAGACTCGTGGGGGAAACATCCTTAACTCCAGGTGTTAATGCTGCAAAGGCAGAGGCGGCCGCAGCACGTTCTGCCTGCATTGTTTTCAAAGTCTCTGATACTAACCTCCACACAGCGGAGAGTTTCTGCGCCTCCTTGGATCCTTTACTTACGTCATCCCACAACACCGCTCCTATTTTAGCCCACGTATCTTGAGCAAAAGCGGTAGCAACAGTGGGGATAAGTCCTTTATCCCGCGCCCATACTAAGAGCGCCTTCAAGGTAGGCGTATCATACTTTAATCCTCTCGTAGAGAGTATATGTTGGAGGAGCTTAACTACTGCCTCTTCTTCTTTGGAGAGTGTAGACCCCATCTCCTCCCCGGCCGCTCGCTTCGCCAATGCGAGATTCCCTACCTTGATGCGCTAGCGTCTTCCCGAGTGCCGGGGCAGCACTCGCCTATTGACCGGCTTCTTCCACCCCCTCCGTCCGTCGGTTGCTCATCGGGTATTCGCTGATCCCAGCACCGATCTGAGGGTCCCTGTTCGGGCGCCACTTGTCGGCGCGGAAGGCTCGGACAATAACACAGCGACCAATGTGATCAGGTTAATGCCAGTTTATTGCACAGATAGCTCAGTTATTATAGATGTTCTGATTCCGCATCACGCGCCGACAATTTGCTGATTGGTTGCACGAGCTGTGCACGCGGCAAGCAACATATTATAATTGGCTTAAAGCATCTGTCCATGCGGACAATCACCCCTCCTATATCCTGGGTGAAGTTCTACATTTCGCACGCTGAATTCAGCACACTTTCTCATATCTTGTTGGTCTCAGCATTTCTAACATCGCTACAATGTTTTCACATGGCCTTCAAACTAACAAAGCCTACATAGTTGTTAGCAGTTCTTCGGTGCTTGGCCTACATAGTTGTTAGCAGCTCTTCGGTGCTTGGAGTGTTCACAGGATGACCCCTTTGTATTAAAAATCCTCCAACAGTTTACCTTTAAAGATCATTTGTTCTTATGGTTTAACAGGCATGAAGGGAGATGTCTTTTTCATGAGCCTCTCAATGTGTCTCATGCTGAGGCTCCTACTTCTAGAAAAGCACAAGGTGACACTCACCTCGTTTTTAATGACCTTAAGGTCCTCGTTGAGGTTCACAATTTGAAATTTCACTGGAGATGTAAAGAAAAGGATAGTAAAGCATTTTGTCTGCAACATGTTCTTGCACAAATCAGCGTCTCCTTTTCTGTGTCCTAATATTCATGTCTATCTGTTTACCTCAGAGGTACTCGGGTCTTTCCCCAGACAGCCCACCCCAGCATCTCCTACCCCAAATGACTTTGTCTGGGAGGCTTATATGCAGTTGTGGGCTGTAGAAACTCACTGCCTTTACGTGGAAAGATTACAATGATGTGCTAACCATTGGGGTTCGTCTGTCTACATTCTGTTCATTTTGTGAAGACTGTGGAGTAACTCACTGTATTTCTACAGCTTGGAACTGTCACTCTAGGCTTTTCTCAAATATTAACAACAGCCTTCAAAAAACAAGAGATTGCTGGAAACATCTGATAATAGAGATCTGCTTTCTTCCATCTCCAACAAGGTTAGCTTGCTGCACTTGGTGAAGTCTTCCCCCTAGATGTGGCTACTACCTTGACCCTTCCCTCCCCATTTCCGCGTGCCACCTTCTTGCCTTACCTGGTTCTCCAGGTTTGTATAAGCCCTTGTCTGTCTCTACCAGAATTACATTTTTCTGGGGCTTTACCAGAACCTTCTTGCGACCCTCAAAAAGCACATTGTCCCCGCTGTGGATCAGGACATGCAGAGAAACCACCTTCTCTGTCTGTCAGTTTAAAAAAAAAAACAAACTGCCTGAGAGTACAAGTAGCTTAAAGGAGAAACAGAGGCACCTGTCCTACCAAAATCTCCAACTTGCCTCTCCTCCCTTCCCCTCCTTTGATTTAGTTTTCTCTTTTCCCTGGTCATAGTCCTCTCTGTGCTCCCCAGTTTCCTCATTCTCTTTTCTCTGCCTTTCTTCTTGTCATAATTGCCTATTTCTGCATTTATTTCCCCCCTTTACTACCTTTCCCACCTTGCATCTCCAACATTAACACGGCTCAGATACAGGAGAGGCTGAAGCCCTCTAATTTGTAAAAGAGGCAGCCAAGGGAGGTGTCTTACGTGTGATGTGGAATCATCTTTTTCCCCAGGGATGAACTCTGGCACCTAGTTTGATCAATAAAGGAAATGGAAAACAAATTCATCAGAGACTTTGCATCTTATCACAGATGTAAGACATCATCTCACTGTCAAAAAATCCCTGAACTTGAGAGTCCAAATTCCACTGTATCACTCTGTCTCTAACCCGCTTGTCATTATAGGGAGAAGAAGCAGTCACTGCCTGTCTCTTGGTCATGAACTCGAGAGTGAACCAACTGACATGTCGTTCTCCCATTTCACATAAATGTGAGATTTTTATGAAACCAAGAAAAAGCATAGGGAAGTCAGATCTGGAGCTGACCAAGACAGTAACAGGAGAAGAGATCAGGCAAAACCAGGACATCTCAGTATCAAAAAGACCGAGCTGACCAGGAGAAAGGTTCTTCTTGCTAACAGCAGACTACCTTGGCTTTCCAGAGCCAGGACTTGCTCTCTCCTAAGGGCTGACACCAAACACTTAGTTAATTATTGTCTTGTTGATGCAAGAACCAGACGTGACTACAGCCCCTCCTTGAGTTCTGCTGAATCTGCAGGACGATCAGGGTGTAGGCACAGCAACTTTGTATGGTGCTGAGGAAGACAGGGGCAGTTTGTAGAGCCTCGGCACCAGACACGTCTCCATGGCTCTCCAGAAATGTAACTGAGGGTCCTGTATTTGTGCCGCAGCATGAGTGTGTCTAGTTAAGCTAACTAGAGCAGCAAAGTTGCAACGACAGGAACTCAGGCCGCCCTAGAAATATCCAGACTGCCTAGGTAAAATTCAGTTCATTGTGGATTCAGCGCCATCACCACCCATCACAGCTAAATTAAAGCAAGCTCAATGCCTACGCAGGCTGCAGCTACATCTTGCAATATAGATGCAGCTTTAGAGCAGAATGGTGCTCTTGGAGCTGGAGGCGCAGGCTTCTGAGGAAGCACGGATGAAAAGAATGTATTCCCAATGCATTTACTCGCACTGTGTTACACAAGCATTTTTAGGGACTAAACACTGAGTAAACGGAAAATAAATGTTTTCCATCAGCCTTTAAGTAGGAGGAAATGGGCTGGTACAGATCAAAAGAATGGGCTGTTATCCACACTGGAAAGATTCCCTACTTTGCTAGGCTCCAGGACACTGTTGTATTTTGCCTGGTGCTGGTAAGGAAATACCCTTAATCTGCTTGCAACCCATGGCAAAGCAAAAGACAGCGTATCAGAGAAGTGGTGGGCTACTGTCTGAAGTGACGGTGAGAGCAGCCACTGCCAAATCAGGAGCCATAGCTACACTTACCTGGAAGGTGATGCACTGAAAAGTGCCTGGCTTCTCCACGTCCTGTTCCACCAGTGTGTAATTCTGGGTTTTAACCTCCAAGGTGACAGCCAGGTGGACGGCCTCAGCCAGGGAGCTGAAGTGAATGTAGAGCTTCTCCTCTTGGGAATAGTGAATGACAGCAGGGAACACCACCATATAGTGACTAGAAGAGAGCAGGAGATGTGCAAAAACAATTCAGAGGCTGAGGTGGACAGGCCAGAATCCAGTTCTGCTGCTTTCATGAAGAGATAGACCAGGGGTCAGAAATGTCTGGAGGCCTGCAGTGAAGGAACCGTAGTGCAGCTCCCTTACCATACCAGAAAGAAGCAACACTCCCAATGTGGAACTAGAGAGCTCCTGATATCTATCTGTCACCACCTTGCCACCAGCCAGAACACAGCTGCCCAGCGTACAATACTCCAGTTGCAAACACACAGAGTAAGACTGTGTGAGGAACGAAGACAAAGACTCAGTGGGGGAGGCATAAGGCTTCGGTCCTCACAACCAAACTTCTCCCCCACCAGCACAGGGTGAACAGAGGCAAAACGTGTGGCTTCTGTAGCTTTGTGGTGTGTGCAGTGTGCAGTGCCTGCACAAGCAAACACCAGGGGCTTTGCCTGCAGTGGTGCTCGACACCCAGCTCCCCAACGGGACACAGTAGGAGCTGCTTCTGCCCAGCCTCCCTGAGAACAAGGCCCCCGCCATCCAGTTCTGTGATGCTAAACAGTGCAGCGACCCAGCATCACCCTTCAATGACAGTCCCTTTCACCAAGCCCCCCAAAATCAAAAGGAGATAATCTCACGGTTCCAGGCTTGCTGCGACTGGGAATAGGGTCAGGGCTAAGAGGAGCACTGGTGCTCCCATTGCTCGGTCTGGGACAGACAGCTGACAATATCCACACAGGAGGAGAGAACTGCCTGTACTGATGGGCTGGAGCAATCCTAAATACCCCCCTCAGATGCTCTTAAGTCCAAAGAGTGGGGAAGTTGATATATGGAGATAGTATCTCTTCCAGGCTAATGACATTAGCTAATATTTACTTGCTTCCACCAACAGCAGAGTAAAGGCCACACCACACAGTTCTCCACCCACATCTACATTCAGATGGCATTCCAGGCCATGGAGTGCCAGAGCACTGAGGGGGAGATGTGGGGTGGGCGACTTCTAACCCAGGCAGAAAGGGACTTAGGAGAAAAACTCATCTCAGCTGTGAATGGTCTGGATCCTGGCTGTAGCATCTGATGGCAGCCAAAGCTGCACACCTGCTACTGCCCTCAGCTTGTAAAAAGCATCCTCAGTACTCTCTCTGTGCATCTTTAGTGATCCTCCCCTCATCCAGTATTTAATCAGAGCTTGGAGTAAAAACCTTTCAATTCACCTCCATTCCCTGCATCACTGCCTCTGTCCACCCATCCATCCCAGCCATGTCTGATCCTCCTGGGTACAGAACCTTTTCCAGGGCTGCTCCTGCCACCCACTGCCAACTCCCCTCATAGCTCTACTGTAAAGCCTTTCCAAATAAGGCAAGGCATTTTAAGTCCCCACATATTTTAGCAAATCTCTACTTTACATCCCTCCAAGCCAGGTGTCCAATCTTCTGCCAGCTTCCTCCAGCCATAAGGTAGTTCCACACTGACACTACCACCCGCCTCCTCCAGGCTCTTCTCAGGCACTGCAACCCTGTATTTCCTTTTCCTGGGTGGCAGCAGGGAAGTGAACAGGGCTTGGACGTTATTTGCCCTCTAGTTACAACGTCATTTGAAGGTGGATGTCTTTGTCCTACCCTGGCCCCATCTGCGTTTTTGCAGAGCATAACCAAAAGTACACAATATGGAGTGAATTTGCCATCCACCCACTCTTTGCTGCCAGCTGAAGCAATCCCCGGGATTTACTTTGGCACAGTCACTGTGTGTCCTTAGCATCTACCCTCTTAGTGCACAGTCTGATGTAACAGGAACACACTAGCCTTTAACCTAGCTCTGACATTGCAGATAATCTGCAGGTTTAAAGCACTGTATGTCACTGATCTAGGAGCGTATTTGATTCTCCGAAATCAACAACATTTGGACTTCAAGCCTGAACTAGCAGGACGAAAAACAATTTGAGTCCTGTCTGATTTCGGAAACACTCCCCATGGCTCTGCATCTCTGAATGGTCATCAAGCTGGCTGCCTCTAAAGTTAAATGGAAACAGACAGACAACAAAAAGATAATAACATGCTAAAGTTCTTCCCTTCCGCCAGGGAGGAATGGGGGCACTGGCAGAGCTGTGTGTGAAGCCCTGGGATGGTCTGGCCGGAGGGTTGGAGGCCAGGAGTGACATTTCAGTAAGAAGTAAATGATACGTAAAAAAGAAGTTCTACAGAAGAAGAACCTTGAAGCAAAATCCTCTGACATCACAAAGAATGGATTTGTCCCAGCGCATTTCTGATGAAATCCCAGTAAAGATACCTGTATAGAAATCGGGCCCCTGGACCAAATACGCTAACTGAGCACTTGTGCTGCTGTCAGCTGTGCTACAGAAGACAGAGCAAGACGTTCCCCAGAGAAATATCAACCAAGCCTCAAGGTGAGCGCCTTTGCTCTGTAGGCAATGAACGCTGTCTCCACCCCTCCCACCCGCCCACATCCCAGCCCCAGCCACGCGCCGCGTGATTTCCACCTCCTTGGTTTCGAAGCCAAGAGAGAGACAGGCACTCTGTCAGGGCAGGAGCTGCATAGTCCTTCAGCTCTGGATGAGGGGGAGAGGGAAGAAGGAAGACAGCAGAAGCAGGGGCCGAGGGGGGACAGAGGAGAGGCTAAGCTTTCCATGGAGGGATTTGACCTGCAATCAGCTATGTGGAGCGTCGCTTTCCTGTGGGGCAGCATCCTTCTCCTACCTAGCATGGCTGGAACGCCTGCAACGCTGTAAGAACCTCAGCTGCTTCGCATACATGCTCTGGTCTGTGGGGAATCCTGGGGGGGTGGAGGTGTGACAGAAACAGAAGTCCTAAGACCAGGAGTGTTTTTCCAGAGAGGCATAATTTCTCATATTCCCAAGGTTTCATTTGGTTCTCATGTGCCCTCCCCTCACACTCTCCCTACTACTTGGCTCTCCCTTTACTGCCTTTCATGTAGACTGTATTTCTGCAAGGACTCAGGCAGAACAACTCCTGTTGTGCTCTGGAATATATTTCCTTTCGGGCTATGCTTTTCTCCCCAGAGTCATAGATCACCATTTAAATCTTTAGCGGACAAAGCTGGGTGCCTTTACAAACTGGGCTACGCATAAGCCCGAGGTATCTAATAGGGATGCTCTTTGTAAAGCAGTGTGTTCGTTCTGGCTTCGCTGGCCATCTGCTCCCTCCATGCCTTTTCTCAGATCTCTGTCGAGGACAATTACCAGCACTGCTTCTCGTCATATACTTTACCAGGAATGCAGCTCCTCTTCCAGCAGGCACTGCTGTGATATACTGGCTTGTGAACTTGCTTTCGCTTTTTGAAGGCTTTTTGCTTTTGCAGCCATGGCGTAAATGGAAACAGAAACATGGCTGTGCTCAGACAGTAGGTGTTCCAGTGGGAAACATGTCACTGGGTCATAGCTGGATCCCTCCTGCCATGTGTGGTGTGGCACGCACAAGTCTAATTTTAAAAATCCTTTCCAGTGGGAGCATAGCCCCTTCCTCTAGGACATGGTCCACAGCCTGACACAGCTCCCGTTCAAATGATGCTTTACTGCTGCCTGTTTCCCACTGTTCCCTTCAGCATGAAGCTTTGCTTTATGAAAATACTGCTTGCTTCAGTAGGCTTTCTGCTGTCCCACCTGTACACCAATGTTTTTTGTAGGTTCATGAGAAAGTAATCCAGTTTGGGTCTTGGGATCCTTTAATGACAGCCTCAGAGATGCTGTCTTGTACTTTTATAGCTCAGAAGGCAAGGGCAAGGGTTGAATTGTCAAAGAGGTGTAAGAAAATATTCCAGAATAAAGGGTCATTAGAAACAAGGGATGTATGGGAGGTTCAAGCAGTAAGCCTTTAGTGCTTATCCCATCCTTTGTCCCAGTGGCAGAGGGGAGGTGCCATGAGTCAGCTTAAGTAGGAAAATCAAAACGTCATTGGCATCTGCTATCAGACCCCCTAATACTAGCAGCAGACAAGTTGCTCAAGGCAGCTCGACAGCACTCAAGTGTGAAAAAGCACTCAAAGCTCCTGGCCAGCAGGACTTTGACTCCCTCTTGCCAGGGTGCTGATCTCCAGCTAAGGACTGCCAGCAGGTCATGTCCCTGCCTCTTGCTGTTCTGATCTTTCCAGGCCCTGCCCTCCTGCAGCTGCAAAACAGGCTGTTGGCTGAACCTGCCCAGAGACAGTAAGCAGGAGTCAGCGATAAAGAGTTTTCAAACCTGCTTGAATGTTGGCTCTTCTTTGGTCCTAGCTGCTGCAGTGCAGTATAAGATGAAAAAAACCCCAACAATATGAACAGCTTCTTGGTGTTATCCATGGGCACAGCTATGGAGAAGCCACAGAGAAGCCACAGAGGTGTGAGATCTGGCAGAAAAGAGCAAGGAGGACAGAAGCGTCAGCTGAAGAGAATGTGCTGATGAGGCTCTGTGTCTGGGACATGAAGCTGGGGCACTGGGTCCCATACGCATGGCGTTGGTTCCAAGCCCCAGAGTAGCTGATAGGACAGAAAGCAGAAAACCAACCAAGCAAGCTGATGGTGATACATAGTGTGGTTCATTGAAAAAGCTGAAGTGCTGCAAGGTAGCCAAGCTCTGTTGCTGATTCCTTGGGTGACATGGGGAGGTCTATTCACTTTATTTTGACTTTCAGTTTTGGAAGCAATGACTTCATCTTTTTACATGTGCACGCGACATGTCGTGCAGACTCAGTGTTAATGGCTGTAGTACCCATAGATGAGAAGAACGGTGTGATCCTGTCCCACTGGCGTCATGACAGTGGAATGAAGAGACTAGAAGTCTTATTAGGAGGTACCCAAACCCTATGGCCAAAACCTGTCTTTTTAGACAACAGTTTCACCTGAGTTTTCTTTTTTTCTTTTTTAATAGAAATTATGCCGTGGCAATACCAACACAGCTCTACTACCCCTTCTCAGAGACAGTGTGCCTCCAGCTCAGCAGAAAGCAAGCAGTCCCAATCCATGTGACAGTAACCTTGCAGAGCAAAGCTGGGAATGAGACTGTGATCACTCAGTCCATCTCTCAGCTCACCTTCTTTCATTGCACAACCTTCCAGGTGAGGAAGGTATTTTCAAGGGTTGTCAGTAGGGTGGATAGTGCATGAGTTCTGCTCTTGCTGGGCAGGAAGGCAAAAAATTGTGTCTTCCTGTGGGGTCATCTTAGGCACTGAATCTTCTGCTTCAGCTTATATAGGTCTGCCAGTATCACACAGAATCACAGAATCGTAGGGTTGGAAGGGACCTCTGGAGATCATCTAGTCCAGCCCCACTGATATTTTACTCTTCTGGAGCAATATAAAAACAGTATTATAATCATTATTTCAAATGCCTGGGGATCCACGAGTGGGATCCATCCTGAATGATGGTTACAACTGTGCCTGCAGGTCCCTCCTCCTGTTGGAAATTCCGATGAAGTGGCTTTTATTGTTATCACAGTCCTGGAAGCCAACTCAGAGTTTCAGAAGAAACAGCAAGTCTTAATCAAGCACGCAGACAAGAAGACTTTTATCCAGACAGACAAATCTGTGTACAAACCTGGACAGATTGGTATGGGCAGAATGCCATGTCTCGTGAGAGAAAGAGTGGTCCTCAGGCCATGAAATATGGGGTATCCTCTAGCACTTGGAGTGGGGCCTGCTCTGCAAGGGATATGGGTCACAGGCTTCTCTTTGAGGGATTTGGGGATACTTCTCTCCTGCATCAGCATGGTGCATGTTTTCTCCAGTACTAGCCAGACAGCATGCCAGTGTGAACAGGGCTTGTGTGTTTTGGCTGATGTGTGAGAAAAGGTTCAAACAACACCACTGTGTTATATTCGTGATTGCTCCAGTCAAAGCCACAATAGTCTGTCAGTGCCCTAAATCCCTCTCTCTCCCCCAGATTTCCTCAGACGAGGATCACAGTCCTGCAAGCCCCACCACTGCCCTGGCACAGCTCAGATCACCACAGGGTACAGCTCTTTGCCCCGTGTTTCTCCACCCTTTCCACTGGCATGACTTTCACTGCCGGCAAGACTGAGTGCCCCACCACAGGTCCAATGTCCAGAAAAATGCTGTTTCTCACCAGCACAGCCAGCTTTCCCAGAAACCCCACACCGCCTCTCCTACCACTTCTTTTCTAGCAGGCTGCCAGCTCTTAGCAGGGCTTTGAGCGCAGGCCCAGGAGTGGATGGCTCTAGCTGCTGCCCACATCCTCTCAGTGAAGAACATGGGCACGTCTTTCTTAGCCGTCCATTCTTATTATTATTAACAGACTTGATTTCATTTCAGCCAGTCCTGTTTTTCTTTTGCTCTGTAGTCAAGTTGCGAATTGTTACCTTGGATCAGAACTTTATTGCCAGCAACGAAACGGTAAGTCAAGAGGGAAGAAGCCTTAATAAGTCTGAAAATGCTATGAGCTGCCTCCATGACTTCTGGATCAGTGCCTGGCCCAGCTAGGTGATCCATCTGTGGACAGCTGGTCTCCGTGTTGCTTTTGGTGCTGACAAACAGCAGTGGGCACCACCTGCCACGCAGGAGCTGCTTGTGATGTTGGGTCACGGGCAGTCACTGGGAATTGCTTAGGGAAGACTCATGGATGGTTGGGGGCTAAAAAATGTCGGGGAGGGGGATGGTAACTTACCTGAAAACATCCCACCAGTAACGGTTATTTCCTCCCCACAGCACCGCCTGGTGGAACTGAAGGTAAAGCACTTACTTTATTGAAAGTGTTCATCCCTTCTCACCTTGGGGAAGATACAGGTTTGGAGATGGTGGTGGGGAAATATGAATGCAGAAAAGTAGTTACCTCAGAATGAATAGGAACAGTCCTCGACTTCTTGCCCTTCTTCCCTTTAGTACCCACACAAGTCTGTCGGTGCAGTGTCATGATACCGATCACACAGGGGTGGTCCCTGCAGTAGATGACGGGTGCCACTGAAAACCAGTCCAGCAAACTTTCCTAGAAGGATCACAGGACTTTTAGTCCCTCTAGCCTGTGAATTGAAGATTTGTCAAAATCCGCAAGTTTCTTTAAAGAGACTTTTATATTTAACATACAGAAAAGTTTGACCAGTTAGTGTTGTGGCTACACAGCTAGAGAAACTTCCCAAAGCAGCTTTCAGGATATTGTTCTTAAAATCTGTTAGTTTAGTTTCAATATTATAGGTAAAATATGGACTGCAATCACCTGAGTTGAGGAAAGATACCTGAAAGCGATGGGGAGTTTGTAATAACCCATACAGAGAGGTCACAGTTCCAACTAGCAATTGGTAGTAGCTAATGTACATTTGCATGTCTTACCCACCAAGCAATCAATACATAAATGCATGGTTTCTGACACACCTATGCAGTACTTTATGCCAGTTTATACAAACATAGTACTCTGATCCAGCTTCACCCTTTCAAACAGTTCCCACTTGTTCCTTATGTTTATAAAGCACCCATCAACTCATCGTTAAGTCCTTCCTAGCTGTTCAGTGTGACCGTAGCTAGAGTTCTGCATCTTGCCATCCCAAGAAGAGTGGGAGAACACTATCCATCATGGACTGACTGTGACAGTCAACACAGCCTCCAAATGCCCTTGCATCCTAGGTCTTTACATGTGCTTTCTATACTGGGCCTCATGGTCCCCTGCATGAAGTCCTGGACTCTTTTCCCCAGACTTCCCTGGGGATTCAAGACATCAGGCTCCCCCATAATCATAGAATCATAGAATTGTTACGGTTGGAAAGGACCTTAAAGATCATCTAGTTCCAACCCCCCTGCCATGGGCAGGGACACCTCCCACTAGACCAGGTTGCTCAGAGCCCCATCCAGCCTGGCCTTAAAAACTTCCAGGGATGGGGCATCCACCACCTCTCTGGGCAACCTGTTTCAGTGTCTCACCACCCTCATGGTGAAGAACTTCTTCCTAACACCCAAGTAGCTCCTGCCTTAGGCAGCATGTGCTGCCTAAGAGGGTTGACCCTCTCCACAGTGACCTGGGGGCTATGCCAGCTCGGATCACCACAAGGATCTCAAAGAGGGACCACCCCTATCTCTTAGTGAGACAGGGAGGCAGTAAACCATAGTTTTGCAGCAGCAGTCAGTGAAATGGCAGTGCCAACAGAGACCAATAATATGATATATTGACTTTGACAATGAGACAGGCAGAAAGGCCTTATCCTCTTCAAGCTCGGACTCACCTGAGCACTGTAGGTGTGATAGACCTGGGCTCTTAGGACAAGATGATACGTGCTCAAACCATGCTGTGATAGCTTGTACATCCTTCAAAGGAGTCTCTTTTTGCACTGGGAAATAACTGCTCTCTACTACTGCCTATTCAGGACCCCAAAGGGAATCGAATTGCGCAGTGGCTGAATGTTACACCTGTGGGAGGCATTGTGGATCTGTCCTTCACTATGGCTGCAGAAGCACCGGTTGGAGAGTACACCATCAAAATGCCTGACCGCATGCATACCTTCAGGGTAGAGGAGTACGGTAAGAGTCTCAGGGAGCTGACTACAGCAGAGAAAGATGTATTGCCTCCACCCCCCCTCTCTCACACAGATTTGAACGGGCCATGGAGCTGTGAACAGCTGTGCTAGTTGTGCTAGCACCTGAGATGTCCAACTGCCTGCCTTTAGGTGTAACCACTGGCTTTCACTCAGGCCCATTGGCTTTCTCCTTCCCCGTGTCCTGAGGATGGACAGAGGCACTGTTCCACAGCTGGGCTCTGAGGAGGAGACTAAGGCTGTCTATTCCCACCACACTCCCCTGGCTGAGCTGCTGGTGCATTGCTACCAGTCAGGGAATGAAAGGAGAGATTTCTTTTCTGTGAACAACCATTTGGGAAGGATTGGAACAAATGAACTCTGTTCTCACTGAATTATATCTCTCTTGCTGTCACGCAGTGCTGCCCAAGTTCAGTGTCTCCATCCAGATGCCTCAGGTGGTCACCATCTTGGAGGAGAACTTCCATCTCCACGTTTGTGGCATGTGAGCTGACTTACCATGACAGACCGTGCATTCTTACTAGTTTGGAAACTGCATAGCTATCAATAACTGAGCTAAAAATGGTCTCTGCCAACCCTACCTCTGTTCCAATGTCTGTTACCCTGGCATCCTTTGCTAAGGAATCCTCCTGGACTCTCACCTTTCTCCGTATTCTCTCCTTGCTTCTTTCTCTGTCAGTTTGCAAGTGTGGCAGTGGATGTCCTCAGAGGGGCACGTGCCCTACAATACAGTACCTCTGCTGCATTAATTAGTGCCAGTGTGGAAAAAATAATGACTGAACTTATGGCCAGCACAGTGTCCCCTAACACTGCCTGGCAGAACTAGTGTTGACTTGGAGAGAACTCACCCATCACTGCCTTCTCTCTCAATCTGATTAAGTCATTTTAACTTCTTGGCCTCTGCTGAGCTTGTGAACCTTGAAGATGCTGCAGGCTGCTGGGTTGTATAATTGCAAACCACAGGCTAATGCTGATATTATTCACCCTTGAGCCAGTGTTTCTGTATGTGAGTGTAAGTCTTCTCTCCTATGTTTGCCAGGTACACATACGGGAAACCAGTCCAAGGTAGTGTGAAGGCTGTGGTATGCCGTAAACATATCCGCTATAATCGGAAGTCTTCTAAAGCCAAGCACAGTATTTGTAAGGATTACACTGGTAAGGTGAGCACATGGAACCTCCACTCCTCCTGCAAAAGAGAGGAACAGGGGCAAAGAGAGGGAAGAATACTAAAGGAAGGAGTGGGACAGACAACAGCTATTGAAGCGGCATGCTCTTTTCTCAGGGATGAATGACTGATATATCCTTAACTCCCCACTGTATCAATCTTAACCCCTCCCAATGATTTCTCTGACTGCACTTAGATGCACTCAAAGGAAGAAGTACCTGTAGGCAAACTGTTGCAGATTTGCCCACAAAACAGGTATTGCAACAGGGAAAAAAAAAAAAATACAAACACTGTTGACCGATTCAATTCCACTGGATGCTTTTTAGCACCACCTTTTAATCTGGTGTAAATACCTGTGTGCTCTTTCCTGGAAACAGCTGTTTTGGAGATACAGAAATTACCTCTTGCATCTAAGCAAGCAATTCAGCTCAACACAGACTTTACTCATTCATCTCTAGGGTTGAATGGATGTATCTATATTTGTTTACATCTTTTTAAGTAACCCAGCAAGTATCGTAAAGCTAAATCCTGCCCTAGCAGAAGAAATCATGTTGTCAGGGAGAAATGACAACTCATGTTTGCTACTGGCACATGAGCAAGTACGTAAAGATGACACATGTGTGAAACAGCATCTCCGATTAGTGACTGCTGCACAGAAAAAAAGTATGTTTCATGCCAGTATGGGAGTTGCTCCTTTAACTCAAGTGCCTTAGTCATGTACTTTTAGACTTCGGGGCCTTGGGTTTGATCTGCACTGCAGAAGGGATTAGTGCATTCATGATTGGTTAACAGATACAATTTCACATCCCCAGACAAACGAGGATGGCTGCTTTGCCACTGAGGTGAATCTTAAGAGCTACCAGCAGAAGCGTGGTGACAATTATGATTTCAACCTGGAAGCTGTGGCTTTTATGAAAGAAAGTGGAACAGGTAGCAAAAACTGATTCTAGACTTTGTGGAAAATTTTTTACTTTACATTCATGCAACATACTTGTCTTTGGGTTTTCATCTGAAGACTCCTTATGGATCCTTGTGTCTTCCCATCAGACCACTGCATCTTTCTGCACTGGCTGCCATGGGGTCAAGTGTTCAAAGTGTTGTGTCTTCCACGGGAGCACCAAGGCAGCATGGGTGTTCTCGTGTACCATACCACCCAGGTCTGACTCACATAGGACGTGTGAGTTCTCCCAGTTGCAGGATGGGCTTTAACAGTATGGTTGCTCCTCCTCAAGCTACTGTGGCCAGTCTAGCTCTGACAGTCACCTTGGTTTGGCAGAGATGGGTGAGAGCTGCTTTTTCTTGTCTTCTAGTCACAGTAGAAATGCACACAGAAGTGGGCCAGGCGAGGTTCTTTTGCTCTTAAACCATACTTTAGGAAAGGCCATTGGAACAAGGAGATACTCAGACCAACCAGTGATAACCAAGGCCCTGACTGTGTACTTTTAATAGCTCTTCGTCCTATTTATCTCCACAGGGAGGATGAGGCTACTTGTCCAGAGCTACTGTTAAATATTCCATCCTGTAAGGTTTCCTCTCTTACAAAATTTTATAACCCCTTCCTTACAAGAAAATATTTTGCACGCCCTTGCTGAAAACAGTGACACGCATTCACTTAGCAAACTACTGCAATAATTTCAAATGGGCACCACATCACAAGGCAGCAGACTGTAAACTAATGTGGTGAAGGCAAGGAAAGATGTTGCCTTCTAGCAGCTCTGATGTGAGAATGGGAGGAGAATGCAACTAGACAATTATGAGTAGGACCATCTTAAACAAAGTCAGAAAGAGCATTTTAGAACTGCCTGGCAGAGACGTCCCAGTAGACTGCTGTCATTCTAGCAGGTCAGAATGTAGGAGGCACTAGTGCCAAGTGTGTGTGTTAAATGACTCCTGTAGTTAAACAGGGAAACTACAAACCCCTATGAGTGAATGTCCATCCCATTCCATCAGGCCATCCAATCTTGCTGCCTTTGCTCGGAGGCATGATACTCACCTGCATGCACCTCCTGTCTTTCCTAGGGGTGGAGGTCAACACCACTGAAAACTGCAAGGTCACTTTTGATATCACAACTCTCCAATTCTGGGAGACAAGCTACTACTATCAGCAAGGAGCTCCCTACTATGGAAATGTAAGTGAACAGGGCAGAAACGTGGAAAGTCCAGCAGCTGGACCTAAGGGGATGGAGGGCACAGAAGTACTGAGGGATCACCTTGCTTTGAACTGCTCAAAGCTGCTAGCACAGTCCTCTGTCCCAGTCTGTCCTTTGACATCTCTACCAAGAGGTAATCCAAAGGTGTGACTACAGGATAGGTGCATGGCTTTGCCAGATGAGATGGCTGCTGCATAAATGGGGAGGGGTTGGAAGAGTTCACCCTTAGAGTCCCTTTGCAGAGAAGGGAATTGGGACTTCTACTGGGAGGTAGATTTTCAATCCTGAGGCCTCCAATTCTCTGACTGTTCTCTGCTTCATTACAGCTGGAACTCAAAAGTGCCAATGGGACACACCTTAAGAACAAGGAGGTGATTCTTACAGTGTCCTATGGTAGCAGGAAGCAGACCAAGTCCTACTTCACAGATGACAATGGGATGGCCTCTTTCATCTTAGAGACGTCAGCATGGGACAACAGCACTAAAGTTCTCCTACAGGTTAAGCCCAATAATTATGTTGGGTTTGGCTAGCACTAAGCAATGCCTCTCTCAGACCAATCGTCTATGTCATTGTCTTGATATAGCCAGGGAGACTGAGGCATGGAGAAGTGAAATGACAGATCTAGGGCAAGAGGAATAGCCCATAGCAGTGTCAGCATTCCGACCCCTGGTGTCATACACAGTTTCTGAGCAGCCAGGAGATATGATGAGATATGGGGCAGTGGACAGAAGCCCCATGAAGTTGTGACTGAGGTCTATCTACATAACACCTCTCTTTGAGGTGGAAAGGGCTATGTGGGGCCGGGCAGGGACAGAGAGCAAAGGAAGAACTCCCACATGGCATGGAACAGGAAGATAGGAAAGGAGATAGGGAAGAAGCATCTGAAAATACATGTGGAGAAGAAAACATCAGTGACCCATTTACATTATGTTTCCTCATAGCACAAAAATTAGGAGAAACCTGGGATATAAGAGGCAGAAAACTTGGAAGAGAAAGAAGGAAGGCTAGTAAGGAAACAATTGCTGCAATCCAATCTGGAGCAGAGCAGGTAACCAGGATGTAAGGAGCTGAATAGGGATGCCACCAACAGCAAATTGACAGAGAAAAGTTTCGATCTGCTTTCCCATGAATAACGAAGGCTCTTGTCCGGTTGTAGGGGTAGGTTTCTAACACCTGTCCTATGTAAACTCCAGGGTCAAGGGACTTTGAGTCAAGCCCTGTCTCTTTATGAGAGCACATACAGTATCTTAGATGATGGATCTGGACCTTGCTGGAAGTCCACAAGATGTTAGTATCATAGTCTCAGTGCAGACAGGTCAAAGGTCAAAGATGAGCAAGGCTATTGATCTTCAGTTGTCCCCTGCCGCCTCTACCCTATGAATCAGGGGAAGTGCTAAAAGAAATACCGTGTGCAAGTGGAATAACATTGAACAGTGAAATACATTATCAGGGCAGATCCATGCTGATATTTTCCCTGCACATACCAGACAGAAGCAAAGGGTTCAGTGGTTCAGTCCAGGGGTTGATGAGCCACTCTACACAATCTAATGGTCTGCCTTGCTCCAAAGGTAGCAACAACATTGCAGAAGTTCAGGCTCTAGCCCAAGCCCTGGTAGTATACAGCTCCCTGGCTGCTATTTAGCTGCTAGCTATCCCAGAGCGTGCGGATCTCCACAGAAAGGGGCTGACTGAGCTTGGCTTAGGTGGAAATAAACACCTTACCCTGGGAGACTTCAGAGCCCACTGTCCAGTCAGTCTTGGTTTTGGTATAGGGAGATCTGTAAGAAATCTTCAGACACTGAGACACCTTTCCTGTGCCACAGGCGAAGACCCAGCCGGAGGACTTAAGCGGTCGAAATGTGAGGGTGTCTTATGGCACTGCGTCCCTCACACTGAGGGCCTTCTACTCTTCCAGTCGCAGCTCTGTGAGGATCCAGCCAGTGCAGGCAATGCTGCCCTGTGGGGACGTGCAGCAGGTCACTGTGCACTATCGCATCCTAGCCACAGAGCTGGGGGACAGGGCTGCTACAGCAGACTTCTACCACCTGGTGAGTGCAGGACAGCACTGGCAATGGGGTCAGCTTTGTGACAGGTCTGTGTCAGCAGAGAGACCTTGGCTGGTCCAGAGACATGGAGCAGAGGCACTATCAACCCTTTGCTCTGTTCATTACCCCCTCAGGTTTTGGTGAGAGGATCCCTTGTGCATCATGGCCAAACAACAGTACTTCTTGATCCACCATCAGGTAAGAG
The DNA here is from genome assembly GCF_028500815.1 of Rissa tridactyla. NCBI lineage: Eukaryota > Metazoa > Chordata > Aves > Charadriiformes > Laridae > Rissa > Rissa tridactyla. Next base: position 142,205,496 of record NC_071466.1, read on the forward strand.
CATCTAAATACCAGGAACAGATTAAAGACTCAACAGGAAAGCCCTTCCAGCCTAAATGGGGAAGGAGAGAAAGATCTGAGACCAACAGGAAACAACAGAGCTGGCACAAAAAATCTTTAACTTCCCTAATTTTTTTTCTGATCAAATGATGAAATCGTCAGAGTTTATCTCTCAAGCAGGAATTATCAGAGACCTCCAAGAAAACTCACAGAATCTTTTCTGGACTCAGGTAGAAAGTCATTTCCCTTCCAAGTGCATGTTGTTGCCGAGATCATGCCAAGACCTCATGATGTGAGGTCACTGCTACAAAATGGCACCAACCTACATCCTGGTCTAGCTGTGGCCTCTCCAGAAGCAAGGCAGAATAGTTTTTTTTCCAAGTAACTGTACAGAAGTATTACAGAAGATGAGCATGTTGCTGCTGTAATCCTTGGAGATGGACTTCCTTGCTTCTTCCTTCACTTTTTCTATTTCTCCTTCTTCCTTCAGGTCAGTATAGTGGAGCTTTCAATGTCACTCTGGCCATTGACCTCATTTCACCCATGGCTACCCTCTTTGTTTACACTGCCTTCCCTGAGGGGCAAGTGGCAGCTGACATCTTCAGTCTGAAAGTCTCCAAGTGCTTCAGGAACCATGTAAGTAGTGCACAAACCATAAGTGGGCAGGTAGGCTGGAGGGTAGCTAGTTAACTGCAAATTGGCAATAGACGCCCAGCAGAATCCAGTAGCCACAGTCTCCCCTTTCCTTCCTCTATCAATGTCTTCAGTCCCTCTTTCTTCTTCTGTTTCAGGTGAAGCTTGGCTTCTCAGACACAGTGGCTCTCCCGGGATCCGCTGTCCGTCTCCATTTGCAGGCTGCACCAGGCTCCCTATGTAGCATCCGTGCTGTAGACCAGAGTGTCCTTCTCCTGAGGCCAGAGGCTGAGCTATCTAGGGATAGTGTGAGTTACTTTAGTGTTGAGCCTTGCTAATATTGAAGAGATGCGTTTTGAGTATCTCGTTGCAATCACCGTTTAATAAGGAACAGTGGATGTAATAGGTACTTGAGTAGAGACAGGACATGGCTTAATAAGAAAAAATGAAGGCCAACATCAAACACCAGTGAAAATATCCAGTTTCTACAGGGGGATCTAATAGAATAACCCATTGTCATCCCCAGGTACTGCCCAAAGTTACATCCTTGTTAAACTCAGAGCTTTGCCACACTGTCAACCAGCTGGCAAGACACTTCCATCTCCTGAACCAATTCATGACAGAACTCTGAAAAAAAGGGTTATGTTAAAAAAAATACCCAAATACCCAACACCAATGGATAGACTCCATGTCTTTGTTCTAGCCCACATGAACCAGACAGCCCTTCCATTCATAGACTGGACTGCAAGTGATGTCTTGGCAGTTGAAGGGTCCCATTTCTCCTCTAGACATGGGATATGTTGTGTCTAAGGACCCTTGAGTTGCCTCTTGAAACTGTCTCGGTGGATCCAGGATGTGCCTTCAGTCAGACGAGAAGCTATCTAATGACTCTTATGGGGAAGGTGTCCTCGCTGTATGCACTGAGCTCACCGGTACAATCTAGGAGCTAGAAGTGGCCACAGCTATGCAGCTGTACCCCAGAGGTGTTTGTGTTCATCTCTGGTGCTGTGCATCTAAAACTTGTGTAGGCTCTCCATGAAGCTCAAAAATCTTTGGGGCTGGGCTTTTGTGGCAGGCAGGATCTGAGCTCTGTCTCTGCAGTCACAGAAAATCTTTAGATAGAAATGAAAAACTTCCCACCTCTCACACTGACCTGTGCTGTTTTCATTCTCTGTCTACAGGTGTACAATATGTTCAGCTATTCTCAGGAGCACCCCAGCACCCTCACAGACTCCTACAGTGACTACTGTACTATCCACAAGAGCCCAGGAATCATCAGTTCCCCTCAAACTACCCTTCCACCAGGAACAACGTCACCATTCATGTACAACAGATACTCTTATGCAGTATCCCAACCAGATGTTTATGAGCTTCTGAAGGTAAATCTAATTTCCAGAAAAACTGAAATATCAGAGTCCTTTTGTATCCCACCCAGGTCAGCGTTGGGTAGCTTCAGATTGTCTTTCCTGTAAACACCGGGAAATTCAGGTTCTGAATTTGCCAAGCTTCTGAACTAAGAGATCTCTGACACTCCATGCTTGCAGCTTGACAATTCACAATGATCAGGAAGATGCCTAGAACCAGGCTCCTTTTTTATCCGAAGCTCAAGACCCTCAGACTTTCTAGGGTTTGGAAGGAGAGAGGGGTGTCAGCCTGAGTCAGAGAGAATTGGAGGTTGGAAAAGCAAAGCACATGAAAAGAAAAGAGGGACTGAGGAAAGGAGGGAAAGAATAGTAGAAAGAAATAGCAGGTGAAAGATGAGAACAAGCTTGTGTTAGGGTGGGCAGCAAACTGTGGCGCCAAAACAATAACTTTGTGTGTGGGCACGCACATGTGAGTGGTCACCCCCACAATTCTGCCTGGAGGGAGCCTCCTTTGGCATGAGAGGCCAGGACTGGCTTTGTGAGCAGGATGGCTCTGCATTCTCTCCCCATATAAATTCACAGGTCAGGCTGAGATGCAACAACACAGGGTGGCTGATATGCTGGGAGGTGGGAGCAGAGACAGACCCTCAGACACAACACCACCCCCACTGAAATCTGCCTTCTTTTCCTCCCCGTCTTTCCTCCAGAATTCAGGTCTAACATTTTTAACCAGCCTTAAAATCAAGTCTCCAATTGAGTGCCGCACCCAGACCAATTTCTACTACGACTACATGTGTACATCTCGATTTATCCTGTTTCTTTGGAAATCACGGGTAACATATAGGCTGCACAAGGGCAGCTGAACATGCAGTTTGCTGAGGAACTGGGGATGGCTTCCAGAGATGAGTGGGAGGTTGCAGAGGAGATGTGCACCACAGGAAGAGGGGAAGGTTCCTGACATGCGTGTGTCTGTGCACTGGAGGGGTGGAGGGGTGGCTACATAGGAAGAACCTACTTGGAAGCTTCTGCTGGCAAGCAGGAAGATAATACGGTCTAGGAGGGAAATGAGGCAGCTGTATCAGGAAGGAACATCTGTTTGTAAGACTAGGAAATGTCTTGCTGGAAACTAGAGAACGAGCCAAGATTGGCACTGGGCACTATCTAGGCCTTTCTGCAGGAGCTGAGAGCAAAAGTGTGAGAAGGTAGCTCCCTCATGGGGGAGCACACACATGTTGGAATCCACAAAGTCTCCTGGTTGTCCCGTGGAAGACAATGGTGAAGTAGGTTGAGGGCATCTAGGAGAGGACAAAGGGGATCAGAGTGGGAGTGGGAAGGATGGAGAACTGAGCTTTTCCTAGCTGAACTCTACCCTGATCTCACAGTTGCTCTCCCTTTGAATGGATGCATGTGTTTTCAATAGCTTATGATGAGCTGGCAGACTTGGACAACTTGAACCCAGAAACAGATGCTGCTGTTGAACGCGCTGAGTCAGAGCACGTAGAGCTGGGCAGCGAGGCAGGGCCAGTACGAACCTGGTTTCCAGAGACATTCATCTGGACTCTGGTTCCCATCAGGTGAGTAATTATGGGCCATGACCCCACACGAATCCAGACCTCCTACCAGCCACAGCAGAGGGGGAATGGGCAGGAGCAGAGCCAGCGCATTGGTGCCTTCTGTGCCCACAAAGAAAACAGAGGTGTGAAGAATTGAATAAGGAAATTGGAGGTTTGGTTCAGTTCCTGGCTCTGCTTGAGATTTTCCAAATGACCCTGGGGAACCTAAAATCACAGAATCCTCTAGGATGGAAGAGGCCTCCAGAGGTCTGTAAGCTCAACATCTTGCACAAGGCCGGTCCAGTTAGATCAGGCTGTTGTAGTCAAGTTCTGTGTACCTCCAAGGATAGATATTCCACAAACTCTCTGGACACATGTTCCAGTGTTTGACTATCCTCATGTTATTTTTTTTCTTATCTCAAATCAGAATTTCCCATGTTCCAATTTGTGTCTGTTACCTTTCATCCTATCAATATACACCTGAAGAGACTGGTTCCACTGTCTCTACACCTTTCTATTAGGTAGCTGTAGAATGTAGATCTCTCCCTAGCCTTTCTCTCTTAAGTTTGAAAACCCCAGTTCTTTCAGCCTCTCCTTTTACACCAAATGTCCCAGCCCTCTGACCATCTTGGTAGTCCTGCACCGGATGCATTCAGGTATGTCAATACCTTTCTTATACTGGAAGGCAAAAATGGGACACAGTACTCCAGATGTGGTTCTACAAGAGAGGAATAGAGGGGAAAAATAACTTTTCTGAACCCAGTGGCTGCAGTCTTCTTAATACGGTCCAGAAGCAGATGGCCTTCATTACTGTAAGGGCACATGAGATGTCTCACGCTCAACTTGTTATCCACCAGGACCCCCACCTCTTTTTCTGCAAATTTGCTTACTAGCCATTTCCTGTCCCAGATATAGAATTTTGTGTTTACCCATTTTCAAGACCATTTTTCCAGATTTTCAAGGTTCCTCTTAATAGCAGCCTTTGCCTCCAGCATATCAGGAACCCCTCCCCAAGAAGGTATAGTCTGCTAATATATAGCAAGATTAGTCTTCTAATCTTGCTGAGGATGTCCTCTCTTCTATTATACAGGTCTTAATGGTTTAATAAAGCCATTAAGCACTATTGACCTGAGCGTCAATCCCTGAGGAATGCCACAGGTAAACAGACACTGGTTGGACTTTGTGTCACCAATAACGATCCCTTGTCTCCAATGGTCCAGCAAATTTTCTGCTCATTTTTTCATCCACTTGTCCAGTCCACAACAATGTGGCTACAAGGATACAATGGGAGACTACTGTGTCAAAGGCTTTGCTAAAGTCAAGTTATGCAGCACCCACTGTTCTCCCCTTATTCACACATCCTAGCTTTCTTAATTCTCCCATGTGCCGATGTTCTCCATCTATAAAATAAGATCTCTGCCTCTCCACCCCATGCTGGATTATGCCCATTTCAGGGCAGGGACTGTCTTCTGTTTTGTGTATGCAGATCTGTGACATTTATAGTGGTGACTGCAGAGCTGTGGTTGGGTGTTTGGGTGGTAATGTGGTGGAAGGTACTCCCTGACACAGGCTTGGTATATAACATGGACCCTTGAGAGCCCTGTGTGCCCACACAAAACAAGAATTTAAGGTGCAACACTGTCCAGAAGCAAATTTTTATTTGCATTTTCCTCTCAGGACTTCCTTGACCACCTATCCTTCCTGTACCTCTCTCCTGCTTCCTAGGAATCCCCAAACCTTTACAGACATTCCAGTTAATAGGCCTTCTGCATTTGTCTTCCCAAGAGAAATCTTTACAGGGATGGGGACAACCCCTTCCACTCTCTTTTCTCCTCAGTGATTCAGGGGTTGCTGAGCTAGCTGTCACAGTACCCGACAGTATCACAGACTGGAGAGCCATGACCTTCTGCACCTCAGAGAGCCATGGGCTGGGAATCTCAGAGACCACCAGTCTGCGGAGCTTCAAGCCTTTCTTCGTGGAACCCACCTTGCCCTACTCGGTCTTCCGGGGAGAGTCATTTCCCCTGAAAGTCAAAATCTTCAGCTACCTGAAGCAGTGCATGGTGGTGAGTGGCTCCCTCCAGGATGGCTTTTGGGCAGGGGAATGTGTGGTAACAGTTCTTCACTGATAGACACTCAGACAGGGGTCTCCTCAGACATTGGGCAAAAGACTCCAAGGCAGCTCTTCACAAAGCTTCATGCAGAACCATCTCTGTCCAGCTTATCCTTCCCCATAAGCTCAACCCTACAGGACTGCAACTGTTGGTGGCCCACAGATACTGCAACAAGGTCATCATACTCACCCTGGGCTTGACTGTCATTTAGATCAAGGAGCTGAAAGGAAAAATACAACAGCAGCTCTGTAACCCTGACTCCCTTTTGTTTCACCTCTAGCTCCAGCTCAGCCTAATGGACTCCAGGGATTTTGAATTTGTGCATGCGAATGTCAAGTTCACTATTTGTCTGTGTCCTGATTCAGCAAAAACATTTTTCTGGGATGTGAAGGCTACAAAATTAGGTAAGGGAACAAGGGAGGGGCAAAAGTGGGAGGCACTGGAAGAGATGCTTGAGGAAACCAGAGCTGGGCTGGGAGAGTGGCCTCCAATGCGAAGCATGAGTGGGCAGCCTTAGGCTGAGCAAACAAAAACTTAAGCATGGATGTGCCAACTGGCCTCTTGATGTTTTGTTCTTTAGGGAAGGTGAATTTCACTGTCACTGCTGAGGCGATGGATCAAGAAGATGTTTGCACTGAGAGTACAGCTGTTGTGCCAGAGTCTGGAGGGAAGGACACAGTGGTTAAACACCTGCTGGTGAAGGTCAGAGCACGCTTCAGGGTCCTGGTGAGGTCGGAACTGGGTCAGGCTCAACATGGCCCAGTGGGTGGCTCTGGGAAGGTAGAGTTGGTGAGGCAGGTAGGCATGTTTCTCCGGCACGCTGATCAAGGAGTGGTTCTAAGGATAGGCTGGGTGGGGGCGTGAGCCACTCGGTGGGACAGAGATGTCAGAAGTGCTTGCTAGCAGGTCAATGGGGGCAGAAGACACGTAGCAGCTTAGAAACCTAATTCCCAGTGAAACTTCACTGTTGACAGCATATCCCTGCTGCCTGTGTGAGGCCCTTTGCACAGCCCATGAGGATGGAAGAGGTGCTTGCAGGAAGGTGGGGTGCTGTGCAGCTGCTATCACATTTTACTGCTCTCCCTTCCGAGCTGACCAGCCTTTTCCCCACCAGGCAGAAGGGTTTCTGGAGGAAAAGACCCACACCTCACTCCTGTGCCCTAAAGGTAGGTGCGGGTATCCCCAAGACAGGGACTGCCTTACTGCTTGGGCCACACATGTGCAGTGTGGTCCGTGAACTCTAGGACTATCTGGGGGTGAGTGGGGGCGGGAAAGGCAGGGATTTTGGAGCTTTTATGGGAAGGCAAAGCCATTCATTTCTAGCTGGTACTTCAAGCTCCTGACAGCACCAAGCTACTGCCTAACCACATCACAGTCACTTATCAGTGGGCGGCCTGATCTCCGTGTCATCCTCTCTTTTGAATGCTGATTTCACCAGCCGATGAGGTGATCCCAGCCTTGCTTACACCATCTCCTAGGGATGCCGTGGGTCTGCCATCTGCTTCCTGGGTGGTGGTGTTATGATGTTTTTGCCATTTGCAGGAACTCCAGCTTCAGAGACAATCACTTTTGCTATGCCAGAGAACAGGATCCTTGGGTCAGAGAGAGCCCACATCTCTTTCTTAGGTGAGATTTAGGGGGTTCTTGGAAAGTAAGATTTTTCCCTGCAGGAGCCTTTTCTTCTAGTGCCACCATGTCTGCTTTAGCAAACAGAGTAACAAGAGGGAATGTGTCCAGTGAGGGCCCGTATGTCTTCCAGAGAAACACCCCATTTCTCTTATACAAGTGCTACTGGGACAGATGGACATAGAATTTCACCCAGACACGGGAAAAATAGGCAACTACCCTATCACCATTCCTAAAGGGCTCTATAGACATTAAAGTCATCCTAGTGTGAGCAGAGATGAACTGAGACCGGTCTTAAGCGGGTTATCTGGGGAATCAGTGAGAAGAGAAATTTTTTACGTGCAAGAATATGTAGCACTCCCAAAGTTGTGGTTCTGTCCTACAGGTGACATTTTGGGGACAGCACTGGACAACGTAGATGAGCTCCTCCAGATGTCCAGTGGCTGTGGTGAGCAGAACATGGTTCATTTTGCCCCCAATGTCTTTATCACACGGTACCTTGAAGAAACAGGACAACTGACTCCAGAAATCAAACAGAAGGCAATTGGCTATCTGGAAAGCGGTGAGTGGATTTTGGTCCATGTTGGGTTATTAAGCTGGTGATGTCCGCTACAATAAGTTGCGCAGTGAGGATCTCAGCAGAGGCTTGGTGCTGAACAGGATCTGTGCAGCATCACTTGCCTGACATCATGGGAATTACAGCAGTGTAAATCAGGCTGCTGTGTCTCAGCTGAGCAATGGGTGCACGGCACCCCTCTGAAAGCCCTTTGCTGAATTCCTCGGAGGCGATGTTCTCTGTAATGATCAGCAGGATTGGCAGGGCAGCTTGTCACCTTAAGAACATGATAGTAACAGAACATCTTCACTAACCCAACCTCTTCCCACAGGATACCAGCGGCAACTCCTGTACAAGCACACAGACGGCTCCTACAGTGCCTTTGGGGAAGGAAGTGAGCCAGGGAACACGTGGTAAGCAGAGATATCCAGACACACTTGAGGAACAACAGCTTGACCTCATCAGGGTCAAGCTGGCTTGGATTTTGGTCTGGGGAAATTGAAGGAGTCTAGAGGTGTGGAGTTTTGAACAGGAAGAGAACCATGCCAATGAAGTGACTTGAGGTACCCCTGTTTGATTGTTGTGCTTGGGCACCCTAACTGAGTCTGATTCTGAAAACTTGGCTGCAAAGCTTTCTTCTTCCCAGGTTTTCCAGAGTGCTTTGTGCCAAAACAGGATTGGGAAAGGGACTGTGTGATCTCACTAAATACCAACCCTCCTGGCTTTAAATCACATAAGTCTACCCTGGTGCAATTGTCCGGGGTCCAGGGGAAGCACTGAACTGTCAGCGAATTTTTTATCTCTTGCTGCAAATGGGTCTGAGCTCAAGCTTCAAGAGCATCTGTGTCACGTGTGTTGCTTCCAATTCTACATCTGCACAGAGGCTCTGGCCTTTTGATATTTCTCCAGGGATGAGATAGTGGAAGACACAGAGGCTCCTGTCTCCTACTGGGGGTGGGCATCAGTAACTGTTTCAGACCGATTTTTCTTCTCCCTTCCTTGGCTCTAGGCTTACTGCCCTTGTCCTCAAGACCTTCAGCCAAGCCCAGGACTTCATCCACATAGATGAGCAGAATATAAAGGATGCTGCCAGTGCCCTGATTAAAAGTCAGACTCCATCTGGCTGCTTCGAGAGTGTGGGGAAGCTCTTCAACAACGGTTTGATGGTATGACATATCCTGGCTATTCATTAGGTACCTCAGAGCTCCTTTATTTTCTGGCCCAATTTGGATGCCAAGAACAAATGAAACCTGCTTCAGGAGGGTGGCTTTGATGTGCCCAAGGTCACCCTTGGGTGACACTCAGTGTTGTGCTTAGTTACGGTGACACTTCTTCAGGTTATGAATGATGGAGGTTTGCATTTGATGATACCTCCTGAATCAGTGCCCTGCCCTAGCCCCATCTCAAGCTCTGTGTTATACCTTTGGTAAACTCCTTTAGCTTTCTTTCACATTATTGAGCTGCCATTTCTTCCTTCAGTCTGAGTTCCCTCCTGTACAGGGAGCCAGAAATGGAGTGAATGGAGATTGATGGCAGCCGCTCATGTGAAATTCACCTTGCCAGGGAAGTTCCACACACACTCAGAAACACAGCACTTTTGCATGCACAGACACACGCAGAGTACCATCAAAGCAGAGACACCAGCAGTTCGGTAGACAGGGCCTCAGATAATCAAACTGCCTCTTGCAAAAGCTACCTTTTCTTTTGTTCCTCCATGCCCTTGCCACTGTCCTGGCCCTCAACTGGGGTGCCACCTTGCAGTGGGGTTGTGGGAACGTCCCTTTCCCTTGGCAGTGAAATCTGCTACTGAAAATCTTTTGCAGGGGCGGGGAAAGGAGAATGTATTCAGCAGAGGGAGGGAATCAGCTACCCGGAGGAGCTTGGGGCGCCACGGCTGGGAAGTGCTCCAGCGAGCAGGACCTGCAAGAGCAGATACTAGCCCTGGCGTTTCCTTAGCAGAGGAATAGGACCAGCACTGTTGCCTGCGCTGGCTTGGATTTTTCTCAGGGAGCAGAAGGCACTGGAAAACTTCTCCCTCTCCCTTCTTACGGCAGCCCTCCTCTTCTCTGTTTTGTGGTGTCTGCAGGGTGCAGTGGAGGAAGGACTGGGGATGAGCTCTGTGATCATCACCGCTCTCATACACTCAGGGATGCCACGCTCTGTGAGTATCATCAGCAGGGACGGGCAGTGTGTGCAGCACGCAGCAGTGCACTGGTGCTCTGCCTTCGTCCACACAGGGCTACGCTACCAGTTTTCTCTCCTTGTGTTCTGTACCTATTTCCATCCTTCTCTGCACACACCAAGGCTGCACTCCTTCCCCATACACCCTGCCAGCAACTGATGCGCTTTCATTTGTATCCCAGGACCCAGTTGTGTGGAAAGCTCTGAAATGTATAAGGGACTTGGTCAACGCTGATACTGGCACTTACAACCTCTACAGCCTGGCACTAGCTGCAAATGCATTTGCAGTAGCAGGTGATAAGGCCCTCAGGCAGAAAATCCTCAAAAGACTGGATAAGGCGGCCATAATATCAGGTACGAAAGACCGCGGGGCAGGAGAGAGGGTCATGGGCAGAACTGTGTGGAGATCCCAGGGCAGAATGACCAAAGAAATGCAGGGCAGCAGTGGGGGGCACTGGCAGAGGTCTGTGGGGAGACGAAGGCTTGCATGGCCTCTGTTTGCCAAGCTGTCACAGGCTATATCCATACTGTGAGACAGACTTGCTCTATGGATGGTCTCATAGTCCTGGTCTCCCAGTCACCCAAACCAGGGGAGCTTCATGGATGTTGTAAAGTGCCTTCCAGCCTGAAGGCCTAGGTTTTTACTGGAAAAAGCAGGGTGTGGGGGGGAAATAGGAAGATACGCACTCATATCTTGTCCCAATGTACATGTTCACTAAGTACCTAGGCAGAGGAGATGAGTAGGACTCCAAGGTCATTAGATACAGCTACACACTCCATAAGTGTTCCCACTCCACCTCTAGATGACCAAATATTCTGGAGTCAACAGTCCAAACAGGAAGAAGACTCCCTATATTGGTATCGGGCTCCATCTGTTGATGTGGAATTGACATCTATTATCCTCATGGCTCACCTTTCAAAGTCAAGTTTGTCTTCAGATGAAATCAGAAAGGCATCCCAGATTGTGTCTTGGCTCACCAAACAGCAAAACCCTTATGGAGGCTTTGCTTCAACCCAGGTAATCCCCTCGAGCCATCATTAGCAGAGAACCTGCCATCAGCTATGGTTTGTGAGAGCAATGGGTTCTAGCACAGCCCGTGGTATAAAAGAAAACAAAAAAAAAAAAAAAAGAGGGGAAAAAAAACTTAATTCTGGATTTACAGCTCCTGGGACTTGGGAAAGGGTGAGTATTTGTATTCCTCTGAGCTAATCCCATGCTAAAAGTCCAGGGGGAAAGCTCAACACTTATTGTGCTCTAGGTGCAGCATGAGGGAGGGAAAGGCTAAGGACTGGTCATGCAGAGGAAGCAGGGATTCTATTTTGCCCAATGTGTGTCTCTTTCCTCAGGACACAGTGGTTGCTCTGGAAGCCCTAGCCCTGTATGCAACCAAGACCTTCAGCAAGGATGGCCCTGATCTTCAGGCTTCTCTCTCCTCTGAGGGTTTCAACCAAAACATCCGAGTAGACAACACCAATCGCCTCCTACTGCAGACAGTGGAGCTGCCAGCCATTCCCCGAGATTATACTGTGCACGTGCAGGGCCATGGGTGCCTCTTCCTGCAGGTAAGCCCAGCCAGGGAGAAAACATCTGTGTGGAGAAAAGCCTTGAAAGCCAGGGGACCTAGCCTAAGACCACCTAGCTTCTTAGCCAAGACTGAAAACAAACTGCTGCAGTGATTTGCAACAATCTGAGCTTCGAGGCTGGTAAGAGGAGCTGGGATGAAACAGGAAGGGAATAGCAGTTCCCCAAATGAAGTCCATGTCATTTCCACGCAGTCAGAGCTGCAGCTCCCCTCCAAGAAGTCCAGTGAACACAACCAGGCACAGTGCACTAGCAGAACCTCCACTTACACCACATAGTTTTCTCTTACACCAGTGCAAGACAGCAAACAGCAGCCAAACGCTTGGCAAGGATACTTACCAGCAAAAAAAAAGCCCTGCTATTCTCTGCCAACTAGCTTCTTTCTGTCCTGACAGGCCATTCTGCGGTACCACATTCCTCCACCGAAGAGTGAAGTCACCTTTGCTGTGTCTGTGCAGACAGAGTGCACCGCACCCAATGCCACCCAGTTCCCTGTCACCATTCATGCTCGGTAGGAGACACTCAATTGCCCCTTGCCTCCCCTTGTGCTAAGAGGCTTCTGGCACCACATCAGTCTTTTGATGGGCAGGATTGCCCTTCACTCATGATGTCCAAGTGCTAAGATGTTCATTTAACGATGCTCTCCTCAGCTGGGTGAAAGGTACAAGGCCCCAGAGGGACAGTTTAGGCTATCTCGTTATCATGCCAGTCACCACAAGTTCTCCCAAGGTCTATGGGTCTCACTCCCTTCTATGATTAGCTCCCAAACCACTAGTAATGTGAAGGTCCTGTGGGACTGACTGCTGACACTTATTCCTAAGTCTTCCCACCTCTGCTCTTGATTGACCGCCACACCACTCTCCTCTCCTGTACCCCTACCTGACTTGGGACAGAACCGCCAAGAGAGCGGGCAGAGGATGTGATATTCCCTGCCATGCCTAGGGAAGGTAACTCCAGAAGCCTTCTGAGGAATTCATTGGCTCGGCAAAATTAAAAGAGAGATCAGGAGAAGCACAAAGACTTATTACAGTACAGGAACAGGTATGCTTACAGGAGAAACACTGGAAGGAAAGGCAGATTCCTCCACTTGAGTACCAAAGCTGGGCTGGAGTATCTGTAGATCATGCCTGAGAAAGTAACATTAGTGCTGTCTTCTGGGTTCCTGCTGCAGCTACACAGGGAACCGTGTGTCAACCAACATGGTCCTGATCCAAGTGGAGCTGCTATCTGGATACAGCCCTGTGGCAGATTCACTGGAAGAGGTGAGAGTGCGAGTCTGTGTCCAGCTGGGGTGGGAACGGTGATCGATGTCCATCATGCAGGATTGTATGCAGGACTGTGATCATTCCTGTGGGCAGAGAAACATAGTTCTTTTCTTCCCAAGAAATCTTTATACCCAAAGTCTCTTCCAGGCCACACCTTGCCATTTTGCCCATGTGAACATTTTGCCCACGCTTTCACAAGGACAAATATCCCTGAATATTTCTGCTTTCTGTTAGAGCCTTTCTGACATTTTTTTCCCCTATTTTCAGCTAAAGAAAATGCCTTTAGTGAAGAAAGTTGAAAGCGAAGCTGACCTAGTCATTCTCTACCTGAATGAAGTGAGTGGATTTTAGGCTAATGTCATCATTAAAAGGACAATGGACTAGCAGATAGCTTTTAGCTTACTCTTGTATCTTGGTTCCATTAGTATTTTAAGTATCCAGAGCTGTTGTTCCTGCGTACCAGTCACATTTGCTGACCTGGGGAAATGTGTAGTAGTTCAGTTGTAGAGCCTTAACTTGAGTGAAATGAGGCTAACTCTGATGTTAAGCCTACATCTGTTGGCACTGTTCAGAGAGTGTTGAAAGTCCACATACAGTGTCTGATTAGGACTGGGGAGTAGTAGTAGGATCCATCTAGTAAATTCAAGCAAGCCTAAACTCTTAGAAAGCCCTTAAGCAGCCTGAATGCAGTAGGGAGCACCCAAGATTGCTCATGAAGTTTGCCAAAATTAGTCAAAATTAGACCAGATGGCTGTGAAAGCAACAGTGCTCGCTTGACAGCCTCATTAGTCAACAGATTAACAACCACTCCAGCCTTTCTCTAGCTACATGCATACCTGAACAACACCAGAAACGAGACCTGGCATGAATTTTAAAACTTATGGATTTCCAAGGAGCACTTCTACATTTCTGTGATTCTCCATCCCTATTTGTCAATGAGCTGAGCTAAGCTAGCCTCATAATCGTTGTGTAGATGCATAAGACTTGCAGACATGCTGCTTCCATTACACCTACAGCATAGAGCAGGAAGGCCTCACAGAGAAAGATTTCAGGTCAGGCTGCTAGGTAGGACAAGGTAGAAGCAAATCAACAGCAGGTCATGTAACCACTACCACCCAGCAGTTGTTCATCCACACCTTGCATTTTTCTGCTTAATGATGAGGGTTGTGTGAAACTGGAGAATAAGAGCTGTGTATGAGAAAGTAGCCACTCAGGCAAGATGCGCAAAGGAGCTCAAAGCAGAGCTGGATGGGAACGTGGAATTGGTTGGAAACACTAGTGCTATACTTAGATAGCTAATGTGCATTGACTCTCTGGGTTCAAAGTCACTCATGAGCCGAGTTAAATTAGGTGACTGAAAATGGGAAATGGCCACAGAATGTGAAGTAAAAGATATTTCTGAGATGGACTGGAAAGCAGAAAAGACCTGTCACAGTGCTGAGGTTTCCACAGGAGCCTGAGAGAGGGCAGGAAGGGATTGTCTTACAGGACTTTTTGCTTCTGACTGTAATCCTTGCATCTCTTGGTCTTAGCTGACTAGACAGCCTCACGCCTACACTTTGCTGGTGCAGCAGGACATGCAAGTGAAGGATCGTAAGCCAGCTAATATCAAGGTCTATGATTACTACATGCCAGGTGAGCTCAGATGCTGTACTGCAGAAACCACCCAAATGTACCATGGGAAGGAATTTTCTGAAATTGTCATGTCTAAGGCAATACCATCCCTGATGTTTTTATCTAATTGCCCCTTAGAAGTTCTCTAGTGACGGACTTACCGCTTGGTTTTCAAAATGGTAGATTCTTCTTTCTCTGGCCCCAGAACTTGCAAACTTGAAGTTGGCACGTGGATCCACTTAGGGCCTAACTCTTCCAAGAAGAGGGGAGCAAGGAGCTCAGAGCTGTGCTTTTCTACACTCATTTTGTGGGAGGCAGCAAAAGCAGAGAGACCATAGTAAGGGGGTGGCTTTAGAAGAGTGAGGGCCCCCTTAGAAGAATGACACTGAAAACAACTTGTCCTCTGTTCTCTAGGGTCCCTAGTGGGAGGAAAAGTTAGAAATGTGTCAGGGACGGCTAATTGCTTCAGAAAGTGAGAAATCCATAATTGTAATGGAGCTGTCTGGGACTTACGGCTTCAAAAGATCCCAGGCCCCAAGACTTGGGTGAATCTGGAATAGCTGCGCACAGAGCCTTTGACACATACCAGCGATTTCATGTGTCACAGCACAGGGGAGTCATGTCCTGTAAGCCGAGGGAACGCCTCTCCTAGAAAGAGAGGCACTATGCTGGGTTGCTTTACTGAGTTTTTGGCAAGTGTATCTCACCAGAGCTTTTTTTCTTGACTTCCAGAAGAAACTACAGTGATGAGCTACCGTGCCCCTTGTGAGTGAGGTGAGGGCCCAGTACCTCTTTTGTCATCACAGGCATGGTCCCGAAGACTATGGAGAGGGAGGGAGGTGCAGGCAAGGGCCCTTGGCCAAGAAATTTGCCAGGCTTCAGGTTCAGGGTAGGAAGCGATTGGCAATGCTAAGTAAGGGTGAGTTCCTGCATCCCAGTGGTTAAACTGAGGTAAAGGCAGAATTGAAGTGGAAGGTTTGAGGTGACCAGCTCATGACAGAGTTGGAGATATGTTACAGAAAACAAGGGCTGCCTGCCCTGAGTCCTACCACCAGTCCTGGCCTTTTGCATCAAATATACTCTCCTCAAGTCAACACAGTTCTTTTTCTTGGCACTTTCCCTGCAGTTCCACAGCCCTCCAGCCCTGTGCACACAACACGCCACATTCACCTTTACTGCAGGGCCTGACTCCTTTCAGTGCCAAGCCTTTCACAGTCTCAGCCTGGCTTCTGATCCATGCTAAGGAATGGGCACCTGCCCCTCCTCTTTCCAGGCTGGGCAAAGGCAAAGCTTGAACTTGACCAGTGCCTGCTCCTGTTCTAAACCTTGTTTGCATCTGCATGCTTCCTTGCCTGCAGCCCAGATGGAGAAAAACACCTGTGGGAGGCACACAGTCCTGCCCAGGGATACCTGCCACAAGCCCCACGCTCTTAGTTCTGCTGTAGGCTTTGTATGGGTAGAATCAGAGAGAGCCCTATCCTTAATGGCTTAGCAGCCCTGTTAGGTCACAAGGTGCAAAAAAGCCCCCGAGTTGCCCTGGGTGGTTAGTTTTAATACTCCATGAATACAGATTTTTTTGTCCTTTGTTGTCTTCACAGGAACAGGGACAGACCCATCCTCTGCGGTCTCTGTCCATCAATCCTTTGTCACCCTTGCCAACAGCCACCACATGAAGATGAGAAGCAAAGAGAAAATACTTGAAATTCCCTGCTGAGCAGTTAGTTTCTGAAAAGTTCAGACTGTGCCTGGCATCTTATTAAAAGTCAGGAGACTGGAACTCTCGGATTGAGTGATTTTTCAGATCTACTTTTTTTCTCCCAAACCAGGAATATTGCATTTAAGAGCACTTGGGAAAAATAACTTCTTCCCCTCTGTTCTGTGTGGGCATGTATATGTACACACGCAAAACTCTGCCCCTCTAGTAGCAGACTTTCACAGGAGATGGTAGAGCATGGACCAAGGCAGAGATAGTACTTGGGAGAAGTGACCATTACACAAGCAAAAGCAAGGGAGGGATGGGATATGTTCAACAGTTCCTTTGTCCAACAGTTGCAACCTTTACTATGAGGAACTGGCAAGGAGGTACTGTTGAGGGGGGGTGAGGGGCTAGAGTCTCAATGCACTGCATTACTGTCTGTAGACTGCTTCAAAGCAGAGCTGATGGCACAGGAGCTTGCAGGAAGGGCACAGGAGATACAGCTGTCACAGCATGCTCAGTTGCATCTTATACTCCAAAGCTGCCCAAGTCATACTGCAGGAAATATTAGAAGAAACCATGGGAAGCATGAGGAGAGAGCAATAGAGGAGCTATGAGGTTTGTACACTGGCAATGGCAGAAATGGTATCTTCATGGGCTGAGCCTGTAGTTCATCAACAACTGGCACAATGGTGGCAAGGTCAGGGGTTATGCTTACTTTAATTCTTCTTACCAGGTGTGTACCAGATATGTGACAGACACACACCCTGCCCCAACCCAGGCCCTCACAGTGCGGGCATAACCGCTGGACTGTTGGGATTTCTCAGTCCATCCACTCAGGCGCAGGACCATATGGACTCAACTTTAATGTGGGCTGTGTCCCAGATGGAGCACTTCCTTCCATTCAGTGTCCAACCTGAAATATTGGGCAAAGGCAGGAGTTGTGGTGTGGTAGTTCCTCTCCTTTCGTTTATCACAAATTTGGGAGCTTCTCCACCCGTTTCTGAGGAACCATGTGTGCAATTATGAGGACAGAAGGTAAGACAAACAAGGAAGGCATGATCCAGTCCCTCCATGGCTATCAGCAGGCTGTGGAAAGGTGCCTTGTCTTGGATAGTAGTGGGGGTTGCTCTCTAGGCAGGTCCCAAGGCAGTGCTCTCTCTTAGGGATGGTGTCAGGATGCAGCATGGACCATGTCAAGATTCTGTCTTACCCTTCCAAAAGGGACTTCTCTAGACCTGTCTTGGCTTCTGGCTGCTACTGGTAAGCCACCCCACTTCTGGCAGCTGGGTATGCCACCCCACAAGACAAAATATTACATCTTCACAGCTTCAGCTTGCTCCTTTGGCTCCCTGAATCCCCTTTTCATACCCTGCACTGAATAAAGGGGGCCGAGGGGGAGAGTGGAGGGGATGGAGCCGTGTCCAGATCTGAGGCCCCTTGTTAGCACAGGCTGCTATAGCTCTGCATTCTCACTCCACACGATGACCAGCCCTTCCCTCCCCACTCTCATTTTGAGACACGCTGTCCCTGTCTCCACCTTCCACCGGAGCCTTCCAACTGCCTCCCTGGCTGCAAAAAAGCCCCCAGCCTAATTCCACACGCCCAGACACAGGCCATTGCCAGTTCCTCTTTCTAGCTGGATGTACGCTCCCCATCTTCCTTCCTGTCTTTGATTGCTTACATTCCCTCCCTCCCACTCAAGACCCATCATTTCCTGATGCAACGGTTTGTGTCACACAGGGACTTGCTGCCTACCTCAACTACAGACAGCACTGTAGTCAGCCAAGGCTCGCTCCTCTGCAAAAGGAAATGAGGAAGACAATTACACACTTACACACGCACACAGGGAAGAGCGCACAACAGCTTTTCCCAGCCAGAGAACTAGGAACCCAGCTCCCAACCCCAGTGTAGGAGGCAATCAGCAACCTACCTGGCTGGTAGTAATCGTAGACTTTGATGATGGCTGGTTTCAGGTTCTTCATCTGAATTACTTGTTCCAGTTGCAGAATGAAAGTCTGAGATTCATCATTGAGCTTGTGGAGGTGGAAAGAAATTAGCAAGGAATGGGAGAAAGAAGTCATTGCATCTTCATCTTCCCTAGCTTGAATGTTTTCCTGCGCTAAATCTCTCTAATCCATTAAAGATTATGGAATTTAGAAATGGAGTATACATGAGGAATAGCAAATGCTAACCCCATGACAATGAAATTGGGCAGGCTTCCTCTGCCCACAGTACTACCAGCCCTGGGCTTCTCACACAGCTTCTTGTCCTGTGGCCTCTTGCTCTCACTGTACCAAACTAAAGGCTTTGGTTCCCACTTACCTTCTCCAAATAAATGTAGACCACATCAGCTTTCACTTCTGTTTTCTTAACGATGATTTTGCGTTCCAGCTGGGATAGGAAACAGTAACAGATGGAAATTTGTGAGCACTTTCCTTAGGGCTTACTGACCCGAGGGACTCGCTATTGTATTGAAGAGATGGTGTGGAGCTAGACTCTGTGTGGAACCATGTCTTTCTCACATATAATGATTTTAGTGGTTATATCTCTGGTAGTCCCTCCTTGGCATCCCTTGTGAGCATCTCGGGGATGAGCTCAATTAGAGAAATCTCCTATTCTGAGGACAAAAGGCCATCGGATAGTACACAGGACTGATGCATTGGTCAGCAAATCGGTGCAGGCACCAATAGAGATCCTTGTTATCTCATCTCACTAACTGCTAGACTGCTCTTAAAGACCTGCCTGGGGACTCTGCAAATAATTCATCATTCAGTTTTATGGCTTAATTGGAAAAAATAATCTTTTTTGATACAACTAGAGTTTCTCTAAGAAATTTTGTCTCTCTAATAAACTTCTGGCAAACAGATCTTGGTGTTTAGCACACCCAGCAGCACATTTTGTTTCTGGCCCAAGGCAGAAGAGTGTCAGTGTGAGAAGCTGAACCACCTCTGGTCTCCTGTAGCCAACCTTTGTGGAAATGAGAGGTTTCAGTTCAATATCAATAGCTAATTTCATGGCCTGAGATGAACAGTTCCCAACAGGAGCAAGCAGGTGGGACCCATTCACCACAGCCATCTTTTTTCTGATTCCAGAGTCCTTACCAACATCCTGGATCCAGGAGCCAGGATGAATCCAGACAGCAGGGAGACCTCCACGATCACCATGTTGGATGTGACTCTGCTCCCGATGTAGCTGAAGAAGAAGAAGAAACAGTCAGAGGGTCTGCCTCTGTGAAAATACTGCCCTCCCACCCCCTCTTCCCTCCACCACCATACCCTGCGTGCAGGACCCTGCACCAGGCAGCCCATCTGGGACTGGGGACACATCAGCCACTGCTCCCTCTCATAGGAGGTAGACAGCACCTTCCTTCTCCACCCCTTCCACCTACCAAATTCACCCTCTCTCCTGTCTGCCCCAAGTGCCAGGTCCCTTCAGTGCAGCCCTGAGGCTTTCCCAGCTGTTGTCCCCGAGCACAGTGGGTCTTGCTGGAGGAGGAAACAACCCTTGGGGTCACCTGGCAAGGATGCGGATGGTGAGGACACGTGCATTGGCCTGGCTACAGTTGGTCAGCTCTGTGTTGACACGCAGAGTGAAGGTTACAGCAGCCCGTTGGGCAGGCTCGTGGTACCTCAGCACTGTCTGCAGGGTGAGGGCCAGGAGGGGAAAAGACAGGCCAGGCATGATCTCATGCAGGTAGAAGAGGCAGACTCCTCCAACTCTCCTCTCTCCCATGGTCATCCCACCATCTCACCTGAGCAAAGATGCAGCTGCTGCCATGGGCCTGGACCAGGAACTGCCCCGGGACCTCTGTCAGCGCTGCCTGCTGCACAAGCAGACGCTTCTGCCGGGTGACTTCAAAAGCCTTCTCAAAGCCCCTCTGGGACTTCACCCTCACAAGCACCTGGCCTGATGTGCTGAACATCTTTGCTGCATATTTTGCTAAGGCTTGCAAGGCAACAACTGTGTCCTAGAGAGGGAGAGACAGTCACCCCTCTGAAAGCATCAGCTCTAGTGAAGCCAACTTGGAGCAGGAAGACCTCAAAGAGGACTCTCCCTGCCAACGTCGGGTGCAAAAGTATATCAATCCACAGGGAACTACTTCTTACCTGGGTGGAGGCAAAGCCCCCATAGGCGTTCTGCTGCTGGGTCAGCCATGCCACAATGCCAGCTGCAGTTGTCATGTCACCCACATGCACCCGTGGCTTAGAGAGGTACGCCAGGAGCACATAGGCTGTCAACTCTATGTCCACTGACTGAGTATCAGGCCAGACATCTGTGGAATCCAGAGAGCTTGGTTTGGAGCTCCAGTGGATTTGTCCTCCTGCAGAAGGAAAAGGAACATACAGGCTATCTGGAGAGGATGTAACTGGGGGTCCACAGGAAACAAAACCCAGAGTGCTTTCAGGGCTCATTCCCTGTACTCAGTTTATTCTCCAGGTCTTAGCTCACAGATTCCTACCTCCTCCCTCAAGAAGATCTTGAAATCCTCCAGGCTGAGGAAAATCTTTTTGATAAGTCACCCTTACAACTTGTGGAATAACTTACTGTATTTTCAGTCACACCATGCAGTTACTGCACATATACAAGGAATATGTACAAGTACATATGTCATTTTTAATCACACTAGCTGGGCATACATTAGTCCGGATCCCAGCAGGTGGACAAGGAGCATTACCCCAACTAGCAGCCAGCACCTGACTTGATGGCCTGTTCCTCCAGTTTGTACAACAGCTCCTGGGTTGTCTCATAATCCCCAGCCAGGGCAAAGGCATAGGCCAGCACGGCTTCTGTGTAGGTGTTGGTGATGTTGTGAACCGCCTCCTGCAGGCAGCGGAGGGTAGTCTGCATCAGTTTGCCCTGTGTTGGGAGAAGAAACCCATGCCAAACTCTGACAGGGGCAAAGCAGGGGACAGGGGGCTTGTTCCAGAGAGCCAGACTATGTCTTCCTGATGTAGCTCCAGCGAAACCCACTAAATTACACACTCTCTTGAGAAAACAGTGCACCGGGAGCCATAGCCATCAAACACTGTTGCATCACGCCAGTGTTACAGCACGGTCTCTTTTGAAGAATGACTTCACAGTTTGACCAAATATTGGCTCCCTCACAGCAGCTCCCTACCCGTTTCTGGCCCAGAGAATGACAGCATTACCAGCTGCCGTATCCCCGTAGCGGTACCCAGGCGTGGGAGCATACGGGGGAGCAGGAGGGAGCGGGAGCAAGCTCACCTTCAGCGGCTGACCCAGCTCCAGCAGTGCTGCAGCGACGTACGCCCCCAGGGAAATTTCATCATCCACGCCACTCTGTGAAGGGAATGCACCTTTCACTCTCTAAGCGGTGTTTGGAGGGCGCAGGCAGCAAGTCCCCAGAAGGAAAAGCATTCCTTACGCATTCCCCACCCCATACCCTGCTCTCATTAAGGCTGGTTGCACGGGTTGCAGGACTGACTTTCCAGGATCCTTTGGGATCCCACAATCTTTCGCTGTCACAACACTTGTCCAGCTATTCCCCAGCTGTGCTGCCTGCCTTGGCCCTCATTTACCTTTAGGGAGGAGTGAAAGAGACTCCCTTTGGGTGCAAAGCAGCCACTGGGGAGCTGGTTTTGCTTTAGCCAGCGTTGGGCATCTTGGATGTTCTTGTCATCTACATAGATGTATTTTCTGGCTTGGCCAAAACTCTTGACTACAAAAGCTGTCAGCCTAGGAAGAGGATGAGTTGTAAGAGAAAGAAAAATGCAAAAAAGGCACACAGAAAGTCAGAGGCCTCCTGGTGCTTGTACCTGAAGTTAACACTGATATAGTGGGGTGCCCAAAAATGAGTCATTTTCATGCAAAGAGTCAAGCTAAAAGTAGAAACGGTTCACAGCACCCAAGGGGCTCCTCTCCCTCAGCCCCCTCCACAAATGTTCTACTCATGTATTACTGCTTTACCCAGTCACTTCACAGGTGAAAAACCTCTTACCCCTTCTACTTTTACCCGTTGCACTTCATCTCCCGCAAATACCTAGAGACAATCTTGAATTCCCTGTTTCCTTCCTCCCTTCCTTTCTCCATTTCTCCCAGCCCAGGCACCACAGGGCCAAGCTGGGCCAGTGTAGCTCTTTTAAACTCTCACAAGCAATGCCCTGCCTGGGGAGATGATTTTTTATTGCTCTTCCCTGATCTACTTCCAGGCAGCATGTATCCTTCTTAGGATACTACTGGTAGTACCCAGTGTTATCTGTGGGGCAGTAGCAGGACCATAGAGACAAAAAAAGGGACTTCCCACCCCCTGGGACCACATCTTTGTTGTTCCACTTTCCCAGAAACTCTGCTGCCCTACCTCGCTGCTTTTTCAAGTGGTTCAAGGGCCTCAATCTGTCTTGCTGTCAGAGAGCTCATCAGGTCTCCATCCAAAAGAAGAAACACACATTCTATCAATCGGCTTTCCCAGGCACATTAGCTGCTCTGGCACGGACATGACAAATCAGGAGCAAGGGACATTCCCAGTGCTTACCAAGTGTTCCCTTCCCCATCCTGCTGCCCAAAGACACTGTAGGACCCATCTCTATGCCTATAAAGAAGCTGCGTCTGGTACCCTGGGGAGATGGGAACAGCAATTAATACAGCACAGTAACACAGAGGGGACAACACTGACAGACTGAGTGCAAGGGCAAGAGCTACTGGTAGGTTGGACCCAGGGGAAGGCAGAGGAGCAAGGTGGGTCTGCGGTACTTGCCATTGCGCAGGAATCCTGTTGCCCTCTCCTTGATCTCAGGGGTCAGCTGCCTCGTCTTCTCCAGGTACTGCAGCATGTACACAATGGGTGCAAACAGCACCATGTTCTGCTCCCCACAGCCGTGGGGCATCTGCACCAGGTGGTCCAGGTTCTGCAGTGCCACCCCCATGAGATCACCTAGGCAAGGGTGTAAGAAACAAAGCAACTGTAAGTATGATCTGAGGTGCTTCTCAGCCAGGGACTGGATAATGGTGCTTTTTCTCAGCACAGGAGGAAAACACTAGAGAGACGAGGGAAGAGGAGAAAACAACAGAGGGCAGGACAGAGAGTGGTGACTGTTCTGACTCTTCCCAGTCTGGCCATCATGATGCAGGGTGAACACACTATGGACTCCGCAAGGAACTTTCCTGCATCGGCTTTTTCAGTCTGAAGGTCTCCAACCATAACAAGTACTATTTGTAAAAGGCTCTGAGCAGAGCTGCAGTTGCTTGCTGTGTGTCATGCAGGCAGACAAATATAAAAGCGCTTAGGGAAAGGCTGAGATATTTCTGGTTATATATTTCTGATATTACCTGACCATACGTCAAGCATCAAAAATGTCAGTAAGCCAGCAGGGGTGGGTGCTAGTCAGATGGTGTGAGGGTGTCCACGTGTCCCCCAGCCAGCCAGAAAAGCCTTGTATTCGGTTTCCACCTTTGGGGCTCTGTTGCGTAATAGCCATGGCCACTTATGCCTTCATACCAATTCTGGTATACGGGCAAATGAGCCCAATGCGAATAAGTGTATTGAACTGTAGGTATGTCTGGTCCCAGTAGCCTCTCCAAAGTGTGCTTTTGCAACTTAGTAATGCTGAGAAGGATTTCTTCTCTTCAGGAGCTTCTGTTTGTAGCAGCAAACTTAACAGGACACAAGACGGCTATGAGCTTTGCTGATTGCACCTACAGAGAACTAGCCAAGGTCCCAAAGTCACAGTAAAAATAATGACCTAGGGTCTCTGCTCCAAAGCCCTAGTTAGAAAGATAAGGATTATTCTCCTCCGCAGATCACTTTTCCCAGGAAAGCCTAAATGCTAATCCAAAAATCTGAAAGCCTGGTGTTGGCAAACCTTGCAGAGAATAGAAACACAACATCCTCTCTTTTAAGCAGTCTTATGTCAAACAGATCCCCCGACATCGTCACCAAGTTAAGCCTTGCCCACCTGTAACAGCAGTCAGTGACCCTGCAATAGAAATCACCTACCTGAGATGGAAACGGAAGCCCTGGCAGATCCCTTTACTACTTTGTCAGGTAGGCGAAGGGACACAGGTTCTTCAGCCACGTTTCCTGATAACAACAGGATAAAGGTGTGGCATGAAAAATCAAGGCAAATGCAACTAACCAGAGGGACAAGACTGGCACAGATAAATGGGACACTGCCTACATCCCACTCACACAGGCTGCTCCCTGCAGTCTGTCCCAGGCATCATGCCAAGCTCCATTGCCTGGAAACTTTTCAGATTAAGAGAGAGCTGCGGGCCAGGCTGAGGGCTCACCAAGCTTCACAACTCAATTCACTACTCTTCACGAGCCCCACAAGAACCACAGCTGGTCATCACTCGGTAGGGGGACATCCTGGAGAGACTTGCAATGCTGCAGGGAGAGGGTGGGAGGGTAGGAGTAGTTCTCACTGGTGACTACCAAGCCCCAGCAACACCTGGGGGCTGCAGTGTGGGAAGGAGACTACAGGGCAAGATTTTTGCCACCTATATTCAGTGGCGGATTCAGTAGGACAACAACTGTGGAAGTAATATTTCGTGTTCTTTCCTGTCTAATAGGAAGTGACGTTTCCTATATGAAAAATCGTTTGAAAACATTCTTTCATCAGACCTTCCACAGCTTAGTTCTACTCTCGCATCTAGATATTTCAGGCTGCAGGATCCATTCAGGCTGTCCACGTACCTCCTCTTGGGCACAGAAGGGAGCTGTAAGTCTTCTCCACTAACACTCCTTCTGGCTGTCAAGGCAGGACCATGAATATGGGACAGGAGAAACAAGATTACACACAAAATTTCCACACAGCGGGAAAATTTCAGAGCAGCTTCAGGTCTGAATTCAGTGGCTAGCCCCCAGGCTGCCAGGTACTCCATTCTCCTCACCTTTGGCAGGGCTGCACTGAAGCTGCCTGCTTCACTGCTCAAGAGAGCAAGAGCAAGTCTGAGGGACAGGGCTCTCTGGTCAGTGAGCATACACAAAAGCTCATATACAATGGGTGACTGAGCAGGGAATGGTACAGGAAGAAACACAGACACGGTGTATGAATGCAGCTCAAGAAAGAATATTGCAAGAAGGCAATAGGCTTGGCTAGGTCCTGGGGGGGAACAAAGCAAACTGAGCCAACAGCCTTGGTATGCTAATTCAGGCCAAAAAAATGAGGAGAGGAAACCATTTAGCCCAGCTCAGCCTCCCTTCCCCCAGCAGCAGGGATACTCAAAGAGAGAAAAGTGAGCCTGTTCTCATGCTGACCTGGACCAGCAAGTGTTTGACCAGCATGTGCCTCCGCCTCATGGTAGCTGGCAAGGGCTTCCTGCTCCCACAACGTGACGTGGTGTCCAGTACCTCTGTCCTCACTGTGATATTCATGGTCCCTAGCAAATAAATTGAACAGAGCCTGTTTCTTATGCCTGTGGCCAAATGGAGTCCGCTTGTTTTAACTGATAGTGACCTGAGATGCTTCAGGTAGCTAGTTCTTCATAGCCTCAGCAGTTTGGCAAGTAAAGGTGAGCCAGTCAGTATTGATGGCTTGTTCAGACACCCTAATATGAGGGAACTAGGTAATGCTTCACCAACAGTGACTTCATTGCACTATATATGACTGTAACAAGAAAAGGTTTAGCAGCCCCTTGGACCCCAGTGTCTCCTTCCCATCGCATATGAAGCCCATCACCAGCAATATGAGGTTCCCCCACCCACATCCGTGCAGACCCCTCCTCCCCTGGTCCCACAGCTCTCTCTTCAAGAGGTCTCCATGCCACCCATCCAGATCCTGCCCTCTCCGATGGGCCTGTCTAAGAAGAGAGAAAGAAAGCAAACACAACAGATCGCATGCTTGAACCACTAAAAGCAAACTTAAGGATCCAGAGGAGGCAACGCTCTGCCAGCTTCTCTGACCTCCCACTCCCTCTCACTTCAGTTTTAGGGTTCTCCATCACCACTCCCGTTTTTGTTGCTGTACCCAGCTGGACTGCTGTCACATTCCATGTGAAAGTCTTGGACTCCTCCGCACACAGACACTCCTTGTCCTTGCAGGTCCGGCACAGCTCCACCTGGAAGTCTGAGGATTTAGCCAGGGCCATGTGGACCTGAGGGAATGACAGATGCAGGCGAGTGACTGGGCAACTCAGAAGAGGTGGCTTGGCACAACACAGTCTAAAACTGGAGGGCATGGCAGGTCTGCCGCATACAGTGTTACCTATGGCACAAGTACACACCTGTATGCACTGCTGCAGGTAGTTGAAGATAGTAGCCTTCAGCATAAAGGTCTCTCCTCGTTTGACGGAATATGGCAATGTCACATCCACAAAGAAGGGCTGGACCGTTCTGAGGCTCATGGTTGGGGCAAGGCCAAATCCCCTCCCAGCCAAGCAGAACGTCTTGACTTTCCAGTCCGTGGCAGCCGCAGGCACTGCGACTGGGACATTCCTGCTGCCATTGGAGCTGAGAGGAAAAGAGAACTTGTGTGAAGAAATTCAGTCCTCTCTGCTGCAATGGTGAGGACTCATGCCCCTGGGGAGGGAGGCTATGCAGGTCCTCAGGCTCAGATCAGCCTCTGCTCTACCACCACCAACTCCTGCTCCAGTGATCACGGCAATACAGGTCTCAGCAATTTATTCCCTAGAGCCATAATCCCTGCTTAAATGCCATCAGTAATGATGCTGTACCCTTATCCTGAGCAAGAGACTGCCCCAGCATTCCAGCTCTGTACACTCAGTCAACAGTATGATGTCAATCAGCAGGATGATATCCTGGAAAGCAGCATCATCATATCCTCCTGAGTGCTGATTCATCAGTTTTAATCTAAGCACTGTAGCAACAAGGGCTACAAATCTAGCTGGTGCACCCACCAAATTAAGAAGTTAGTAGAGAGCACCCCAGTGTGTGAAGAGAAGATACTTGGTGATTTGTTCTTGAAGTGTATTACTCTTGTCTAAACCTGTGTAGACTTCAGTTCTGTACCTCAAAGTCTACTAGTCCTTCAGTTTGAGGCACTACAAATGCAGGGATAAAGCACAAAATTCACACCTCTCTTTACACCTATGACTGGACTTCTGCACAAATGCAAATTAGCCAAGAGTCAATAACAAAGGGATCATCCTTCTGTCCATTTGTAAAGTCTGGCATCGCTTACCCAACAGAGAACAGATTCCAGATCCAAGTTTCAGGGAAATAATGGCGAAGTCTTCCGTGGGTTGTAAACTGTGGTTGATCCTTAGGGATTCTTTGGCCTTCTGTAGAAGGCCCCCCTGAAAGAAAGTACAATGACTCCCACCAGAGTGGGAGAGGTGAACCCTGCCAATGATAGCCAGCCTAGCACTGGGGCAAGAGGCAAAGCAAACAGTAACCGAGACATGGGAAAAGTCTGGCAGAGGAAAACACAAGGGAATGGGCTGATTTGGTAGTAGTGGGAAAATAGGAAGGGAAAAGAGAGTGGTAACAGGAGAATCAGCTTGCAATGGTTCGTGCACGCTGCACTAGATGATTATCTAGTTCAAGCTGAGACACAGAGGAAGGAAGTTACTGTCCCTGCAGCCGCAGGAGGGGACAGAAGCCAGGCCTCAGCACAGCCTGCGCGGCAGTCACTGGGAAACAGATCCTGGCCCATGCTTGTGTTTGCCTGTGCCAGGAAAGGGAATGCCATCCTTTCATGTCAGGGAACACGCAGGTAGCGACATTCTTCAGAGCCCTTTTTGTAGAGGCTGGGTCATTCCTGCTGAGGCTGGTGGACCAGGCAGCTAGGCTGTGGCAGCAGCTACCATTACTCCTCAGAGAGCCAATACCCACCACTGGCAAACCCCAGAGTTCAGAGGGTTCTTCCATCTGAGTGACCTAACGTCCCAAGTAGGCTGAAAGTGCAGCTCACCCATGGTCAGCTTCCTGTCCGCCCGATGAAAGCACTGAGACGGCTTCTTGATTACAAGGTTGGAGAAGATTTTCAGCCCCATGTTCTGTTAGGGAAAGAAGGAGGGGAGGGGAAGCTGAAAGACATCTGTGAACGGGGAAAAGCAGCCACTGCTCTTCAAAATGACCCTAAAAAGTATTGAGGCCAGAACAGCCCTGTTCCCAGGTGGCCCAGAGTAGCTCTGGCCCAAGCAGACAGAGTGCTGAGGGCGGCATGGCACAGTCTCCCCAGTTCCTTCTTTCTCAGGAGGTCACTAAAAAACTGCCTCTCTCCCGGGGGACACTGGGATGTCTTGCTCCTCTCAATGCATTTCCAGTAGCAAGGACACACAAGAGAGGTGTCAGTGTCCTGCCCCATCCCCTCATGCATGTTGGAGGGGATAGCTGGATGGAATCTGCCCTCAGAAGTCATACAGAGGTATCAGGGAGCAAACCCCACTTTCAGCCCCTGGGGCTGTGACACCAGCCTGTCCACAAACACAAGTGATGTCCCTATGCTGTGAAAGAGCTTCCTAGGATGTGTCTCTATTGCTAAATAAAAGAGGACAGGGTCTGATCCCCAGGTCCACGGCCAAATGACACTGCCTGTCTTGTGTCCACACTGCTTAAGGCTTGTCCTTTCTAGAGATCTGTCTTAAAGACACCAACAGATCTGCCTGGAAAGAGTCTAAAACGGTAACAGAGACCAGTCTAACAACTAAGGCACATCAATGATCTATGGTCTAACGCTTGGAATCACTCCTTGTCTCTCTTTTCTCTAATAGACAAATAGTACATAGCTCATAGTACATAGGACCTCATTCCCAAGCCCAAAAAGCTGGGTTCTGCTGGTCCAGGACATCATCATCTTGCTTTCTGCATCTGTGGAGAGGAATACAGGTCTTCATACTCATAATGGAATTGTACGTCTCTTGAGACAGCACAGCTAGATCAGGACAGACAGTTCTCTGGAGAAGGCAAGGGCTTCTCAGACTGCCTGAGGAGAAAGATATCTCAGATTTTCACAATTTCAACAGCTCTGGGAAAAATCAGAGGTGATTACCCGGAAGAGGTTAAAGATGTCAGGCTGAAAGGAATTCTGTGGCTTCCCTCGTTGCAGAGGTGACATGGACTGGGGCTGAACACAGTGATCTGAATGTTCTTCTACTTGGACAGGGTATCCATGTCGATAGGCAGCAGGGAACAAACTGTAGATCTAGGGAAACTCACACACAGGGAATAATTGGGCAAGGCGCAGATACCTCCAGATGCTTCGCTCCACCCTCCCATAGTACACATACCTGTTCCTGACCATCTCCCTAGGCAGACCCCTCTTTCTCCTCCACGCAAAGACCTCCTCTAGTCCATTAGTCTCTGGCTCCCCCTGCCACAGACCCTGCCCGCCTCTCCCAGCTCATCCATCACTCCCGTTTTTTCGCCTAGTTGCACAGACACTCACCATTTCACTTGTCAGCTCGCTCTCTGGTCTCGCCAGGAACAGGTTTCCATCCACTGCCTGTACTGCACATAGGGAGCCAGGGGCAGCCTGCAGTTGGAACTGCACTGTGGACCCGAGGTGGGCTTCTTTAGCTGGGAATCCTACCTCGACCTTGAGCAACACACCAGGAAAAGAAATACGAAAAAGAGAGAAAAAGAGGTGAGGAGGCCAACAGACAAGTGCCACAGACAGAAAGAGGGAGACCAAATGGAGTCTTCCCTGCTCAGCCACTGCTATGAACAGAAGTCACTGCTGAAACTCTCCTGGTCCCTGGGCACTGCACTGCAGACATCCCCTTCCTCTCTTCTCCCCAGTTCTCTCTTTGAAGGATCTGAGGGTCTCCTTTCCACAGGCCTGCTTGTAAGGCCTCCCCCAAACGCAGGAAGGAGTCTCACCTGGTTTTTGAAGCACAAGGCTACATCAAACCGGATGCTGTCAGCTGTCACACCTCCACTGGGGAAGATGGTGTACACCACTAAGGAAGGTGATGGGGTGAAGTCAGCAGTGAAGGTCAAAGGGATGGAGAAGGAGCCCTTCAACACTGAGGAAGGAAAGGCAAAGTGTTTTCATCACAGCCCCACCAAGATCTCCTTTTGGCCTCCTTATTTTTTCTTTATAGTTTCACAATGTCAAACCAATTCCTGCTGCTGCTTTGTCTGCCCCCTCCCTCCATATTTGGACCCCATGTGCTCCATCTTCCCACAGGTCCTCCCAGTCTCTCTTCCGTTCATTGTTTCCCTCTGTCTTTTCAGCCTCTCCTAGCTGACACAAATGCTTCACCAGCCTCGCTCTGTTCTCTTCACTGACTGCTCAGAACCTGTAGTTTCAGGGAATTTGGGAGAAACTCTGGCAACTCTCACTGTCTGACCTAGGAACCCAGCTGCTTCCTGTTGCCCAGCCACCAGAGACTTACTGTTCAGCTTCCCGACCTGGACAGTCCTTTGGCCCCTGACAACAATTCCAGCCTTCCCAGTGACCTGAAGGAGGAGGGACACGGGATGACCAGACTGCTGTTGCCACCAGCGCACAGTCACACTTGCCCATATGCATCTTGCTCTCCTAAGCAACCTCAGAAATAAACTGATGGTCCAATACAACCCCACACCTTGGACCCAGCAGATTTGCAGACATGACAGCGTGGGAGGCGAAACTTTAACATGTGAGATTCGGGTCTGGGCTGTCCGGTTCAAACAATGGATGAGTAGTGGGTTCACTGGAGATAAGTGAGAGACAGATTAGGTATTTCCCCTCTAGTGGGCAGGTCTCCAGGCTGGACCAAAAGCTATTCCCACTAAGCAGCTGTTTGGTAACCAGAGTGAAAAAGTGATCCCCCGTCCAGTTACTCACATAATATGCAAATCCAATGCGGCTGGTGTCTTCTCCCAGGTCATCCCGACTGAGTGTGAAGGTCACCTGGACATTCTGCTTCAGCCCACAGGGCAGTGTTCCTGCGAGTGGGTGTATGTCCAGGAAGCTCTTGGTTGTGACATGGAAGGGATGCAGGTGATGATAAGCATTTGCATAACTGAAGTCCGTTTTCCGAGGTGCATGCCTGAGATCCTCCAGTGTGAACCTTCCCTGAGAGGAGACCGGAGACATACAGAAATCAATAGTTTTATGCTTCAGTGCTTTGTTAGGATGTCATCAGCTTGGTTTGGGAAAGGCTGTTGCTTGGTGCCTTCCTCATGTCTCTGCACAGGCACAGCTGTGTGGGGAGCCCAGGACTGAGCTGGCAGGAGGGATGCAGGGCAGGAGTGGGGAGCACTGGCAGAGCTCAAGGATTCTTGCTTTCCTCTGTGCAGAGGTGGGATTTACCTCCAAGGAGACTGACGAGCTGTTCCAGGCAGTTGTGTCCAGGTTGAACGACGCTATTCCACTGCCATCTGTGATGTATGTTTTGATGAACCGGCGTCTCATGAACTTTATCACGAGATAAACTTTTCTGTTTTTCATACCATTTCCATAGTGATCCTGAAGCTTAATCTGGTGATAACAGGGTGAGGCAGAAAAGCCAAAATCAGATGTTCCTTCCAGCGTTGTACCCAAAGCCTTCCTCCCTCTGACAAACATAGAGCCTCCTGTGTAGATGGCCTTAGCTTGAGTCTGTCCCCAAGAAGACAGATCTATAAAACTCCCTCATCTCTAAAGCTAAGCTAAGCTGAGAACAACTAAAACCTGTTCACTCCAAAAGGCGTGTGTGGCTAGAGCATGAGGAGCTCATCTCCTAGCCAACTGCTGAGACATCCTTACATCCCAGCATCCCTGCTGAGACATCGCTCATTGCTCTCAGCAGAAGCTGGAGGTGTAATGACATCAGGGAATCTGAAATGCAGAAAATGGAGTTGCATGGTCAAGTAATGTGACACAGTGCAAGGTAAAGTACTCTGCCTGGGGAACAGAAAACAGTTTGGGTCAGCAAAATTTACCAGACACTAAATTCCTCAGCAAACCATGGGGAGGGAAGAAACAAAGGAAAAAATTACCTTCCCCCTGTAGGGTACTCCAGGGATGTAGTAAGCATTTGGTGTCTCAAACACTGCCCTTGCAACTGTCCTGGAGATGAGGATTTGGCTGGAGGTGTTGATCTGCACCCCTGTCGGAATGCAGAGTGCAAGGGAAGCAGGACCAGTATCAGAGGTGACTACCGCACCCTAGTTAAATCTCACTTTGTTATTCACAGCCCCTCTAATCAGAGTGTCTCAAACTTCCTTCCCAACAGCAGCACCCTTCAAGATCTGGAGGCTGTTCCTGTGGCAGCTCCTTCTTTAGTTAAGACGTTTCCAAGTCCCTTTGTGGCCTCACGGACCACGCTCCCGGTCCCACCTCATCCACCTGCTTTTGGCAGAGTAGCTCTCTGTGGGCACAGGGAGTTCCTCAGGCAGGACCTCTCTCTGCATCCTGTGATGGGACCAGCACCGGGCAGAGGAAAGGAGGAGGCACGCCTGCTCTGACCCTCACAACCCCCAGAATGGTCCCTCTCGCCCTTGCACCTTCTCTGCTGCACCTGGTTGTAAGCAGATCCCACGGGTACCTGTGCCCAACTCCAGAAGGGAGGCTTCTGCATAGAGCTTGCTGTCTTCCTCACTGGGAGCCAGGTTGAAGACTGACGTGCTTACAGAGGGAGTGAAGCACCCCCTGCTCATGGTCTGCAATAGGAAGTGGTAGATATTATTTGGAGCTGGGGAGAAGGGAAGGAGTTAGAAGTACAAGGTGTCGGGCATCCTGTCATAACTGTTGATTGCAACAAGTAATAACGCAGACTCATCTATAGATAGGTATGGTTCGCGCTTTAAATTCTGTATTTTCTATTTTATAGTCATGGATATGTGTAATTCATATTGTAGGAATATAAAACAAATCACGCTTCACAGTTTTATCAAAGTTACAATGTTTGCAACTTTCCGGTTTTAGTAAAAAACTGAAGAGTGCACTAACTGGATCACTGAGCAAATCTATGAGTATTTTAAGAGAACTAGCTAGAAGAACTGCAGAATCAAGTGAAAATTCAAAGTAATGAGTCTTTTCCAGGGCTGGAAGATTACAACTGCTGTAACAAGTCATAATGACAAGTCAGTAAGCATGAAAAGTTTTCAACCATATGTATAAGAGACCAGCTATGAAATACTACGTTAGGAATGGAAAGATAAGGGAAATAATATAAAAATATGCAATATATAAATATATAAAAAGATAAAGAATAAAAGCCGGTGTGTGATTTGGCTGTGGAATTAACCACCATATGTTAGTGTCCTTGTGCAGCTCCAGGAGAGGTTCACCTTAACGAGGTATTTTTGCACCTGAGAAAGCTCTATTAATTGTTGTTTTCTGCAGATCCTGGCTAGTTATGCTTCTTTCCAGAGAAGAACAGAACTCTCAGTCTTTCTATGAAATTCCTCTTTTCTATTCCCTATCACTAGTAAGCAAAGTTGCACAGAAGAACTTCTGGGGGTCAAGGCTTCTCAGTGGGTCTGGGCAACAATAATTGCATTAATTGAATAAAACCAATTACTTATTAGTCTACATATATATTACAGAAGTTGGCAAACCTCCCCTACATAGCAGTTCATTCTGTTCACTCAGCCCTTGACGCATTGTCCTGTGTGGTGCTCCTCACTACCCATCTGCCTTCCAGGATTTTACTCACTGGACCGCTGTATTCCCTACAGATGTCCTTGCTGGCATTTTGAGGACGCCTCCTTGCCTTCTGGCACAAAGTCACCCGCATGATCCCTTGCACGGCTTTCCCATAGCTGTACCTGCAGGGAGAGGACCAGAGGAGCTGCCGATCAGAGGCACTGAGCGTTTTGCTGAGCACATTGCTCCACACAGGTGGTGGCATGCCTGATGATGGCCTTAATGCAGCCGGTAAGCTGGCAGGCACAAGTGACAATACAGTACATTGTGTACTTGGGGAGTGCAATAGCACAATCCTGTATCCAGCAGAGACAGAAACAAACGATAAGAAACGTTACCAACGATATCAGTAACAGGAAGACATCTATGACCCATCCTGGGGATGCGGAGTGCTGTACTGTTTTCTACGAGAGCTTCATATGGTCTAGTTTTAAACATCCAAATTAATGAGAAATGGTGTCAGACCAGCAGCAAAGAGACACCAAAAGTCTCCAAACGACTCAGCCCCAAATAAAAATGAGCTCACCCCCTTTATCTGTGTACAAAGTGCTTTCCAGGTCATTCTCCTTCCTCCTTTGTGCTTATACCATCTGGGGTCATGCCTTCCTTCACACCCTCATCTGCTCAGTTTTTGCCAATGACTCCGTAACTAAAGAAACCCACCTGCTGCTTCTAAGAAGGTAGTAAGTTCAGCAGCTTGTAAGTGAGAAGAAGCAGTATAGCCTTCTAAAGAAACACCAGTTCCTGCTCCTTTACCTCAGCAAATCAGTCTCATATCAGATATGCATTTTTCCCCCAAAAGGTCTTTCAAGGCTGAACGTACACAGCCTCCAGAGCAGGGTATCACTTGCCTAGGACAAGTCTCCCTATAGCTGGATGTGTGGCTCATGTACCTCTTCCCCACGGAAGAACCCATCAGTTTGACCCTTGCACTATTTGGGATTCTTTGAATTTGGCCCTTCTTGAGTCACTTCTCCTCAATGGATTCAGGAGATAGACACAAAAAGAGAAAGACACAGTTTTGATGATCTCTTTCCTTTCCCCTGAACATTCTCCCTACCTGCCACACACATGCAGTAGGAAAGTTTTATCCGAAGCATAAATCTGAGCTGGTCCCTCGAAGAAAACGTCAAATGTTTGCAACGCTGGAAAAAAAAACTACAGCATTACTCCATCAAAGGCAACATACTACCTAAACATGGGATCACAAAAGGGAAGAGTGTGTTTGTGCAAGGCAGGAGTCCCATGAGGGAACATGTTCATGGGGTAACAGTAAGGACTAATTAAAAACAGGGAAACCAAAGAGGGAAGCCCCTTTTTTTTCCCCCAACATACAAACAGCCTCACAGAGGTCTTTAGTGTATTCTGACTCTGCCAGCCTAATGGTTAGCAGGCACCTTCTCCAGGAATCTCCATCGCAATCTCACTTATGTTCATTTCTGCTGTTGCCCACTCTATACAATTGTGTTTAATCCCAGCTCTCAGACAGTAAATCTTAGTTTACAATGTTTGGCTATATATTGTTACACAGACAGAAACAACCAACTTTTTCCATCCCATTCTTCGTTCTCCGTGCTCCATCTTACCGCGTTCCTCCACCTTAAAGGTACTGGATGCTTTCCGGTTCGCCACACTGACGGTGTAAGTCCCCAGAGAGAGTTCAGGAGCTAACTGGAAAGAGAGGTCTGCAATGCCCTGTTTTGGTTTCACATCCATCCACTGGACAATGCGGTTTTGGTTTGGGTCCTGCAATCCGAGGGAAGGAAAGGAAAGAAGATGCAGTCGTCAGCAACACCTGCTATGCTCTACCCGGAGCACACTGGATTCAAAGCAGTTTCAGAGATTTCAGAGGCTTTCACAGGTTCCTGCTGGTTTTTCCCCAGACGGTGCTGAAGTGACCCGAGGGCTGGAGCACCAACAGAGGTGAACCCAACCCACCCAGGGTTACTCAACTCTGTACTGCCATCGAAAAGAAGGTATGACAGGTCCTGACATTTAGACTCTCCAGTCTTACATAAAGATGAACTGTAAGAGTTAGCTAAAGCCTGGATGGTGCTCCTGAACTTTGAAATGGATGGAAGCTGAACCATTTGGATTGTCAATGCTTGCTAACAAGAAGTACGCGGACAGAGTATGCGCATGCATGTGTATAAACAGACCCTAAGAAAAGTGACTTGAGTCAGTAAGACAACAGCCTAGGTATTATCCATACAGAAGCACCTTTCCTCATAACACCTGAGGAGTCTGAAACACCCACCTGGACTTCCACCATGGGGTACTGCAAAGCAAACAGATAGCAAAGTCAGAAACTGGCACGATGTAGCAACCTGCATATAAACTTATCTTTACCCACCTAGCCCGTGTGCTGTGACAGCACCTCCAGCCCCAAACATTACCACACAAGGAGCTCGATCCTACCGAAACCAGGAGAATGGCTTTGAAATAGTAAGGAAAATATGTTACATAAAAATCCGTGCCATTCTTTGGATTTGCTTTTTGATACCTGATTTTTAAGATGCACTTTGATAGCTACTCCACAACTGTGAAAGCTAGAATTTACTATAAAAAAGGAGAAAAGTAGAGACTCACAAATACCATTATTCCAAGTTCATAAATATCAAAGGCATCAGATTTGTAACATAAATCCCAAGAATTAGCAAAACTGCGTCAGCTACAGGAAGAATACACCCCACATTTTCCTGTAAAATCCCTAGCCTAGGAGGTAAGGCTTGGAGATACAAATTACTGCTGACTGCGGCTGACAGTAACAGGGAGGGACAAAGAAGAAAATACTTCAGTCTTTCTAGGCCTATTAATTCTCTGTTTCTTCTTATATCACTGCAACTATCAGCCAGGAGGCAGCAGTGTTGAAGGACATGTGATTTAGGAGTGTGGGGCATAAGGAGGCAGGAGCAGAGGCTTGGGAGAGTAACCGGTCTGTAAACAGAAGGCCACCTTTAATTCTCACTATTCATCCTTCTAAGCTTTCATGCAAGTTATCATAGGCAGCTCTGTTTTCACTGAAACAACAACAAAAAAGAGTGCAGGTTAACTATTTTCATAATTTGAATCTAACGCCAATGCTAAAGCAAAACGTGCTGGTGAACAGCACCCGTGTTATCTCAAACCCACCTAATTTACCAACTGTATAGAATAGCTTTAATGCTGCATTGCACTCAAGCCTCATAACCGCTTTGGTTAAACATGACCTCTTTTGAATTTTCATCAGAGCCTTAGTAACAGTTATAATGCTAATTTACTTATATTCACACATAGACATCGAACGTTTACTGTCAAATGTCTTCATGAACCAATTGTAGGCATGGAAGCAAACCTGCTGTTTGCTCTATTATCTAGTATAAGAGATATGACTTCTCTGTTGCGGGGAGAAAGGAATGCATGATTCTAGACCCTCATGAGCAGCCTGAAAGAGAGGAAATGAAGTCAGCAATAAAGACGCCGGAAGGATCTCTCCCTTTATTTCAGTGTAGAGGGATTTGATCCAATTCTGCTCACGTATGCCCTTCAGTATTTATCTGTCATGGCATGAATTCCTGTTGGCTCTCCTTTAAATTGCTTCAGGAAAGAGGAATGTGAAGTAGCTATAGCTGCTGGCTGCAGGTATAATTGCTTACCGTAGAAAGATGCTAGTCTTGCAGTTTCCTGGCTAGCACATACGCAAGTCTCTGGCAACTTCTCACTCCCTTGACATGGGGAGAATGGGCTGCTGCCAGCAGCGAGCCACTATAATTTGGTAATACTGTTTTCTCTCTTTTCTCTTTTTATGATCAGTTCATGCATACCCCTCCCCATATCAATTACTTTTCCTTAAAATGTCGCAGATGCGTCGCAGCTTGCTTTCAGACCCTCCTGTAGTAACTCAGCGAGCAGGGAGCGCTGGCACACTCCCCACAGACCATCAGCCGCGCCAACCCTCCCACCGGCCAGCAGCCGTCCTGGGAGAGCCACGGCATGGCCGTCAGCAAACAGACGCTGCTCTTCCAATTCAGTTTAGTGTAGTGACGGGTTGGCACTGGCCGCCCTGGGTGCTGCAGACACTGGGACTGTCTCAGCCCCCCACAGGCGTGTGGCTGGCAGAGGAGGCAAAACCGGCAGAGGCACCCCAGAGGCTCCTTCGCCTCCACTTAGATGGGCTTTACCTTTCTGTTAACGGGAGCAAAACCTTCGGTCAACGTCACGATCCGAAATTTCACTGAAGGGAGAAAATGGAGAAGGGCACATTATAGAGAGTGAGGGTGTTCGGGAACGGAGCTGCCCTGCACTTGCCTCACCTCGAAACCACGGCTCCCCACGCAGCCCTGCCGGCAGCCCCACACCTGCCCCGCAGCCCCCCTTGCCCAGCCCTGCTCACCGCCCCTTCCCTCCCCACCTGCGGCAGCAGCACAGCAGCCAGCCTCCCATTTTAGGGGCTTTTCCACAGGCTATGCCCGGAGTAACCCTTACGTTTCCTCATCCGCAGCGGGAGCAGACCAGTCCTACCTGGGCCTGCCTGAGAAGACCGTGTTCAGGTCTGCTCCTTCTTTCGGGACAGCTCTGCTCCTAAAGCATGTGAGACTCACCCTTGCAGTCCCCTCCCACCCCTAAAACGCAGTGTGTGGATACATCAGAAGGCAGCAGATATCTTCCCCCTCTGTCCCCATGGAGGTTGCATGGCACAAAGTACTTGGCATACCACTCAAGGGAAGCGGGGATCAAAGCGCAGGCAGATCAAGGCAGGGGAGCTGTTGGGGCGCTCCGTGCAGAGTGCTCACCTGTCTGCCCTGGGTTATAGATGGGTTTCTCCATCTGGATGAAGGTGCCTGTACCAGCCCTGTGGATCAGGACTTGCTTCTGTTCCTTTGCACTGAAGTAGTGGCCATTGGAGATGTGCAGGTGGACAGTGCCCACCTCTTGGCTGCCTGCAGGTTGGGGGACCTAGGACACAAAAGAGGAGCCACCAGGTTAGCAGGCAGCCAGAAAGGACAAGATGGCATCAGAGCAGCAGTGCTCTTGTCCTCATTCCTGCTGCATTATCAGGCCAGCCTTTTCCCTGTCTTACTCTGAAGGCCTGCACAGGATGTCCCCTCAATGGCTGAGGGCTATGTCTATGGAAGCACAGGAGATAAGGCCTTTGCATTTGGACAAGAGGAAAAGGAAGCCTGTTCTGGCACAGAAATTGTGACTGCCCTCTTCACAGATCCACTGTTACAGCCTGCATGGAGCAAGATGGAGAAGACTCAAACCAAGGGAAGAAATGGTCTATG
Source organism: Rissa tridactyla (assembly GCF_028500815.1). Taxonomy (NCBI): domain Eukaryota; kingdom Metazoa; phylum Chordata; class Aves; order Charadriiformes; family Laridae; genus Rissa; species Rissa tridactyla. The sequence goes on from NC_071466.1 coordinate 142,244,426, forward strand.
TTGATAAGGAACATGTTTCCTGGCCTGTGGGGGTCATGCAGGCTGAAATCCACCCTTATTCATCAGGGCAAACCAAGAAAATGAGGTTCATGGGTTTGGCAGACGAGAAAGCCTTGTGCTGAGCTTGTGTGCATAACCTCCCACATCTTTCTTATTCCCACAGCACATTTTCCAGCCCGTAAAGAGAAGCTTGGAGAGAAGCAGATGTGATGAGAGACTGAGACGAAAAGTCTGGCTCCTCCTGCACTAAGAGTCACAAACAACACCCTGTGACAGTGCTTCCCTCTCAGGGGAGAAAATGAGTTACACGGCCGCCATTTGGTCGCTTCTAAGCTCTTCCATTGTGTTCAGTCCTTTGGTGCCTGGCCAGGCAGCCTTCCCTCGGTGTGCCACCAGGGTGGACTGTGAGATACCCAGCAGAAACAGTATTCTGCAGACAGACAAAGGCAGGGAGCAGAGGCACTAGGCTCCCACTAAAGACTCTCCCTGACTCTGAATTCGCTCCTTTCCATGCCCTTTCTCCTCCCATTATCCTCATTCTCTCTTTCTCTGGTTGAGAGGAGTCATGAGCCAAAAGAGCATGCTGGGAGCTGCCAGCCAGAGGGCCCTGCCAAAAATGATCCTGACCTGAAATTTGGAGCACTCGAAGGTCCAGTTGTTGCGGACAACCTTGCGGTAGAGGCTGAAGTTGCCAGATGGATGGACAAGAGTTAAGGCCACGCGAATAGGCTTCTCCACCCCACGGAGGTCTAAGCACACCCTCTGGGAAGAAGGGTAAGGCAGTGCAGCTGGAACGATGACCAGGTACCTCCTGCAGGGGGGAAACAAGACATCACATCCTGGGAGTAGTCTCACGCACTCTTGACACTAATACTCTACGGTCTGAAGAAGCAGGAGGGTTTACCACCTCTCTGGGGACAGGAGGTGCTGCTCTGCTGGACTGAGAGGGACAGATTAACAATGAGAGCGTGAACCTCTCTCAAGGTATATAGTTAACATCAGAAAAATATAAGAGAAATGCTTTCAGGTGGCCTCAGGTCACACTGGTGTGTACATGGTTTTGGAGGATGCTACAGTAGCACAGAGAAACATATACGGTAGAGACCATCTCTGCTTCTGCAAAGGGAAGCATTCTCAGGTGTTCCCAGTACACACGGAAAAGGCAACTGCACTATGGGACTAAGAAATGGAGCAAGCTGCAAAGTTCACGCTAGGGTCCGAATCCAAACCTGCCACATGTCTGTGCTCATTCAGACCTGAGGCTGCGCCTGTGCAGTTCTGATCCCAAAACTCTCTGAGGCTCTAGGTCCATTTTGGTCCCACATCATAAGGTCAGTACTCTCTGCAGCTTTACTCCAGCCCCTCAATAGAAAAGGATTCACTTCACCCTTCTTGCTTTGAGACAGCTCCTCAACTACCTTGGCAGCAGACTGGTTTCTACTTAATCATCCCCACCCCTGTAACCCTTTTCATTTGCCCTTCACAGGAATCCTACACCTTTCCCTTCAAGCTGCAGTCCCTCACTCCTCTCGTTCCCACTACCAGTCCTCACCTAGTTCTCGTATGCGGTAAGATCCATGGGAGAGGATCCTACCTTCAGTAGAATCCTGTCTTCATAACAAGGCTTGTGGAATACTGTGCACCACTCCATGCCTATCCCATCCAGATGACTTGCAGAGTCCCACGCACTCTCCCTGCTATCCTGGCCCCTTCCTCAGCATCACAACTATCGCTCATGAGATTTTTAAATGGCACTTACGGTTGTGCCACTATCCGCAGGGTGTAGAGCAGGCAACTCAGGAGGAAGAGAGTCCACATTTTCATAGGAGACCCCCAGAGAGGTGGATTCCTCTGGACGGCTGGTCAGGAGAGAAGGTAGGGTGCAGCTTCTCCCCTTCCAAGGTCCCCAGGCCAACTGCTGTTGTTGCTGTTTCTCCCAGGAAGCAGACAAGAAACCCCGAAGTTTCCTTCCTTCTGCTTCATTCCCGTGTTTATAGCGGTGCAGGCACAGGGTTGTACCATTCAGGATGTTCCCCAGCCAATCGAAGTCTTTTTGGACTCCAGCCTCTCTGCTCTCCTACTCCCCTGCGGATGGACCGACCAGCATCATTCAGACAAATTTGCTTTTTGTTTCGCTAAGCAACAGCCTGTTTCCTGTTCACTGCGCTGACCCTGCTCCCTATGCCAGTTGCGGCCCCAGTCCCATTGTTTCACTTCCAGCGGGATTGTCCCACGTCCCCTTGCCATGTCCACTCAGCCGGAGCTCACCGTGAACTCTTGTGGTCATACTGTCCCCAAGGTTTCTGAGTCTGTAGCTCCAAAGGCGAGCCTCAGTCTTGAACCGAAGACCAGGCTTTATACAACGTAAGTATATATTCACAGCGGTCTGCTCTTCTGCAGAGTGCTGCCTTCCCCAGCAGGAGAGCACAGGGAGCAGGCAGAGGCTGGAGTCCTCACCTCATCTTTGCCCGAGGGGTATTTCCAGTTTGAAGGCGAAATCCCACAGTTGCAGTTCGCTGCAGCTATATCACACAGTCCTGCGTGGTCCGGTTCAGGGTCAGCTTACGCACACACACTCACCCGTGGAAATGAGGGCTGAGCATCAGTCAGGCAGGTCAAAAACCGTGCGGCTTGAGTTCTACAGGGTTTTCTCCAGCTACTAAGAGGCTGTGGCTCTAGCCCTACGTGCGAGAGCTACCTAGTTCGGGAGCTTCTTTCCGCATACTGATTTTATACCTGTTAGTCTGCTGATTATACCAAAATTTTCCCTGAGTATCTTACCGTAACTGAAAAGAAAAACTGGTTGTTGAAACTACTTATTCTTAAGATAAGGAAGTTCTTCTCTTTTAGTGTAAATGGCCATTTCATATCAAAATACACCACTGATTTATCCTCCAGTACCAAACTGAGCTCTTAAATATGTAGGGCTTAGTAATATTCTCCTTTTCTTTAGGAAAGACTGATGCATAACAAGGAAACTAGGGTTTGCAGCTCTTTTTTTTTTTTTTTTTTTTTTTTAACACACACACATCCACCCCCCTCACCCCCAACCCTCCCCATAGTGGGCAGATACAAATTCTCTCTCTCCTTTTTTTTTCCCCCTGGGCTTTGTTCAGTTCAGAGATGTTGGTGCCAACAGCTGAGAAAAAGATGTAAGTGCACCTGGATAAACAAGTGAAGGGGAACCAAGCAAGAACGCGAATCACTCTGACACTAAATTGCACTTCGTTCCTTTCCATGGGTCTCACAAAGTACGGGCAGTGCCTGCTGAACAATCCCAGCTGACGTTTGTTTGTTCACAGTAGATGCACAGCAGTTCCAAGAGACAGACAGATCCCTCATAACAGCACAGGGGCTCACAATGGCAAAGGTATTCAGAGTACTGACTCCAGCAGCCCTTTTGTGAGAGTGGACACTAGACACCTCTGAATTTCTGGACTTAGCACTGATTGGAAACGTACATCCTCAGCCATCAATCTAATCCAACTCCCAGACGCTGACGCAGAGTGAAATAGATGTTGGAGCAGCAAAAACAAAGTCGCGGGCTTGGTGTGCATGATTCATGCAGCTCAGCCCTATCTCCCTCTCCCATTACTGACACAATGACCAGCTGCTGGAGGCCAGGAGGCACTTGGGAAGCAAGCACCTCTTAGGGCTCTGCACCCACTGAAGCGTATGGCAGGGCACGCAGTATCTGGCTGCTGTCTTGTGGCTGAGAAGCTTCCTCAGCCCACAGACCCACTGATCACTTGGCCCAGAGACAGGCAAGAGACACACAAGCAGTTGAGGCTGTATCTGCGTCCCTGGAAGTAGGCGGTCCTCAGTCCTCAAGCAGCAGAGCTGGTCACAAGGTAGATGAAGCATGGATACCACCAAGGCTCCGGGTTGAATCATCTCAACCGCTTAATTTTTTGAAGGATAAGCAGATGAGTGTGATGTTTGGCACTTTCTAAGTGTCTAAGCAGTGGTCTAAGCAGAGAAGGGGAAGCTTAGGCCACAGAAAAGTCAATGTGTTTTGCACAAAAGTGTTTTTTTTCCCCTGCCTTTAAATTCTCCTGGAAGCCAGCCACCTCTCCAAATGCTCTCTAGTAGCCAGACGCCACAGGTACTACAATTTAAGTCCAAGAAAGAACATTTTGAAGGACCCAGAAGGGGTGTTAAGTAAGTCGGCAGAGACACTGCAATGGATACTGAGTCAAAAATGTCATTACATGCACGCATATTCATATGAGTGAGTTTTTTTATTTTTCTGTGTGAGCTCCTCCTGCAACACTGGGCTCAGGCAGGAGCTACCGCCTCCGGGGGTCAGTAAGTAGTAGGTAGAATCCACGTGGGGGTGTGTGACCACTACAGCAGTTGCTTTCCCAATAAACCTCTGTTCCAGGGACTTCTACCGAACCTGTTGTCTGTGCTTTGCTAAGCATTGGAAAACAGATGATAAGAACATGGTGGCATCGGCAGTGATAAGTGAGGTCTTTCCCTCTCCAGGAGAGCTGAAGCTCTAGCCAGTGGTGCTCTCTAAGTACCAACACCAGGTGCAGACTGATTGTCTCCAACTCTGCTTTTTTTGTATCAGCAAGGACAGACACTGCCAGAGGTAAGGACAAGGGGGAGAAGAGACATTTGCAAAGAAAGCTGCAGCATCTGCAAGGCTGTTTTAAAAAAAAGTTTCAGAGAAAGCTGTATTCTGGCAAAAATCCCGTTCTGCAGAGTTGGGCTCTGCATTGCTCCTGGGCTGCTGAGGAAACTGAACGAAGAGAAGGACAAAGCACCTGTTGAAACAAAGATGCAGAAAGAGGGAGAAAGTGACTCCTGGAATGAAGCCAACCTCAGCGCAGCCACTTCTGTCACTGCACTGAGCACTGGTAATGCTAACTGCTGCGCTGAATTTATGCGTTCATTCCGGTCCTATTAAGCTGCACGTGAAGCGTGGAGCAGGCTTTCAGCAGCCTGCCTCGCTGGCGCATCTCCTCGGCGCGTTATGGAGAGAGCTCGCTCTCAACCAAAAGAACGTGCAATGCTTGTGTCTTTGCCTCACAGAGGGAACTTGCCCAGGCTTCAGGGTTACTCTGGAACTTCGAAGCTGAGATTTAAACGCACTTTCCAAATCCCTCCCTTTAAACAACCGCAAATCCCAGCCTTGCTGCAGGGCATGGTGGTTGGGAGAACTTTCAGGACTGTGGCCAAATCCAGGCCTTCAATCCCCACACCCCTCCCAGATCTTCCTACTCCTAAACCTGACATTGTGCTTAGCCATCACGCTCTCACAGCCGGCGCTAGCCAGTTTGTGGAGACCTACCTGTCTATACAGGGACTCAGCACTGCCTCGCTTGAGGATCCCAGATCACGAGCTGGAGATCCTTAAATCATGAGGTTTGATTTTAAAAAGCAGTCATTTTGTTTAATTTCCACATACCCTTTGGCTGTTGAATTGCCCCTGCATCTCCTTGTCATGTGACAAAGACCCTGCTCACTCTCCAGTAGCTCATTAGTGGGGAACGTTCAGCCCCGGTGCACCATCCTTGCCTGACAATTCATGTTTGGATTGTCCTGTGCAAGATCCAGCTTCACAGGAGGTACAGAAACTAAAATTACTCCCCTCCCTCTTCCTATGGTAGGATGATGGAAGCTAATCTGTGAGACACACAGCAGAGTAGCTTTAGTTTGTATCCACGTAAAGTGCAGAATCAGCCAAGGCCCTATTGCTCAGCTACATCTGTGTGCAGTAGGTGATGCTCAGTGGCATCAGTCTCCACGCAGGGCAAGGAGTCCTCCCCCCATACTGATGGCTGCAGGACGCTGCTGGAATGGAATCCGGTGCTGGAAGAAACGAAGAGCAGGTGCACAGTTCAGCTACACTCCTTTCTATAACAGCACTCTCCTCCAAGGTAATCCTCTGTCATGGAGTCCAAACACACACCTGTCCTGGTTTGAGGTAAAACAGAACCAACTTTCTGATTTGTAATTTTACTTTTTAGCTGGGCCTCGTTTAACTGACTAAAGTCTGAAATTAACAGCTTATTATTAACAGTTCAGAAACTGTTCGCTCTCAGAGTGATAAGACCTGATTATACCAAGGCATGGTACGCACAGAGGCTCTTGCTTATACTTATTGTTATAACAACAAAGGTCAGCTAACTTCGCTGTTTGCCCCGTCAGAGGGTCAGAAGCGGAAAAGTGTAGAGGGGTCCCACCTGCAGGGAGGAGCAGACAGGACAGGTGACCCAAAACTGACCAACAGGGTATTCCATCCCATCTGCCCCATGCTTGGTATAAAAGCTGAGGGATCAAAGGGTCCGTTCTCTTTCTTCAATGGCCAATGTCCGAGGAGGACCCTGTCTGTTCCTCTGCCTTTGATCCCCATCCAAGCATTCCTGACTCCAGATCCGGAATCCAGCTCCTGTCCGTTGCTGACTCCAGTCTGGGACTTTCCCTGTGTCTGCTGGTGACACGATCGTCATGCTGGGAGCTGGATATGGTTTTGTATACATTGTATACTTTTTTTTAATTTTATTTTATTATTATTTATTATTTCATTATTGAGTATTATTTTCATTAAAGTAGTTTAGTTCTTTTTCTAAACTCGTAAATCTCCTTATCTCTTCCTCTCCTCCCTTTGGAGGGGCGGGGGAGGGGCCATCTGTCGTTCTGATCGGCCAATCCGGCCAAAACCACGACACCACCACAGTACCCAGATTTGTGACTAATATTTTATTTTCATTCCTTTACAAGCAAGAAAATCCCTGGATTAAAACAATCAGAATTAATCAGATACCCCAAAGAATTCACCAGGAAATGGCTGTCAGGATGACCAGAATTTCTTGGGCTGGGTTTAGTCCTGAAATCCAACTTCAGATCTGCCTCAGCACCAATATCCCAAGCACACTGAGATACGACTTTCCAGGTGACACATGTCCCATCATATCAGAAGCAATAATGCAGCTGCCCTGCTGTCCTACGGCATCGCGCACTAGTGGGATCCCTGTGGGCTGAAACAGTGGACAGTAAAGGAGCAGATCAAGTCCTTGGAGAAATGAAAGCAGGGAGAGGGAGTAACCCAGAGAGAAAATAACATGACCCAAATTACGAACTCTGAGATGCTAACAGCTAGGGATCCCACACTCCCACGAAGGGCTCTAAAGTGTTTCTCTGGTTTGATCTAATGCCCTTGTTTTACAGCCCCTCCCCAGGAAGAGGTGGGACTCTCCATACCCAAACAGGGTAAGCTGAAACTAGCACCGTGAATTCTGCTTGGAAGTTCTTCTGGAACAGTGCAAACCATCTATGAGCACTGTCATTCAGCTGACAGGAAGATTCAGGCACTATACCAGCCCAGATAGCCCTGCAGAGTGTCCCTGTTAATCACTTCATGTCCTGCCTACAGAGCAATACAGCAAAGACTACATTAAACGGTAAACAGAAGAGACTAAAGTCCCCGGAGGCCTAGGGAATTCTAGATGTAGTCCTAGACGAAGGGAGCATGCTGTATCAGAGATACACAGGGCTCCTCTGGGACAAGAAAGAGGTGGGTGGGTTGCAGAGGAAACGTCACCAGGCTGCCAGGTCTGTACTGGGGCTGAGGAAGGGACTCACACCTACCTCAGATGCAGAAGACATTATAATCAGCCAGGGCCTGCTCCTCTGCAACAGGACATGAGAGACCTAAGTTATCCTTGCACAGAACCAAGCGCAAACACCCAGACAGACTTGGCACCCCATGGTTCCACACTCACCTGGATGGTAGTAGTCATAGACCCTGACATGGCCTGGCTTCAGGTTGGTCACCCCAACCTCCCGCTCCAGATGCAGAACACATGTCTCGGACTTATGGCTCAGCTGGGGAAGAAAAGCAAATAACAGCTCACTTACGAGCTCTTCTTTTTATTCCTCATCTAAATTTGATCCTACTGACAGACAATAACAGCTCTGTTGAGTCAAAGACAGGACTTCAAGATGAATCTTTAATATCCTGCTCTGCTAGCCCAGTCCTTGACTCCCCACAGAGCTCTGCCACTGTCCTCCGCTCCTGCAGCGTCTCTAGTACAACACGCACATACCTTGTCCAAGTAGAGGGCAACACCTCCTTGTGTTTTCTCAGTTCTTCTCACAGGGTGCCAATGCTGCAGCTAGGACGGGACAGCAGAGGAAGCAACTTAGTTGGGTCTTTTGAAAACCAAGTGTGAGTCATCCCAACAAGGTTCATCTAAGCGTGAGTGGGCAGATTCTCATTCACTCACTTCCAAACTTATTTTGTGCTCTTAGCCCTTCAAGCTGATCTCCCCGCAGGACTACTCAGCTCCTGCAAAACCCAAGGACAGGAACCTAGGCTACTTAGCTGTCAAGGATATGCTGAGTTAATTGAGCCGGAAGGATCACCATCCTCAAGGCACAAAGAGAGAGTAAGTGTTCATGTTTGTTGTGTGGCAGAGGGGAAGGGATGGTGAGATTGCTCGAGAGACAGGCAACACCTTCCTATGCAACCTCCCCCTCTCCTTGGGCATGGATGGTCCCGCTGACACCACATCATCACCCTAATTCCAAGCTTCTTACAGGCATCCCGGATCCTGGAGCCAGGACGAATCCAGACAGTAGGGATATCTCCACGATCACCATGTTGGAAGTGGATCTCTTCCCAGTGTACCTGGGGGAAAAGGCCAAAAAGACAGTCTCTCCCAGCCCAGCCAGGACCAGGGCTGAAGCAGTCACTGGTCCCTCTCGCAGGAGGCAGATGATGGCTGCGCTGCTCTGAGTATCCCCAACCTGAGGTGACTACGTACACTCCTCTCCCTAGCAAGAACCAAAGCCCTTGGAAACATTTCCCCGTCCCCAAAGACACTTGTACCCTTCCTTCTCCATCTGCCATCTGGACCTTCTGCTGAAACTGCCCGGTGTCTCCATTGCAGCCAAGAAGCACCCCTCATCTCTCCAGCCATGCCTGACTTTCCTTCCCAAGTGGAGCTGTGTCCTTATAGTCACCTGACATTGACATAGACAGTAACGGAGTGTGTATCATCTTCCGTGCAATTGACTGGCTCAGTTTTCACTCGCACAGCAAAGGATGTGGAGACCTGTGGGGAGGGCACGTTGTACCTCAGCACCATCTGCAGGGAGAGAGAAGACGACAGAATAAGACATGGATAATTAGTTCAATATCATCATCACACCTTTTTTTTTCACTGACTAGACTAATCTTCAAGATATGGACTCCAGACAGTGACTGGATAAACCATACACAATGAGCACACTCATCACTCAGATTGGAAACCTTCCATGATCCTTCCAGCTGGGGCTCCTTCTCCTCGCCCTTCCCCTTGAGACTGTGAGAGTTAGGCCCACGGTAGTGGGATCACTGTGCAGACTTCCATCCTCCAATGCCCTGAGAACCGTGGAAGCACCATTGTCCTCACATTTGGACATGTTATGTCTCTTGAGTCTCCTTCGGCACACAGGTTCATTGCATTGGCAACAGGCTGCGATTAAAACCTAGTTAATGCACATTTCTTTGCATAGAGCAGCAACGGAGACTTTTGGCTTTGATAAGATAATGAGCAAAGGGTTGCCACAGCAGGGTCTGTGGGAAGGGGGCTACCTACTTGGGTAAAGACACAACAGCTGCCCTGGGCCTCCACCAAGAACTTCCCCAGGACTTCTGTCAGTGCCGCCTCCTGCACCAACAGCCGGTTCTGGTAGGAGACTTGGAACTTCCTCTCAAAGCCTCTCTGGGACTTCACCCTCACTTCTGCAGCCCCTTGTGTGCTGTGTGTCAGTGCTGCGTACTTAGCCAAGGCCTGCAAAGCGACTACTGTGTCCTGAAAAGGAAGAAACAATTATATTTGCGCATTTCCTTTGCGGCTCCGAGACCCAAAGACACTTGGGTCCTCGCCACTGTGAGGACCTCCGTATACTAGGGCTCCTCTCCTCAAAGCCTTCATGCTGTTATTTTCACACTTGCATATATTGCGCAGAGGTTCTTTTTCTCAAGCCACAACGCCTTCCCTGTCTGTGAGTTACCTGTGTTGAGGCAAACCCTCCATAGGCATTCTGCTGCCTTGTGAGCCAGGCCACGATGCCAGACGCTGTGGTGAGATCAGACCCTGTGCTATTGGACTTGGAGAGCAGGGCCAGGAGGACATAGGCTGTCAGCTCCACATCCACAGACTGTGTCTCCGACAAAGGGCTGGTGCTGGGCCTTGGCTTGGATGGGGTCTGACTCCAGTGGATCTGCCCACCTGGGAAAGGAAAAGAGTAGATGACATTGAGGGATGTCAGGAAAGAAATCCTGAAGGCCTAGGAGTCACAGTGGCTTGTGTATGCAAAGACCATTGAGTAAATACCTCGTGGCTGGGTCATCACGTCACTGGGTGAACTGCAATCCCATGTATTTTGCAATACCCAACACTCCATATTTATGCATTTGAAGACCCATTTGCCGAGGTGATACGCAAAAACTAATATGCCAGTAATCTGCATACATGTTACCTCCCAGATGTCCAACTTCTCCATCGCCCTGTTTGCCAGGTCCACTAATTATCTGATACTAGCTAGCTACCCACTAGCCAGTCCTGGGGGCCAGGGACTAACAAGAAGTGGGGCAGCTCGCCAGCTTGCTTCCCTCTCTGGCACTTTGCAGTCCTGCCTAAAAAAGCCCGCTTCTCTCAGAGCCCAACCTCTACTGCAGGTATTAGAAAAGTATGAGAGGTTTGAAGGAAATCAGCACCCACACTACAGTATGGCCAGCACATACCTTGATTTCATAGACTGGATGTCTAAAAAGTCTCTTTGGTGAAGGACAGGATTTAAGACCTAAAGGGTAAGGACCATAGTCCTTCTAGGTTGCATGTAACCAAAGGCTCGGAAAGGTTGCTCGTCCCTTCTCTGACGTTCACCTGGCACTGAGATTCCCGTACCTGCTCTGATCGCCTTTCGATCAAGCTTATCAAGTAGCTCTTGTGTGCGTTGAGAGTCCTTAGCCAGGGCAAAGGTGTAGGCCAGCAGGGCTTGGGTGTAAGTGCTGGCAGCTGTGGGAACAGAAGGAGCGATGCAGCCCAGAGCCTTGCGCACCACCGTACTCTGCAGAGAAGAGTTGCACAGATGTTGGTCACACACAGGCACACGTGAGGCAGGTAAACGCTGAGGTACACAAGCAGAAGGATGCGTTAGCATACGCCAGCGCGAAAAGTACCCCACACCAAGGTGTCTCCGTGCTTGAGCCTCAGCTCTTCTGTCTGTACCAGTGCAGCACCAGTAAGCAGGGTCTCCTTGGTGCAAGGTGCTTCATAGGCACCCCCCTGAGCTAGTCATGGGTTTCATCAGTGCTCTCTCAGTGAAACGAACACCTTTACTGCTGCAATAACACCCCCGTGTCATACTTTCCAAGTCCAAACATGACAAGAGCAACAACACACAATTGCAAATGCTTACACCCAGCCTACTGACCGAGATCACTGTGTTCAGTTCCCCTCCAAGGTGCCTGACAAGGTCACCAGGATTTCCAGTTTCCCCTGGAACACCAGTACTGTTGTCGGCAGGGAACAGCAAACCCACTGGGTCTCAGCAGCATTGTATTCCAGCATTCAGCTATGCTATTCCAAACACGAGCCAAAGGCTCGCAGTGGTTGCCTGTCCCATATGTGTGCAACTACAGCACTTCATGTTTTCCCCTCTTCCAGTGGCCTCTTGGTTAAGTAAAGCAAGGATCCCACAAGGGCTACATTTAAGATTTATTCTGACACGCAACATTCTCCTCACCTCTTTCCCTTCTATGAAAGAGAAAAAGTAACATCTGTGTCATCTTGTGCTCTCTAGGTGGTGTAGCAGTATTGGTAGATGCAGCCACCAATTCTCAGAAACGCTGATAGTATCTGCTCATGGAGTATCAAGTGTTCCCAGGATCCAGATGATGTTTTTTGGTTGTTCTCTCTTGTTAAAGCCCAGCAGAAGCAGTAAGCTAAGCTTCCATCATTTCAGAAGTCCTACTTTTCTATTTGCCCTTAAATGTAACTGCAAGCAGCACAGTAACCTTTGTATTCTGTACCTGAATAGACATAAGTAGGAATTATATCTCATTTGCGAATTTGTTCAGAGGATCCTTTATTATTCCTTTTGTTTCTTAAATCTCTCACTCTCCCAGACAGTTATAATGGAGGTAGCATCACTAGTGTTTGTACAACTTCCAAAGTTCAAGTGAAAACACTTACTACCTGTGACGTGCTGACTGTTATCATCCATCTTCGTACCTTGTCTAGGAACAGTCAGACGTGTATCGTAACCCATGTGGCTGTCTTCTGGTGAAGACAAGAACTGAGAGTGCCACTCTGCTGGAAGTGTTTTCACACTTAGCGTGCTCACCCCACTGTTGACAACAGCAGTTCTAAGTGCATGCTGTACAGAAGTATTTTGCTTCCCTGGGAGCAGTCACGTGCCAGCTAAGAAACTGCTCCTCTACAACGCGCCATTTGTTTCTGCAGTCAACATAAATGATCTGTTCTGTTTCAAGAGACCCATTTCCAACACAGAGTCGGGGTAGAGGGCTGTTTGTCTCTGCCTAGACTTTTTGTCATACAAACCATGCTTTAATATGAGTTCATTCAGAACACTGTAAAATATCTCCAACCTTTTCTCTGCATTTTAACCCCTAATGACTTTCACGGGCCTTTTAGGTATGCTTGTAAGGGAAAGCAGGATCTGTTCTGAACATCTTGAGTGCGTTAGCCCTTGCAGGACATCCTCAAACTCTTTCTCAGGATTTTGACCTCCCATGATTGCGTATTCTTTGTAAAATAATTTATAACCCACTCAAGGATTATATACTCTTCTGGGTGCTATGACAAGTTTTGTGTTTCCCACTTCATATGCCCACAGACCTACTCAGCAAATTCCTTCACTGCAGCTAGGATAAGTCCTGTGAGACTTATATTTTTACGTATTTGTTGTTACTTGTGAGTGTCTCCCATTGTCATGACCATTTTATTTAAAAACAATGGTTTATGCATGCGTGTCCAATTGAATAACTGTCTGGTTACTTTCACATCAACAAATCTACTGATGCAATGAAGCATTCCTCACTTCACGGACAATCCTTTCTGAGCTAACAGCACTGTTGTCATCTTCTCTGGAGCATGAGGAATTTACGAAGTCTCCTAACTTGTGGTAACCTAGATTTTCTCACCACTGTCAGAGCACTAAGTCATCCTCTGTGGATTTATTCAGGACAGAGTGGCTTCTACTAGCTCATCATGCAAATTGCTTTGAGGTCTTGTTTATCTCCCTTTCAGGATTTTACTCGTGGATTTGGTGCACACTTTGGTCTCTCTGCTTTCCTTCCCAAATGACAAAACTGGTTCTTAAGACCTACAACAAACTCTTGGTTCATTTTCTACCAGGATGAAGGTCCTTGTCCTTTTGTTTCCTTCTGCTGCAGAGCACGGTAGGTGTCAAATATTTGTCATCCAGTTTCGTGAAAAGCCTCCTCCACAAAAGTCAGCCAAAACTCAGACAGTTCATAGAATTACTAAATGATAGAATAACTCAGATTGGAAGGGACCTCAGAAGGTCTCTAATCCAACCTCCTGTTCAAAGCAGGGTTAGCTATGAGATCAGACCAGGTTGCTCAGGGTTTTATCCAGTCAGGTCTTGAAAACTTCCGATGATGGAGAAAACTAAACCTCTCTAGGCAACCTGTTCCAACACTTAATTGTCCTCATGGCGAAAGAAGGTCACCTAAAGGATATCTGTTACCAGAAAGACGGTTAATGTACATCTGTCTCGCTTTTTTCCCTAAAGCCATTGCTTTCAGTTGCAATGAAAAGTACTGCTCTTTCACTTGTTTTTCTTATTTCCAGAGAATTTTGCTTCTCAAAGTCTATTGCAATAGCATTTCTCCATCAAGTTGACTACGTTTTTTTTAACTGCCAGTACTACAGAGTAATTAGTTATGATCTTTAGCACTTATAAGAATGCCCTCTTGTTATTACTTAGATGCGCAATTCCAACTGCCCTGATTCACAACATGTGTCCCCTACAGCACTCCTTTCTCAAACTTCCACGGTCTGGGAAGCTAACGCATATCGAAAATGTCATTATGGCTATTTAATTGACTGTGAGAGCAGCTACACCAACCTCTTCTCCCCAACTACTCACCACTGGCTCTCAGCTCTGTATAGTACAAAAGGTCACTAGGAGTGGGGGGAGGATGGGGTGGGAGGCGAATGAGGAGCGGTAATGAGCAGCCAAAGCCTGGGAAATGGGCATAGTATCTAGCCGTGAACTCCAATGGCTCCCTGTAGTCTAACCTCACCTTCTCCCCTGCCAGCGATGTCCTCCTCAAGGGATACTTGAGACTTTTCCCTGAGAAGTGATAAGTTCTTCCTCTCCCATCCTATTACTTTCTCCACAAGTTTCTCCCAGACGCTCTGTTGCCTGCCTCAGTGACACCACTAAGCTCTTCAAGATTCAGATCTTAAGGGAAGACCATGGCAAAGAATCCCAATATTTACCTCTGGTGTCTCTCCTGCCTCCAAGTATGCAGCAGTGATGTAGGCAGCCAAGAGGACTTCCCCATCCACACCTCCCTACAAAAAGTATAAACATCCAAAAAGCTGGGAAAGTTAATACACAAAGACCTGAAGCTTTGCAGTAAAGGTCCCACCTATCCCTTGCTTCCTCCCACACAAGAAAGCAGAACAACACAGGAAAGTGAACTAAAACAATTACCAGTAGATTTGGCAAGAACTGCTTTGAGTTGTCCTTCAAGGTGCTCTGGCTCCTACCTTCATGGCCGTGTGAAAAAGTTGGCCCACATTTCTGAAGCAACCATTGGGAAGCTGGTGGGACTCCAGCCAGGTGAGAGCGGCTTGGATTGTCCTGTTGTCCAGAAAAATGTATGGCTTGGCTTGGACAAAGCATTTAACCACAAATGCAGTCAGCCTGGTTGGGAGGAGAACAGAAAAGAGACATGAGAGAGGGAAAAGAGCAAAGCAAAAAGAGACAGAGTGAATGAGAGAGAGGGAAGAATGAGCAGAAAGAAAGAATCTAAGTAGAAGTTGAGGAAAAAGAGAAAAAGTGGGAGTTTGAAACTGGTGGGTCTCTCCTCACCTATTGTTCTGCTATTCCTTGTTTGCTAGTCCAAGGATAGCTCATTCCAAGGACAGCTGCATACCCCTGGGGTGCCCTAGCCTGCAAAGTATCTGGAACACTTTGGGTTCAATAGGACAGAAAGGATTCAATGTTGGAAGCAGAAAGCTGCCCACCTCTAGGCTTTTAGACAGCAGGTAGACAGCAGGGAGAGAGCCCAGGGCTTACCAAGTATTACCGTACTCATCCTTAGTACCAAATTCACTGTAGGAACCATCAGGGTGTTGATACTGCAACTGTATCTGGTACCCTGGGAAGCCAGATAGGACATTAGTGCTCAGAATGGTATTTACAGTGAAATCACTGGGCAGGGAATGGAGTGATGTCAACATTGTAAGTGGTTGAGTGCTCTGGAGGGAAGGGGAGTAGGCAACCGTTGATAGGTTGAACACAGGGGAAGGCAGAGGAGCAAGGTGGGTCTGCGGTACTTGCCATTGCGCAGGAATCCTGTTGCCCTCTCCTTGATCTCAGGGGTCAGCTGCCTCGTCTTCTCCAAGTACTGCAGCACATAGACAATTGGGGCAAACAGCACCATGTTCTGCTCCCCACAGCCGTGGGGCATCTGCACCAGGTGGTCCAGGTTCTGTAGTGCCGTCCCCATGAGGTCACCTGGAACAGAGCACAGGCACCCTTACCACCTCCTGGGCAGGAGGTTTGGGGATTCACCTCCTCCTACCTGTGACCAGCTCCCAGCAGTGTGCCAGGCAAGGTAGCTCCAGCACAGCAGCGGGAGGGCACCTCTGTCCCGCAAGCTTATCAGTCCCACTGTGCCCTCCATACAGGCTGTACACATTCCCATCCTGGCAGGCGAAGCCTGTAAACGGAACACCCTCTCCCTTGCTGAGTGTTTTACTTACCTGGAACCAGGAAGTGCAGCCATGCGCATGGGAAGAACAAGGCAGCAGAGCCCCAGAAATTTCGGAAAGGGTATGGGGGATTCTGAGTTAGGGCTTTCCTAGGGCTAAACGCAGAGATATGGGATTTGGAAAGGTATTATCATAACTGAATTCCTTACCGGTGACCGAGACGGAGGCTCTGACCGAACCTTCAACCACATTTGGAGGCAACATCAGAGACACAGACTCCTGTGCTGGATTCCCTGACACCAGCAGGGTAAGATGTGCAAGGAGGACAAAAAGAAAGAGATTCTGATGAAAACAGCCTTCAAAATCCCCAGGAACTGTTCGAGACTGTTCTGTGCTAACATCCCATTTTCCTGTCACAGAGGTTGCAGATCCCTTCAAAAACCCTGTCTCATTCCACCCTCAGCTCCTTCCATCCCCCTCATCACGACTGCGCTATTCTAACAGCCTTTCTTCTAAAGAGGTTGACAGGATCTTGTCCTGGAAGTCACCTGCTTTTCTCTACATAGGTTACTCCATCTCATTTCATTTCAGATTTCAGTTGCGGGCATGTCTTCTCAATGGGCCTCATGCTCTCAAAATTTGCTAATGGCCCCATCATATACCATAAAATTCAAGATCGGAGCAGCAATCTTGAGTCATAACCTCCAGCTTCACCCTGTTCTGTAGTCTAGTTTTATTACCACAGGTGAAAAAGGCCTCAAGCTGTCACATTAGTATCAGGGATGTTGATGCTAAAAGATTGGACCTCCCCACATCCTTACCCAGGGGAGGCTCTAGCTGGCACCACAATCACAATATGCTTCTGTAGCTTGGTCATGTTCACAGAGCAAATATTTCAACAAGTGGAAAGACGCAGGAGGTGGTTAGGCAGGAAGGGGCAGATGAGCAGGATGAAGGAAGAAAACAGTATCTCTACCTTTTTTGGGACACAGGATGGAGCTGTGAGCCTTTTCTACCAACACTCCCTCTGGCTGTGGAAGCACATAAAAGTAGCATTATAATGAGCACACAGGAGACAAACAGGATTACAAGCGGATTAGAAATAGATATGGACAAAATCCTGGTTCAGGCTGGAGAGTCAGCTGGAGTAACATCATTATCACACAAAAATGTAAATTATTGTCAATCATTTTCATTTCAGATAAGAAAACAACATGCATTTTCAGAATATCATAACTTTTTAATGCCTGTGAAACTGATGCTGTAAGATTCATCAGAGAGCTCAGGAGCGAGGACATAAAAGAGTGTACGTATTTAAAGTTTTCCATGGTATGAAGTGGAGGATATCCCTCTACATTCCACATCCATCAGCCCTCACAGCTGGGCCCAGCTCAGGCCCTGATATTCTGGTTACACATCTTGAATAGCAAGGGGTAACTCCCAAAATTAACCTGCACAAGATCTGGGAATGGCACAAAGCCCACTTTTATTCCTGTGTAACAAAAGAGCTTGTCTGACCCGGACTAGGAGGAGTTTGGTGATCGTGTCTTTCTGTCCTTGGTTTGGAACAAATGGTATCTCTTTGTCACAGAGCTCTTGGGTGGCCACAGCCTCTGTGCTGAGGGTGATGTTCATGAGCCCTGAAAATAACACATATTTAGGTCAGTTAAACATCTTCTATTGTATTAATGGGAAATGCTTCCGGAGAAGTCACCTGTTGACAACAAAAAATTGGATCAGAGCTCTATATGATTCTGTATCTCCGAGCATGAATTCAATAGCAATCATGACCTCAATAATGAATGCAAATGAGCACCCTCTGGTTAACAGGGTAAACAACGTCTCACTCCATGTCAGCTCCTATAAAACATCCCCACCTTGGTCCCACCCTTTCCCAATTCCACCACAGCACCTCCCTGTCCTTCTCACCCAGTTGCTCAGCTGTGACACTCCACTGAAAGGTCCTGGCTTCACTGGCACATAAGCAGCTGCTGTAGACACAGCCATCACATGGCTTCAGCTGGAAGTGTGCAAACTCCTCCAGGGTCACTTGGATCTGAAGGGGCAGCAGGGATGGCAGACGGTAACAAGATAAACATCACGGGCCATAGATTTCAGCCATCTCCTACCTACCCATACCCTGCTTTTCCTGCAGAGCCTATCAGGGCTCACCTACCTTCATGCATCGCTGCAGGTAGTTGAAGACTGTGGCCTTCAAGATGAAGGTCTCACCCTGAATCACAGAAGATGGCAGTGTGAGCTCCACAAGAAAGGGCTTGAAAACAAGCAGACTGGAGGCTGGAGCAAGTCCAAAGCCATTACGTCCTGTGCAGAACATCTCTGCTTTCCACTCTGTGATGGTGTTAGGCACAGTGACAGTGACATTCTTGTTTCCACTGGGACTGCGGAGAAGTAGACAGCAACAGATGCATTTAACTGAATCTTGCTGTACGCAGCACCAGGTGACCTGGTCTGCGCCATTCTCTCCAGTGCACCACATCCTCTAACCTCAGTCTAACCCCTAACCTCTGCTGAACATGTAGCCCTTGTAGGGTTACGAGTAGGTCCTTGCAGAAGTAGGGACCCCTGCCTCAGATGCTTATATCAACAGAACATTTTTGACAGCAGGTTACACGCTTGCAAGATGCCATCAATCACACTCGGTGCTTTTCTCAGACAGCGCTTGCCCTTTGCACAGCTAAAAATGCTTTACAGATGTCAGCAGTTTTATTCGTCTTGGTCTGGGGCTGGAGAACCAGGCACCAGAAGAGCAACAAGACTGGCTCAACATCAGTAGGACTTAGCAGGAGACAGATCCAGCCATTCACCTTCCTGTGAGACACTGACAGCTTAAAGTCCAACAAGAAGACAGGGCAGAGACTTGGCTTGTGCCCACATCCCAACTTCTGAGAGCAGCAGACTGTGGCTGCTACAAAACAGCCCTAGCTAAAGCTAATAATATTATTTAACTCCAATAATTGGAGACATTCACTTTTGGCAGGCACATGCAGGAAGGCAACGCAACATAGAGACTTTTGGTTGCACAGATCAGGCTGGTGGACAAATCACACAGGAGATATCTGCTGCTAGGGAGTGAAGAGATGGATGTAGCTGGAAGGATGGTGGAGGTGGGAGAGGGCAGACATGGGGGCCTCTGGCCTGAGCAGACTCCAGTCTCCAGACACCAGACAAGAAATTCTTGAAGTCACAGATGAAAAAATCTCCAAAAGCTCCCTCAGCAGACCCTGTGTATTCACTGAGCCTCTCTCACATGACACAGTTCCCAGTCCTGTGAAGGACTTCTGTGGAAATCAGTCTCCCCTGCACCCCGGGATACATCCTGTGAGCACAGTTTGTGAAATGCCGGCCCACAGGGCTACCACAAGTAGAGTGCAAGCAGTAAACCAAGCTGGTTTGCTGCACCGCACCTGCTTTCCTATCTTCCCATGCCAGCCACCTCCCATAGATGGACAATGCTTCTGTATGATCACCTGGTACTGGAAAATGCATTTGATGCAGACATCAGCTCTGAGGAGAAACGGCCTGACAGGTATGAGCCCCATGACATACGTCCTTAGATATCTTCCTCAGCAGCTTATGACCTAAATCCAGCTGTATCTGCTGCCATTCCCAGTCACGCTAAGCCACCCAGACTAGACCCACACTGCTCGCTTTACTCACCCCACAGAATACAAATCCCATATCCAGGTTTTGGGGAAATGCTTGTGTACTTTCTCTTCATCTGAAGATACAGGTGAAAACATAGTGGGCTGATAGGTAGATGTTGTCAGATGCTCTGCTGGAAATAACAAAGACCCTGTCACCACAGGGTCCTCAGGCCCTGGTTTAAAGCAGAGGGGCTCCAGCCCAGCTCAGGCTGCAGGTCATCAAGTGAGCTCTTGGGAAGCATGGCACTGGAACACAAGGTGCTATCCCAAATTTTAAATTCTCCTGCCTCATTTCAAACAATAGAGGTGCTGTGGGCCTTACTTGCATTTGTAGGCAGTAGGAAGGGCAACTATTCCCTCACCTCAAAGATAAGACTTGGGACCCAGGCAGCTCACTAACATTTCAGAGCCAGAAGCCATGAGCCCCAGGCAGCCTTACAATAGCACAACAGGTTTAGAGCCAAGGAACACTCTCGCTCCTCCATTTGTAATTACAGCAAGTACCGCCTCTTAGCTCAAACCCAGGATTGCTTTCACCTGAAAGACTGAGCATCCCATGTAAGAAGAAAGAGTTGACAAATGCTTACTGTTATATGCTATTTGGGGCTGGGCAAACATCAACATGGGCCTGGAAGTAAACATTGCTGTTTCCTGCAGCATAGTTGTCGATGGAGTGGTTGGACACGCTGTGGGTTTCCTGATATTGGTGTTGGACATAATTTTCAACCCCATTTCCTGTAAGAAAGAAAAAGAATTAATGCACCAGAAGCTTCTCCTCTCCTCTCTGCTCTCTACCCTGTGCCTTCTTGTCCCCTCATGCAGTGGGGACTTGGCTGTCCTCTGGCTTGGCAAAGTATTCTCGTGCTTCATTTTAAGAGGAAATTATTCAGATCTTCAACAATGGGCAAACAAGGTCTTCTGAGCTGATTCATCTGGCCTGAGTCAGCCAAATTTATTCTTTTTCAAACACATTGTCATTTAGGTACTGTACCTTCTCAACCTGCAGAGTCCAATTGCTCATGCTACGGAGATTAAACAAACTATGCGAAATCAAATTAAAGTAACCAATCATCCTTGGCATGCTGGATCACACAACCAAAGCACCGTAACCACACAAAAATTTCTTCTCGGTCAACAATTTCAAGTCACTTACTCAAATAACAAATGAGTTACAAGGGCCTAAACTGGACCTGTTCCCTGTACTGTCTGTAGTGGCCTCCCTAGGATATTGGTAAAGTCAGGGGGCCACACTTCCCTCAATTCATGAATTATCCCAACCCACCAAATCAACCATTTTTACCCTGAATGCTGTAAACACATCAGGCTCATCAGAATTTGGGAACCCGCATGAATGATCATCTTCAGACACTTGGTGAGGATACCTGGAGTTATCAACAGACGGGAACAGCCCATAGATCTGGGAAAGCAAGAAAAAGCAAAAAAAATAAAAAAAAATCAGCAGAAATAAAACTTGGCGTTCCCTTCCTGTCTTACGTCCAAGGCCTGTTTCAATTGCTTCTGGCTACCATGCATGAATGCATGCCAGAAAGCCCAGGCTCACTGTCACTGTTCCCTGGCTCTCCTCTGATGGAGCCAACACGAGCTGCTGAACACGAAGACAGAACAACAGCACCTGATTTACCACCAGCGCACTGAGTGATGTTCAACCTCTTCCTTAATGCATGCCCCTTAACCCTTACTTGTGCCACACTGAGAGCGCTGCTGATCCCTCTGGGCAGTGCTTTGAGTTTCCTGGAAGACTAGCTCTGCACAGATGCAATGGTCTGACTGTCTCCTTCCCTCCCTCTTCCTGTCAGTACAAGGGAATGGAAGAAGTCAGAGCAGGCTCACTCACCAAGGAGCTGCTAAGCTGTTTTCCTGACTTGAGCAAAAGGTCGCTCTGATCCACAGTCCAGACAGCACACGTGGACCCAGGAGATGCCAGCAGGTGGAGACCAACCTCTGAATCAGGAAGGGTCTTGGGCGTTGAGAAGCCCAGCTCCACCTGAATAGGAAGAATGCAAGCAATAGGTGAGTGACATTTCTGCTGCAGGCCACCCTGTCATTTCCTGAACAGGGAAGGGACCTACATGAAGAGAGTTTCCAAGGACTTGCCTTGGATGGAAACCTGTGGAATCTCCCAAAGACCCCCCAGAAGGTATTTAAAAAAACATCACGTTGAGGTTCCAATGGGAAACATGACAAAGGGGAAGCCATCAGTGTGCACAGCTGGAGACATTCCTGAGTCAGAACCCAGCACTGTCTTAAGCCAGCAAACCAGCCAGCCATGATCACACGCCTCCCTGAGCTGTCTTTCAGCTCCTTTTGGAGCCCCAGACCAAAAATAAGCCTAGTTCTTATTTCCAGGCTCTTTGTGGGGTTGGTCTCAGTTTCCTGTTCCTGCTCTAATCTGACTGTCTGTGGCAGATAAAAAGCTGTGGAGCAGGGGTAATGCCAGTCCTCAAAAGTTCATCTCTTGGAGTGCAAGACACAGCCAAAAAAGCAGATTCGCATGAATGTCACAATGATCACAAGAGCTCAGCCTTTTCTGGATGGCCAGTAAAATCCACTATTTCCATCAGCCACTTTAAGGTGTCTTCTCAACACTACATACTAACAAGTCGAAGTGTCTGCTGCGGCAGCAGAGCAGCCTTGCGCTCTCTTGGGAATCGCACTAATGACCTGTGCTGGGCTGTGATCCTACAGGGTTGCAGTTGCTATAAAAGCCTATGGAGATAGATACCCATTTTCTGCCTTTCCCAAACATTGCAGCAGCCCCAACAATGCTCAGCACATACTTGCTCCCCACACCACACCACACTTCACCATTCATATACTGCAGTTCACACGACAGCATCCCACACAGCATCAGCCATACGTGGCTACGCATATTATGTATTCCTCAGTCTTTCATTGCAGCAGATGCATACACTCTCACACATTTAGTCATGGCCTCAGGCACAAATCCCACCTTATTTCTGAAGCACATGGAGACACTGAAGATGGCAGAATCGGCGATGATTTTTCCATTAGGGAAGATAACATAAACAACAAGTCTTGGAGCTGGGGCATAGATTGAACTGAAGTTAAGAGGGATGGAGAAGCCGCCTTTCATCACTAGATGGAGGAGAGAGGGAAGAAGAGAAAGTAGATTTGCTATCAGAAATGGACTCTGATCAGCTTTTGCCATGCTGCATGTGCCTGCTCCGTTCCTTTCCTCGAGTCTTTCAGGACCAAGGAGATTTCTGGAGGCTACTGAAAGCATCAGCACATCCCTGGATCTGGTATTCGAGACCAGCAAAAGACTCTTCCTGGTTCTGTTCATTGCCTCAAGGAGATGAAACAGCTCTTTGGAGTTCAAGCTTAGCTACACAAAGAGTGAGAGTTTCAGACATCTTTGAAACCTCCCATCACCAAACATCTCCCATCCCATTCCCAACAAAGAGGTGACCTTTGTCCCAAAGTACCTATAATTTAGGTTTAAAAAAAAAAAAAAAAAAGATATGGAGAAGTAGACAACAGTGAGTCAACACCCATCAAATTATAAGCTGTGGCATCCTAACTACTCAAAGATTATTTGTAGACACTATCACGAACTGAAGTAGGAGAGTTTTGATAGAGGGTAAGGCTATAGCTTCATGCCGCTTGCAAGGGCAGCAAAAGAAGACTTGTTTCAAAATGAAGAAAGTGGAGGATGAGCCTACGGGCTGGGAAATGCTGAGTATTGTTCTCTCAGTACCAAGCAGGAGGATAAAGGAAACATGAAAACTGGAAAGGCACGCTGCTCTGATGCAACAGAAAAGTGGAAAATTGCAAAGAGGCGTACGCCACATATCCAAATAAGATGGGAAGCCACAGACCACTTGCTTGCTATCCATGAAACAGGGAAGTACACTTACTTCTTGGCAGCCCAACCCAAACAGTCTTCTGACCTGCATGGACTATCCCTCTTTTCCCTGTGACCTAGGGAAGAATACAGAAAGGGAAGGGAATGCCAGTCACATAGTCCTTGAGATCACTATGCAGATCAAAGTAACCCTGAAATTGGAGATTAAATGGGGGTGGGGGAAGGGATATGAGCTTTACTCACTCTCAGGTAGCAGGGAGAGCTCAGGGGATCAAGACACTTGGGGAGGACAGGTAAGGCCAATACCTGCCCTGCACCTGTGCAAAGCCCAAAAGAAAGGTGCTGCCTTTCTTGCTATTACTGTAGCCCCAGAATCAAAACCAGGATCCAGCCCCACGATGGCTGGATGAGCTACCTGTCCTGGGCTGAGCCAAATCTATCAAATACCAGCCTTCTGGTGTTTGATCTGCAGGAGATGCTGAATTTGTACCTTGAGCCATCACCCAGTAGCACTTCCCCAGAAACTCACAAAGTAGGAGAAAATGACACGTTTGGGCCCATGTTCCAGGTCCTCCTGGTAAATTCTGAAGTCCACCTGGACAGCCTGCTTTTTACCACAGGGCATCATTTCCGGCACGCGGACAATAGAGAGAAAACTCCTGCTGGTGCTGTAGAATGGACGTATGGAATGAGAGGCTCGCTGGTAACTCAAATCAACTGTCCCAGGCTCTTCATCCAAATTTTGATGCAGGACACTTGCCTGGTGAGACAAAAAAACCCACTGCAGTTAATTTCTCTAGTTAAGCAAGTCAGCTGCAAATCACCCTAGCTGCAGCTTGGTAAGAAGCTCAGATGGGGTCTGAGCAATACCATAGCACAGGTTTCTGTGTGGAGAGTTCATGGAGAACGCAACTGGAATCCGGAGAGTAAGCTCTCAGAGGGAGCCAACATCCAGAATACGGTGAGGTGTTTGGGGTTTGAATTACTGTCCTTCAAGAAGGAAGAGGGGAGATGTCTGTGGGAACTAAATAGCTCTGAGATGCACGCGTACCCCTGCCAACAAGACAGACCCTTCCTCGCTTACCTCTAGCGAGGCCAAGGTGCTGTTCCAAGCAGTTGTGTTCAGGCTAAATGAAGCTGTCCCAGAGTCCCCAGTGATGTACTTCTGCTTAAATTGCTGCTCACCACAGCTTAGCACGAGGATGACTTCTTTGTGCTTCAGTGCCTTGCCTTGGTAGTCGATGACTTTAATCTGAGAACATTGTGGTGAGCAAGAGAAGCACAGAAGGGTCTAATCAGCGGACAGAATCTCCCGCTTCTCCAAGTCAGGAGCAGCATTTCCAAAGACAGCAAGGTCACCCTTCCAGTCACAAACAATATTATCAAAACTGCTACTGGTGAACTCCTGTTGTCACTTGCACTACCGTGTTTGTTCGCCCCCATGCTCTCTACTCCTTTACAGCAGAAGGCCTCCTGGCTGCTGAAATGCCAAGTGTTTGAGTTTGCACCCCACATATGGATCCCCATAGCTGCTGCTACTCAAGGCTTATTTGGCAAATGGCAGTCTTGGGTGTTATTCTCACTTTTGACAATTCAAGAGTTTTGTCTCTGGGAGTCATTCATGCCCTCCCAAGCCCCTGGCTGGAGGTGAGGCGGAAGAGACACTAGGTAACAGTTGCTGTGAAGGCATTGCTCACGCTCTCCCCTCCAAAGGACTGTAACTGGGAATTACCTTCCCCCTGTACATCTCTCCAGTGTGGTAGTAAGAATTCACGTCATCAAACAAGGCCATCCCGACAATCTTGGAGATGAGTAATTTGTGGGAAGCATTGACCTGTATCCCTGAATGAAAGCAGCAAGACAGAAACATAAGGGAGGGAGCAAGGAAGGTGTTCAGCTGCGCACACATTTTATACCAGAGAGATGATTTTCCCAGGGCTCTGGGTATCTTCCAGCCCTTAGAGAGGTCCCTAACCTTCACCATCTGAGACCGCAGGCACTCCGAGTGAGTGTGTCATGCCACAAGGAATTGGTGTCTCTCTCTGTATCTGTGAGGTTAGATGGCAGGCCCCAGCAGGCTCAGAAAGCTCAGAGCCCTTCCTAGCCTGAAAGTCTCCAGTGTTCTTGGTATGAATAGTGCATATCCACATCCTTCTTCCCAGCCACCAGAGATGTTTCCAGAGTTACCTGTACCATCCTCCACCAGCAAGGCCTCTGCAACTATGCTGTCCTGATAGTACCGAAAGTCTCGACTGAAGGAAGACAGACTCACATTTGTGAAGAAGCAACCCATCTCATCTGTCTGAAAGTACAAAGAGAGGAAACAAGGTCTGAGCAAGGCACTTAGGTTAGAAATTACACAAATGGGGCAGAAACAGCAGTTCAAAATCCCTGCTTTCAGGCAGCCTGCCTTTTGACATAGCAGTCCGGGATTTGGAGCAGGCACATGATGTACACCCAGTCACCAGGCACAGTTACGAAGAGGCAGCACCAATAGACGACTGGCCAAGCAGCCAAAACCCCCGAGCAACGTCACTGTTGTTTTGGCTAAAGCCTCCAGCAGCCTTGCCTTACCCTGGGGCTAAGCACAACTGTCTCTGAATATGGCCCAGCTCCTGATAGGCATCTCACCTGGTTGTTGAACTCCACACAGAGATGAGGTTTTAAAGCATTGGGCAGGAAGGAGGCTATCTTCTGACAAAGGCCCACGTGAACCATCCCCTGGACACCTTTCCCATAGGTGTATCTGTTTGGGGAAGCAGGGAAAGGAAGAGAGAGTCACACACAGGGAGGGAACACAGGGCTTGCTTTGCATCGCCCCAGAGACCACTTATTCATGGATATTCACGGTATAGCACAAGAGCGTCAGCCACACAGCAGGCCCAGGAGTCCTGACCCAGTAAGCAGGGTCAGGCTAGGGCACTGCAGTGATGGGAGGCCAAGGGCTCTGTGATATAATTAGTGCTAAACTAATCTATTCTGGAACACCAGAATGTTGTAGGTGCTGACTCAGCATAGAGCTCTGCACTTTATATCAGCATCACCTGCAATAACCCCAGGATATGCTGACGGCATGCATCATCTTATGAGCAGAAGCATGGGTGATTAAGAAAGTGCTTTTCATTAAGAAATCACCTTTACATGAGACTGTTAACCCCAGTGTCGTCCTTGGACTGTAGCTGGGGCAATTCCTTTTTGCCTCTTTCCTCCAGAGCATAACCTGGAAAAGCTTCCCTTCGTTTGCCACGAGTTTGTTCCGCGGGGAGATGAACACCAAATATCTGCCACGTACTGCCCCACAAATGGCTGCTTGCCAAAGGGTAGGTTGTTCCCCCAGATTTTGTGTGTAGAGACTTGTGGTGTGCTTTCAGAAAAAGGTCATTAGAGTACCAGAAGAAAAGTTAACAGGAATTTTTTGTGTTGCATCAGGGTGCAAACAACTGCCATGGAAGATTCTGGCCTCCCGTAACTGAAGGGTAACAAATTTCCCCCGAGCTCCTCATGGTTACCTAGCCATCTTATGCTCAACAGGCCAGAATTTAACACAAGGCCATCCCTCCAAGAAGAATCCTCACCTGCCACATACCCGGAGCGGGAAGGTTTTATCTAGCGCATAAATCTGATTTGGCGCCTCAAAGATCACTGCAAATTTTGGTGGCACTGGAAGGTAAAAAACAGATAACCATAAGCAACACTGGCCAGGGACAGCCTTTCCAGACAATCAACATGAAGATAGACTATGGTGGAATAAGGAAATGCCAGGAAATGAAGAAGAAAGGTGGTAAGAAGGGGAAAGGGAAGATTTCCATTGTTTCTTTAACAGATTTGTCTGTAGTCCCTGGTTGATTGTTCCTTCCCAAACTAAAACCCAAACACGTCCATGTCCTTGCACTTCTGACAGCTATGGAAACTGAGAGAAGACTAGACTCCCAACACAGTTAATTAGGGGATGAAAGAGAAGTGGGATGGCACTGGACTTCATACTCTCTGGAGAAGCCCATCCTAAATGGCCTTGTTTTGGCTGATGCAGAGATCTGCAGGAACCAGCTGTGTCAAAGATCTGGGGCCATGCACAACATTTCCTCCCACACACTGATGCAAGGTCCCAAATTGGTCTCTCTCCTGAGCCTCAGCTCAGACTCTTTTCTATGACGTGCTATTACTTTTCCCATTTGCTCCCAGGATGGTTATCATGGAATAAACACCCAGCTTCCTGATCAAGAGTGTGTGGTCCTCTCTGCAGCTCAGACATATCCCCCACATGTGCATACCATACTCCTCAACGGAGAAGCTGCCGTATGCGTTTGCATTGGTTACATTGATGACATATGTCCCCAGCAGAGGCTCATCACTTAGCTGGAAAGACAGATCTGCAATGCCGTCTTGGGGGACCACATTCAGCCACTGCTCTATCCGGTTGTTCTTAGGATCCTACACCCACAAGAGAGGAAGAAACAGTTGTTCCAGCACCTCACTGATCCACACTCCACAGAGATCAAGCTTCAGGATTTCAGTGCTGCAAACTACCAGGTTCTATATCTAAGGAATGAAATTTGGTATAGGCTAGTTAAGAAATTTTGAAGACAATGTAATGCTCACAGCACCTGAGTCTCCTTCTACACATCTCTCAATTCTGATCTCAAGGAAAGCACCTTCACAGTTCTAATCTTTTTCATAAAGGTCCACATTGATCTGTCTATACTCTTGCAACTCTAGAACAACTCAAATTTATCCTGAAGTAACTGGGAGCATAACCTCAAGAGCAAAAAACAGAAGCCATAGGGAGTATGTTAGCTTAAGAAATCTTGAAGTTCTACCATTCCACTCACAGGTCTGTAAAATCTATCAGGAACTGCATATGAATAGCCCAGTGAAATGGCTGCTACCAAGATTACTGTAACACTAGATTTCAGCATCACTCACCTGGAGAAACAGGGAAATCTGGGGGGGAAAAAGGCAAAAACATTAGAAGACAGAAACACATGCCAGCAACACACACGAGGTACTTCAGATGCAGAGCCTCCTCTTAAGGATATGCAACTAACGACTTGGAAATTTAGAGCACTGACAACAATATAAAGTAAAACAAACGTCAACAAAAAGGAGAAATACTGGGTGGGTCCATTACAGTAAGGTCTGGAGAAAAGGAAAGCAAAAGCCAATCAGGAGGTCACCCAGCAAATGACTTCCCAGCAGAGTATTCCATCAGGAAAACTCACTACCAAAACAGACCTAGCTGTGGCTCAGCTGTAGTCTTAAGGGGGTTATAGAGGTACAAGATCACATAATTTGGAAGGAACCTCTGGAGGTCAAGAGTCCAACACCCTGCTGAAGCATGTCCTCTTAGAGCAGATTGCTCATAGCCTTCTCCAGATGAGTTTTGAACATCTCCAAGGATGAAAATGCCTTCTCTGGGGCACCTGTTTCAGTATCTGATCATTGTTGCAACAAAAAATTTTTTCCTAATGTCTAATCAGAATTTTCCATGTTCTGACTTGTAGGAGCCAGACTGAGCCACCCTCCCCACCACACGTCCAGAAAAACCCAACTTTCAAACTATTCACTCCCCACGTGACACCATCACATCAGGAATCAGTATGTCCTATGCCTGTGCTTGCATGACCATTTTACCGAGACGAGCAAGAGACATGTAAACCTCTGCCGTTTTCCTGAGTTACCAGCTTTTACTTGAGTTACTATTCTCCTCTGGACACTCCTCAGGCCTGGCCCAGGGACAAATGTGGAAAAGTTGCAGCTTTAGCAGATGAGCAAGGTAGAAAGGAAGTAGGATCCATGCATGGAACAGGGCAGCTTTTTCCACAGCCCTTGAGGGATGGCTTACCGAATCATTGAGTGCAATGAAGTCCTCGTCCAGAGTCACAACACGGAATTTCACTGAAGGCAAGGAAATTGGGGAATATATTTATCAGATCTCAGTTCTTCCCTACAGACCCCTACTCTATGTGTTTCTCCAGCTCCTGTCTCCATTCTATACATATTTGTGACAACATCTGACACGGGCATTCCCACATATAACATACCATGGACAATGACTGAAGGAGGCAACTTCAGTCACCACAAGCTGCACATTACAGCCACCGAAAATATCTCATCAGCAAGAGACATCATCTCAAAGCCTTCTGCTAGGGCTGTCTGCAAATTTCAGTCAATCGCAGCCTTTCTATATGGTGTTACCAGCAGACCGAATACAGGCCATGGTTGGTCCCATTTGCATCTCTCACCTGTCTGCCCTGGTTGATAGGAGGGCTTGTCTGTTTGGATGAAGGTGCCACTGCTGGCCTTGCGGATCAGGACCTTTTTCTCCTCCTCGATACTGGCCCCTTCGCCCGTGATGATCAGTTTGACAGTGGCGATCTCCTCTGTGCCATCAGCTGGAGGTGCAACCTGTACAGACAGAGGGGAGAGCATGCAGACCCCAGGTAATCTTCTTGGGGGCCCTGAGCAGGAATTGAAAGTAAAGTGGAAGAACGAACCAGTTCACCTCCACCTGTCCCAGGACATCCCCTCCAATATTTGGATACAGATCACATCCAGATCTCACTCAGTCCTACATGACAGTAGGAGGCCCTGCATGTCACAGAATCTGTCCTTTTACACACTGGCTAAGGAATTTTGCCTCTGGTGACAAGCAGGTGCCTGACACCTCTGGGTCTTCTGACTTAGTCAGAAAGATGGGCAGATGCCAGAAAGGTGGGAGATGGTAGCACAGACTCAAAGGAGAGAGCCTGAGCTGTAGCAGACCCCCAAATGCTAGGTCTTCAGAACTACCCAGCATGTACAAGCAAGAAAGCCAGATTAGAAAAGACAACCAAACGGTCTTCCCAGCTCCAGGAGCCAAAGACCCCAGCAGCCTCAGCAAAGAATATACTGCATAATAGAAGGATACCATTTAGGTATGTCTGCCTTATCCTACGTCTTTGTTAAATTCTCACCAACAATGAATCAGCTCTAAGATGCTGTTTTAAAATAACAAGCACATCCATTTCCATCCAACTGCTCTCCGGTAGCTCCTAAGAGCTGAGCTGCTGCCTGACTTCGGGTCCTACAGAAACTGTATTATGTCATGCAAACAACCATTTCCCCAAGCTTTAGCTATGCAGCTGCAGAAGTCCTTCAGAGAAGAGCTAAAGCTGCTTCACCTGGTCTGGGATGGAAGAGAAGGAAACAGGTGGGTTATTCTTACGTATCCAGAAGTGTGGTAGATTATAACAAATGTAAGTTCAATTTAAAAATTAGATTCAGAAAGGGAATTCAGTTCTGATCAACAGATACTGCGCTGGGCTACATATCCCTAGGCACCACCCACTCCTCTTCCTAGCAGGCACACTCCAAGGCAAAGTAGACCCTGACCGCGTCATCCCTGGTTAGGGAGTAACACAAGGGATTTACAGTTCCTGAAGGAAAAATCAGTGATAGCATTTGCCTAGTGTGGCTCACCCAGAACTTAGTGCACATGAAAGTCTTCTCCTTCTGGATGGTTTCTTGCACTAAAAGCTCACGTCCTGCAGAGCGCTCTAGGACCAGATTCACTTGGAGTTTTGTTTCATAACAGGTGATATGGAGGCAGGCAACTTGGGTGGATGGGTAGCGGAGATCTGCAGGGATAACCACCAGGTAATGTCTGGGGTAGAGGAAAGAAGACATCAGAGCTGGCATCAGGTTGAGGGCTCAGAAATGCAAAAGTGCTTCCCTGCAGTGGCCCACTACTGGAGAATTCCTCAACAATGTGCCACGGCTGCAGCCAATATTCAAAAGCAACAGTGAACCCAGCAAAGTGATTGCTTCACTGATAACCTGAGAAATAGAATCTGCTTGATTATCTTAAGTACAGCCCTATAATCTATTTCAAACCCTTTACTCCGGTTGTCTTCTGAACTCCCCAAACCCATCCCTTGCAATCTTCAGAAGTGGCCTCATAACCTTGCAGTCTAGACACCAGTGATTTGATCTGGCATGGCAACTGGAGAAGCAAACATCCTTGGGCCTAAGATCCGACTTGGAAGCCCACCAAAAGTGTAGCTTGTATTTTAACTCACAGAAGTTGATCTAATGCATGATAGGCCACGTAAATGACTCGGCTACCCTCTGGGGTGGTCTGATACAGCAGGAAGCAGGAGAGCTGATGGCATGGAATGTGGTCCATCTACCCAGACTGATGCCTTCATGAAAGAGACCTAAAAAGAAGTTCAGCATCACTCACAGTTGGTGAAAAGCAGCTGCAATGTGGAACAGAAGGCTCAGGAGGACAGCTATCCTCATCTTGGGGGCTCTTGCTGCCCAATCTCCAATGGCCCTCTTCCTCTGAAATCACTGAGGCTGTTTTTGGAGGGGTAATTTCTTTCTAGCACCGCCTAAATGAAGAGGTGGTATGCAGGGAGGAGCCAGCCTCTCCCCACCTCTTCCTCTCTACTAAGATTATACACATGCAGCAGTAGGGATGGGCCTATGGTGCCAAGTGCTCCTTAGCCAATAGCAGCTGCTTTGGCTGCCATCCACCAGTTCAGAACATCCCCTCCTGCTGCCATGGAGATATCTGACCAGATGGACTTTTCATGGAGGGGAAAAAAAAAAAAAACAACAAAAAAAAACCCCAAAAAAACCCCACCAACAACAGAGAGAACTTTGCTGATCAGTGACCCAGGCCAGGTCCTGATCACTTGTCACTTGCGTCTCTTTGTTTCAGCTGGAAATGGATTGCTGCTGTGCAGCCAGCAGCAAGAGCTCACCCCAGCACACAGCAGGCAGTGTTGTCATTCGGGACAGAGGCTCAGTATCCCCATCAGATTATGGGGATGTGGACCTCCTTAGGCTGTCTGGCTTGAGAATGGGAGCAAATCCTGGCATGTGCACAAGGAAGCACTGTAGCAACACTACCACCGCCAGCAACCACTAATGAGCTAATGACTTTGCCTTTTCCTTCCCCGTATACAGTGAGGGAAACGGAAATATATGGAAATAATGGCCCACAGAAGTCTCCACCAGCTCACTGCAACACCCTTTAGCAATAGCACCATTTGCAAGAAGGGGGTCTCAGGAACTAATTCCTGTTCCTCGTTGTTCATGTCTGTGTCTGAAAGGTCTACAGTAGATACAGCCTTTTTGCTCTGTTTTTGAACCTGAGGCTCAGGTTAAAACTCACAAATTAAACGTGTGGGACCTCTTCTAGCACTGATGACAACCTGTACAGAAGGGTGGACAATTGTGCTGTTTAATCAGCCTGGCCTCCAGAAAAGCGTGGTTATCACGTAAACTGCCTGTCATGAGCGATACATGGATTGCATTAAACTCAAATTACATCTGAGACTTGTGTGAGACAGCATTAGTTAGCCCAGGCTGAAATGTACCAGAGACTGTCCTAATAATACAAACCGCTATGGTTCTGTGTCCAGAAATATTTCCCAGCACTCTTTAACAGTGCTGACGCAGCCTAAGCTTTCCATATCTGGGTCCCAACACGGTGTTACTCAAGCAGGCAGTTGGGATCTTTCTGTCTGATAAAACCAGGTTCCAGGACGCCTAGAAACTTCCAGCTGACTTGGGATCCCTGTTCCCAAGGCTCTCCGTACTCTTTTTCCATCTAGGGTTGGGAAGACCGATCTCCGTTTTACCTCTATTACCGGGCCACACTTGAACAACCATTCGTCATGGGAGCTTTACACTATGTACGGCAGCTGTTAGCACTAGCATTGCCTTTGCCTTAAGTGAATATTTCACTGCTCAACTGATTGAGATAACTGGCCAGAGGCCAGATATCCCAGCTGTTTCCAGAAATCAGCTTTGAGTTGGTCTAAATCAGTGCTAGGCTCCTAGGCAAGGAAAACTGGACACTTTTAATACTGATGGACACATGCTCCCCCCTTCTTGTCTCTTTGTGAAGGAAGGTCTTGTTACTGAAAATGGTGGGCAAACTTATAAATTTTTACCTAAAACCAGAGATTTTCCTACAGAAAGCACCAGCCAGATCTGTCATAAATCAATAAACTGTAGCCAGAGAGGTCCAGCTGCTGTCAGACTTCTGACAGGAGCTGCAACCACTGGGGCCAGCGCTGGGGAGAGCTCTCTGACCCTGTCCCACCGTGCTCCTCCTACTGTGTTTGCGCAGGTGTGTTCTCTGTTCCTTGCTTGACTTTGGCAAACCTGGCTCTTGGTCACAGGAACATATGTTTGAAGGACCTGCATTGAAAGCAGTGACTGACAAGTGCACAGGTGTCATAGACCTGAACAAAGGCGCTGAAATAGAGAGAACACAGCAGGGATGTGCGCAGTTTCTAGTTTTGCAGTTTCTTTCGCTAAACTGACTCAGAGAAGGCCCTTGTGATAGAACGGCTGAGCCAGGAGACCCATGGGGAGGAAGGGCTCTACCCCTCCCGAAAACACACCATTCAACTGGAGCAAAACGTAATACATACAGACAATGCAAAACCAGATGGATACCTGTTCTCCACAGATAACTTGAATCAAAAATGAAAACGAAGAAGAGGAGGCTTAGTAAAGGTCACACCTGTGATCACGGAAGACATTTTCCATGGTTCAGAGGATGAGGAGCAATGGTACCTTGGAAATCACTCCAGTGTTTTAATATCTTTGAAGAAAACAAAAAGGCAATAGTATCAAGATTCTCTGTGAGAGGAGTATTGGGGAAACACTGATTCCTGCAGAGCACTTTGACTGCAGAGAGAAGTCATCATTTTCTTTAAAGAATCGCATCTGTTAGAAAGCCTGTAGTGCAGAATAATTCATCGAAGGAACTGAATCATTCTTCATTCTCCTCTAGACACTTGTCACGAGCTTGAAACAGGCCTAGGGCCTCCTCCATTGTTGCCTTCTTTCCTTTTCAACCACAAACTTCACGTTCCTAATTTCCAGCTCGCCTCTTACGCACACATACACGTAATCTATACCTCCTGTGTAGCATCTTCGAAGACAACAGGATTTGATATTGTTGTGTTCTGATAGGGAAGTATACTTTTGCATTAAGGATATCTCACAGGGTTGGTAAAAAAACTGAGGCCATGTTTCTGCAACCTGACCAGCATACACAACATTATGGAATTCCTCGACAGAATCTCCCTATAACGCCAAGGTAGAGCACCGCACCCGCTTTCTGTTGCCTTGACAGCGGAATTTGTCCACTGCCTCAAAGCCAAGCAAGGAACTGAGAACACACCTGGACAAACACAGCAGAAGGAGCAGGAACTGACTGGGTCAGAAAGCCTGAAGGCAACATAATGTAAACTCTTCTATGCATCTCTCAATGATTGGATCCTACACCACGATCATTTAAAGAACTGCAAATCTTCTGAAATCTTTGCCCAGAAATCTCATGTAAGCCTTTAGGATGGTAGGTTTGAAATTTGTTAATTGGAATGAGCTTTGGAAAATTATGGAACTATGCCCAAGGGAGTTTGGAAACCTTCACAAGAAGGCTCACAAACCATGAGTGAGCCCCAGATCTGTCTCCAAAGAACAGGTGTGAATCTGAAGCTTTACATACCTTTCATGAAAGGGCACAAATACCTAGCACAGCTTACTTCTAACACACCAAAAATCCACACAACCCACTGAAATAGCATATTGTCTTCTGAACCTTCTTGGCCCAATACCAAAGCTCTGGTTCTTACCTGGTCTCTCCCACTCACCCCACTGAACTGAGAAGGTCTCACCACCACTCCAGGCACAATGAACTCTCTGATTCACAGCATCCTGACTTGTAAATTCAAACCTAGCCATCAAGTATATAAGCACTTATGGAAGTTGAAAAGCTTTTACCAGTCAGTAAACTGGTTCAAGATTTAGAAACTACTAAAGACTTCCAGACCCGAATGCTGTGGCTTAGGGATCACCTCTACTGTTAACAAAGAATCAAAACCCAAACCAGAACTTAGTGGTAGAGTTTGAGATCCTGGATAAAGCAAGTTCCACCAGAATAACTGTGGTGAAGCTTCAACTACATGTAATATATTTGTGGACCTATTTGTCAGATGTTATGTGAGATTCTTAATTTTGGCAAAGCCACTTACTTTCTCAATTAACTTTGCACCCAAGGAGCTCCTCCGTGGTGACAGGACCAAACAAAACTCATTTTGTATGGAAATAGTTCTAGTAAACTGACCTGAGACATTGCAGTAGCTTGGAATAGCTGATCTTTGTGGAATACCTTGAACACTGCTAGATGTGGGCAGGAGGCTACGCTCAAAGTCAGGATATTTCCTAAAAATCTTGTGACTGTGCCTTTTCCATTTAACGTGGGACTGAGCATACAACTGGAGATGAACCATGCAGCAAGTGATAGAGACCTGCCCACAGTTACTGAACAAAGGCATGTGGAAGAAGCTTCATTGTAAAACAGATATTCCCTCTTTTTCCTCTGCTATTGTATTTGGGTAGCCTTCCTTTGCCAAGCTGTAAAGGATAGGACACAGTAAGCACTGGCCAGCTCACAGATGACCAGAGCCATAGCCCCAGGGCACTTGGAGGGAAATGGCTCGCCAGGCAGGGTAGTTCCCTTCCTGGATACTGGCATGCTTAGTCGGAGGGGGACAGTCTCTGTGTAACAAAGCTCTTTTCTCCTCTCTAAGCTTATTATTCCCCCACCCCACAGTTCTGCTGTGGGTATATCTTGTGTTACTGCACATAGAGAAAGTGAAAATGTTTGCTCCCTACAGCAGAGACACCAGCTATTCCATCCCGTGCCCAGACCCAATAAAAGTTTTCCTTCAAATGCTGCATAATTTGAAGGAAGGTGTGGTAGCTATCAAGGGGCCTATCTGCTAAATACCAGGAAGACTTCAGGGACACTAAAGGTCTGTCTCTGTACCCAGTCTGAGGGTGTGTTACACCACACAGTGTTATGGGGCTGAGCTAAGTGGAGTACTCACCCAGCTGTTTAAACAGCTGTAGGGCACCACTACAGCAATTAAGCACATTTGTATTCCATAGGAAGCAATGAGATGATTTACACCATAACATACATTGTTCTGGCTATACGTGCAGAAAGCTAGGCAATGTCTACCTCATGCTGTGGTTCCACCAGCCAGGAATCCAGAGGGTAACACGGCAGTACTGCAGCCAAGCAGGGGATCTCCCAGTTCTTGTGTTTGCAGGCACTCTAACCGGCAGCTGCTTGGAGCCTGTTGGTTCCAGATCACTTGTCTTCTCCTTCTAGAAGAGCCAGAAGTAGAGATGTGGGAGAGATAACAAAGTCCTAAAGAGTTCATCATCAGCCTTCTGCTGAGCTTCCCCTTGCTGTGAAGCCATGGCTCACAGAGTTCCCATCCACAGCATGGGTGCACCAGGGAAGGTTTAGATTGTATATTAGGAAAAAATTCTTCACTGACAAGGTGCTGGAACAGGCTGTCCAGGGAAGTGGCTGAGCCACCATCCCTGGATGTATTTAAAAGACATGGTGCTTAGGGACATGGTTTAGCAGTAGACTTGGCAGTGTTAGGTTTACAGTTGGACTCTATGATCTTAAGGGTCTTTTCCAACCTAAATGATTCTATAGGTCTTTCTTCCAAAGGGTTCCAGAACTTGCTTCTGAAGAGGAGCGAATACACTCACTTCTCATACCCTGCTTGTCACATGGAACAGCAGGATTAGGGTGTTCAGAGAAATACTCATCAAGAGGTAACCCACGTTGCTACTTATTACTCTCTCTCTCTTAGTATGGATACATAAGCAAACACAGGCCTTCGCCAAAGTTTACACCAGCCATGGAGAAAGACTAGTGAGCAAGGGCAGGCCTCCTGGCTGCAACACTGCAGCGTGGGGAAGAGCTGCCCGGCTTCTGCACAGTAGCTTGTCCTGCTGCTTCCCAGCCATCCACTTCACAGCCATTTGGATGATCTTGTCACCTATGAAGATGTACTGCCTGGCTCTCGAGAAGCATTTGGTCACAGAGGCTGTTGGCCTAGGAGAGAGAGTCTGAGACAGAACAGGTTACCAACAGAGCTGACTCTACGTAAGCAGTGACAGAGAGTTTAGGAAGACTTGCTCTTTACTGTACTGAGGAGCAAAAGGCATTTGTTTATTAGAAGTTGCCTTTCCCATGACCCTCTCAAAATCCAGTGGAGGATCCATTGCTGTGTTTGAACAGAAGCTTCCTCTGGTAGCCTGGGTGGGAGAGAAGTAAGAGTGATTTTTTTTTCCCAGAAACAACAATTACTTTCCCTGTGCCACAGTCACGTTGTACTCCTGAAGAGGGAACGACCTGATAATGGAACAAAGTCACTCAGTACTCGGGATAAAGAAAGGGTGCGACCCATCTGATGAACCTGTCTGCGAGAATCCCACAGCTTAATCTTTAGCTGTCAGCTGTCCTGTCTTCTCCAGGTGTGGCAGCGCACAGATAATAACGCAACACCACGTTCTGCACTACAGACACCAGGCATCTGTCTGGGATGCAGAACCAGGCAGTCCAGGTTCTCCAGTGACGTCACCTGGGCATGAAAGATAAAGGACAAAAAGGCAAGGGCGAAGCTCCGATATTCTAGCAAACATCACTACTTACCCCATCTCTCTGCCTACTTTCCGTCACAAGTCCTCCCAATATTTGTCCAACTACCTAAGCTATCCACTTTCCCACCTGCTGCAGGCCTCCACTTGGCTTCAGTTTCAATGCATGTCATTCACCCCCTGCGGCATTTTCTCATACGTGCAAAATGCAGCCACGTCAGTAACATCTTGGTTCGGTGACTCAAAAGAAAGAGCCGGTGTAGGAGGAAATTATTGTTCAGCCCAGTCTTCACTGAATAATCTCTACTTGTTTGATTTCAAAACATGGATTTTAGTCAAAAATGTCACTTTTTACTCAAAATAAAATGTATTGCATCCATTTTGGGCACTTTCAAGTGAAGCAACAGAGTTGAAAAGGAGGACTATTCTGTATATCTCTCATAAAAACAACTGAAAAAATGAGTAGGTGACTATCTTCAATTGGTAGTTAGCCTAATCCTGGAACACCACTCAAGTGTTCATTTAACCCTCACTTGCAAGTTATTCCACATTGACCAAACCTACTTGTTCAGAAAGTAAACAAAATTCATTTTTCACACAATAAACACATAAAACACACAGACACAATACACACGCGTTACTAGCAAGTTTATATAAATTATGTTCCTATTAAGGAAAGACAACTCTTCCTCACGTACTAAGGGTTTCCAAGCACCAGCACCTGCTCACAGTAGATTTTCACTCCCCAGGGACAAAATTCTGTCATGACTGAGGCCCTCCCTGCCTTTTTGGCTCACACCTACCTTCTGGGCAGAAGGGAAAGTAGTGGTGAGGCTTCTTCACCAATACGGCTTACAGCTTGTGGAAAACACGCACTGGAACACATTAAGGACAGTATAGAAACAAAAACTGTTCACATTTGCAAGACTTTGGGACTTTGCTTGAACAAAGACTTTCTATCACAGATTAGGGGCCAGCATTCCTCCTCCACCCACTCTAGAGGAACCAGGGGAAGTCTTGTATTGGGAATGTCTTGGCACTTCCGTGTTGCCATTCCCTAATGGTGGCCAGTGTATTGTGTCTTTCTCTCATGGAGTTGCACACTACCAATACTCAGACTGATTACAGAAATCCTCAGGAAAAAGAGGGATGGATTCTGCAGATTCTGGAGGACCGGTGACTTCTGTGGAAGACAAACTGACAGTTTAAGGGGAACGTATGTTGGTGCTCTGAAGTGATCTTTGTGTTTTCCCTGCATACACAGCTTGAAATCATTACCTAACACAGAAAAATGGAGTTAAAGTCTTCCCATGTTCTGGAACACTTAGTTATTGGAGTGCTAAACCTCAGGACTCCCACAGAATTAAAGAGATCAGTCATCTACCCAGCATGGCAGAAGCAACCTGCACAAGACAGACTCCTGGCCAAAGCAAAGCAGAATCCTGGATTAGCTTCAGCCACGGCCTGATGACCACAGCAACTCAACACAAATGACTTTCTCTTATCTGTCTCCTCTGCTTTCTCATTCAGGTTGACGGCTGTAACATCTCAAAAAAGAGTCTCGGTTTCCTCAGCACATGGGCAGGCAGTGCAGTCACAGCTCATGCGTGACTCCAACTGGTACTCCTTGGTCTTGGCCAGCGTAAGCTGGATCTGTCCCAGATACATAGGAAGACAGAGTTAGCAACCACTGACAGGACAAGTGGAGGCTTAACAGCAAACATCACTACAAGACAAGGGAGAAAGTGGGTGACATTTTAATGCACTATTTCTTTGATAGGGAATGCAGAAGATGCTGGAATAGCAGCAAGACGTACCTCCCATTCAGACCCATTAGGGAGCTAAGTAGCATCTTGATATATGAAAAGGGAAGTAAAATTTGTGCTGGCCGTTGTGGACTTTTATTCCAGTCTATGGAAAACATGGAGGGCTAAAGTATCACTGGATATCTTTTTTTAAACCAGTTTCAAATTTATTGTGTGTCTGGGGAGTGATTTATAAAAAGAAAGAGGAAAACCTGAGCTGAGTACGAGAGACCTTACCCAAATGCACCTTTTCAAACAATTGAACATAGTAGCTTTCCGCACAAATGACTCTCCCCAAATCATGGAATATGGTAAGGGCAGCCATGCAAAGAAAGGTTTGAAGGCCATCGGTCCTACTGTGGAAGAGATCCCAAAGCCATCACTGCCCAAGACACAGAACATGTTGGCTTTCCATTATGTTACGGTATTAGGGATGGTGAACTTGCTTCTCTCCTGAGCCCCTGAAAAGAAGCCAGATCTCAGGATAAAGGAAAGAGGATGCACATTTAAAAAAATAAATAAATTTAAAAGTATCTGAACATAAATACTAATACGAAGATTACCTGTGGCACTTCCATCCGTGCTTTTTCAAGCTTTGCAACACTGAAGAGAAGACAGACCAGCTACATCACTCTCTAAGGAACTTACTCATAGAAAGAGAAGGGACTTTCTCAGGGCTGCACAGGGACTCATAACCGGGGCCACAGAGACAACACCAATGCTCAAGGCCAAGTAGATGTTTCCTCAAGAAACATTAACCTTTCACAGACGGAAGCGCTGGGTCCAAAGTAGCAGCCCCCAAACCACACCTAACAATTTAGGCTGGACTCAGCCAGTGGGCATCAGGTCCAAGATCCAGGTCTTGAGGGGAAAACTGATGAGTATCTGACTCACTTCACCTGTGGATTCTCTGGGGAGAGGGAAAGTCATGGATACTCCTAGAAATGAACACAAGGAATATCCAGAGATGGGATTCACAAAGGCAGCTCGGCACTTAGAACAAGCGCATGGAGGTGTAAAGAAGACGGCATGCCAGACCAGCCCCTTTGTCAGAGGTAGACATTAGGAGGACTGCAGCTATTAAGACAGTGGAAAGAGATTTTATAGATAGGATCAACCATTGCTCCCCAAGAAAATAAGGAGCTCCTCATGATTACATATGCAGTGCACCGGCTTCTTTATCTTGCCATTTGGCAGAATTTTCAGGCCCATGTATTCTTTGCATTAGATATTTAAAAACCAAACCCAATGTAACATATTAGAAGAGGAATTCTATGTTTTATGACTGTAAATCTCTCTTCTTGGTATGTCACTAAGCCATTCCCTCAATTTTCTTTGCCGCGCTCCATCTCTTCTCCCCTTCTTCCTACAGTCTTTCCTGAGGTCTTTAATACAACTCGAGGACACTAGAGCTTAGAAACGACTCCACAACATGGCTGACAGTCCCACTTGCCATCGTCACTGCCAGCAGTAGAGGGTCCATGAACCAGTCTGACTGATTCAGCGGCACCTTGTATTAACAGCATGGCGCAAGCCCTAAGGCACAAGGCCTTAGGTATAAGTCCAAGTCTTATGCTAAAATGAGTGCTGAACTTTTAAAGATCTAGTTGAATCTGTTAGCGTTAGTTGTTTGGTTGTTTTTAACTTGGGGGGAAAAAAAAAAAAAGAATTCCCAGATCTTTTTGCAGCTGCAGGACTGAAAAAAAAAAAACAAAAACACCACCAAACCCAACAACAACAACAAAAAAAAAAACCAACCAAAAAACAGCATGCAAACTTACAGGCTCAAATTCAAACCTTAGGACCACTCTGCTATATTCACTTGCACTACTCCGCTCTGCTCTGGTGAAACCCCACCTGGAGTACTGCATCCAGCTCCAGGGTCCCCAGTACAGGAAAGACCTGTTGGAGTAGGTCCAGAGGAGGGCCACAAAGATGAGGTCAGAGGAAAGGAACACCTCTTCTATAAGGAAAGGCTGAGAGAGTTGGGGTTGTTCAACCTGGAGAAGAGAAGGCTCCAGGGAGACTTTATTGCAGCCTTTCAATATATAAAGGGAGTTAATAAGAAAGACGGAGAGAGATGTTTTACCAGGATGGTGACAGGAAAAAGGGCAGTGGTTTTAAACTAAAAATGGGTAGTAGGTTTAGATTAGATATAAGGAATTTTTACAATACAAATACAAACCTTTATAATGAAGGTGGTGAGACAGTGGAACAGGTTGCCCAGAGAAGTTGTGGATGCCCCAAGCCTGAAAGTATTCGACGTCAGGTTGGACGCAGCTTGATCTAGTGAAAGACGTCCCATGGCAGAGGGGTTGGACTAGATGATCTGTAAAGGTCCCTTCCAACCCCAACCATTCTGCGATTCTATGAGGAGCTTGTAGGAGCCTACCTTTGGAAGGTGAAGAAGTCAGCTGGTTGATTAAACCACAAGGAAAGATACCTTCTACATTCCAGTGGCAGAAGATCAATGACAGGTATTGGAAATGACCTTACCCCTGGTACAGAGCAGTCAGCGTCCTCATTGACTTCACAGGGATAACATTTTGGGAGGAGAACATAGAATACACCTGCATAATCACACAAAAAGGCCAAGAAAACTTAACAAAATGCTCACACGGCAGACAAAACATGACAGACTGCTACCCAACCACCACCCCACAGACTTCTCTCTCCATTCTTAATCTTTTTAAATACCAGCAACCCACCATGTACTGCAACTCTCCAAAATCCAAATAGGTCATCCTTTAATCAAGATCATCCATTTTTAAAAGGTAGAATTTTAGTGTCATTTAATCACAGTTCAGCAGACTTGTCGAATTCTTCGAAGTGGAAGCCAGAGTGTTTGCATCTTTTCCCTGAAAATATTTTTTAAAACTTTAAATAAAGAAAAGGGAGACCAGATTTCATATCTCCCACTGAGGAGAGATTTTTAAGATCAGCAGCGATCTGTGCTGTACAGCGGCTACCCGGCCAGCCTGTCCGTAGATGGGTACCAGTTAGTCAGACAGCAAACAAATAGTTCTCAACCAGCCAAAACATGCCTTGCCTCTTGCCCTAGCCAGAAGTGCAGAATCACAGGAAAATGGGGTCATTAGGGTCAGGGAGTTGGGAATACATAAACAGGGAAGGTTACAATGAAGGAGAAAGGTGTAGACAAATAGGATACAAATCCCTAAGAAGTCAAGATTTCTTAAATTTTGCTGCTTATTTAACATCTTGGCTTAAAAATAAGCCTTTTAAAAAGTCAATTTAAGGTCATAGCACACTTACGCTGAGTTCTGAATATCCTTTTAGAATACAGCCAAGCAATTAAAGTAAAAGAATGAATAAAGCCCTACGTGTTTCCTACAATGTTCTAAATGTAGACTACTGAGCAAGTATAAGCCACTAGCGAATGCCCAGAAAACAGTTTACAAAGGTGTTCAGCCAGTTTTTGACAAGAGCACTCTGTTCACGTCTCCACAGAATATTTCTTTTTTTTTTTCTGTTTATTCACCTGGTTCAATGTAATGACTAGCTTATTCAAACTGAAAGAGGCTTTGGGGACTGCAAAAGCGCGGAAATTGCTTTTGCCCTCCACATCTGCAAATAGGAACTAGTTGTGAGGAGCTAAGCTCTATGGTTTCTGAAACACTGAGGAACACAGTGACCAGAAGAGTGGGGGCGGGGGAAATAAATAATCAATCAATTAATTATTTTTTGAGAGATAAATCTTGCTTTGTTTAAATTGAATCCATGTAAATGTCAAGTATGTTTAGACAAGCTTACTTTCCGTGAATCCAAAACACCCAAGGTAGCTTTATTTGAATGACAAATTTTAAGTGCTGAGGGATTTGTGCGTTAATTGAATTCCAGCTTCCATGAAGCTATACTGGAATGAATTGAGAAACAAAACCTGACACTTATCTTATTCTCTTCCTGAAAAACTGATAAAAGCAAGGACTCTAAAACATTAACCTGACTGGGCTGATTAAACGTGCACAGCCATAGCACACATTTCTGGATAGCAAAAATAGGCTTAAAGGGCAATATACACAATATTTGCTTAGAGTATACTGGTTACCAGCCCATAAGAATCTGACATAGTTTAAATAAGGGTTTCTTATTTGTTCATTTAAATGT
Organism: Rissa tridactyla; assembly: GCF_028500815.1. Lineage (NCBI taxonomy): Eukaryota > Metazoa > Chordata > Aves > Charadriiformes > Laridae > Rissa > Rissa tridactyla. The sequence continues at coordinate 142,288,284 of NC_071466.1, forward strand.
ATTTAAGCACATCATTTACAGCGCTACAATTTGCATCAGTTGATCTCAGAAACGTTGCCGTTCTGACCCCTGCTCTTTTCCCAGCACGGGGACCTGCTGTCCATTCATCAGCTCAGCTCCTTCGACAACCCCACGCAGTTTTTCTGTCTTTCCTCCCTGCCCCTCTGCCTCGCTGCCCATTGCAGCAAGCCACCCAGGCTGATGCTGCAGAGCTTGTCCTCTGGCCTCAGGCGCATCGCGTCCCGGTCCACAGCACCACACGGCCAGCTGGGAGCTGCCCTCAGCTGAAGGCTCACTGGCAGATCTTGCTGTTGTGAAACCCCGATGTGACCGACAGCAGCAGGCTCCAACAGGGAGCAAGCGGCCTGGGAGCAAACTGGGACAAAAAGAGAAGACATTGGAAAGAGGAACCAGTCAGGGGACACAGGTAGTGGCCTGGCTGCAGTTCTTACACTGCTTCAGCAGAGCTCTCTGTGCAATGCAAGCCGGATAACGTCTTTCTTATTCTTTCCTTCCCCATTCTGCTTCAGAGTAAGCCTCACCTGATTACTGAAGTACAGGGAAAACCTGTTCTACTGCCAGCAACAAGGCCTCCACCAGGGAACATGGCGTAAGCCACCAGTGAGCGTCTGGGAGCAGAGTAGGAGGAGGAGGAGAAAGGGGTGGAGAAAGAGACCTTCAGACCTAGGAAAAAAGAGGAGGAAGTGAGAGTCTAATCAACCACATCTAACACTATTCCCCCCTAGCAATAGAGTCCTTCCCCAGCCCACCAAGACGTGCCTTCCTCAGGTACCCCCTTTAATTTTGAGGTGTCCTTGCATTCAACAGGGTGCAGCCCCCTTTACCTTGGAAGCAACTTTCCGTACTTCCAACATCCTTCTTGAGGTCAACGAGTTTCTGACTATCCATAAGCCTATCATTCCCACCACCTGGAAAAGAAGCATAGCAGAGGTTCAGTTGAAAACTCCCCTCTCTGAAAATCTTCCCCATCTTTTTATGCTCTACTAGTGCCAGGAAAGACACAGTGAGATCAGACAGCAAGAACTGAAGCAGCAGAGAAAAGCACCTGGGGATATTTAAAAAAATAAGTTCAAAGGTCACAGCTAGCTACTATGCCTGGAAGAAAAAGACAACCAAGAGTGGGAAGGGGGAGCGGGATGCTGCAAAACAGAACAGTTGACTATATCTAATGAACATCCCTAGGGCTATCCAGGGCTAAGCACAGACCATGGGAGCTGCAGTCAAGACCAGTTTTGCCATTACCTACAGCACCTTGGCTTCAGCCACCAGAGCTTCACTCCAACACATACAGGTCCTCCACCTGTTATGACCACAGGGTGCACACAAAGATCAGGTTCACAGAGTCAATATCGTAATCCACCCAGACCTCCTGCTCCTGGGCACAGGCCAGCACCCAACACAGACCCCTGGCATTGAGGTAACTCTTGGTGGTGCCGCACTAGGGCTGCAGGCGCAAATAGGTGCTCTGGTAGTATGGACCGATTGTCCCCAGTTCATACACAGGATCCTCATTTGCAAATTTCTCCTGAAAAGGAAATAAAGACAGACGCAGAGCTATTCAGACAGAGCTCCATGATTTCGGGCGAAATGTGCGTACCTTCAGCCCTTTCCTAGTAGCACCAGCGTGGCTCAGCCATAACACAGCACTTCTGATGCTGCAGAGGTTGCCTTTCAGTTTAAGTAGCAGTCTTTGCTGAGGTGTAGATCAGTTACTCCCAAAAGACTACAGGGCAGCACTACAAGACTCCAGTACAACACAGATCTCAGAGCAGTTAGACCACACTACAGTTAGACCACCACACGTGGATAAAAATCCGAAATTAAGAGTGAGATTCATCTTGGCCACCTTTAAGCATATTCACGGAATCACGGAATCTTCAGAGTTGGAAGGGACCTCTAGAGATCATCTAGTCCAATTCCCCTGCTGAAGCAGGATTGCCTAAAGCACATCCCTCAGGGCTGCATCCAGGCGGGTCTTGAAAGTCCCCAGAGAAGGGGACTCCACAACCTCCCCAGGCAGCCTGTTCCAGTGCTCTGTCACCCTCACTGTAAAGAAGTTTTTCCGTGTATTTGAACGGAACTTCCTATGTTCTAGCTTGTGCCCATTGCCCCTTGTCCTGTCGCTGGGAACCATTGAAAAGAGCCTGGCTCCGTCCTCCTTAAACCCACCCTTTAGATACTTGTAAACATTAATCAGGTCCCCCCTCAACCTTCTCTTCTCCAGGCTAAAGAGTCCCAGCTCTTTCAGCCTTTCCTCATAAGGGAGGTGCTCCAGTCCCATAATCACCTTGGTTGCCCTATGCTGGACTCGCTCCAGTAGTTCCCTGTCTCTCTTGAACTGGGGAGCCCAAAACTGGACGCAATATTCCAGTTGTGGCCTCACCAGTGCAGAGTAGAGGGGGAGAATGACCTCCCTCGACCTACTGGCCACAGTCTTCCCTATGCAGCCCAGGATGCCATTGGCCTTCTTGGCGACAAGGGCACACTGCTGGCTCATGGATAATTTGCTGTCTACCAGGACCGCCAGGTCCTTCTCCTCAGAGCTGCTTCCCAGCATGTCCGCCCCTAACCTATACTGGTGTTTGGCATTCTTCCTTCCCAGGTGCAGGACCCTACACTTGCTTTTGTTGAACCTCATTTGGTTCTTCTCTGCCCAGCTCTCCAGCCTGTCCAGGTCACGCTGGATGGCAGCATGGCCCTCTGGAGTGTCGGCCACCCCTCCCAGCTTGGCATCATCAGCAAACTTGCTGAGGATACACTCTGTCCCCTCATCTAGGTCATTAATGAATATATTGAACAAAATTGGTCCAAGTATTGACCCCTGAGGGACACCGCTGGTTACAGGCCTCCAACTGGACTCTGTGCCGCTGATCACAACCTTATTCATCGCAGATAATCCTTTAGGTTGCCTTTACAATTAGTGGGGAGAGACACACACAGACATTTCTAGGGATCAGGGCCAGCCAGCATGGGTTTAGGAAAGGGAAGTCCTGCTTAACCAACCTGATCTCTTTCTGTGACCATGTGACCCACCTTCTGGGTGCGGGGAAGGCTGTGGACATTGTCTATCTGGACTTTGGTAAGGCCTTTGACACCTTCCCCCACAGCATTCTCCTGCAGAAGCTGGTGAATCATGGCATAGACAAGTGTACTCTTCGCTGGGTAAAAAACTGGCTGGATGGCCGTGCCCAGAGAGTTGTGATTAATGGGGTGAAATCCTCTTGGCGGCCGGTCACCAGTGGTGTCCCTCAGGGCTCAGTTTTGGGGCCGGTTTTTGTTTAATATCTTTATCAATGATCTGGATGAGGGGATTGAGTGCACCCTCGGTAAGTTTGCAGACGACACCAAACCAGGTGGGAGTGTTGATCTGCTTGAGCGTAGGAAGGCTCTACAGAGGGACCTGGACAGGCTGGATCCATGGGACAAGGCCAACTGTATGAGGTTTAATAAGGCCAAGTGCCGGGTCCTGCATTTTGGTCACAACAACCCCAAGCAACGCTACAGGCTTGGGGAAGAGTGGCTGGAAAGCTGCCCGGCAGAAAAGGACCTGGGGGTGCTGGTGGAGCCAGCTTAACATGAGCCAGCAGTGTGCCCAGGTGGCCAAGAAGGCCAACAGCATTCTGGCTTGAATCAGGAACAGCGTGGCCAGCAGGAGCAGGGAAGTGATCGTGCCTCTGTACTCGGCACTGGTGAGGCCTCACCTCGAGTACTGTGTTCAGTTCTGGGCCCCTCTGTACAAGAGGGACATTGAAGTGCTGGAGCGGGTCCAGAGGAGAGCTACCAGGCTGGGGAGGGGTCTGGAGACCAGGTCATATGAGGAGAGGCTGAGGGAGCTGGGCATGTTTAGCTTGGAGAAGAGGAGGCTGAGGGGAGACCTCATTGCCCTCTACAACTACCTGAAAGGAGGTTGCAGAGAGGTGGGTGTTGGCCTCTTCTCCCAGGTGAATGACAGGACCAGAGGAAATGGTCTGAAGTTGTGGCAGGGGAGGTTTAGGTTAGACATTAGGAAGAATTACTTTACTGAAAGAGTGGTCAGGCACTGGAACAGCCTGCCCAGGGAGGTGGTTGAGTCACCATCCCTAGAGGTGTTTAAGAAACGTCTAGATGTGGCACTTCAGGGCATGCTCTAGTGGCAGAGATTGTAGGGGTTTTTTTGGTGTTTGGGTTTTTTTTGTGTGTGTGTGTATGGTTGCACTTGATGATCTCAAAGGTCTTTTCCAACCATGAAGATTCTGTGATTCTGTGAGATGACTCAGGTCTGAAGTTAACCCTCCAGATCCAGTCAGACACACAGCATCCAGTGGTGGCTTATCTTTCACCATTAGTTCCACAGGGAACACAAAGTGACTAGCCCAGACAGAAATGCATATATTATATGCTTCCAAAATAAGTTACATCTTTCCTCCATGACATCTAATATTAATTTTATGTTAAATGTAATACAATAATACGTTACAGCATATATAGCAACAGATAAATATCTGCAGCACATTGGTACAAATTCTTTTCATGCTGACACCAACCATCAGCTGCTTTGAACTAGGAAGAAATGGCTCCTGAGGGGATTAATGCCTAAATGTCCCTTTATTTATTTACGTATTCTTTTCAATTTCTTCCACATTTTGTGGTATTAGCTATTTTCAGAGGCAGCATACTGCCATTGTTACAGACCAGCAAGATCTGAGAAGTCCTACACTCTGCATTTAGCTACGTAAGTTACTAGCATACCAATATGAAAATTTAGCCGGCTGGGTTATGGGACACATAAAACAAAGATATCAGCAACTTCATGAGCACCCATAACTGGAAGTCTTCAAATAAGCCATTTCTATGTACACACTGGCAGCCTGAGAAATAGACTCTGGATTTACCCATAGATATGGCTGGAATCCAACAAGACTAGCTTGCTTTTTCAACTACACAGAGCCAATTCTTGTGCGATAGAACTTTAGCAGCCTGTGGATACGATCTGCAGAAAAAACGCCTAAGAAGCCCATGCACAAGTTCAACAAAGAAAATCTTAGGATGTGCCTGAGAGGAGACAGTTACCCTCAGAGCTGAGCAATGCGTTTTCCTAGCCACCTAGAAACGGGGACAAGGCTCCAAACAGGCAAAAAGCATCTCCAGTGAGATGAAGGAGACTTTTCAAGTCTGGTTCATTCTCTCATGTCCTTGTCCCTTCGTAGGACAAGAGGGAACTCTGGGTGACCCTCCAGTAGATTACTACTTCACGATTCAAAAAAATCCTACAGTCCAACAGACAGCTTGCCAGCCTGGATAGGTCAGCCCCTGCCCACTGCAGACACACATAAAAGTTCTGCTTCATCCTTTAGTTTGGACGAGAAATAATGGAAAACAAAGGCATCTCATAGTTACTCACCTTCAGCTCCACTAGAAGAAAAAACAAAGCAAACAGATTTCCCATTAGCTCCTTGAAACCTTTTTTCGTAAAATCACTGGATGGCAAAAGGACTCGGGACCGGTCACTGTAGCCATCGAACCCTCATAGTCATGAGGATTCAGCTCACCTTTCACAAACCTCGAGAGGATTAAAAACATCCAGTTAAGTACCATTTCCCCAAAATTTGCTGCCACTGTTGTTTACATTCCATCAGCCTGCAGAAGATACCAGACATACACATCTGGAAGGTCAGCTCAAAATGCTTTCTTTCATTTTGCTGGCAGGGACTCCACGGATTTTTGTGCAGATCTCAAACTATTTTCTAGGGACTCACTTGATTTCATGGAGTGGTTCTTCGGGTCAAAAGGAAGGAGCTGAGCTGGAGCACAGTAGTGTAAGGTCAGGGGCTGGCAGTCCTTCGAAGTCATCCAGCTGCAGCTTAGAATGGAGTCTGAGGTGGGTTATCTCCAGGGGTAAGTCTAAAGAAAGGATCTGAGGCTTTACCTGTGTTTGATTATGAATTCCTGCTACTGCTCAGGAATGCTGGATTTGTAGATCCCAAAGGCAAGATCAAGAGCAGAGAGCTGCACCCCTACGTAAGCCCAATCTAAGTCTCCTGTTAACATTTCCTCATGCTATCCTCCCCACATTTTCTCCTTTACGTTCCTCACATCATCATTCGATGGAACGAAAATGCTGTTCAGAGTGACAATTTGAGACTGTACTGCAATGGAAAAAAGCAAACAAAATGCTTGCGAGAAGAGAGTTAGCCCGCTCCACCCCTACCCAGCCTGTCCTCCAAAATTGGAGTTGTCCTTTCAGGGCATTGCCAAGGCATCGTGCTTTCATTCTCAGATCTGAGAGCATAACAGTCCTGAGGATACAGACTAAGAAGAAATACACAAAAAGAACATGAGAATATGAGCCTAAGAGAAATGCTGAAGAAGGAAGGGAGGTGCATATAGTCCCTAAGACATGAACTTATTAACGGTCTGAAGGAGATGAGAGACTGGATTTGTTTGCAGGTGAAGAACCCTTTACCTTATCTTTCAAAACGTGGTAACAATTCAACAAATAGTACCAGTTTTGTCTTACAAAATGCACAATAGGCATAGGGCCTTGCAAAAAGACATTACTCAAATATTTATTTCAATAATTATATTTTTCCACCTTCATGGGAAAGAGCGTGGGTGTGTCACTTTCCAGTAACTAAAATTAAGCCCTGCCTTCAGTGTAGCTGGAGTTTTTGTTACTGGAGAAGATATTCTGAATAGGCCAGGCATTACTGCAGCACCAGTCAGTGTGAGAAAACATACAAACAAAAAAAAAAACCAACCCCCCCAAGATGCCCAGTGCCCCCCAGTGATATACCAACTACAAATAGAAAAGCAGAATTTTCTGGATTTGATGAAACAAGGAAGAGGTCTTTCAGGCAAAGATTATTTGAGCAGCTTGGATGCAACTAAGTAGTATAAGATGATGGTCTCTGATAGGTGACAGGCAGCTGCCAGGTGAGCTTCCACCATTTCTAAAACAGGCAAGAGCGCACCACAGCGTTGGGAATCCAGGGCAATAAAGGTGGTGAGTTCAATAAAATGTTCTCGACCAGTCCTTGTTGAACTTCATGTGGAGATACCCAAGATGATGTTTCTTGGAGGCCACCTAAGGCTGGTGCTTATAAACCTAACAAGTCAGCATCAGGGTAACTGTGGAGTAGGTTGGTACAATTGTTTTAGAAACAAGCCTGAAGTAACAGCAGAGGTATGAACTGTAAATCAAATGTGATTTCTTTACTAAAATCCAGGGCCAAGGTAATTCTGCTCATAACCATGCTGATGACAAGGCTTTACACGGGACAGTAAGCAGGCTTCTGGCACTGCTTGTAATTGCAGATTACTGCAGAACTGCTGCGTTTTCAAAAGGCGATATAGCAGCCTGAGAGCATGCACATTTGTGAAGAGTCCCTTTCATATAGGAACTCAGTTAGCACTAAAGCATCTCTACACTCACCTGCAGGGAGCCTGGGACGAGGCTCCACTGGCGGCCAGTTTGGCCAAGGAACGCACGCTGCTCTGCAACATTTCAAGAACCTCCCCATGGAGCAAAGCCCCGATCGTAACGCCCTGGTACAGAAAGCTGGTGGCTGCTTTCACTGCTGAAGTAGCTCCAGCCACCAGGAAAGTGAAGCACTGCAACAGTCTTCTGATTGCCACCGAGCAGCATGCAGTTCTTGCCCTCAGACTCCACCGTGTGGGTAAGTAGTAGGGCTCCTCCACAGTGGCAGAGAACCCACGTGGACCTCCTCCGTAGTTTAGTCATGCTGGCAGCACCACCCCACAGGTCCTGGCAAGATAAGTGAAAATTGGAACAGAGCGGTTTAGTAGCATTAATGCTTTAAAAAGAGAAGCATCTGTGTTTAAAAAAGGAAAAGGAAATTCAGAAGTCAACCAAGTTCTTCACTAAGTGGTGGCCTGGCACCAACGTGACTGCAGCAGTCTGTCAGGGCCTAGAGGACACCTGCAGCTCTGACTGTCCCTACCCAGTCCCCCTAGGGCCTTCCCCACCTGCCCACAGCCCAGGACCCCATCTCAGCCCCCCCAGGTCCATCAGCCCCTGCCCCAGTGATGCCGCAGAAGGGCCGGTCTCTGGCTCTCACAAGCCTGCCCAGGCCCTATTGACCTCATGCCACAGGCTGGCTTCCCACCCAGGCCTTGGACCTGCCTCATTAATTCTCAGTGCCAAAGGGACTCAGCGAGGTTTGTGGACTCCAGCATTAGGATCTAGGAATACGGAGAAAGTGGCCCAGGAAACTGAGGCAACAGGTGCTTGGGGACCTGCCCTACAGAGGTACGCCCAGCACACAGTTAAGAGGAACAAGCACTAAAAGTACCCCATCTCTCAAAGGGTCCTGCTCTTACCTCTGAATTTCAATCAGAAGAGGCCCTTACCTGCTCCCTGGGACATTGGGGTTGTTTCTCTGTCATCCAGTAACAATGCTGCGGAAACAAAGTCTCCGTAGAGGTACCGCACCTGGGTCATCCTTTCTGCCTGCCTTCATCCTTCATCAACCACCGTGCCTCCAAACTGCGAGGGCTGGAAAGAGACAGAGGCAATGCGGAGCCAGGCGAGAGGAAAACAAGCATCCCCAACGGGCATCTGTCCACATGCCCTACGGTCCTTGGCCTTCGGTGACCCCTGAAGGCAAAAATCAGTGGCTAAGCAGAGCGAGAGGAGGAGGCGACCACTATCTCTCTCCTCTATTTCTACCTTACAACGAACAGGAAAGAAAGCGTGAAACTGAGGGGGAAAATTGTGTCTACCCAACTAGTTTCATCGAAAGGTTTCTCAGCGCAACACTGCTACTGGCTTTTCAAAACTCCCGCCACAACCCCTCCAAAAGTCATACTAAATCACAAAAAAGTCCAGCCTCTGCCCCCCTTAATCCCTTTGACTCCACTATCCATGGGAAAAACCTCATAATTGGTCTTTCTGGTTCCCTTATCACATTATAACCACTTCCCCATACCCACCAGGCATCTATCCCACCCCCAGTCCTCCTCATGGACAAGGCATAATCACTCAAACCAAGCTGATTACAGCCTCCTTCCCCGCCTCTTTCATGTTTCCTTTGCTACTTATTTGTAGCCTTTGCTACTTTTTTTTGTCATCAGACCCTTCATCCAACATCCATCCAAAGCTGTAAAGTAGTTCAGGTAGGAAAAATTCCTGAATCTTACCGCGTAGGTGTTCACAGCAGACCAAGCTGTCTAAAACTCACCAGCCCGAACTCTGTAAAACAGCTTCTGTGCTGTCGCTGCTACTCCCCGTGAGCCTGCTGTAGCAGAGAATCACGGCTATCAGATTTGCTAGCTCATTTACGCAAGACTTAACAGAGAGCTCAAAAGTACTGCGTATGCCTCGCCGAGGAAATACACGCTTACAAGACACACGCAGCTCAACGTCCTGGGACCCTTCCCAGATGATACCTTGATTTGAGGGAAATCAGACTGCCATAAGGAAATCAACTCGATCTGAACTTTTACAGCTGCAACTTCTCAAGCGTGTCAGTTTGATCCTGGTGATGTTCACATTTTTGTTAGTAAGTGGTATGTCCTGCGTGGTATATGCGAGACAGATTGAAATCTTTCCAGATGCTAATCACTTCAACCCAGACAGCAAGATAACAGAGGAGGAAAAGAGTAGCGCGGCCTGTAGCTCAGCACCTGCGCCAACAAGGCTTTTAGCCAGAGGAAAGCAGTTACTGGAATGAGGCAGTTCAAAGGGGAGACTGCAAAACAATGTGCAGCAGAGTTGAGACAGAACAATGGAAACAATTCTCCCCTGCTCTGAGTGACTGACCATTTCCTGAAGATTATCTCCAGATTTAAATTTTGGAGGACCTACTGCTTGCTGAGATTAAGAGAGTAAAAGCCAAATGCTGTTTGATTGGTGCATGCGGGTTAATTCCCATTCATCTGCATGTTGGTAGGTGTTACAGGAGCCTGGAAGCTCCAGGATTCCAACTAATGTTGTTTGAGCCCCTTGCTCTCCAAGCTGAATGTACCCTTGCATCTAGTCTATTATTTCCTTTGATTTTTTGCTTTGCTTTTTGTTTGTTTAAGTTTTCTTGCATGCTTCCACAGCAAATGTAACTGTGTACTGCCAGTTTTGCAGCTTTCCAGTCACAAATGTTTGGAAATCGAGATGTTGGAGTTAATAACCAGGGAGGTCCTCTTTCAACACACTTTACCCACAGCTAATGAACTGAGGAACACAATTTTCAGAAATAAATGCTATTTCTGTGTTTTGATCAGCCCATACCAGCATGTTCTGCTTTTCCCTGCCCTTAGGTATATGGAGGGTGATTTCTGGGAGGTATCCCAAGCACCATGGGAAGTGTTCAGGAGAGCTCAGAGCCCCACTGCAAGGCTGACAGACGCTTTGAAGCCCCCACCGGCTGTTGTACGGGCACAATCGCTTGAAGGAAGTAACACATGATCACGTGAATACCGTCATTCTGAAAGAATTATTTCTCTTCCCTGGGTGTTTGAAAACATGCGCCGCCCTGCCATCATCTGCTTGTCCTTTTTCTTGTGGACAAGCCTATACGGAAAAATACTTCAGCTTACTAATTTATGAGATAACGTGCTGTCCAGCCTGCAGATCTTATCCCAGGTGAAGAAGCAAGAGTTGCCTACCTGCAATTCGCAGGCAACACCTGCTGCTGAAGAGCTCTATAGTACAACAGGTCAGCTCTGCCAACCTTACCCCTCTGGGCAATAAAGGGCCATTTTCCTGTACGGGCTGCCAAGACCATGGAAAAAGTGGTTGCCCTGCTGCGTTGTGTCCACATCAGCTACAGATCTCTGTGAGCGCACAGAGCCATCGCAGACATAAAAAGGACTCAGTGCAGCCCCCTGACTTCTGGCCCTGATACACACTCTGGCCCCCTGACTTCTGGCCCCGTGCTATGTCAGGAGTTTCAAAGATGTTTCACCATCACCTCAACGTGTTAAAAAACCTCCCAAACAGCCTCAAAATTCCTGAGATATGCTAAAATATAGGCTTAAAAATAATAAATGCTTAGCTCCTTTTCACAGTATGTAAAGTTCACGTATTTCAGATTTTCCTCTAAAGCCACAAGGGCCGGAAATGCATTTCTTTTCCGGTAAAAACTGAGATTCTCAGGGGAAAACCAGATGACAGCCCATATCGTGGAGTTCATGAAGCTGGAGGACTCGGCAGTGGCAAGGTGACAGGCTCCAGTCAGATGACAGCAAGAGGTGAGCGGCCAGCCGGAGTTAAGTAGGCGCCGTTCATAATGTACACAATACTGCTGCTTTTAGCACAGTTCTAAAGGACAGCAGCAATTCTTGTGAGGGCCCAGCATCCAGCTTAGCACGTTTCGCGCCCTCCTTCCTCCACAGGATGCCCAGAAGTTTCTCCTTCCTCTCCTCTTTGATCTAGAAATTCAAGGTTTCCCCCGTTGAGAGGATGTTTAGCTTTGCTATAGGTAAAAGTTTAGCTAAAACCATAGTTCCATCAATATTAGTAGCAGCATGGGGCACTGCCAAATCACTTGTAATTATGCACGTGATCCAGATAAAGTGTGAGTTGCAATTCTGTTGAACAAACCTAGGTGTTTCCCTGACCCGTGGGACTGCAGATGGTGCCTCATAAAGTATGAACCCTGCTAGAAAAGTTTCCTCTATCAAGAAGAGAAGAAAAAGACCTTGAACCTGCAGGACAAGTTTGCATGTATTCCACTCTGTGCTGAAGGGCCACAAAGTTTATAATCTAATTATTCAGTACGTAGGATTTACTGTCACGTGAAATCAATCTGGTACCCAAGTGGAGCTTGGAAACTCCATTTTTAAACCAGCACCCCACAATGGAAGAATCCCTTCTCCATGCTCAAGACAAGTGGATTTCAGGCTCTCCCTGCTAGCCCTTAGAGGTCTGTGCATTCTGGTGTGGGGATTACTAAAGGTCACTAAAACACAGGCCTGCTGTTTGCGCACATGTATTTTTGCAATATAAAATTCGCATTCTTACTGAGAATGTGCGGGAAGGCAAAACTTATTTTTAAAAGAAAAAAAAAAATAAAGCTTGCAAAAAGCTATACAAGACCTTCTCTTCACTCATCAGCTGCTTCCACCTGATCACAGAATCATAGAATCGGTTTGGTTGGAAGAGACCTTTAAGATCATCAAGTCCAACCGTTAACTTAACACTGCCAAGTTACCACAAAACCATGTCCCTCAGCACTACATCTACATATCTTTTAAATACCTCTGAGGATGGTGACTCTACTGCTTCCCTGGGCAGCCTGTTCCAATGCTTTTAATTCAAGACTTTGCCTGAAACTAACTATTGATAATTTTACAGTTTAATTTTTGTTAGGATTTAGGGACTACAAAGGCATAATCAGATATTGCAGACAATAGATTTGGAAGACAGACAAATTTGAAGGCAAAGCACTTGTCTGCCTCAAAGCAAAATGAGATCAGCTGCAGACAAATAATGGGTTGGGACACTGAATCAATCAGCAAGAACAAAAGATGTTTTGAAGTCAGGGAATCACATCAGATAATAAAAAGGGAGCACTTTACTACAGAATTTCTTTACTGGGCTTTTATAATCCTCTTTCTCCTTGTCTACAGCCTAAGCAAAATACCTAGCACTCAGCACCTCTGCCCAGAGCTGGCTCCACTCAAATTCTCAAGTGTGGATAACCAGGAACCACCCGTCAGTTTGCTCCCTAAGAAACATCTACTTTCTGGAGTGAAGGAATGTGACCAATATAGTTGTGCCCTACAGGCAAACATGCCCTCTTTACACGAGGGCTGAGCAGTTATTGTTGCAGAAGGGATTGCCTAGTGAGATCCAATAATCATGGCTGCTATCTCTGCTTTTGAGCAAACTTGGGGTTCAGTCTGCCTGTGGAATAACTGTAGGGTGTGTTTGCGCACATGCAGACCATGCAAAACATGTTCCTGAGATAAGATACTTCAGGCCACAACTGACTGGCAAATCCAGGTAACTACAAGCAAATCTGTAGTACATCTTATTAAAGCTAGTTCTCTTCATTACAACAAGCTGTTTTCAGTTGCAGTCATCAATCCTGGGTGACATTTTCCAGGGCACGCATCTTCCTCGCTCCAAATTTTTGGAAGCTTCTGCCAAAAGGCGCACCCTTTCCCGAGGACGAAGATTAGGAACTGTATGTTGAATTTTAACATAAAAATTTTCTGATGATTCTTCCTTATAACTCATTCACATAGGAACCGCAGCTTAGAAATGAGCACAGGCTCAATCAGAACGTGTTAACGCTTAACAGCTTGCTGAAGCCTCTCCGCCAGCGCTGACTAACCCACTACGTGTACCATCGCCACACAGCAACTTAACAAATTCCTTTTCAGTGCTCCAGAAGTGAGGACAGACGTAGCATCAACAGCAAGAAAGCAAATGCTTGTGCTGAGCAAGGTGTTGGCCTTGCCTGCTCTGAATGCTCACTCACCTCTCTGCATCACCATGCAGAGAGCACATGAAAGGCAAACGTCAGACTCAACCTCAGAAGTGTCAAAAGCACCGCCCTGAGGCACACAAAGCGAATTAGTGGAGGACAGGCTGAAAGCAGGGATTGCAAAAGGCCAGACTAGGCCACAGAAGTAGGTAAGAACCATAAACTGTGGGACTGGAAATTAAAGAGAAAGCAGGGGAAATCACTGGGAAGTTTAGATACGTCCAGAAGCCTCTTGGCTTCTTCAGGGAAAACCAGTCAAAGGTGGGGAACAAGGTAGGGCATGGGAGCGCGCTCAGCCTAGAAACCAGTGGGAACAGCAAAACCATCACTTGAAGAGGAACTGCCTGAATGTTCGGCTACTGCTTTTTGAGCATCTGCAGATGCACGAGAGTCCCACACGCAGTAGCTCAGAAAGATTTCTGCATCAAGGGTAACATACGTCACCAACACGCTCTTGTGTTACCCTCCCAAGCGGTAAGGAGTAGAATAACCCCTTCCGTCTTCAATTCTTATTTCTCTAGAATCCTAATGCCAAAATAACAGCCTGAGGAGAAGGAGAATGGGTCATGGGATTTTCACCTGCAGAAAACAGGAAGAGAACAACGTGTCTTGGAAGTCAACAACAATCTTTTTTTTTTTGTAGATCCCACTTACGATGATGAGCTAACAAAAATCTTGTCAGTGCATTGAGCTGGGAGTTCATCTGAATACCACCCTCCCTACTGAATACTACCCTCCCTACAACTAGTTGGTAAATGTTTGCAGCAGCTCTTTAAACCGCTTTGGGGGCCACGCTGTGGAAGATTCAGCTTGTTTACAGCATGGGCTTTTCCAACTAGATGTGCAATCCATTTTGTTAGCCTCTGATCCAAATTTTCTGTGCTGTCAGAAGGAGGTGTAAACAAGGAACATGCTAAGGGACCTTATTCTGTTTGAGTCTCTGTGCTTAGAATACGTATTTACACTGATGGGACAGCTTTGCTTCACTTCAAGGTGATTAGAAAGAAGAAAAACAAAACACCTTAAAAGCAAAGGCATTCCTACGTCTTGATCATTGTGAAAGTCTAGCACCATTTTTTTTAGATAAATCTGGGATGATGTTTCATGTCTCTGAATGGAGTACTTTGGAAAGACTGACATATAGCTTGTCTTTGTAAGCTGAAGTAATAGCCACTATAAAGTTGCCTTCATTGATTAATAATAGACTGCAGAAGAAAATAGTGGTTCAAACAATGGTTTTATCAAGCCTTGACTGACCTGAAGTCCTATAGTAATGAAATCTTCCTGGCTAGACAATAAAGGTTTGGTCTGAGAAACTGAATTCATGTTGTACTGAAAAGTGTCAGGCAGATATTGCTGTCAAATGTACCTCTCTCTACTGTAAAATAGGCTCTAACAGTGACAAAGACTTCAGAGTAACTGAAAGTGAAGATTGTCTAACATGCTTTCTTTTCAGCTTTGAAAAATATTTCCACTTAAGAGCATTAAGTTGTGGCCCAGAAAAGCTTTGCAGTAGCATTCTCTAGGTATCCGTAAAGCAATCTCTTCCCATAGATGTCGTTCAGATACGCTGCACACCATGAGATGAGTAATATCCGTCTTGATGGTCCAGCAATTCTAAATTCTGCAACATACCATCGTTTGGGATAGCAGTACTGACTTCTGGTGATTGCGTGGACAGAGAATATAAAAATTAGAGCTACCAGGGTTAAGCAGAAACTAATACCATTACCCGAGCCCTGTCTTGCCTAATCTCCATGAATTCCAAGAGATGGTGTGTACCAGCTAAGGAAAACTCTGTCAATATTGCTGTCAATATTGAGCTACTCTGTTCCTGAGAACAAAGGAAGACAATCTGCATTGTCTTTGGTCACAAGGAGGTCCACCTCAGGGATAAACATCTATGGAATAACTGGGGTAGCTTTGGGATTCACTTTGAAAACCATCTTAAATTAATCTCAGGCCGTACTATTGCTGAATGTAATAGAATTGACTTTTTCAACAGGGGGATGGTCTTAGATAACCTTACACTGATGATCAAAATACACCTGCAGAGATCATTCGTGGGAAACACAGGCTCTCTTGCTCAGATGGTCTGCCAAATGCTTGCCGCCCCTGCAGAGATGCATAGCCAGTGAATTTACTTGATTTACTGATGTTTAAGTTCTCAAGACATGTTAGCTTCCTAACACAAATGGTTTCATTCCCCTTGCTTGCTTAAGGCTGTTAGATAGTCCAGGCTTTGGCACAAAATGTTTCTTTTCCAAATCGAATGAAAGATTCACACAACAGCCATAACAGCTTTCAGTCCACAGACACCTATGTGAAGCCTGAAATTTGTTTTTGATCAAACTCCACGTATCAGGAAATGATGTGACTGGAGGATTAGTAGGCTCTAGTGCTCTTTTGTAGGTAAACATTGTTCTCTTCTTTCCACTACAGAAAGGGTAGGAAAGATTTCCAGACTCTTATCAGCAGACTGGTGCTGTTAATGTTCTGACTTCATTGACATCTAAAACTGTCTGAAGTATGACCAACCAAACTGTCACAAATATTCAAGCTGACAGATATCCCAAAGGACTGCTGTTTTCATTTCTGATGAACTTGGATCAGCTTGCAAGTCCCATCATCTGAAGTCTTTCGGATGGCTGAGAGAGAGGAAGGGTCCTTATGACTCTGAAAACCAAAACCCCAAGGTCTTGAAGGGGCTGTCTCTACAGTCTCTTTTCCCTAGAGAAGTGACAAGAGAACTCACGTAGAGATTGCTCATTCAGGTACCTGGTTCATCCAAGGAGTACGTACCATTTCTGATACTGCCTCCTTGTTCATTCAGAGTATCTCCTGTGGCTGTTTTTGCCATTATCTCAACTAGCAATACATGGCTCAGAGAACACCCTCTGACGGAAAAGGCAAAAGGAATCTCCCACGAGCAATCAACCCAAAGAGCTGATCTCCATGGACATAATTAGCAGGTGTGCAGCAACAAACACAAGATTTATTACACCAAAGAGAGTTTGATTCTCTAACCTATTAAGGAGGACATTCTAAGGGGACTTTAGAAAAATTCAGGCCTTCATCACTCACAGCAAGAAAATTTCTTCATCCTAGCATATGGAGTCAGAACTCCTCTTATTTCCTCCTTCTTTGGCTCCAAGCCTTACATTTCTTTTCTCTATGCAGTTGTAGATTCAACAGAAAGACCTTCACAAGTCTTCACCACCCCACTTGGCTATACCTTGATGGCATAGGCACTGTAAAAGTAAGAAACAGAGGTAAAGGTTCTCAGCACCTTGAAAGGGAGTAACAACCTTTCTTCTTCCTCCACCACCAGGCAATTTGGGAATGAGAGGCCATGGCTACCACACTCGATGCTGAGTTTAGTGTTGCTGGGCCACAGGAGGGACACCAGTCTGTCGATCTTGTGCTCTAGTCCTATTAAGACAGATACCAAGATGATCAACGCAGCATGTTCTGTTCGTAACAAAACTTTAGGTTACAAGCATCAGCTTTTATCCTCTTAACTTCACCCTCTTGAGCATCTCAGACATTAGGTATGACTTTTGCAGTGCCTCTGCTAGATCTAGACCCTGCGATTTCATCTAAGTCATACACACACACATTGAATACATCTTCTAGCATGGAAGCTGTAAGGGCTTAGACCTGGCCTGTACTTGAAACTGCTACAGTATTCCAAAAAGCTTTGAAAGAGCTTTCTACGGAATTTCCTCTTCTGAGTACAGTACAATCACGTGAACAAAAGCAACAGCTTTTAAATTTGCATATGCAAAACAGCTCTAAGAAATACCGCTCCTATAGGCATGAAAATCTAAATAATAAAAACAAGGTAGAGAAAAGTACAGTTTAAAACTCTCTATGAGTAACTTGAAAACAGATTTGTGGCCTATCCAGACTATATAATCTAACAATTTTTTATGGGGGCATCGTGGTTATTAAATATTGCTACTTACAAGAAAGTATGGCTTTAGCTTCTACTCATGTAAACATACATACATGCGCATAAACTCCATTTGAGTTTCAGGAAATCGTTACTATTACTCACTTGCAAATCTATGCACCTCAGTTTCTAAACAACCGAAGGACTGACTTAGTTTCAATCTTTGTTTAAGAACAATCTGTAGCGGTTTTACAAATGGAAACTGATAAAATGGATTTTAAAATAGTGCTACTTGTAATTTCATAGGTTTTTTTTTTAATCTAAACATGCAGAGCAACCAATGTTCAGATGAAATTTATAATTTCCGTGTAACATAGATTAGCAGATCATGCCAGACAGCAGTACGAATTTTCAAAAATATTAGTTTGAGGGTTATGAAATTATTATTACTCATTACCCTAGATGAATAAAAACAGGAGACTCTGAAAATTGTCGTTTCGCTTCTTCAGTCTAACTCCTTCCCCCTCAAAAAAGGTAGTATGCATATCACAGTCAGAAAAATTGGCAAGTCATAACAGTCCAACGTTCTGCTCAAAGCACAGCCAACTTTACATGTAGACTGGGTCACTGATTAGCACTGTTGCTGTTTCTTCCTCCATTTTGTTCTGATTAATATGCTATATTTGGTCACCAAAGATGACAGTTGAAATCTTTCTTGGGGTTACAAGGAAGCAGTAGCTTCTGAAGCTTGGTTTTGAAAAGAAAAAAAGAAAAAAAGGTCGGCAGTATTAACTACATGCCAGCAGAGGGAAACACAACCTCAAGAAAACTAACTCATACTATCGTAGATGTTTTTTACCCATCGCATCCTTGGAAACTGACTGATTTACCCAGGGATAAATTAGACCCATTGAGAAGTGGTACAATATATTGCCTTGTATCTTGTATTTACTATGTATGCCGACAGAAATAAAGAAAAGTGATCTCCGCTTCGAGTTGCATCTGTTAATATAGGACTCAGACATCTTGGGCTTGACTTTTTTCAAGGTTGTTAAGTGCGTACTACTACTCTCCATGAAGTTAATGGGTCCAAAGTGCATTTGGCAAAATATGATCCAAATCCAGCACAGTTAGATGTTGGAATTCACATCTTACTCCTTGGAAGATGTCATTCAAACACCAGCCACTGCAGCAGTAGGTGCCTGCAACAAAATCACTTCTGGAAAAAAGAAACAGAATGAACAGACACGATCAGCAAACTCTAAAAGCACTTCCCACGCACTGGTTCAATGCGTCTCTGTCCTGAACACTGATGACCCCACACCCTTTCTACGAAAAAGAGAAGTGCAGTATTAGGCCAGGTTTTATCAGAAGTTCAACGACTGGAATACTGCTGCCTTAAGGAGGTGCGTTCAGACAGCATGTATCTAGAACATCGGGAGGGCTTCCAAAACCAATGAAGAAGGCAGGAACTGTAGAAAAAGCTTCCAAGAGTGGGACTGCATATGAGCATGAATTTCACCTCTCTGAAAGCCCTTCACCACTCTGGGCTCGCAACATCCGCTTCCAAACCAGCCTGCTTCGCATGCTCGCAATGCTAGCTCCTAAGGGTTACATCTGTTAAAGAACACTTATGAAAACATGCAATTAGAAGATGCTGAACTCTCCAGGCAACCAAAGCAAACACACACTCACTATGACCTGCTTGCCAACTGTATACAAACAAAACAATGCACTTCAGTGTGCTCCGCTCCAAGGGACACCAAATGCAGTGATATTAAACACCCGTCATTTGAGCTACGGGAAAGAGATGGAAATTTAAGTAAAAGTTGATGGCTACGATGAGTAATTTTGCAAGACCTGTCTGCCTTAAGAATACATTCTTTCTTTCCCTCCTCCATGTTCAAAGTCAGCTACAGCCTCATCCTGTAAGTTTTGAGCACCTTCTCTTTTCTCTGCAGTCAGGAGGCACTGACGAAATTAAGCACTTTGAATCATTTCCCACAGAGCACCACAAACACATTCCCTTGACACACACTGTATACTCCATGCGGAAGAGCTCAGTGTCACTGTATGCGGAGACCTGATGTGACTTTGTGAGTTCTGGTCACCAAAAGCAGGCCTGCACAGTGTCCTTAACGTTAAATTCCAGGTGACTGTGTCCTCACTTTTGTTGCTGGCACCTTCAGCTGCATGCAGCTCACCAGGAGCTCCCTATGTGACAAAGAAAACTGTGGCAACTCAGCCCGGGAAGAAGGGTCACCACTACACTTCTTGTCAGTGTGCAGGCTAGGAAATACATTACCTGCTCAAGAACAGACGTCCACAGTTTCTACCTGCCAAGGAGGTATGACTCTTGGCAGTAATTCCATATATGAGGGTGAAAAACAGGATGCACGCGAAGCAGAGTAGCCAGCCAACATCCAAAATTCTGGTCGTTTTCCATCTTTCAATCCAATGGATCTTAAAGCAGAATGAGCAGCTGTCACTGCATCGCAGATGTGTTGTAACTACTAATTATTGACATGCTGTTTCCCCGTGTTCTTCCACCTTGTCATCTGCTTTGACTGTAGGCCTTCCAGACTAGGCTCATCTTTTTGTAGAGTCTAGAATAACACGCCTTCAACGCCACTTTCGTCTCAAGTAGTGACTAAACTTGCAAACATAGCTAACTCGGCCGGTGTAAAAACCAGCAGGAGCTCCGTAACAGTGATGACGTAAAACAGACTTGCACAAAGGGAAATTAACAACAACCCTTTAAAACTGAGGAGAAAAATATAATTCAGTGTTCCCCCCACAACCTTTTAGGCAAGGTGACAGATAAGCAGATTTTTGAAGTAAATGACCAGCCTTGTAAGAAGTGCCAGAGGACCTTAGCTCTGTTGCAAAAGAGGAACCTGCAACAGTTAAGAACTGCTGGCCTTTGAAATTAAAGCAAAAAAGCCACCTACCAAATCACTCTGCAAAACGGTATCTCAGTACAACAACGGGAGGAAGGCAGTTCAGAGAAGAAAGCATCTTTAGGAACCCCTCTTATCCCTCTGCTACTACGTCGTCCCTGTGCCAAGCAGAGTAACAAAGCTATACTGCTTTAACATCTCCCTTCCAAGCAAACTCACGTCATCTGACAGCCAATGAAATCAGAATCAGGGTGTTATAACAGAAAGTTACAAACACACCCCTAACAAAATCTGAAAACTTAAGATATTCAAAACACTCTTTCTTTCCTTCCCTCTGCTGGGCCTCTTCTCCCATTGCAGGGCTTGCTTATTCCAGAGTAAAGTCCCTTAACTGGGCTGCAATTTTTCATTTCCATTCCCTGCTCACAAATTCAGCTGTTTTCAAACTACGTGAGCTATTACTAAGACTGGGCTCAGACGAAGATCACCAATCCGAGCCATGAAAGGATTCAGGCTGCAGAGAACACTTTGAATGATTTTCGTGGAGTTTTTCCCTCAGAGTCTTACCTTGCACAGAAAGCTGTATGGGGTGATGTTATGGGGAAGACTAAGGAGATGTTCTTCCCTATAACGAAGCACTGGCCACAAGGCTGGTAAGAAGGGAGTAGAAAACTGTGGAAATTGCTCTGTTATTTCTCAAAAGGCCCAAACCATTTCATATTCTTACAGAAACAAGCACTGTCACCACTAAGCAGCTGAACACAGATGGATACCAGGGATGCTAGAAAGCAACATCCCATTCTTTTCTCTTGGAAACTCACTGCTATATTCTTTTGTATCTCTTCATTCTGGATCTTAAGGGCCGTAGGGAAGAAGAGTAACTCTATGGACAGCTCTGACAGTTGCTGTATGCTCTCTCTAGGAAGGAAAAGATGGGCAGAACTAGATAGTGGAGAACTTTTTCCTTCGTTAGAGATCTTCAGAAGCACTATCACAAAAAATATAAAAAAACCTTTTAATGAAAAAGCTGAATAAAAATATGGAGCAGTTGTAATTCCATCTCTGACAAAAACTCTTCCTGGTGTGTTTCACATGATTTTGAAGCCCAGTATTACTCATCTTCCTTCCATAAACCGGGATAGTGGATCCACAGCTGATCACGGCAAACATGCTGGAGACCAAGGAACTCGCCTGAAATCTCAGAACCAGGCATTTGCAAAGCAAGAAAGAGCACAGCAGCACTGACACAGTTATCACTGATCTCACCAACTGGCAGGGAGAAGTGCTGTTTATCCCAACCATTGAAGCATGCCAATGTCCAAGATAAAGCGCGCAAGCCAATAATCAGTGTAGGGCTTAGCTTATTAGCTTGTGTTTTGCTTACAAGCCTGTACACCAACAGCTAAATTGGGGGTGGCGGGAGTAGTACAGAGCAGCAACCTCTCTCCCATGGATTCCACCCTCGAGGCTTTTGAGGCAACTTCGTCATTGCATTGCACGCTCTCCCTTCTCAACACCACCACCTCAGCAGAGGAAGGCCTCCAAAGTAGCATGTCTGGAAAAACGCTGAAGTGATGACAGCACGGAATGAGAGAGTCACGGAGAAGACGATGCAATGTCTAGTTCCAAGCTGATACCTAGATTTTGCAGACCACCTAGAGGTAAACGTGCAGCAGCAAAGCAATTTGTTCAGACAGGGAAAGAGCAGGTTGGACAAGCGACCAAGGTGATAAGGCACAAAATAAGGAAAGTGACCAAGAAAAATACAAAAGACAGTGGTCAAAATGCAGCTGTCTGCTTATGTCATGCACAACTGGGAACGCAGGCCAGCCAAGTTACAGAGGTTTTCCAGATCTTATACTGAACAAAATTACAACCTCTGTCCCAGTTTGGCCTCAACACAAATATACTCCACCCCAAGATCTCATTATACTAAGCAAACCACATTTTAAAGTACTCCATTTCTGTAGTCAGCACAAAAGCACAAGTCTAATTAAGAGAAAACGCAGAAAAGGAACTGTTTATATCAAGTTTCCCCAAGCATCACAGCACAAGTCAGTATTATCACTACAGATCTATTATTACCATTTTCACTGTACTGTACAAATATTAATATCAAACTATTTAACTATTGAATATTCATATTCAAAGGAACAAAGGAAAGACGAAGAAAAGTAAAACTTAACAAGTTACTAACGTGCTCTCGACCATAACTCCTGGGAGTTTTTAAGTGAGGTACATGAAGAGATGGACTGCAAGGAGACCAATCCCTCTAAACAAAGATAGCTAAATGAGTACAACAGCCAGGGACCTACTGATCTTCTTGGTATTGCAATTTGCTCACTCTCATTCACCGAGACATTACAGTGAAACCAGACATCCCTATTTTCATTAACTTATTTTAATTTCTATTTAACGTCTAATGCCTTTCGGGCTGTGAAATACCAAAACAAAACACGTAGTAACAAAACTTGTCTTTCTCCCCCTAAAAAAGGAAGAGACGCTTTTAGGGTAAGTCAGTCACACAAACGTCAAAGAATAGTTATCTATAATAGACACTGAGTAAGAAATGCTCTTAAGCTACTACTATGTGTGTGCCTGGGACAAGGACAAGAACAAAGAGGGCCAGTGGTTAAAAGCAGGAACAACAGCAGGTCTTTTCCTATGACAAGCAGGCAGGAGCATCAGGAGCATTTGGAAGAAAAAAAAAAAAAAGGAAAAGACATTCTGGACTACAAAGGCAGGAGAAGCAAAAGCAAATCTGTGAACTTTAGGCAGTAGAACAGGGAGAACATTGCTGAACACTCACAAAGAAAATAAAAGAGAACTGAAGTACAGATACGGGCCTGGAACTAGCTTAGCAAGATAGGATATATGAAACTAAAAAGGAATTTAGAAGGTTCTCAGCTGTTCTACTTTTATAACATTAAATATTAAGGAAAATTATAGAAAAGCACTTATGGAAGCATTACTATATGCATCAGCATACTCTAAACCACAAGAGAGAAAATGGCCACGAGTCTGCAAAGGCCGCCATTTTACTTGCTTACAGAGGTATCCGAGTGCTACCAGAGGTGTGATTTGACACACAAATTTGAAAAACCACCAACCACAAACTGCAGCTATTGGAGGAAGGGCACAGCTGCAGACAAGAGTACCAGTCACACTCCTAGCTTCCACCGACATGTAAATAACTATAACAAGCATACAGAAAACAGGAATGAAAATATCCATACCACCACGTGGAATCTCCTTCAGTAGCAGCCCTCACTCTTCGACACGTTTCAGAAAACAAGTTTCTTTATTTTGTTTGTTATATTAGAGAATGGAGAACTTATTATCCTAGAAGACATGCCTCAGTGCGAGGAATTCCATTCCAGATCAGTATTGCTTACAGCATTAGCGGTGATGTCTCAGCTTGACCTTGCCAAATAGCATTGAATATCTCTCTCCCTCTTTGACTGGAGTACCTCTCTAGAAACATCTGAACATTAAACTCTTTGCTTTTCTCATTGCTACAATACATTGGTGGTTTAGTTACCATGTATATGTCAGTCACGTTAAGTGCTTATAAAAATAAAACACTTGCCTCGCTCTTTCTAAACTCTTGGCCTAAAGAGCACCTTGAAACAAATTCTTTCATTTATCTTCAAATCTAAGGGCACTTTTTGCATAAAGTGGATTATACTGATTTTACCCAAACTGTGGTAGCTTTCAGCCTGGTGTGATGCAATCTAACTTAAAAAATATCCAAGGGGATACTACCCTTTGATTTCCTTATGCTCCCTCTTGCAATTACCAATTAGCTAAAGGTTTTAAATTTGGCTGCATTTTCCACTTAAATTTCACCAATTCTTTGTTTCAAAATTTAATTTGGTCAAGCTTTATAATGCATTATCACATCCCTCTGAAAGATGTAGCCAGGATTTCAAGGACAGAAGGAAAAGATTACAAGGAAACTAAACGTTATACCTTGTCAAGAATAAGAGGTGTTTACTGATAATGTACCAACTCAGTATCTTGCTTCCCTTTTTTGCTTCACTTTAATAATACAAATTTCAAGTAGGCACACTATAGAAATAGCATCAGTATATGTCTAACTCTTTACAGTGTTTCACTAACAACAAACCAAAAGAGATATGTGCAATATTTATAATCTATGGTCTTAAAGATTAGCTCTCTTCAGAAACAATACATAGTAAGAATTTACATGACCATGACTACAACAAGCCCTGCCACTGTGGCCTCAAAATCCAAAGGCACATTATCTAATCATTCAAAGACTCTCTGATAGGTTAACAGGGCTGCAGTTCTGTTTCTCTCTAGCAGCTACCGAAGCTATCAGTATAATATGATCAGTATAGTATAATTTTCCTTTTAAAACTCAAGAGACTTGTATTCTCAGTGACTTAGGTGAACTCGTAACATGACTGGAAACACCAAAGGCCTGATACTGAGATTTCCAAGGCATTCAGGAAAATTATTCACGTTGATATAAAGCATTTTAGAAGTTTTAGGAATGCAATTACAGGAGGAAAAAAAAAAAGACACTTCAAGAAAGGGGAGATGGTGCAGAAGTTACCAAAAAGAACCTCACACTCTCATGAATTACAATTCACAACTCTTTTTATTCAGTTTTCCATGTTAGTAGGACAGCATTCATTACGACTGTTAACCACAAGTGTGGACATCACCCCATTCCACATTGCTGCTGGTCCATCCTTTCTTCCCTTCATTGTGAAGGGGGCATTATCAAGAGATAAGTGTCCCCATAAGACAGAAGAGAAGACCTCCTGCTGGTGTAGAAAAACCTAGAGAAACAAACCATTGAAAAAGTTAGTCTTTTCCCCCAAAATATCAGAAATTCAAGCAGACATCATTAAAAAGATCGCTGTAACTAGCATCTATCTGGTTTCCTTCATAGTTGCATTGCAGATGCACCAAGGACTGAGCCATGGGTACCAAACTCCTCTTTTGACCTTGGAAAAGGCCTTTCCAGGTCAAGGAGGGAGATGCAGTGAAGGCTGTGTTCTAAAGGTAAAATCTAATTCCTGTTACCTTTCCTGTGGGTAGAGGAGCTCAATCTCCGCAACTGCTGATCCAGCATCTTTCACAAGCATTACATTCCTGTGGAAATATTTCACGTGGAGGAAAAATTGTGTAAAAGTTTAGCAAAGTCAAACTTCAGCCTCTTTCTGCCTAGTTCTCTCACTGATAAAGCTTCAGAATTTGCCATCCGGTAAACAAGCCTTTCCATTCTGCACGGACAAGTATTCCTACATCACATTACATTTGCGCTACTCCTCCTATACACTGTTCTAAAGATGGGTGGGGGCGTAACCGTAACATTTGTGTTGTTTCTGTTGGCCTCGTGTTTGTTAGATGGATGGTAAAATATACACACAAGCATACCAAGTTTCCTCCTGAAACTCACAGAATACTGTACAAGTTTCAGGTTTAATACACAATACCACTGAACAGACAGAATCCAGGGAATAAAAAATACTAGCAGACAGAGCTTTGCATAGTCGTAGTGAGGAAGAGAAACTGCATACGCACCCTTGGTCAAACCACACTTCTTGTAAACACCAGATATGCAATATTTAGAGTTGCACAAACAGTCAATGTGACATTCCCATTCCTCATCATGGTATAAGTGACACAGTCATCTTAACTCCTGGCCTCCCACTACATTGATAAAACAGAGTTGAAAGGATACCTGTGTATATACAGCTACTGCTTAGTCTTCTCTCCCTGCTTCATGGCACCTTCCTGTTTAGTCCATGTAACACTGTACAGTTTTCACCTCTCCAGTTCCTTTCTCCCCAAAATGTACCTATTTTACGACACAGATAAACTAAGCATTGAGAAAGCTCAGCAGTATCACTGGTTCCACCATAAACAGGAAATCTGCACAGAAAAAACGCGTGACTGGCCAAAGAGGTAGCAACAAGTGGATTACTGGCTAATTTTTCCGCCTACAGGTTTTTCATCCGTTTCTAACAACAAATGCTGTTTTGTACAAGAGAGATTGTCCCAATAAATTCTGGAAATTAACATATATGCCTGAAAATTTATGAATGTGATAAATTAGTTTTTTCTGATTACAATACTTCATTGAAAAAAAATCCAATGATCTCTAATAAAACTTCATTTCTTTTCCATTCCTGTATTAAAATACCTCCATTATACTGCAATTTGTCTAAGACAAAAATTGAGTCCTGATTTGGAAAACTGTATATAACATATTACATTAAACCACATTACTTGGGAAAATGCAAAGCATTACATAAGGGAAACTTAAAAATTCATTGTTGATCAAAAGCAACTGCACTTTCTAGCGACAGCTATACAGGATACTATTGACAAAGACTTCTGCTAGAACTGCATATATTGCAATAAAAATATACAGCCCAGTAAAATCTATGTTACATTTAAAGTCTCTGTCCTCATCTGGTCAAGGCCAAGATGAGCACAGCTGACCATTCTCAGTTCAAGAGCATTCCCACTGTTCCGACTGACCTCAGCTCTACGCACCAGAAACATTTCAGCAGCCACTGCTTTTTTAATAAGATACGTATACAGAAGGACACCAGAGAGTTCTGAAAGCAAAAAGAAATGGCAACAAAAGATGCAATTCAACGTACGCAACACTTTCAAAGTCCTTTCTCGATGTTTCTTTGTCTCCTTTTATTAAAAGATAGACAAAAAAGCCTTCTCCCCAGAAACATCAATGAGTACTCAACTGACACCAGACTTCAGATATAACTAGTTGTGTAGTTCCTATACATTTTGACTGCTTTCCCTTAACCATTCTGCTTCCTAGAGAAACGGACAACAGCACGACATATTTAACTCCACAAACACATTTCCTTCCTTCCAAACAAAACAAACAAACAAACAAACAAATCTATTACACTAAGACAGAGTTCTACATGCAGTTACATATAGCAAATTACCTCCAAATAAAAAAGTAGATTTAGCAGACAGACAGAAATTCACATAAATCTTTTATAAGCCCTTCCCCCACACGCACTTGGCAGAGCTTAATATGCTGACATATTACTATGCAGACTCTGTATATTCTAGTAACACTTGTACTCTTTCTAAATGGAACAAAAAGGGGATGCAGAAATACCCTGAAAATGCCTTGCCTAAGTACAATGTAAATGTTAACTTTTCAATCAGCCTAATCCATAATCCGCTTTTCAGTCAGCGTGGGGAACCTATCCATTCCTCCTTTCACATACATACCACCCCTTGCCTGCCCCTGGAAGTCTATGAAAAGAATGGAAAATATTCTGCCTTCTTCAAATCTCTACCGTATCAAAGCGGCAGAGAACACGACACTTTGCTATGTCACATCTAGTAGAAAAAAAGTAATAATACCCTTTTGTATTGACAGCCACATGTGAAAACACGGAAGATCTGGGAGACTACTCTAAATCCCTGCTTATTTCACATGCAAAAAAAAAAAAATATATTCCCTGAACAGTTGACTAAGTCACCCAGAATGGTCCCCTTACTCATTAAAAAGGCTTACATACATTTCTTTGCCTCTATCCCTTACTACGCTGAGAAGCAAAAAGTTACAGGCATATCTGGGAAATAAGCCCATGTTCACGGCCAGACAGCCACCCTTCTCCCCAAGTATTACTGTCATCTAAAATCAGTGCAGTAACATTTTTAATCACATGGCCATCCATTCTAGTAGGCAAGTGCTACAGCTAGTTTCCATATCAACAGCTCTGTATCAACTTTCAGCTCTCTCCTTTGATATCCAGTCCCCAAAGGCTAGCATGCCTAGTGTATATTATGTACTGAAAGTCTGGTAAGATTCCTCCTTACAAGAAAAAGGTGAGAATGCTCAGGAGTAGCAAAAGGCAAAAGCTGTTTTACTGCCTCATCTCCATCTCTGCTGACAGACTGTCATATGCTTCAGACTCCTTTGCCTCTACGACCAGATTTTACTTTCCTTCTCTCACGTCTCCAGTCTGTCTCGATTTTAAAAACCTTCTCTGTGAGCTTCATCTCACACACAGACTTTACTCATCACTGTATTTCACAAGATTCTTTTCAAATCTCCACTAAGATATTTTTCACTTTGCACATTTGGTCTCCTTTCACTTCGCAGTAACTCAGTTCTGGGATTTCCAGCCTGTGGTTCCACATAATATTTTTAAAGACTCTATGAAAAGTGAGAAGCTACTGAGATAAGCACATCAGTTGTCCACAGTCCTAAGTGGTACCTCATGTGCACTGGAGACTATTTAGTTGCCTGAATATGGAAACCTCAGATCCAGCTTCGTTTCCATATATAAGCGTTGTTCCCAATTTTAGCGTGACTACCCCAGATAATAACAGGAAAAAGAATTTGGAATTCATCAAGTAATACTTAGCTGTAAGTGAACTAGAAACATTTATCAAAGTACAAAAGCTACTGTTGTATTCTGCATATTGGCAGATATTCTGACCACAATTTTTTTTTCCTCCCAATCCACTTGGACACATTCCTCCACATTTTCAACTGATCCAGATTCAAACTTCCCCTGTGCCAGACCATTCATCAGTGCTTCCATAATCTGCTCTTCTCTCCTCTTTTACTTTCTTTTCAGAAAGAGAAGTCATCCTACTAGAGGTCAGCATTTTAATCTCTAGTAGGAGACTTACTTAAAAGGGAGGTATTGTTATGACAGAACACACTAATGACGTGTGCAAGAATAATTCTTTATGATGTCTAGATCAGTGCTCTCCAAAATGGAGTGCACATTCCCCAGGGGGGTACACAAGGCAATCCATAAGGCTGCATTTTTTGCACCATTAATAAATACAATGAAATCAATGTTTAAAATACTGTTCATTTCACCTTTATCCCACCCTTTTTTATCTGGGTTTGTGTATGTTTTATAATGTACATAGTAGGAGATGTATACAACTTACAAATAAACATACTGGGGTGCATGCTCAAAATGTTTTTTACTGATAGGGATGTGCAATCAAAAATTTTTAGAGACCACTGGTCTAGATAACTTAAGAGGTGGTTGAAACTACTAGCTGTCAGCCATTAAGTCAGAAACATTATAGACTTTGCGTTCCTCACTTTCAAAAAAGAATTTTAACTGTTGGTGCTTTGAACACTTTTTCTATCTTGAGATACATGTCTCCATAAAGATGAACACTGTCCTTCAGTATCATGGTGTTTCTAAGGCATGTATCATTTAATCTATATGGTGCTCTATAAATACCATTACACACTAATTAGTATCTATGTAAGAGTCACAGCAGAGAATAATGTATCTGGGTTTTGGCTCTTCCTGTTTTAGAGCTTCTACTTAATATTTCCAAGTTTGGGAGTGATAGCATTTGGGTGCCTGAGAACATTCTGCACTTTCACTTTCCTCCTGTATCAATATCTTATCTCCCCCTTACATAAAAATCTTTTAACATTATGTAGAAACAAATCTTTCTTCAGTGTTATATAAAGAGATCTGAGCATCTCAATTAATAAGAAGTCCTTAAATTCTTTTCATTATATTGTAATGGGCTAATGACTGATAAGAACCTAAAAAGTAATTTATGTTCTGTACTTACCAGTTTGGATTTAGTGATATGACTAGTTATACTAACCAAAAAAAAAAAAAAAAGCCAGGATTCAGAAACACAGGGGAAAGTTTCAAAGAGGCTTTTTATATATAGGAAACTTCATGCCAGAATTTTGAAAAATTCATCTAGATTAATTTGAATTAAGTGTGCACCATTGCACCCTACTGGACAAAATCAGAATGGGTCAAGGATACGATTCAGACCTGATGCCAAATCTATTTACTTGATACAGGTGAATCCCTGCTGTTGTCCCTAAATCTCAAGTGACCATCACATTCCAGCAAAAATTCTGATTTCTTAAAGTGTCATTACAGCATGAAACTGGTTGCTTATTATACGCATTTGTAAACTATGCCTCTTGCATAAAATAATGCATGTTGGTAATACTAGGATAGAAGTTCTTCACACTCAAAGGTGGACGAGGCTTTAAATTCAACAGACCAACATTTGATATGAAATGTTATTACATATATATATACACACATGTAATTTCGGTTATCACCAAGTAGCATTGTGATAAACTGCTCAAGAACATTTTAAAAAAAGACCTATATGTACAAGTACATAAGAGGATCATCCCAAAAGTAGCATTAAATAGCAAATAGTCAAAAAAAGAAGTAGCAAAAAAAGCAGAGTAGCTCTCAGACCATGAAGCTGACCACTGGCTGACAGTAAGGATGCTTTTAACCTTCA
Source organism: Rissa tridactyla (assembly GCF_028500815.1). NCBI lineage: Eukaryota > Metazoa > Chordata > Aves > Charadriiformes > Laridae > Rissa > Rissa tridactyla. The sequence continues at coordinate 142,318,823 of NC_071466.1, forward strand.
TAAAATAAAATTCTGTAGGTACAGACTGCAGAATCTTCCTCATTTATTCCTTGATTTGTAAAACAGGTTAAAAGAAACATGTCACCAATGGCATAACTATGGCTGATCTTCCTGCAGGGCAGAGAGATGGATGGACTAGATAAATTCCTTTGTACCTTATTTTCCAGTACTCTTAAGATGTGGCAACTTGGTGAGGTCTAATTTTTTAAGGCATATATTGTGCCTTATAAAGGCATTGGGGAAACCAGAATGTTGAATCAAAGGTGAGAATTAGGATGTCAGGTAACGAAACACCAAATCGGATAGATCAACATGTCTACTGTACTACAGCTAGTCTTTTGATGGTTAGAATTCTGTAAATTAGACTCACCATTCAAAGGGACAGTTCAGGGACTCTGCCTCTCTCCTCCATCCCCCTTACTTCAGTTAATATTTTGCAATCCATTTCTCCCAGTACTGTAGGTTTCCCAGGTCACAGTCACATGAGTTTCTTCTGCTACTGCTGCCACCTACCAGTTTTATTACTCTGTTGCAGCAGAAGGGCATATAGAAGAAGTTCTTGTTCAGCATGCACATAATCATCCCCTTTGTCTAAGATGTCATGGTTTATTCAAGTTCTATAACACTTCCCCGTACACTAGGCAAAGCACTGGGCACAACCAAGATCAATACAAGGCTTTGAAAGCCATTCCATAAACAGGAAGGAGCATGATCTGTAAAACCACCTTTCAAGCAACATTAAATATTAAGACATTAACTTCTGCAGAACGCAGTAAATTTTTATCAACTTTCCCCACCAAAGACCATTTGCAGACACTGCAAAGAACTAGTACTGTCCTCCTTTCAAGAAAAATCTTCACATAATGTATATAACATCAGGTCAGAGATGCAAAACTGTCAGTCGACATGAATTTGTTCAACAAATTTGAGGAAAAGAAGTTGCTTTTTTTACATATTACAAACCTACGATCTCTCTCCCAAAAAGACACCCAACCACATGCCTGAAAGTGTTACACCCGTGTCCTACAGCAGCTGATGCACAAAAATATACACAAATAAAGGAATAGGCCTGCCCAGTGCTGAGACGCAAGAGGTGGGTGTGTCTGAAAGGAAAAAGCATTGGAAACATAAGTATAACAGGTCTGTAAAATTATCTTGCAAGTAAAATTAAAGACACAATTTATACACTCAATTATACCAGTGAAATTGGATATCACTCCACTGACTTTCACAGCACGATTCCAGGTTTATCTCAGTGTAACTGAGAGCAAAACTTTACTCTAAAATTATTACCTCCCACCTTAATTTGAAGTTGCAATTTATGGTATTGCTGATAAATTTCCTGTGTTCAGGAAAATATAAATTAAGAAGACGAAGAGTAGACTATTTTATGATGATACAGAAGAGTTATTAATGTACACAAAAAAAAACCCTGAAACAAGTGCTAATTCTTTACAGATGTCATGGGAAATAAAACACTGCATCAGGAAGCCTGTCTGAAGGCTTATATTCGTTCTTACACTTTGAATGGTATTCAAATCGTCTGGTATTTACCTCTGTGAGTAAAATACATATTCTCCTTAGACAAAGTTAAAAAAAAAATATTACGTTCCCAGCACTTTTAAGTGGTTTGAGATTAAGGGAGGGAGTTACCAAAGAACGATAAAGTGTACAAGTACTTAGGTACAGCACTAAGGGCAACATAACCTGCGTCACACCATCCTTGACAAAGAGGTATTATCAGCCACACAGTCTTGTTCTGTAGCACACATATTCTCCCATCTGTCCTCTTTACAGGATCCTGCTCTATTGAATTTTAATAATTTAATTTAACATTCTTTGTACTAGTTTTTCATACCAATCAACTCCTAATTGATGCAGTTACATTTTATGTTCACTTAGCAAATGGAAAGTATCAAATCTTTCAAAAACCTAAGCTAAAACAGTACACTTGAAGGCAAACTACCTTGAAGCAATAAAGAGGAGGGTGGAGTTAACACATTACAAAACTATCCCTCATGTACTTACACGAGGGGACTCACTTTTGTCTCACCTGAGTAAAGCAAAGGACAATGACAGTTTTCTTAGAGGTCAACATGTATAAGGAGGGGAAATGAAGAAAAGTAGGATTTTCTCTAAATATCACTGTTAAAGAAAGCATTCAAGAAGTTTCACCAAAATGAACTGATGGGAAGAAAAGGAAGGCAGAAAAGTTAGCAAATTTACGAAGGTTACAGTAAGAGCAGAAAAGAGTCAATTTACCTGACAACAGGTGGGTTTGGATGTCACCAAACTGCTGCGTTTACCATTTTACCCGCTTGCATTACTGGGGGGAAAAGTTTAGGAAGGAACATTCTCAAGGACTTTTCATAAGTTCTCACTCTCGCCATCGGAAAAGGGAGAAGGGAAGGTTTTCACTGCATTGTTTGACTTTTTTGGCTCCTGAAAAGTTTTGCAAAGAACAGTAACAAAGTGTGAACTGTTAGAACACATTTCTGTTAAAAAAGGGAAAATAAGTCACACAAAATAGAGCAACAACAAATCCCACCCAAAATCCGCACGTCTAGTTTGTGTCATTGGTTTAAACAAATAAACAAAACAAAAACTTTTCAACTCAAATTGGAAAGATGAGAGGCTTGGAGACTTCCAACAGCAGGCCAAGATCGACCACCAGAACGCTCCAAAAGTCACCCTCAAAGATTAAAAAAGACTTAAAGAAATAAAACAAAGGAAAAGGCAGCAAACATCTGGTTATAAACCTTGCAATGTTCAGTTTAAAACAATTCCTGGAACAGTGAAAAAATTAAAAATGAAAAGACAGTAGCAACAGAAGTTACCTGTCAGAGCACCTACTATTCCATAGAGAGAACAGGAGTGGGTCGTGTGTCTCACACCAGCCATAAAGCCCATAAACCTTCTCAAAAAGAGTGAGCCATGAGAAAGATACTGTACATGTGATTTGTTTTCAAAGTCCCTTAAGGTCCCTCACGTATTTAACTGATAGATTTTTGCAATAAGGGGGAGAAAAGATTTAGCAAACGTCACTGGTTTCTTTTGTTGGATTTTGAAGTCCATTACAACATCTGTAGAAGTATCTCCTTTGCGTCGGACATACACAGATGTTCCAGAGGTTATTTCCTGAGTATCACACATGAAAGATAGCACACGAAGTAGGAGAAAACTCTCCAAGAGTGACCATCATCTCAGAACAAAAACGTTAAGAGTCCACATGTGCATCAATCATTGACACTGTGTTACCAATGAAGTGTTGTAACATTCCAAGAAAAGATTTTATAAAACACATTAAAGCATTAAATACAAGGCTTAAGATACAATCTGTACATTGGCATAGCAAGACATCAATTATAAATGCAGTAAATTGAACAGAAGAAAATCTCCAGTGTTACAAAGAACAAAATTTCATCAGATGTAGTTTAAGAAACTTATTCTTGCCAACAAGAGTTTCTACCTGGCTCTTTCAAACATTAGAATATACAAAAACAGTTGTAACACCATCAGCTGTTATTAATACTATGTGTAATCCAGCACTACGTTGACCATTTTTTCAGCACATGCTTCCAAAACTACATACAGAGGTAGTGTTAGTGCAACTGTATAAAAGTTTAGCATGTATTTTTCAACATGTGGAACTGAAGGAAATACAGTGTACAAAGCTCATGTCTGTAAAGTTCACCTTCAATGGGAGATGCTGCCTCGTCACCACAGGCTAGATTTGTTGATGTTTTTCTCCTTTAAGTAAAAACAAGACACCCCCCTCACACCCCCAGCCCATTCTACACATTTCAGTATTTCAGGAGCAATGGATAAGCAGGGAGTAAATACACAAGACAAGTGTGCCCATTTGTACCAATGAACCCTCAAGCAAGGTTTTCATATGTAGCATCAATACCCAATGTCCAAACAAACATACATCCTGTCTGCCTCCCTGACCACTATTGCATAGAATTATCTCCAAGCTAGCAATGGAAGCATCAACCACATAGGAGCATCTTATCCCAAGGGAGTCAAACCATAAATCTCTGAATCCACTCTTTGTCTTTCAAAAAATCTCACGTTTACTTCAAAGATTTTACTACTGTGAGGTGTAACCTGGACATTCTGGAACGGTGATGGAAATGTAAAGTTCCTGTGAGCCATAGCCTTTCCCTGCAAAATACTATGGAGACTCAAAAAACACTCCAGAATGTTCAGTTACCAGTTCTTTCCTTTAAAAGAAGTTTCCTGTGATAGAAATACAGAGGTCCTACTGTATCAACTAGCAAATGTTTACTCCCTGCTGTTATTCCACATGTGCTCAATGTGTGCCACAGTTGAGAAGGGAAGGACTGACCCTATCAACCTCTCAAGGAGTGCAGTCACCTAAGAAAAAAGGAAAAGAAAAAAAACCAAACCAAAACAAAACACCACAAACACACACCACCCAAATTCCCCTTACATAAACAAGCAGGGGGAGATGAGTCTCTGGAAGAGACTGGAAAATTAGGTTTCTTTCATGTTCTGTGTTTCTGCAACTCTTCATGGAAGTTAAAGACCTTTATATTCTTCACGTTTAACCTCTGCACTTGAAGGCTCAGGAAGAAAAGACTTGAAAATACCTTTACTGCTGAAGCTCCTTTTGTGGCTGGACCAGGTGGCCCATTCTCCTGCTTAACACCAACAGTCAACCTTTCACTTGATTTTAATAATAATATTTAATTCTACAAAAAAAAAGCCATTTTATTACATTCCTTTTAAAATAAAAAAAAAAAACAAACTGTACAAAGAAGCATGATCAAACCTCCATAAAGCAGGTTAATACTGTTCTGTTTATTGCCTCTTGAAGACTCTCTGCATAATGTCCGTGAGTTGTGTTTAAGGTCCAAGTGAAGATAAAACAGCAGAGCAGCAGAGAGGTGAGGAGGGGCCACAGAGGTGGGCAGTGCAGAGCCTCAGAGGGTACATGGGACATGCTCCATTAAAGTATCCAGAAAACAGCAGCATCGCACACACACAACCCCCCTCCAAACAAACCCTATTTTCAGAAGATTATTTTTCAATTGTAAACGTTTTACTTTTTGTTTTTTTAAAAAAGAGGCTTATCTTTTTATATATATCTCTCTCTATAGTTCCAGGGCTTTATGAACCCAGAGAATGAGAAAGGAATGAAAGGGAGGGAGGAGAAACAAGAGGAAAAGGAGGGAGAAGATAAGGACTGAAAAATGGACTCAGTATCTGTTTTGGTTATCTGTTTTCCAAAAGAGCTCAAGGCTAATGAGAAAATGCACAGCCGGAAGGACTAAGGAAAATCAGACAGCCCGGAAAAAAATTAGAAGCTAAACAGCCAAAACCCAAAAAGAAATAAAGCAAAGCAAATGCACACACACAAACACACACAAGTGTGTGCGCTCATACCACACACACATAAGGGTCCAAGATCAATCTGTTAATTGTTTGTGGACCTAGGTTATTTTTATTTTTAATTCTGGCCGAGCTCTCTTTGTTGTTTTTTTTTTCTTGGTTTTTTTTTTTTTTTTAATAATTTTTCTTTTTTAAATCTGCTGCATGTTTTCCAAAGCTAAGAATTGAGTATTTCTCCCTTCTTTGGATTTCTGCCAACATCAGCTTTTATGTTCACTGGGGAAAAAGTAAGCCTGGTAAGTATTGTATGAACTGCAGCTTTATTCTAAAGTACCTCTAGATGTCTAATCACTTTTAACCAACTTTTTCCTCCTCCACACCTTACCACGTTTCCCCCCTCAAAAAAACAAAAAATAAAAACAAACAAAAAAAAACCCCATGCCAATGTACAGGCTTTAACTCAGTGTTTTCTTAACAAATAGTCTGCAGTGTTTTCACTTTGGCCACTGTTAAAGATGCAGGCATAGAGAAGGGAGTGTTGGACTAGCATGTATTAAAAAAAAAAAGGAACATTAACATTGCAGATCTCTCTCAAAAAGACTAAAACACTAACAAATACAAGTCGATGCACGTTTGCTTTAAACTAGTGTAATTCTTTTTCACATTGGATTAAACATTATTTTGTATACCAAACATTACAGTGCTGTTTATCTCCTCCAATCACGCAAAAAATAGTTAAAACGTGCCATTTCTGCCACAAATAGAATGACCAATTCCCCTACATACCTTCCAAAATCAAGATTTGAAATGAGAAAAGCGCAAGTACTAAAATCCTCCTTCAAAAGTTTCATAAAGAAATACAGACACAAAGCTGTCAATTAATACCAAGATGGCACAAATTACAGATTTGTACAGAAAGCTCACGTTAAGTCAACTGACACTTCTCTCAGCCTCATCATTTGAAAGGCTATATCCTGCAAGGTCAGAAAGTGACGACTTTTTTAAAAGATCCTGAACTTACTCCCATCTACAAGAGTAGTAAGGTGCCCAGAAACTTTGAAATACCTGGTATTTAACACCTTCAACTCAAACTCAGAATTTGAGGCACTCGGCAATTTACAGGATCAAGCCTTACAGAGGAAGAAGAGACTTAACTGGTGCAGTAATTCACCGAAGTTTCTAGTGAGCTGCCAGACAGCTTTCTGAAAATCTTCAAGCATGAATCATGCTCCAGTGCTTTCCTGTGAACACACATGAACTGCAACACACCTGGGGACCTAAGCAGCATCCAAATAAAATTCCCACTTAGGTTGTGAACGGAGCATCTTCATTAGAAAACTGATGCTGAAGAATGAACACAATTTTATGTTCTGCAAAAAAGTAGGGGCAGCAACTACAGCACACATGCCTTTTACTCTTGCTCTCTTGATCGACACCCCCACCCCTTTCCTCACTCCTCTGAGTTTCTCTGATAAACAGCATTGCAAGTTGGTTTAAAAAAAATTTACAAGAGAGAGTTCTGTTGGTCATCTATTTACATGTGGCATCACTCCACAAGAAGTTTGATCTCATTGGCTAATAGCTGGTTCATGTTGAATAGAGCCCCCGGGAGCTTGGTGAGCAACTCTCTCTCCGTGGTCTCAGGGTCGCTGTCGACAGAGCTGGAGCTAGCACTCATATTGTCGACAGTGGCACTAGCTGGAGGGCCCAGCTCTGGCTCGCTAGTCTCGCTTGCCGTGGACACCACAGAGAGCAAGGACATGCGCCGCGTCAAGCGACCGGGGGTAAGGAGAGAAGCGGCATAGTCCGCTATGATACCAGCTACATCTAGATTACAAGCCTTGTCAAAGGCAATGAAACCTACATTTGCATTGGCCTCGCAGACATAGAATGAACCGTCGTCCTTCATCAGCAGGTCAATGCCGCACACGTCCATCCCCAGGATGTTTGACACTTGGACTGCCAACTGCTTGCCTTGTTCACTCAGCGAGCACATCATACCTACACCACCTGGAAAAAAAAGGAAAAAAAGCTTGCTGTCTGTAGTCTGGTCACAGCTGACTGACATCCTTCTCAAATGATTGGTGCTTTTTGGCTGGGAAGCTCCAAAGCGAGCCTGCAAGGATACTGCTGATGACTCAGATAGCAACCTCCTTTCCACGGTGACTACTAATGAACTTGAAGCCACAGCAGGATTTCTAAAGATTCTGACCTGCCAAAGGCAGGTCAAGATTATGACTTGTTTAAAAAACAGTAAGTAGTGACTTTTTAGTCAAGAAAGGTGTCATAGATTTTTATGACCTTGGGATAGAAAAAAGATGACCTAACAAACCATCCTTGTTTCTTTTAAGGTAGAGGCTTTTCATACATATTTTTAAGCCATCACAAGAAATCCTTCAGCAAAATTTAACCAAATGTTCCTGATAAGACTACAGCTCTAACAGATATAATTGAGGGGGAAGAGGTTTAAGACATTATAATCTACTCATGTCCCTCTCAGCTTGCTATCATAGGTTACTGTCTCTAAAGCAAGAATTAGGGAACATTTGCATCTGAATCTCAGCTGGTCCAGTTCACAGTCCATCATCTAAGTATTAACCGACTCAGACTTCATCTATCACATTTAAGTTTTTAAAAAAAAACCATAAAACAAACAATAAAAAACAAAAAAGCATTTAGCAGAAAAATCTTTCAGGCTTTACGTCCTCAGCATCGAGTAGTAACTAAAACCTCTCAAGCATTTTGGGCATTTTGACTAGCCAAAACTGTACTACACATGAACACATTTTATCCCATCCCTGCTCAGTTTCAGTACAGTTTCAGCCAGGCACCCTCAACCCTCCTTCTACCCTCACAAACCCCCTTGTCCTACACCCAAAGTTATGCAGAAACTCAGTTCTGAGTATGCTACAATCAATGTAGTAACTCTCCTCTTCCTCCCAGACATGGTCTTTGGGGGAAATGCCTTCAGGGAGGAGTCTGAAAGACTTAAGGCAGCACAGCAGCTGCACAATGCAATCCAACTGTTTATTGCCTTCAATAGTTTCCTCCCTTAACACTTTCTCTCACCCTCTTGCCAACTGTCTGTCTCCTCCACCTCTCTCAGTCTTGTCTTCTGTCTTCCTTCTTTTTTATTCCTCTTAACAGGATGAAATGAATAATAACACGGCATTAGCATGACACTGCCATATCAGTTACTCCATTTGTGCTCCTAGACCTTTCCCCTCCTTTTCATCCATGCTATCCATCTAATACTTTCGGCAGAGATTATCTCTCCTTCTGTTTGCTCAACATATCTCTCACTTAATCCTCACTCCCACGTCTCCTCTGTAAACCTCCAACAGTAAGCACAATTAATGCAAAATAAAATCTGCAGCTTATTTCAGTTGGGTTTGTGATTTTTCAGCTGGATTAAAAATTCTGATCAAAACTATGAACAATGCTTTTCCTACCAAGTGAACAGTTACTCTGCATCCTCCCATCTGTTGAGCAGCGAAGCATGGTGCCCACTACACGGCCTCCTACTACGATGACACGTACATCCTTGCCATGGGACTCTTTAACATATTTTTGAAATAAGTAAGGGGCATCGTGACGGATCAAATGGCTTAGGTCTGCCAAATGGTGCTTGTCTCGTGCCAGGAACACAGCTTTACCTGTACGAAGAAAAGAAAATCGGAAGATCGGAAGAAGCTACTGATTTGAGTTGCATCAATGATTCACCACATAAAAGTAAAACCTCTGACCAGTATGCTGCCCATTCTCAAAGGCCCCATCTGTAGCTTATAACCATTTACAAATTCTTCTGTGGACATCAGAAGTGCTCCACTGCTTCAGGGCTCGTAAGTGTTCAAGTACTGACATAGTTGAGGAGCCGTATGAGGAGTTAAAAAAAAAAGAAAAAAAGAAAGTAAAGGAAAGAAAGAAAGAAAATAAAACTGCTTTAGATAAAGGAGGTGGTCTTGTCATTTCAACTCCTTTTGGTACACATCCTTAATGAGAGAAAAAAAGAAAGAAATACTTAAAGAGCAGCAGACATTTAATTAATAGCACAGTTTTGTTAATCCAAGATGACTGGACCTGCAGCCTACAGCTTTGACACACAGGAACCAATGAGATGAAGCTGTTAAACACCAGGCAGCTAAGAATACTGAAGTCACTAATGTGCCACTGCAGCACTGCTTCAACTAGAGGGAAGTTGTTGAGAGCTGCTCTTCCAAATATTTTCAAGAGCTCGCAACTCCAGGATGAGGCCTTGCAGTAGAACAACTATGTTCAGAGGAAAATACTAGAATCCACAATATTCAAGATAAATTTAGCAGAAGATTCCATAAAATATTAAACCGAATGGAATGTACTGCAATTTTGAAAAAAACAAAACCAAAACCAAACAAAATAAAACCTCTTTGGAAACCACTGACTTTTCTGCAAGCAAGCATCTCAAGGACATGTTTTGTTTAACCTAAAACATCATCATTTCATTACCCTTCATTTCTAGAGCACACCAAAGATGACTTTGTTCTTTTTCAATTTTAAAATACTGATGAAAGTCACTCCTGAAACAGATTCTACCACTTTGCATCTCATTTCTAGTCTCACAAGAAGGCATCCCTTTCCATCTTCAGCTACATTTCCCAACTCCTATACCTCTTTCCCAAGCACTCTTATGTGTCATATTAGATTTATGTTTTGCAGTAAGGCTGTAGAAACTTTTTGTGGCAGAATCGCCACTCAATCAAGCTACAGTGTTAACAGAGGTACAAAAATCAATTGACAAATTGTCTATCTCAACTACGGGAATACAAATGCAGCAGTAGCAGAACTAAGAGAAATAACACGTGAAGAAGAATTAAATCAAGTGCTCCAAAGCCCAACTGGAGCAGCCTCTGCTTCCTCAGGATTTAAGGTCTCCATAACACAGAACACTGCTAGAGGAACATGGAACCTCCGTGCAAATAACCTCTGAATTTGATTTTAAACCTCGTTTCCTTTAGTAGATCACTATCTAACATTAAACCAAACTGATATATTTTTTCATATTCAACACTTAAAATAAAACACTGCTAAACAGAACAATTTTATCTGAACCTGCTGTATTATCATCGGCACTGCCAAAGATATTTTTCTGAAAAACAGAGATCCAGTCTGACAAACAGTACACGAGATTTTATTTAAATCAGGATCCTAATTATAGAGAAAGTCAAGTAGAAAAAAAGTCAAACTAAGACTGAACAAACTAAGATTTAATTTCTTATGCCTATTTAGAAACAGCTCTAAAATCCATACAGGCTTCTTTCTACTTCCCTAAGGCCAGACCTTCCATTATTCCAGTTCAAAGCTTTCCTCACCGACGCACCATAATTTTGGACCTCTATTCCCCCTGCTATTGCAAGACTTGGCTCTACTAAGACTACTTCCCATTGTTGCAGTCTACTCAGCATTCAGAAGTGAGAGGGTGGTAGAATTTAGATGTACTGCAAAGAGGTCCAACGCCTATTAGAAGACTTTCTTAACTATTATCCCTCAACAAGACAAAAATCTTAAGAGTGCTGCTCAGAATACTCCTTGCCCTCACCCCTGACCTCACACCCACCTCGGTGACCCCGCGTGTTCTTCACCACCATAGGGAACTCCAGCACTTCCGCCTCATCAATCATTTTGGCAAAATTCTCATGACCACCTGGCAAAAAGAAAACCAACAACATTATGTGCCACCAATCTGGTGTTGCAAAATTGGGGATGTAATTGCCACACATTCCTCCCACCCTTACAGCTTAGATAATGCAGAAAAAACTATCAGTTAAGAGGAACTTGGTCAAGGAGCATGATCAGACTTTGAAGGTGTTTGTAATCTGTGGGATACTAACTCCTACTTCCTTTGAAATGGAAGACACGATTTGACAAAGGCCTCTTGATCATAACCCCCAAAGGCTCAATCCAATCTTCCAAATCTTAATGCCCTGATTCTACCGTCTTGTTCCAATTCATCCCCTTTAGTTTACCAACTCCCACCTTTTCAAATGTCTAGCAGGAAAATAGCACAGATGGTATGACCAGTAACGGTTATATCCAAACTACTAACCAGGAAAGCAACATGAAATACAAAGATAAGGCATAATCCAGAGAGCAGCAACAACCCAAATCTTGTCACTCCACCTCCCCCCTTTCCAAGGCTTAAGTCTCCTGCATCTCATTCTCCCTATATCCTGAAGTAGTACTTCAACCTTTGCGTCTCATTGCATCTGTAAGGACTTTAGAGAGTAGCTTTTAATGACCATTCACATGATGATGGTGGATACTTCAAGATTATTTGAGTTCAGCTGAATTCACAGAACGCTGACCACAGTGCAAGAACTATAGGAGAAAGTCAGCAGACAAAGGGAGACTGCTCTAACAGCATGTGCAGTAAAGCGCAGAAGTCAAGCCAAGATACTGGTCACAAAGCCAGCAGCAGCCATCACTACCCTGCCATGGATTTTAATGCGTGTCATGGAATAACATGTCGTTCAGCACATCCTGTTTTTCATGGCAAAGCCAGCTCTCACTGATAACTTGATGCTTGTGTTAAAAAAAAAAAAAAAAAGAAAAAAGAAAAAAGAAAAAAAAAAGGTCATGCTTCTGTCAAATTCCAGAGGCAGGCATTAAAACAAGTGGCAGGGAGTTATGAACAGAGATGTTCTCCAATTACCCCATCATTCGTGGTCTCCCCTTCCCCCAAAAAAATTAAAAACTCATTTCTTTCTCAGAGCTAAAGCAACCACATCTCTAAAGAAAGGATATGTTTCTTCTCAGATGTATTTTCATAGTAATTGATGGAAACATTTGACCCATGTTTTTGTCAAGTTTTGTTTGTGTTTTTGTCAAGATCCCATTACACAAGCCTATCAGTGCAATCACACAAAGGGGAGGAAAGCACTGATATTTCCCAAGAAGGAAAGGAAGGCTGAGAGGTATCTTCAATTCTTTAATATATTGTAATTAAAAGCAGAGATAGCATCAGGGTAGCTCAAACAAATGGTTCCTCTAATCCAGCACACTGTCAAGAACAGTGTCCAGAGGCAAGCACAAGAAACAATAATTAACTGTTCTGGTGGGAAACAAACCCCAAACAACTGTTAAAAAGTTGATCACAAGGGCCTGTACTCTTTCTGTCCTTTCACAATAACTAATACATTTGCAGATATTTTTATTCATATAGAATTTTAATTCTACTTTCAGATTTTACCAAAGTTTAGATCTTTATAGTATCCTGTGATGGTTAGCTCCCCAAGTTCTTGTCTGTTGTTTCAGGCAATTGGAAAAGAGTTCAAAGTGTTTTAGTAGTAACAGCCCAAATTAGTTGCCTGGGAGGCTGAAGTACAGTTAAAGTGCTCTTCCCAAAGCAACACAGCTAATCAACAAAGCCAAAACCAGAATCTGAGTGTTACGATTTTTATTTCCTTTTCTGGTTACTGAATGCTTATCTGTGGAACTAGCTTAATGCTACTTAATTCTATGTATTTCCAAAACTTGACTCATATCTTTTGCACTGCAAAAGCACAAATTATTGTAGGCCACCCTGCTATCCTTCTCATCCGTACCGTATGAAAAGGTGTCTGGAAGAGGCACACCATGACCAGCAAGTTCTTGAAACGTCCAGAACTTGTTGACACAGTTGAGGATGGCTTGGGGACGATTCATCAATCGACAGCCCATCTTCTCTAGGTGGCGAAGGACTGTGATATCGCTGTCACTCTGGACCCAAGGTGTTGGTACACGCACAACCACCACCTGCGGGTAAGCAGTAATGAGCTCCCCATTCACCCGGAGACCTAAAGAAGGAAGAGAAAACCATTCCAATCAACTACAAGGTCTTCAGGAGAAGGTAAACGGCAAAGAAATACTGCACTATATGAGAGGACAACAGAGATACCAGACTTCAACAGTGAGCATTAAAACAGCACAACTCTCCATAAAATGCATCTTGTCAGTTGTACAGTTTCATGCATGTCACTCTTAACCCACTTAAAATTAGGACTAGGCAAAGAACAGACTGTATTAGAGCACGCAATCTTGGTCTACCTCCTAGGATGAAGAACTTTTTTTATAGATTGACACATGATCCTTTCTATGGGTGTTAGCTGCACGTAACATTCACATCAGCAGTATCAACAGCTCAGGAGGTTCTTGCCTCCCACTGCTGGTTCTTGCCTACATGATACAGTTCATACCTTTCTCAGTCCTAGCTGTATTGATCCCTCTGTGTTATCATGTTACACAACATATTGCCAAAGTAACAGAGACTAGATATGACCCTTAAAAAAAAAAAAACAAAACCAAACGCCCACAGCAGTATTTTTAACACAGATAATTTCAATGATCTGATTTATACTAAGTAAGTACTTAGAAATAACTTTATCAGCTAACAGGGCAGCACCCCATGACATTATGGCAAGAACGAGAAGGAAAGCCAGCTTTGCTACCAGGACCAATGTATTACTTAATAATGACCTATAGCTTTACAGACTATGTCTCTGAAAAAGAAACACTAAAAGACAGGCTGCAGAAACAGGAATACAACAGGACCGGATGGGAAGGCATCAAGTTTGATGAAGACAGTCTGACATCTGAGTATGGGAGAAGACAAACAGGACTTGATAGTCACTTTATTTGCCTCATGTTCAAAGTAAAACTTTATGACTTCAGTGTAAAATACGCGGCTCCCACTGCTGTCAGCACCTTAAGAGTTAAAAAAAAGAGAAAGAAGGGGAGCTGAGAAATCACAGTGCATCTGCATTTCTGTGCCTATAAAAGGCCAGCTGTAACCATTCAGATCTAGCCCAAATTAATTACCTGATTAGCTCTACTCTAAAGATATTACTTTTCAAATACAGACTTACAGCTACTCAACCTGAAGATAAATATTGCCAGGCAATATATTTCATTTCAAGGTGCTTTTGAATTAATTGGAGGGGGTCCCCCTCTCCGTACTTCCCGTTTTCTTTTCTTCTCCCAAGGAGGATTATTTTAGAGCTTGCCTTAAATACAGTGAAGCGACCACCTAATTCCCAAAATGGATGTAGAAATATGCTGCCCAGTCATCAGGAGGACACAGAGTCACAGTCTGGAAAGGCCAAAACAGAGCTATATCCAATACAAATCGCTTTTTCCAGTCCCCATTGCTATAATTGTACAGAGATGAGAAAACACAAGCAGACGGGTGCTCTGGCTGCTCACCTCATTAGCACCAAGCACTGCCGCACTGCAGCTGACATGACTTGCGTGTTTAAGCAAGCAGGCTTCAGACAAACACACACACCATTTTATAAAGGCATCTCAAGCAAGATTAAAAGCAAGACACTGCTAAAAACCCAAGCAGAATGTGAACATCAGGAAATGGACTACCATCTCCTACAGCCAGAAAAGGAGTACAAACTCAGCAAGCAAGAGATTTTTAACACATTAGTCAGATTCCACCCTACACATGTATTTTCTCATTTAGGTGCATGCCCAATTACACCCACTTTTTGCCAGTGTAATTACATGCATGTCCTGATCCATATGCAAGCTGTGTAACGGTCATTTTAAAAATGACTGCATTTTCTACAGATCCCCAAATTACCACTAGATCTTTGCTGTGAACCAAAACTACATGGTTTTCTAACTCATATTAATTTCTAATTCTCAGAGTCTATTTTGTCGTTTTGCTTTAAAGACACACCACATGCTGAAGCTTTGCACCATGGAGTTGTTACCTGAAATAAAAGCTCTCAAAACGAAAAGTAGTTTAGAGAGGAGATGCTCATAATTCCACCTACCTAATACATAACTCCACCTAGGCTTACATATTCATTAGGATGACCAAATAGCCTTTTTGCACATGCATGTTAAATTTTGCAGCGTCAGCAAGACACTTCTGCACAGGTGTGAGTTCCTCAGTGGTCGTTTGGGTGGGGATACCCTTTTTCCATTATCCTTTTAAGGTATTGAGTCATCTCAGGACAGTAAAAGTTTACTCTTAAGTTGGCCAGCTTCTTGAGGATGATATGGATGTTCCTTGAAGTAGCCACAGCTCTGTCCTAATTGGTATAGGAGCACATACTTGATGCATAAAAGAACCTTGAAGTGATTAACTACTCCTTGTTATCCCATCCTTGGTGATTAGCTACTTCTGGCTGCCTCCTCATTATCACTCTTTGTAACATCAGCTCAGTGACTAGCTCTTTTCTCACACAGTAAGAAGGTCAGTAGGAAACAAACAATATTTTAGTTACCGTATGTTTATAAACAAAGCAGAGGCCTGCCTTTGGTAACAGAGTCTGAAAAAGAAAAAAGGCAGTTTGAGGGGATGTATAAGCCTCACCTGGAATTCTCCTGAATACCTCCATTAGACTTGACTATCAGACTGATGTAAACTCAGCCCAGACCACCATTTCCCCTGGAGTGACTTAGAAGTACAGTGATATTATCAACAGAACAATCTGAGCTTTTGTTTCAGATTCAATCATTTTCTCTGGTCTGGATACTGTTCTCCCCAGAACAAAAAAAAAAAATTCTCTCCCATCATAGAAGACTGTTTACAAACAAAGAGAAGAGCTACTCAATGAAATGTATAATTTGAATCACTACTACTGACATGCGCCATAAAAATTAGCTGCAGTCTCCCAGCAACACAGTGCTGCAAACAGAAGCAGCTTTATTACAGTAAAAAGGAAAGCTAGATTCTGCCATTTTGGAACAAGCTTGTATTCAGCGTTCCATCTGAGACCCCACAGTTAACAGGTTAATGGTCATTATTGCTGAGTGGGCTGATAAAATAATATTTATTCATTATGGTGTGCTGAAAGCAGTAACACAGAAGATATTAATTCATACAATTAATTTTTTTTTTACAAAGAACCAATCCACAAATGCAAAGAGGGAGAAAGGAAAAAAAAAAAGAGATGTTACAGAGATACTACTTAAAGAATGGTTAATAGCTAATAAAACATTTTTTTAAAATGGAGATGAACTTTCTTTTCCTTTGCAGTAATAGTACCAATAGTCTACTTTGACTTCATCAAGGCTTTCGACACAGTATCCCACAGCATCCTGATAGGGAAGCTTAGGAAATGTGGGTCAGATGAATAAACAGTGGGGTGGATTCAAAACGGGCTGAAAGACAGAGCTCAGATGGTTGTGATTAGGGGCACAGAGTCTAGGTGGAGGTCTGTGACAAGTGGTGTTCCCCAGGGGTCAGTAATGATCTTCATCAATGACCGGGATGAAGGGACAGAGTGCACCCTCAGCAAGTTTGCTGATGACACAAAGCTGGGGTGGGGTGGCTGACACACCAGAAGGCTGTGACGCCATACAGAGAGACCTGGACAGGCTGGAGAGATGGGCAAAGAGGAACCTTATGAAATTCAACAAGGGCAAGTGTAGAGTGCTGCACCTGGGGAGGAATAACCCCATGCACCAGCACAGGTTGGGGGCTGACCTGCTGGAGAGCAGCTCATCTGAAAGAGACCTGGGAGTCCTGGTGGACAACAGGATGACCATGAGCCAGCAATGTGCCCTTGTGGCCAAGAAGGCCAATGGCATGCTGGGGTGCATCAAGAAGAGTGTGGCCAGCAGGTTGAGGGAGGTCATCCTCCCCATCTACTCTGCCTTGGTGAGGCCGCACCTGGAGTACTGTGTCCAGTTCTGGGCTCCCCAGTTCAAGAAGGACAGGGAACTGCTGGAGAGGGTGCAGCAAAGGGCTACAAAGATGATGAGGGGACTGGAACACCTCTCTTGTGAAGAAAGGCTGAGGGATTTGGGTCTTTTTAGTCTGGAGAAGAGAAGACTGAGGGAGAATCTTACCAATGCTTATAAATACTCAAAGGGTGGGTGTCAGGAGGATGGGGCCAGTCTTTTTTTCAGCGGTGCCCAGTGACAGGACAAGAGGTAACAGGCACAAACTTGAACATAGAAGTTCCATCTAAACATGAGGAGGAACTTCTTTGCTTTGAGGGTGCCGGAGCACTGGAACAGGCTGCCCAGGGAGGTGGTGGAGTCTCCAATTCTGGAGACATTCAAAACCCGCCGGGACGTGCTCCTGTACAACCTGCTCTAGGTGACCCTACTCTGGCAGGGGGGTTGGACTAGATGATTTCCAGAGGTCCCCTCCAACCCCTATCATTCTGTGTTCTGATCCCAGGACAGTAGTAGTGTTTTATATTCACAGTTGCCTGTGGACAATGAACTAGCCTCACAAACACCCAGAAGGCAGATGTTCAGATCATAGAGAAATACCTTGACAAATGACAAGCTGGTCCATTTGTTGGCTTTCTCAATAGATGCCCATAACATCACGCACATGGCAAACAGACAGCTATACAGTCCTCTGAAGTACCAATACTGACAGCCAGGATAGGGAGATTTTTACTATGAACTTTACCAAAATATAACAACCATTGTACCAGTGCCTGGGGAACAACTTAGGTTATCATAAAACTTTTGGGGATTCTTTGGCCCCATGGGATAAAGACTTCTGAGTTGGAATATCGTACTATAAAACCAGATGTAAATCCTGCACTTGAACAAGACTTGTTCTTTCAGCTAGTATCAGCTTTCTTTGTTCTTCCTCTGCAAGATGAAACTCTCCAAAATGGAATGCGGTAGGCCTTTAACATTATACAGCAAACATCACAGTATTCACATGAAAGTGCAAAAGGAGTTTTTGCAACTGTAATCACCTGGCAAATGACTTGATCCATTACACCACATCCCTCAAATAAAGCTGAAAAGCCTCAAGTTTCTCTCAAAGACAGCTCAAAGCAGCATATGATAGAACTGACTGAGTAAATGCATGACTCCTCATTGGTTGGCCCAACTGGCCCTGCTGCTTGTCATTCCCAGTAGGTGAGCTTGACATATAAAGTCTCTGCTATCTGCTAAAAAGGCTTATTTTGATCCAAACAGCTTAGAAGCCACCACATGAACCTGTGAAGTCCACAGAAAATAGATGCAGCATTAAACTCTAGTGAAGACAAAAGAGGCAGAAACTTCTACTGCTGTTACCAGTGAGATCAGAAGACATGTATTTATACCCTAAGAAAGTTCTTCAGATGGTAACATCTAGCATGGTAGAATCTATTTGCATTGCAAGATACTCAGGATGACAGCTGCCTCTCAACAACTTGATTTAGCACAATTCTGGGGTCGATACACATACTTTGGAAACAAGCTAAAATTCTGGAACTTTGCAGCCCTCATTCATACCTGCAGGGTTTTTTAGTACCTTCTGTCTTCTTCCCTATAACAAATTTATCTCATGACCACAATTTCTCAATTAAAAAGCCTAAGTCTTAAGAGAGTTATCATTTAGGTGGCACACATTCCAAATGAAATGCCTCAGAATATAGACATGCAATCAAAACTGAGTTATCGTGACTGAACAAGTTGCTGTCCATCAGGCTAGACTCCTAAGCTGACCATATGTTTGCTCCCACCGTACAGCAAAACACAAGGCAAAATGCTTGCCCTTACGCCTCCATGAAGGGATTCTACAATAACGAATCTCACTACACAACTGGGACAAGTTACATGCCCAAATACAGGCGTTGTAACAATATCCCATGAAGCCTGCAAGCCAAACACACTTCTGCAAGTCAATCACATCCACAGCCTGAGTACGTAAATTCTTAAACTGCAGCCACACACCTATTACAATCCCTAAGCAGCGGTGCCTCATCTACCCAGTTATCCTACTTTCTTGTGCTTTAGAAACTCTAAGAATCGCTTCTGCATTGACAGCATTCTGCCACCACTGAACACCTTAATTCAACCCAAGCAGCATTTTAAATTGCCAGACGTTTTTGAAACTCATTCTATTCAGTTTGTATGCTACACAAATCCCTTCCAATCTCTTCAAGAATCAGTTCATCAGCAGATTAATAGCTACTGCAAAGCAGTATCTCATGTCCAGTTTGCATGTTATGAACAACTGTCCTTTCTGCTGAAACAATGCAAATGTTTTCACAGAAGGAACATGGTTTCAGGAGATAGGTCTCAAGCCTCAAAGATTTGCATGGACATAAAAAAATCATTACAGAGCTTTTATAGCTCTCATTATAGCAAACATCAGGCATTTTTAACAAAAAATAAAGTCTCAGTAATATCAAATAAATTGATAAAAGCATTTTCATTCCAAATTATAATTTTGGAAAACAGTTAAAAAACGCAAACTCAGTAATCACGGTCACAAAGTATTTAGGACTCAAATCCAGGTCTTCAAGTACAGCATGTCACTGCAAGAATGACAGCCAACTTCTTCAATAAAATGGTATGACACAAAGCTAAATGCTCAAAATATTTAATACACAAGCAGGAGGAGACCTGAGTAGGCTTCCACGTAAATCAAATTACTGATATCAAGCTTCTATTTTTATACAATTTGAATCATCGGTATTCATTGATATTTTATGATAGATTAAAAGACTAAGGTAGCTGGAAATGTCAGAAGCTATGGACTGGGGAAGAAACCCATGGGATGTTGACATACAACAATGAAGAAAAAACTTTCTCCAGAATAAATACATTTACTTTTATGTGTACATTACAAAAACCTGAATCAGTAAATGGGTTTTCAAGATGAAAAACACCAAGCCTTTCAATCTCTGCCTGAAGACAACTGGTAATTGCCTTGATGCCCATGGAAGTTCATGACATATCATATGACATTTCTGACCAAATGCATCACAACAGCAACAATAATGCACAAAAGGTGTCTTTGCAGAAGTTCCCTATTCAGTGCTGCCATGAATCCAGCAACATAAAACATTATAGTCATAAGTCATCTTCTTTCAAATTGACTTCCAAGACACATTTTACAGAATTTATCTGAGAACTGTGTGATGGTGAGAAGTACCCAAATGTGACAACAAAGTTAAAGTGTTCCCTGTAAAGCATGGATAGCTATGAAAGAAATCCTCACTGCTGCGGCCACGGCTGCCACAAGCAGCCACTTCTCAGAAGAAGAATTTAAATTCAACGACTGCTTCTGTCTTTGGCGAAACCCCTAATAAATGCCAACTGCTCTGAAATACATAAGTAAAATGACGCAGGACAAAAGCGTTGCAGTATTCAGGCAAATCCAGTATGTGGAACACTTTTCTAATAGGCACAGTATACGAGTGGAATAATGCACGGTCATTGTGCATGCAGCATTCCAAAAAAATCAAATTTGAATCAAATTTTCAAAAGCATTAAACATACACCAGCTCCCATCACATTCCCAACAGGAACTATCAGGGCCTAAGAACTTCCAAAAATATTACCCAGATTGTTCCTCAGAGATGTGTATGCTATCCTGAAAGTCTCCAGCTCTCTCAGCTTCCTTATACCAATTTATTCATCTATCCATCCATGGAGCTGCTAACGTTTCCCAAATGAACAGTCACTCAGCAAGCAGGCTATAATCAATCCAACTTAATTCAGCTGGGAGAAACAGGCTAGCCTTGCAGCACACAAACCTTTCCTCATATTTTGAGGACATTGCATTCTGCTATGTATTTTTCCCCATTAATCAGTTGTTCTAACAGAAATCACTGATTTACTTTTTTTCTACAAACCTAGACTTGCTCCTGTTCTCAAAACAGTGCATTACGATTTCTGGTTCATTCATCCTCCCGGTATCTATCAGCAACAAGACACTGCATAATATTTGTGTAAAGTTCTAAAGTGTTCAATAATTACATACAGTTTACTTGCAGAGAATTAAGTGTGTTTCATCCTAATTGCCATATATAAGCAAGCTTAAAACTGAAAAGTGAAATGCCCCAAACTTTAACAGCAGTTACTGCCAATAACAAGATATGCGTTCCCTCACCAAACTCAAGACAGAACTAGATCTCTAAAATTTTAAAAACTCAGCATACTTTGAACAGACATTCTGCCAAGAGAGCAGAAAAAATTATTTAGGAATAATTAACAAAAGTAGAATTAACATTAACAAAATACTACTGTATACCTCAAAAGCCTGCTGCAAAACATTGACTTAACATTGCATATCTGTCTATCTTATAAATAAACATATAAATAACATAAAATGAATGCAACATAAGGAATACAAAGCAAAATGAAAGCAACATAAACGCCCACAAATTGGGTGATACATAGTAAAGTACAGCACTTTAAATGCAATTTTATTTAAACTAGAACTTAACCTTTGAAGAGCAGCTAAGCACTGAATTTTTAGAAATTTGCCAATTTATTAACACCAAACTAAACTTCCCCTTGGGAGTTGCCACAGGCATTTTCTCCTCTGCATCACTTACCATCTGACAGCCCCATTTTATTAGTTTGAACACTAAGTTGTCACAGTTTCTCCAAAATTTCACTGCCATGCAAAAGCCCCTTTGATATTCAGTATTACCAAGCTATTTTTCACTCTAGTGTACACAGAAACAGATTTCTACAATAATTCTATGCTTGGTGTTTATGTTCATATTCTATCCCTTTCAGTCCTATTTACTAGTTTTTCAAACCAAATTAACAATTTAACCCTATGGGTTTAATATGACCTCAGTCTCCTTCTCCACACAAACTTAACCAAAAAGGCTTTCTTGCCAAGATATACTTCCATATAGCTCAGCAGTTCAAATGAAATCACACATAGCAAAGACAAAACTGACCTCTCTACAACAGTACTAACCCATTCTCTTCTGAAACTGAGGACAGAGAAATAAAGAGGAGCAGCTTCAGCTTCAATTCACAAAATCCTAACGCAAGCATTGCGAAAACTTTCACAAGAGGCCACTGCTGCAGCTTTGAACAGAAAGCAAGCAGGTACCCAAGTTAAACCAGCTCTGTATCGTGTCCCTTCCTTGACTCAGAGGACCTCTTCACCTCCCCAGGAAGAGCACAGAATCATTCTTAGAAATGCAGAGGCTATTTAAAACAGTGAAAAACTTGGGAAGGACAATGAAGCTCGAAGTGATTATGGCTGTTCTGGAACCGGGGTTCTTTTTGGGCACAAGAGGGAAACAGACCACATGCTTCTATGCATACCTCACTAAACCAATACTAAGTAGACTGACCATGGCTAGATCTGTGTTTCTAAGCTACATTTCTAGTCACAGTACATTGTTTGCTTATAATTCCAAACCACAAGAACTTCTTCAGAGTTATGGATGTGAAGTGAATGGACCCAAATATAAAGTAAAAGGTATATTACAAACATAAACTAATTCTAGACCACCATCTTGCTCCAAGAATTGATTTTATGGTAGGTATATAAACATGGAAACTATACTGAAATCATGTTAAAGCCTTAGCTACAATTATTATATGTATATAAACACTCACACAATTAAGAAACTTTGCATCTCTAACAAAAGAATACATTTCCAGAGACTACTTAGAAGTATAGAAAGAAATATACACTATTTTAGTGATGTAGCTGTTAAGATGCATTTTATATGGACTGCTGTAAAAACAACGTAAAGAAAAATGATACAAAAGGGGAATAAAAAGATTAATTAAACACAACAAAACAGTGTTGGAAAAGATGTGATTTCAAACACCTTGAAAAGTCAATTTCTGCTTTTCCCACTGAGGTTTTTTGAAGTTCTCATCACACATGTGCTTTTATAATTTGCTCCCAGGCAAAATTAGAAGAATTTTAAATATTTTTCATAGCATAAACTCAAAGAAAAAATATTCAGGATGAGATACATTTAAATTTACTGAAATTAAAAATTAAACGTAGCTGTTGATCAAAGTTTTGAATTACTTGAATTATAACAAAGCAAAGTCTCTCATAGCTCAAGTTAATTACTCAAACTGCAAGGGAGATGATTTTGACTTAAATATTGCAAAAAAGATCCCACAATTCTTATACAAGTATATGGATGTACACGAGCTATGTAGCCACGGCATAAGCAGTCATTAGATTGTCTTTTGTCTGTTAGATTTCCCAAACCTCTCAATTAACATAATGATTCTTCATATTAAGAGAAAGCCCAGTCTCACAAACAGGACTTATGTATCCTGCCCTCACTCTCTATGTGCCTTTAAGATGTATTTCTAGCAACTCTACTACAAATACTTTCTTTCCTGTTTTTACATGTAAAAAACAAAAAACCTTGGGTTTCATGATCAGTTTAAGCTGATCTGATCTAAGCGAGAACCAACACACATGGGGACAATCTTCTTTTACCACACTACCAGCAATGTGCTCCCATTATCCATCCTTTATCCAGGTGTTAGTGACCAAGAGGAAGGCAGTTTTAAGAGGAGGGGAAAGTATGAAGTTTTCAGCTTAACACAGCTTCGCAGTTGTTAGCATCAACATTGGGAAAAAACAAATAAGACATGATGAGAGGGAGAACAACAGTGCTACTGTTTAATAAAAAAGTATTAAATTGGTATAAGAAAAAAAAAAATCAAACTAACTTTGGGGTGAGGTTTCACAAGATACTGAGAGAACAAACTTAACACCAAAACAGATGGAGGCAGTCTTGCTGCCCTGTTCTGACCATACAGTGCCACTCTCCTTTGCTCCATTTCTGGCACTTCTCTCATCCTCTCAGTGAGTTAGGTCAGATAGCTAT
Organism: Rissa tridactyla; assembly: GCF_028500815.1. Lineage (NCBI taxonomy): Eukaryota > Metazoa > Chordata > Aves > Charadriiformes > Laridae > Rissa > Rissa tridactyla. The sequence goes on from NC_071466.1 coordinate 142,342,738, forward strand.
GTTTGCAGAGCACCATTCAGAGGTTTTTGTGCTCAGTTACTTACCCAAGACATTTGTGAGGCAAGACCTCAGTTAACCAGATCTCATAGTGCAAGAGCAAGGGACAGGTATGCACAGACACGGAGAGGTGAGAATTAAGACAGACTGCCGTTTGGGCAGTGAAAGTCCAATCAGTTCTAAGACACCACCACTCGGACATAAACACCATAAACCACACAAAACATCACTGCCATGGAAAGAAATAGTCCTGCTCTTTTGCTATTGCAGCTGCTGCTTCCAAATCCCACGATGCCTCTCACTTTACCTGCAAAAGTATTTGCACAACTACACGATGACCTGAATCCACAGGAAAGAGAAGGCAGCACAGAAGCAAAAACGTGTAGGTAGGAATAATAGGGAAGGCTTTCCTCTACTTCTTTCAGTGTCAGTATCATATTAACATTTTCTGCATCTTAAAATCTTTCAGTTGACTCTGAAGCAGACCAGGATCTTAGAGATTATCATTTGGGTCAGCAACAGCTTCATCATCCACTGCTACTGCCAAGTTTGTTGCAGCAAGCTGAAAGTAACTTTAGTTTTCTTGAAGGAATCTCAGTCAAAAAACACACAAAACCAAGATAGTCTAACCATAGTAAAAAGTTAAAAAAATAAAACAGAACCAAGAGCATTTAATATCTTTTAACCATTAACGACTTGTCTAAAGAAAGAAAAAAATATTGGCCAGAAGAAACGAGAAGTGCAAATGCAAAATACAAAAAAGTAACAGGGGAAAAGCAACATTTACGAAACTCTGCATGAAAGGAAGCTCTCAAAAGGAATTTAAAAGAGGTTCTAACACAGCATGTTTCATATTTATCAGTTTCTTCTGTTCTTCTCAATGACCAATGGTGTTAAAGGCTGCTAAATAATTCCAAATTTTTATCTCAAAAGTTTGCTAGGAGAAAGGGTTTGGGTCATTCCTTTAATATATTAACACTATACATTTATTAAAACAAGTAGTGCCTTTTTGATGCATGATTACAATTCCCAATGTCAACAGTAACGCAGATTGAGAACAGTAGTGTCCACAATCAGGGAAAGCTTGCACATCAGTAGTAGTAAGAGTGTTTCAGTGCTAACATGCTGATCCAAAGTCTGACTGTGTAGACCACGATAACTGAAAGTGCTGTGTCATAGCTTCAGTAACCTCACCTGTTCAAAAACAGTGCGACAGAATGATGGTGAATTTGGGGGGGTTAATGCAGTTTCTCCAGAAATGTCTAGAACATGCTGTAAAGTGTTGGTCTTCCCTAAAGATAACACAGAAACCTTTTTATGCAGGCAGACCTCATAAAACATGGATAAGACTCCAGAAAAGAGAACTGTTTAAATAAAATATGCAGTTTCGTGTTATATTTAACCTGGTTCAACTGCATGCTGCAGCAAAAAGTCATCTCATCTTCTGTATCCCCATACTCCTAATTCTCACCTCGCATCAGGCCTAGTGATCATACAACCATATCGGAAGTCAGATCAGTTTGTTGCTCTCAGACAAGGCAGAAAAAAGAAAAAAAGAGGGGGGGGGGAAAAGAGAAAAAATTAGAAAGGAAAAACAGTGATTATTTTTGCATTTGATAACTAGCTAACACAGCCCATCAAGTAGTCATTAAATCATTAGAATGCAAGGGAAGCAATAGGAATGCTTCATTTGTTAGGGGACAGCAGGACCATTTCTTTCAGCAATGATCTGCATTTATGTTAGGAAACATTTTATCATATTTTTCACTTAGTACTGTAATTGCAGAGTCGTAAGACCTGAGCTTGCACTGCCATTCAAAAAAAGTGGTCCTATTCTGCTCCTAGTACACTCATTCTCCTCACACTGCTCCTCCTTTTGTGCTAGCAGCAATGCTAATGCGGCTGTAAAGTGAATCAGATGAGGCAATAACTCTGAATTAATACCAAACAGGCAGCACTTTTTTTTTATTATTTTTACCCCAGAGCAATTTCTAAGTTTGGGTTGTCACATAGCCATAAAGAAAAGTTTGAGTCAAGCATGGAACCAGTGTGACAATTGAGCAGACACCTGTCTATATCTACTGAGAATATATATCATGCAGAGCAGGATATCACTGAACAAGACATGTCAGAACCAACAACAGAAAGCAGTGAGAATGGCCAGGAATACAGCCCTATGTCTAAGGATTTTATGTATTTATTTACAGAGGATTCTGTACTACTTTAGATCATGTTTTGGTTTTTTTGCATTATGGTTGTTAGATAAGATAATCAATTTAGAAAGATATTCAGATAATCTGCAGTGAATGTGAATGTCAAATTAATATGATATCCTGACAACTGAACACTGTATGAACCAAAGCTGTATTGATGTCTCTTATGTCTAGTACTGACAAGTAGGAAAAACCCTAAACACACACTGAAAACCCAACCCTTTCAAAATGGTACCAAAACTATTTCAAAGCTAATATTTATGATAAATACTGGTACACAATTGTAATGGGCTCAGAAACTCAATGTTTCAACAATCTATGAATACTCTGAAAACACAGATTAACACTCCCAAAAGCAGAAAACCAGCCAGAGGAACAACCCAGAATGGCAGAGCGTTCTCCTCCCATCTGAGACCAATCTAAAATTTTCCCTGCAATGCCAAAAATCTACTAAATACCTTCAAAATGCATAATTTATGCACCTCATCTCTCTCTGCTACCAAACAATAACTTCTTTCATTTCAGTAATTAGCCCTTTTATTACTTAAGCAAACTGATGAATGGAGAAGCATCCCGTGTGAGTTTTCAATTTGTAATGAAGACATGTATCCTTCCTATCTGTCTCCCCTATCAGAAAAGACATCTAGAAGCACTTCTACATTGTCAAAAACTTTTAATAAGTAATATCTAACTATCTGCCCTTTCCAAGTGTTCCTAAACATCTTTAACTGAGCCTGAATTCTGGGGAATGGAAAGATCCCCTCAGCCTACTGTTTGAGCCATCATTTCAGTCTAAGGACCTTCTAGTCAAAATTGCATTAAATTTATCAATTGGAGACACTACAGAGCAGTTTCATGTCTCTTCATGAGTACAGTATTTTCCTACACCAAAAAAAAAAAAAATAAAAATTTGTTCTAGGCGAAAAGATACAACCCAAAATTTAAGTTTTGACAGACATTAAGGTAAAACCATACACAAAACAAACCTAGAGAAGGAAAAATTCGGTTTTTCTCGTTCACTGGGCTTGTTTCCTCTTCCCAGCTCTAGAGGGTTAAAACTACACTGCAGTAGGTGCACGTGTGCTCCATGCCCATACTGTAATGAAAATACAACACCACAGTATTATTTCTCACCTGTTCTGGAGGCAGAAGCTTCCACCTAGTGCCAAAAAGATGTTAGCTAATTAAGACATTTGCTTAGTATCTTCCCCCATTAAGACACTCCACACAAACTGTAACTATCTTCATAAAAGAAAATGCTCCTCAGAATTACACAGGTATACAGTCCTTCCAACCAGACCAGTCAAATAAAAAAATCATGCAGCAGTAGTACTGTACTCACAGACAGCAGACTAAAGCAAGCAAAAGGGACATCCCCCACTGTCAGCTTGTTTTGACCTTTGGATGCAACACATTTAAGAGATCAGTAGTTTTATCACTAATATCTAGGTTGTAACTGTAGCCCTGAGTCTACCAGTCCCTAGAAACTGATAAATATCTTTATATGCATTTGATCTGCACTACACGCTCTGAAGTTCTCTTTTCTGAAATAAGCATCTGCCCAATTTACAAAGAAACAAAAAGCACCAAGGGGCTACTGATCTCATCATCACAAACAAATCAATGGCAGAGATGGGAAAGAGAAGCTTTTTTACAAGCATCAGGTATGACAAGCCTCCTTAGCTCATTTATCTCACTCCTCCATAGATTCCTCTAAGAATCCACTTTAAATATTTGCAGATTACATTTTTCTTCAAGTTCTTCCACTTTACAGCAACACAATCATAGAAATCTCATTACCAAATGTCACTCTTGATCCATTCTAAGTAAGAGAACTGTAATTTACATTCACCTCTAGACTGCCGCTAACAATTTAAAAAGATTAAGAATTCTTAGAGAAAAAGGTTTAACTGCATGCTATGCACCTTGGAAGGCTCAAGCAAGAAAGGGGAAGAAATGAGCACCTCTATAGAAATCTCTGTGTTGGACAAAACACTGACATAAGGTTGGTTCTAAGACAATTTAAATCACTCTGCTGCCACAGTTTTACTCTCCAGCCCCATGCAATCCTACAGTGGCATATAGTACTCCCTAGCACTCATACTAGCGCTCATCAGACCCAGCAGATAAGCTTCCTACACAAGCAGGAAACTATTCTGTTTTTTCGTGGAATTTGATTTCTCCAGATACTGCAAACTGAACGAGCTCACTGTAGAATCTGATCAACCCAGGTGTCAACTGCAACAGAGGAGGCTGGATCATAGCAACGACAGCAATGATCTGAACAGCTCAAATTGTCAAGATAGTGCCATTTTGAGACAGTAGAATTGTCTATAGTGAGATATTTTTTTTCTTCCTACATTTACACCTCTATGGTCACTATGCTAGCCCACCTTCCAACTTTGTAAAAACAAGCCTGTCTGCAACTCTTGCTCTTCTGCCCTACGCAGATGATACACTCTCCAGTGGCTCCCACTCTGCCAGGTAAGAAAAATTTGCAGCAGAATTGCTATAAAGGCCCAGCTGCCAGCCTTGTTCAAGCATGACAAACAATTACAAGCATTAAGACATGCAGTTTACAGGTATGGCATCCCTTTCGCTTGCAGCCACAGACCTTATTCACCTCAAAGCATCCACAAAGGGCATGCACTTTCAGAATCCTGCCTCACCTTTAGTCCCAAGCATGTAAGGAGGACTGCACAAAGAACCATTTCAGTCTTAGGCCAGAATGATCCTGGGAAGATTGACAGAAAAACAAAAGGAAGCAGGATATGAACATGCACATCTCAAAAACTTCCAGTCATTATTAAGTAACTTAACTTTACCTTTCTACCTATGCTTATACCGTGACTCCAACCTGTAATCTCTCCTCATTGGTAGCTGGATAGTTCACATGCCTGGAGTGCTGTGGTGAATGGATAAAGGCTCTTTCAAAAGAACAGGCTGTGAAAGTGAGGAAGAGAGTTTACGCTCCACACAAAGGAGCAGATCACATATGTGCAGGTTTGCTTTGGAGTAAGAAGAGCTAGTCAAGAGACTAGCAACAGACACAATTTGCAAACACAGTTGTGACCACGTATTTGGATTTTCTTCTCTCTCTGTGAGGGTGGTCAAGCTTTGTGACAGATTGCCCTGAGAGGTTGCGGAGGCTTTGTCCTTAGAGATATTCAAAACACAACTGGATATGCCCCAAGTGATCTCATCTAACTTCCAAGCCGGCTCTAGCTTTCAAGTTGGCCACTTTGACCAGAAGGTTGGTCCAGATGCCTTTTAAAGGTCCCTTCCAATCTCAATTACTCTATGATTCTCCGAAGCATTCTCCTGCAGCATGCCTGGCCTCTTATGTGCCTGTAACAGTAGGATGAACGCTCCACAATCACTATTTCAGAGCTCAAACTAGATTTGTGGGTTCACTGGGAAACGTCCTTTCTTTCTTTTGCACAATCACGATCATCTGACAAGTTTTTAGTCATTAAAAAAGTGAAAATAAAGTTCTTCATGCTGAAAGTGGAAAGTGCCTCTATACATTTGATAGTTGGGAGGTGGGGAACTTCCCTGACCACAATGAAATTTGGGAAAAGATTTAAGAAGAAATTCGGTATATGGTAAAGGCAAACCTTGTCTGGAAAGCAAAGTAATGAAGGGGAAAAAAAATGTTTTAAAGCTCTTATTGTTAAGCTATAAATAAACAACTGAAAACAGGTCTTGCTCACCACCATTCCATCCTGCTGGCAGCAACACTCATCCAACAATATAGGCCTTCACAGAAAGATGCAGAAAGCTGTCCCCTTCAGGTCCTGAGTTGAGTTTGAATCTAGTTTTGTGGAACAAGGAAGAACTACTCCAAAACTTTAAAGAATTTTTAAGGTACAACTACCAAAACTGCCTCACTGGGAATAAGCAGAGATAGACGGCAACCCAGGCAAAGCAGAGCTAAAACTTTAATCTTAGTCTACAGGATATTCACAAATATGTGAGTTAGGGAAACAGGGACACATAGTAACACTAGCAGGAGAACCTGATATGGTCTCTTTTATTGTTAATAAAAACCTTCTTCATTGAGAAGCAAAAGGCATGATATAGGAAATGAAAGCCACCCCTCAATAACATGAAGAGTAAGATTCGGATGGCTCTGCTTCCTAGAACAATGAGCTAAAAGATACATGTGGTTGGTTCAGGAAATCCTAGAACTCCTAAAAAACAATTTCAAGATCATAACAACTGACTGCCTCTGCCATGGCAGGCTCAGTCAGGTTCACTAGTGCTCCCTTCCTTCTTCATATTAAGAAAAAACTCAACTGAAAGCACAACAACCTGCCTGGCCACAGAACTAAGAATGTAGCTCATGCTGTGGCTCTGTTCCTCGTCCAGAAACAGAAGGTCCAATACTTCATGTTGATATCCAAAAGTAATACATTGCTTTTATATATATACACACACATATATGAAGATGTTCTTAACCGTGAAAAACAGCCTGCAAGGCACCTCATAAAATATTAAATATAAACACTGAAAGCAGTACTGTCAAAAGAACCCAAACAAAAAGAATTCCAGGAATGGAATAAGCCATTTTCCAACACAGTTGAGAAGTACAATAACAATGGGGACATGCCAATTTACATGTTCATGAAACAAGTATGAGGGAGAACAAGGTACAAGCGCAACCTCTCCAGGTATTCAGACAGATAGAATAACTCCTCATTCTCAGTGACAGGATACGTATGTATCTTGAATGTAAGTATATCCATGGACTATTATTCAAAAAGAGTATTGAGTTACCCAAGTAACAGGTTATCATTGCATCACTCCTGTTTTTCTCTACATGTAAATGTTTCAAAGCCTGGCTAGTAAACAGTGTTGATGCATCCAGCACAGTCCCTACGTACACATACATTATTTACAAAGAATGTGCGTATACAATATTACATTAAAAAGCTACATTAAGAGAAAACTACTGAATCCACAGAGTCAAGCACATAAAGGTTAGAAAAAGCCACAAGGACATGTCCATAGCATTGATCTCCAACCTCACCCACATAATGTCTTCAATTACATGAACAAATATTATTTTTCTAATGCGCACAGGAGGTACAGCACTCATTTAACAAGCAGCTACTTGGCACCGTATTTTCTTTTGTATTGTTCAGTGTAGGCCATGGATTGGTGTACTGAAATCCTTGCTTGAAACACATCATTATTAATTTCTTCATGAGTTTTCTCTATTGTGCTTATCACGGTAACATCTGAGTGCTCCACAATCTTAATTTGTTTTGTAGATACCACAGGAAACCAGAGAGTATTCTACTGATTTCCTACATGGGGAAGAAAAACCCAAAGATAAGACTTAAAGAAGGAATTCTAGATGCCACATTTGAGAGACCATGATTTCTTACTTGCCAGTGCTGCTCCAATTTATTTTTTGTGTGTGTGCATGCAAGTATTCATCACTTTCACAAAGCTGATCCTAATATCTGAAGTTTGGGCACTCAGAAAATGGAAAAATATGCAATTAAAGGCAATTAATAAATAGTCCAATTTAAATCACCAGATGAACACTTGTATTCCAGCAATGTTCTGCTCCGGTTGTCACAAATTCCTGTAATCGCAAAGAAGGCATCCTACAAACTGTCTTCTCCTTCCCTATGCTACAAGTTACATTCCCAGAGCAGAACACTCTGTAGATTAAAGAGGCTGGTGAAAAAGTAACATGTGACCAAATAATTTAAAACATACTATCAGAAAACAAATGCACAACAAAGGACCCAAAAATGCACATTTGTTTTTGCCAGTTTCTGATTTTCAGGAGATTTGATGTTGCTACTCTTAATAGTAATTTGTCTTTACATTTGGAGATAAACAAAAGCAAACTTCATCATTTAGCATCTAAGTAACACATGCATGACAGTGGTGGAACATAGCATGAGCGTTCGAATGGTTTCATCTACCATATAGACCTCTGACACTTGAGCTGACAGCTAAGTGTCAGCTGCACTGGGTCAGCAGCCTCTACGGGGACTAGCACTTAAGGTTAATCGGCTCCACTGTCAGCAAACACTTGTGTAACAAACTCGCAGAGGAATTTTTATCTGCAGAAGAGGAAGGCTCTGCAATGTTTGATTCCAGTCCAGGCACTCAGTCAGAAACCACTGCATGCATCTTGCTTTGTCACAATTTCTCACTCCCCACTCTCCGCGCCCTGCCATAGGATTCATCCCCCTAAATGCAACACCTTGTGCTTCCACTTCCTCTTTGTCCCACCTTCATTCTAGTCTCCTTATTTTTCCACTTAATTTCCAAACTACAGATTTCTCCTACTATAAGTAGCTTCTTGGCCTGCAATTTTGAATACCACCCTAACCAGTCAGTTTCCTGCCTTGTGCCCAAATTTGTTTTCCATTTGAGGCTCTTTGTTCAGTTTGCATCTCCTCTCAAAGAAGTTTCAGCATACAACCCACGCTCCCACTGGTTTCCAGCTCCATTGTAATGTTAAAATGGGTGATATGAGACCCATCTGTAATGTCAAAAAACACCTCATAGAATGTTTCATCAGATACAGTATGTCGCTTAAGAACAGAAGCAGTACTAAAACCCAAGACCCTGGCCCAAACTAAGCAAAGTATCAGTTTTGTATCAGTGTCACCTGCCTGGCCCACAGATGAAACCTTGGTTTTGGTCTGTTTCACACATAAGAGAGAAATGAAGCAACATGCCCTTCTTACTGGAAAGCAGGGAAGAAGGCATTACAGATTACGACATCTCATCCATTTACCATCTCAAGTGTCTGAAATTATACTCTTAAATAAATCCTCTGACTTTCACAGGAACTAAACATAGGGTCAGTACATCAGCAGTTTCAACAGTTAGGTCACCCATTCAGATATCAAAGCATAAAACAAGCAAATTAAGTTAGAAACATTGGTCTTCGTACATAGAAGCAAGCAGCTAACAACCTAGTCGTAGGCTTAAATCACGTCTTATACTTACTGTGGTGCCTTAGACACATCTCAACTTTCCTATATATGATTTTGCCATGTTTACCAAAGCAGAATCATTGCACTCGTACTACAATAATATTACTGAGGATTTGATCTGTGTTTTCAAAGTGCCCTAAGATTTTCAGATGAGTATTATTTGGGGATTACCGAGTAAAAGAGTTATACATTCTCCAAAACCTATATACTACTGATAGGTCAGGCTCTTCTGTACTGAAACAACATACACATTTACGTTCCATCATGATATACGGTACTGTCACTTCATAAAATACTGTTTGAACAAAGGGTCCCAATATAGCAAAAAAAAAACCTAACAAAAGCATTAAAGGCCATGATTCCCTTGAGTGCCAAATTTAATTTGTTCTAATATAAGTAATGTTTCTACCAAAAATTAAATCAGAGGATTCTCAATTAGATGGTCCAAGCAAATTCAAGAACTAATTGAAAAATTAAGTCAGTAATTTTTATTGGGGGTAGGGGAAAGCAAGAGAATCATTTCATTAATTCTAGACCTTCACAGTACAACTTGGGGCATAAAAAGAAACTTGGAAGCAGCAGCTTGACTTTTCACACTAAGGTCACAAAAGGATTTTTCCACTTTTCACAATAAGCATTTGGTGGTGGTGGAGATACTCTTTTACCTCATCAAAGAGAGTTACTTGGATATGGAATCCAAATATTGACACAATCATTAGGCCATACAGTTCTCCTGTTCATATCACTGTTTTATGTTTACATAAAGCAAGTATCTACCAAGTCAAAGATGAAAATATTACATCTCTAAGGTCAGGGCACGAACCTGGGAAAATATACACTTATATTCCATTACTTCCTCCACCTAAGACAGAAGTTGAAAGAGAAGTCTCTTACACCCAGACAAATGCCCAAAACTCCCAATTCTATATGCTGCCAGCAAATTCTCTCCACGTAATGGATCAATAACCCCTGAGAAGGAGTTTAGAGATGGGCATGGGTGATGTGCTTGTGACGCTCTGGGAAGAATGTGCAAAGTGGCTGGCCACACCTGTGGCAAAGAAAGCTGACCTCACACTATGACAGAGGACCACAAGGTGGCTTTTACGATAAAGGGTCATAACAGCTAGGGATATCGGCTGTCTCTCAGTTGAGTGTATCAACTGGTTGTGTAAATGTTCATCCAGGAAAGCAGCAAGAATGTGAACGTCTTCCTGAGATAACCAGACCAGCATGGGGGAGCGTATATAGGGCTCAGCCCAACCGAGAGTATAAAAACTAACTACCCAAAAGAGCTCTGAAAAGAGCTAACGGCTTGAGCTGGCTTAAACCTCCTTATGCCTTCCCAGTGAATGGGGACGCCCAGAGTTGTGATGGTGAGCACAACGCAGAGACCTGTACTGAGAATCACATTTGTGTTGTGATCCAACAGCTCTGTCTGTGCTACTTACTTATTTGTATCTCTAAACTGCTTTTCAAACAATAAAGTTATATATTCTGAAGAACTAAAGGGAACACTTACACAACTTTTTACTAAAAACTTCCTCTTCTGTCCTTGCAAAACCTTAAATTAAAAGGAAATCCCCACAAGAAGTTCCACAGCATTGTACCAACACAAGGCAACAGGCTAGATACGTAGAGGACACTTTAAAATCAAGTTCTTAGAACTCAAGGGAGATATTTATTATCTTCTGACTGCTATATATTTCCCTACCAGCTCTAATTCTTCTTTAGATAGAAACTGCCAAGAAACAGGATTTGACAGCATGGATTTTGAGCATATTATTACAGTGATGTTACATTGTAAGTATTACTGTAAACAAAATCATCTACCTTATTTACTGTGTCAGTACAGCCCAACACCCTTCTCAGCTAAAAAATCCAGGAGAGAACACTGGCATATTTAATCTTTTTACCTCACCCCTTGCCAAAATTGATCAAATCACTAGTGTGTCTCTTCCAGTATCTGTTCTTCCACTATGCTAGTATGGCACATGTTCAATTCTCCAGTATTTCTACCTGTTATCATGCAACATCATGTGTCTGCAACAGAGAGAACCTGTACACACAGTGCAAGTCTTCAATTGGATTACTTTTTTTACTTTACCTTAGAAAGGAGAACATTCCTTGCTCCCTTCTTTCATGAAAATATATTCCTAGGGTCTGAAAGCCAAATTCTTCACTAGTACAATTTCACTGAAAAAAAAAAAATGAAAAAAAAAACCAACCCCACCACAAACAAACAAAAGCATTCCCCCTCAGTAAAAAAAAAAAAACAAAACCAAAACCAGACAGTCCGCATTTTACTTGCCGATGTGTTGAGATGAGTAACAAGCACAGCAAGACAGTCCCCAATTCAATACTTGCACTACATGGAAGTACAGAGCAAGAAAACTTTTCTGAATTATAGGAAAAGACTTCTATTAGTTAAAGCAGTTAGGCAGTTAATTAGTGTAATTCTAGCAGGGTTTCTCTCACAACATGAGCAGAATACCTCAGAACAATTTTGTTCTCAGGTATTCTGCTCATGTTGTCAGAGCACGTATAACACATTATGCTAACCAGAGCTTGCTTGAACTTTTGACAATTACAAAGGCATTTTAAAATTCCGTATCACACTTTAAATCCTAAAAAGGACTGGACCTTTAAACTGATACAGAAATAATGTTAAGCTCTTCCATTCAAAGAACAATCATTAAAAGGACACCATCACAATGTTAATTATTTTCAATATAAGGGAAAAAAAAAAGACAATTTTCTTTTTTGGTTCTTCTTTTCATTTCAGTCTTTTCATGCAGCAAAGAGAAGATAAAAAAGGAAAGTGTAATTCTTGAAACCAGTATTTTACCACATTTTATAGACATAGTTTATGAGAATAAGAAAATAAAGGGACTTGTCCACAGCCACTGGAAGTCCTAGAAGTCGATATCAGTTAAAACACAAGTCTGCACACTGGAAGACCCATCTCAACATGGGTAACAACTAGACTTGGGAGAAAAGGTGGAGAAAACCGAAGCTACTGTCATTGCTTAAAGAACAGGTAATGGAGTACTTATCACAAATCTAGTAAAACAAGCATGGCTGCCAGTTTCACAAGGTAAGTTTTTCACATCAATACTTGTGGTATTGACACTTGTGGTATCTTCTAACCTCTCAACCCTGACACACACGCTTTGCCCTCCTGATTTAAGTGCTACAGCACACTACCGTTTGTGCAGTTGTGTCACCCCCTGCCTTGGAGGACAAAAAAAACCACTCCACCAAGAAGAGGCTGATTTGGTTTAAAACTACACCAGCATGCAAACCTGGTTCACAATGTAACTGCTCAGAAAATTGTGCCACACAATTTGCGTAGGTGACACAGCACTGGAACAGGGACTGTTGGAAAAATTACACAGAAACCCCCAGCCAGTTATAACAACTGTCTTGTGAAACGTTAGGTTAATTTTAATTTCTTGACTGTGATGTATGTTAACACCTCTTTCATCTTGCTTTTGTCTTTTTTACATTTTTTTTCCTCCAGATGGCCATTCCTGAGAATTCTTACAACAATTAAAAATCTGGCAATGCTTTCTGGCATTTTCAGATATGGTGACATGCATGTATGTTCAAGATGATGTGCCCGACAAGTCTGATTTTCCTGGCTGACTATTCTAGAACACGTGCAAATGAAAAACTTCAGTCCTTAACATAGCCTTCTGAAATCACCGTAATAAAATACTTCCCTGCAGAAACATTCCTACCTTTCCACATTGCAAAGGTAGCTTTGAACTGAGCCCATATCTACCGCTGATGACATACTGATAATTCCTGAAGAAACAGAAGGATTCTGAGAAGATCAAATTCATTGTTAGCCTTCATTATTTAGCAACAGCTTGAGATAACAGGCGACCATTCATGTAAGTACAGAAATTCCTGATAGTAAGGAAGAAAACTGCAAGGACACCCAGGGTCACAGAGTATAAATCCTTTCTTCCCATATGCATCATAAGAAAGTTGTGTTTGGCGTCACAGTTCTGAAAAAAACCCAATTCTTCCTAAAACATGTGGCAGCTATTGAAATACGCCGTTACTAAAATTTGTTTCTATGATAATAAAGCAAATGATTGAATTGCTGTTTTTTTCTACTAGAAATGTATTTGTCTGAGGTATTTAATGTTGAGGTGGTCACATAGTGATCTACCTCTAAACACTGCTACCATTCCAGAATCCCCTCTATATAGTCCATAACTGCCTACTAGTAATGCTTGTGGCTCAATAAGGTTTAACATCAATCAGACTGGCAAGTGATCAGTTTCCACAATGAAAGAACATCATAAACAGTTTCTAGTGGTTCTGAGCCCAGCACTGTCAACCACACACAATTCACTTCATGTCTAACTGCCTTCCAGTCCTTTGTACACAATGCAGTTTCTTCTCCAGCTCTCACTATTGAGTTACAAACCAATTTCCCAACTCTGCAGAGGAAGTAATGGTTGCTCTGGCTGCTGTTAGTAGCAGGAAACAGGCCAATGCTGCAGTGCTCAACAAGGCACCTTGCCAAGGCCAGTTGCCTCTGCTCCATCACTCCCAGAGGCATTTGCAGCACACCGCAGGAAAAGCTCTTACAGTAAGGTGCACTGCTGGACTAACAAATGCCAGGGGACTGCCGAAACAGCCAGCACGAAGAGGAGGGGATTATGTTTCCTCCTGTGTGACAGAAGGCAGTCTTTAGGTGACTTAAGATGATTCAAAAATATTAAGTTTTGATATTCTGATACAGCAATTGTTTTGTAGGTGTAAAAGTCCTCTCTTACCATGGATGTAGCTGATAGAGTAGCTTTTCTTACCGTTACACCAAAAACAGAGTTATTTGTTATTCAACCTTACCCTTTTTCCTCAAGCTTTCTATACTTCACAGAAATCTTTCAAATATCCTGATTCCTCCATGCTTATTTCCAATGCTATCTAACCCAGTGTGAGGGGAAAAAAAAAAAAATAATCAAAGATCACAACTATTCGTTACTATTTCAGACCAAATTACAAATGAAGGACGATCATGTAAAACAAAATCAGATTTTGCAGGATTTAAGGTTTAAATGGGACTAATATTGCAAATTTCAGGCCCACATAGGAAAGCCAAATGCCTAAAGCAGCACACCAGCAACCTTTAACAAGTTAAAGGAATCTATCTTCTAAACACTTTCTCTGCAAAAACAAGAGAGATCAGTTCCCAGATGTCATCCATCTGACTTAAGAAAAGCCAGCTGACCATGCACAAAGTAGTACTATTTAAGAACAGATGACTATCATGTCCTTTTTATTCCTCACCTAGGCTGATCACTTGTTTTTATGTTCCCAAAGGAAAATTCAAGGAAGTCTAGGAAAAGTTCACACTTCGTTTTATGCTTTAGGACACTCCAGTTCCACTCACTCCAGCATCTTTAACAGCTGAAAGCTCATGAAAGCAATTTTCCTCAAAACCATCTTCCTTCACAGGACAGTACCAGAAAATATGAAGATTCCAAAAAGCTACAATCACAGAATGGTTTAGGTTGGAAGGGACCTTAAAGATCATCTAGTTCCAACCCGTCTTCCCTGGGCAGGGACACCTCCCACTAGACCAGGCTACTCAAAGCCCCATCCAGCCTGGCCTTGAACACTTACAGGGACGGGGCATCCACAACTTCCCTGGGCAACCTGTTCCAGTGCCTCACCACCCTCACAGTAAAGAATTTCTTCTTGATATCCAATCTAAATCTACCCTCTTTCAGTTTGAGGCCGTTACCCCTCGTCCTATCACTACACTCCCTGATAAAGAGTCCCTCCCCATCCTTCCTGTAGGCCCCAATAAAGGAACTGGGAAGCTGCTGGCTCAGGGATCTCAAACTTCTGCTATTCTCATAGCAAAGAATTTTAGTGAAGACATTCTTGTATATAATTTTAATGAAGGAAAGATCCAAACTTCCCTAGCACATTCTTCACCAATGAACAAGCAGTTCTTGAACTGTGTTTCCCTACAGATAAGGTGTGTAGTCTGTGAGAAAGGTTACTGATAAGTCCTAGACCCAGGTGAGAAGAAAAAGAGGGCTCTACTCAGAAAGAGAAGACAAACAATGAATTATGGTTTTGTCCACTAAGTCTCACAGCATGCTTATTCCCTACAGGCTTCCTCCACCTCTACCCCCCATTCTACCCCACACACTCTGGCTCACAAGCTTTAATTTGTCCAGTTTCAAATTTCCCAAGCCTGTTATATCATTTCAATGGCAAACTTAGATAAACAGTTTAAAATTACACATTTTAAAGAGACTCACTTTTAAGACTTCAGATGTGTGAAAACGTCATGCAGAGCTTTGTTAAAATTACCTGCTATTTATTTCAAATGAATATAGGAATCGCCAAACTACATTAGGCAACTAGCCATTTAATTTAGTAATCCAGTGCTTTCCCTACAGCAGTAAATACCAGATGCTTCAAAGAAACACACACACAAAATCCTAAAGCTGACACTATCAAGCATCTCACCCAAAAGAATATTTGTTTTAAAGTATGCCTTGAAGCTACAACTAAATCAACATAATACAAGCCATTCCCTAAAAGAGCAATCCCATTCTCCTCTGCTCTTGTGTACTAGAGCTAGCAGTTCTGTGACTGCAAAATGAGTTGATGCAGCAAGCTATTTCAACAGAAAATTGTTAATTATTTGGGCAGAGTTAGTGTTCCATTGGATTAGACAACTCAACTCACACAAATGCCAGATCCTGCAAAAGAGCAGAGAATTTGGTCAACCTTTTTTTGAATTAGATTAGTTTAGCTACAATATGAAAGCAAGCCAAGACGGACATGAAGTCCTTATACAAGGCAAGCTGCAACAGCAAGGCTGGAAAGGGACAAGAGCAACGCGGCTGCTCCATTCTGCAGCAGATCATACTAGACTGGTTTAGCTTCAATAATTTAGCTCTCCTAAGAATCTTAGGCTACAGCCATACCATACTTTGAGCCGTTTAAATCAAAACAGCCGCAGTATCAACCTCCACTTTTTTTCATACATGCATTCCTCTCCACTCCTGTCCAATGTTATGCACATCTGATTCAGTAACCATTTCAGCAGGTTCAGCCCACCAAAGAAGCAGAAAAATATTCATTGTTTTATGCAGCTGGACTTGTCCACTGATTTTAACTCAGCATTTGCCTTGGAGATCTACAGAGTACTAGTGCCAGTGTGCAAAGGAAACAGGAATGCATGCATGGCTCAGGTAAGCAGGTATGCAGTAGCACTTACTTAAGTAAGAGATGAATCATAGTTATTTTCAAAAACTATTTGACGAACTTAAACTATTTACAAAACAGTTCATGCATAAATCAGTTTAAGAGTTTCCTTCTAAACTTAAAGGAAAAACTTTAATTCTACATCTCTTACATCTCATCTCATTTACAATCATTTCTGGACTCATGTTGTGTTGAGGCAACTAACATGGATCTTGAGCTGCACGCAGGTTCATCATGTGGCCAGAAATGCTGGGGCTGGGGATGTGCTTGTGATTCTGGGTCATCCCAAATTTCAGATGCAGAAGGAACCAGCAGGAACTGCTGGGGCTACACTCGTTGGCTTGCCTGGCAACCCAGACACGCTTCCCATCCAACCCCGCAGTACAGCAAGAGTGACCCAAAGAGTTGGTACAGCTGTGTCCACTTACTGAAATAACCCTCCTCTCCCTCTCACTTTGGCCATGTCAGGTACACGGCTAATCTTATCATTCTCTGACATATACAGAAAAGAGACTGAGAATCGCCAAAGTTTTCTACATCTGTCCTTCACTCTGGGCTTCAGTGATATTTAAATCAATGTGCTCTACCGTCAAAGAATACACCGCTTAATTGGCTGAAGGGCCAATTTTCAATTTTGGTATGTATCCCACTGTTCTGCTCAATTTTCCTAAGTTTAGAAGTGTCTTTTCCACTCTGTTTTACCTCTGTAAGGTAAATCATTTCAAGCTTTTTAATGTCCTATGCTGAAATTTTGGTCTCCGAAGTCTTCAGCCATGTTCCTAACAGTCAGCAAGTCCACAAAGAAGTATCACTGATCATATAATCTACAGAAATAACACATTTTTCAAGTTTTAAATAACATCCTGTTATTTCCAACTTGACTTCATAAAGTTAACATTCATTTAACAATTTACTTAAGAAATTGCCTAGGTTTCAAAGGACAAAAAAAGGTCCAATCACAAGTGCGAGTATGTGAAAACCTATTACTTCCTCCAAATCCTTGTATTAGCATCAGAGTCTGAGCCCTGTATTGCTAAGCTTTCAAGACAAATAACGGTAGAACCGGAAGCAAAAGCAGGCTATTACCACCAAAGACACATTCTCTTCATCAAACCCTCTATGTCGTACAAAATTTTACTCAACCTGGACCCCTCACACAACAGTAGATAACTGAAAGGGTAGAGAATGCACTACCTCCTGGATTTTGTTCCAGGACACCTTTTCCTAGGACAACTGAAGACTTTACAAGGAAAATGAAACAGAAAACTTTTGCTTGTGTCCTCCACCAGAAATCTGTATCACAACATATGAGCAAACACTAGGAAAAAGAAAACTGGAGAATTAAAAGAGAAGATTTTTCGGAAGATTTTTCTATTTTTCATCTCTCTCTAACAGTACAAATTCTTTAAGGCAATTCCACCACCACCCACCACCCCCTCCCAAAAAAAAAAATCATAATTAGTCAGTCCAGATTATTTATAAGGAAATTTCTATCTGCAATCTTTCAGCATTTTTATCTCACTCCTTTTCAAAAGGTCATTTATTTACACAGTTTTGAATGAACATTTTCTATGAAAATCATTTCCATTTTTTTGCATTCTCTTTCTAGTCATTTCCTGAAGTTTTCTCATTCTTGTACTACACATTCCTCAGTATTGGTTTTTCAGCTTGCATATTTTATCTTTTCTTCTTGGAATAGATGCAGCATTAGGAGACATTAAATGGAAGAGAGCAGAAAGGCCAACAATTCACGCTTGCCATATTTAATTCCCCCAAAACAGACAGAAGACATGAAAGAAGAAAACATCAACAAGAAATAAAAACAATACTGAAATGCTGAAGGACCAACTACGCATCTTAGTGTCTGCAGCTACAGTCCAGGATGGCTGCCTTTGCAGAACACGGTGTGCAAATGACAGCATACTAAGAGCATTAAGATGTTTAGACTTTCTGATGAGAAGTTGCCTTGATTTGAAGACATCCTACAGACTTTCAAGTCTCTGATAAAAATCATAGACACCTCAGAATAGAAGGCAAAATACATAAAAAGGTTCAGTAATATCAAAATCAAAAATCATTTTTTCCCATGCATTTGTTTCAGGCTTGATTGATTCATGCTACAATCATGTACAAATTCTGACCAAAGTTCTTCCCCAGAGTCAGTTTTAAGATTTCCCTCCTGGACAGATTCCCAAATAAGGAATAAGATATAAGCTCAAAAGGGCAGCCTTTCCTTCAGGGCTGAGAGTACTTCTATATTTTCTTCCCACACACAATTATTCTAATACAACTTTCAGAAATGTAATTCTTCCCTGGATCTCCAGTGGTATTTTTTGACTGATATATGAGGAAGATAAATGGAAGAGGTAAAGGTAAAAAACAACACTGCAGCATCCTTCCTTTAGGAAATCCAAATTAAAAAGTTAAAAAAAAAAAAAAAGTTATAATAGTAAGTGTTACGAAGCTTGAATTGGTGGTATTAATATTCTTCCTATAACGTAAACTTATGATCTATGGAATCATGTTACTTAACATCTCTAAAACACCTTAATGTCTTGCTTTTCCTTTTTTTAATCACCACAGGAAAAAAAAGCTAATCGGTAAACAGAACAGAAATCTCACACGTTAGTTTAAAACACCAAGTTGTAGTAATAGTTCAAATTATTCTGATGCACATACTTTGTTTTTCAGCCCCGTCGTTTTTTGGCATAGACATAATTACACATCCATACAGCAGCATGCTTTAGTTATGTCACATTATTACCTCTAGGTCCATGACAACTTGTACCACCCATTGAAAATTCCTTTTCGTTTACTTCAAATGTGTTTGCTGTCTTCAAATCAGAACACAAACAGAAGAAAAAAGTGCCCCTGAAACTCTTAAATGTAGCCCATAAACTTCAAGTACCGATGCAAAATGAAACTCCATAATTTCTTCCTCATTCAGAGGTCCTATAGTCCTTATCCTGGAATCAACAAACTAAAGCAACCTTCCTCTCTGTTCTACAGGGGGAAGGCAAAAATAGTTCTAACACAAATTAGCAAAGTTAACAATTATATTTGATTATCACAATAAATGCTAAAGAACATGATACCATGTACATCTACAAGACTTAGATGATGTATGGTAGCCTGGCCACATGGAATTCATTATTAAAGAGTACAGATGCTCCGTTTTACAATCTTTTTCCAAGCACCCTTTCAGCACATTCCCAGCCTTAGCTAATTCTCACCAAGATTTCCATCCTCAATGGTCAGCACCACTTCATCCATCACCAAGGCCCGGAAATCTAGCTCCTCTTCACAGCACTTGGCCTTCAGTGCTCTCAGGATCTCCTGCTGAGGGTAATCTTCTCTGATGCGACGGTCTGTTAAGAACCACAGCCTGGGAGCAACTGAACTGCACATCTTGGACTTGTCTTGCAACCTTCAACGTTTCCTTTCAATGGAACTTCTAGATGGTGGAGAAGACGAGATTCTGTTAGAGTACATAGGCTCCTATCTTCATGTTCCCCACAGTACCAAGTCCTACTCCCCCTGCACAAGTCCTTTTCAGTGGAGTGCAACTTCCAACCTTCAAGTGGGAAAATACACCTAATCTGCAATGGATTAGTGTGAAAGTATGCCTAATCTGCAACAGAACTAACAACAACAGAAACAAATCCATTTACATTGCTAAAAATCAGGTCTCGGTCCTCATCCTATTTTCATCCAAAAGTACACGCTTCACATAACTACTGGCACTGGTAGTAGCATTCCCCTTTCTTGACAGTACTAAGGACTGAAACTGTTTTGAATGGCCATCTCTGAAGGTCAGAATTTCAACTGCACAACTGGGTAATTCCTTACAATTGGAAATAACTCAGCCCCTCTCCTAGGTACTGCTAAAACACTGGTGACAGACTTGAGGTATCCCTTTCCACCATATATGGAAGACAACAGTGTGTGCCAAATTCTTTGTGTTAAAAATGCAATCCAGAAGAAAGGAAGAAAGCCATTAAAACAGAATTTTCCACATAGGTATTTCAAGACTGATTTGCTTACAAATATTTCACAACCACTGTGAAATATATTTAGTATTATCCCGAACATGGAAAAACGAACGGAATAAGGAGCATCAACAAAATGTTAAGAATACCGAACATTAACAAATGTAACCTAAAACAAACTCAAGGTTTGAATCTCAGTTCTAGCCCTCTCTTGCTCCAAGAGATTTTTTAAAAAAATCATCTTTAGGCATAAAGAGCACTAATGAATTCAGCACCAAAACCAGAAAAAACAGTTCGAATTGAAGAATTTCAATGGTGTTAGACATGATAGTGTTACCTGAAATAAAAGCTCTTGAAACCAAAAGTAGTTTAGAGAGGAGATATTGCTTTATTCAACGTTGGGTGCTAGGGGGAAAACCCACAAATCTAGCACGCCTTACCGGGGACATTCACTCATTATTTATACGCAGAAGATTCTCATAATTCCACCTATCTAATACATAACTCCACCTAGGCTTACATATTCATTAGGATGACCAAAAAGCCTTTTTGCACATGCGTATTAAATTTTGCAGCGTCGGCAAGACACTTCTGCGCAGGCATGAGTTCAGCTTTGCTTTGAATACAGAGGACCTGGACTATTTTTGACTATATACTAAAATATCTTAAAAGCTTCAAAACAATTACAGGTACGTTAATGGACTACTCATCTACACAAGAAAAAACAAGAAGCAGCATGGTGTAGAGAACAAGAATTCTGGAGAAAAAGAGAGGTGTTTCCTGTGACACATTTTAAACTTTCACATTAAAATAAGGAGGGAGAAATCATTGTTTTCACCAATACAGCTTACATGACTCTCAAACAGAATTGAACTCTGGGACAGAAACAGGAGTTTTGCCTGGTAGTCCTGATGACAGGACCTAATGTCAATAGAAAATGTAAAAGCAGAGAGATCATAGGTATACAGCTGCTTTCATTTAATATGACAAAGAATTCTAATTTCTGCAGCAGGTCTTGGGACTAAAGGATTGTTTTGTTACAACCATAAGAGCAAGCCAGTTTATCTTTTTTTAATTAAAGAAGCTTCTTCTACTAGCACAGCTTTTTCTTAACAAGAATATAAAATTTTAAGTGGCCATTTTTATTCCTGGTACTGAGAACCATAATGACAACAAGCAAAGACTGTGGCTTTTTTTCCATTGCTTTGGTAAATGAGGAGCAACAATAAAGCCAAGGACTAAAGTTCTTCATACTGACAGACTGAAAGTAAGCAGAAGCTAGGAAAAGGCAATCGCAGATGCAGACCTGCCCTTGACAGCAGTAAAGACGCCCAAGGTAAAGCAGGATAAGGAATGTTTGTTCCCTGCAGGAACAGGGGTATGGGAGGTTGTAAAGAATATCTTTTGATATTTCAAATAATCCCTTTTTTCTTCAAAGCAGCTGAAAGTGAAAAGGGCAAGGTGAGGCCTGGGCTTGCAATGGCTGACAACTGTCAGATCCTGCCCCACTTTTGGCTCTTTCAACAATGGATTTCTCTACATGGTAGTTTACCGAAAACTTCCTGGAACAACATCCTCAGCTAAGAATTGGGACAAGCTCTATTTTTCAGAAATGTCACTGCTACGGCACAGTTCAGAAGGCTTCTTGTCAATTTACCTTTATTCCTGCTACTTGCTTGCACGACTGGGGAGACCAAACAGCCCCACCTACCGCCTCTCTTTTGAAAAGCAGCTCTACCTAACAGGCTAGCCTATCTCATTTTAAAAATTGAGCTATAGAACAATGAGCATATAAAAAAAGATACTAGACAGACTTTATCATAATTTTAAAAAAAAATAAAATCAGAAGCTATTACAGATTTTCAGTCTGCTTGGGTTTTTGGGGGTTGTCTGGTTTTTTTCCTTGTACTGGTTCTAACACTGGTGCAAAGATACAAGTATTTTCTTTTTGGCAGCCTTCCCCCCATTTTGCTTGCTACTAACCCTTGTTTTCATTCCCAACAGGGATTTGCTCCCATTTTTCTCAAATCTCTTTTCTACATGGCTCCACCTCCACCCCCTTAAACCTGCAGAGACTGTGCCGTCATGTCTCCCCAATTGCCTTTTCAGCACTTTCTTTCTTAAAAATCAGCAAAGGATTGAAGAAGAAAGAAAAAAAGGGATATCCTTTTCTTTCCTCCATCTTTCTTCTATTTTTGAAAGGAGCTACAACATCATCAAAAAGAGCCATCCAGATATCTCAATTAGCACATTAAACCAGACGGCATATAAAAAACACCTTGGGTATGGGTATTCACCTCCCTCCTACTATTATGTCTCATTTCCTCTAAATCTTAAAAAGTTTTAGAACTTTATATATAAAGGCTCGCATTCATCGTGAAGCAGGCAGGTAACAACTTCAGTTCTGGAGGTCAAGATTAAGAAGCTTACTTTAGTACAAACCAGGGGCAGAGGCAGAGGTTGCTTGCCCTCCAACGCAGCACCACTTTTTTTGCACCTAGAGAAATATCCTTTTCACGCTAACATTCTGCTCCTAAAAATGGAATCTACTTGCCAGTTCAGCCTCTCTTTATAATCCCTATTTTGATTGTGTAAGAAGTCTCACAGAACACAAAACATGCAATTTACCCTATTAACCCAAACATCTTAACAATCCCTCCCACATTCTCAAGAAAATGGTCTGTAGGAGGAAAGCTTGCCTTGCAGTCAGATGCACAACAGCATTAAGCTCTCGAGTTGGATATGATTTCCAGAATTTTTCCCTGAAAGCGAACTCCACCCATTTCAATCTAAAAGACACTGCCTCAGACAACGCGGGGTGTGCATAGAATACTTTCTAATCCATGAGAGCATCTATTGCAAAATAAGTATAGTATATATAAGGGGAAGAGCAGATGTTAAAATGTCTTCAAGATGACCCACTGACATGCAGTTTGCACTCAAACCTACTATGGTCAATGTAACTACAATCTTTCAATAACTAAAAGATTTATGAAGTGATAAAAACATCATAAACTGAACTGCATAAAACAGGCTCGGAGAGGTAAAAGGGCAGCAAAGTAAAAGCTCTATGATAAAAATCAAACTAATTATGTGTCACGCCAGCCAAGCAGTCACTGCTGCATCTGAATCAGAAAGACACTGTGTGGAACAGATTCTTAGCAATTTATAGAGGGAATGGAAGGCTCACCTCAACTTTGAGCTGTGACATCCCTGTATTGCTTAAGCTAGGCTTTATTCCGGCATTCACACAGCAGCTTCCTCCCCATCACATGCAAACGTATTTCCTCCTGCATTCCTTGAATCTGTAATACACCCTTAACAGCTGTTCTAACAAAAGCATTCGCTGTGTTACTTCTCTACTTTACATCAAATGCGAATATGTTTTATTGACATAATAGGGAATTCAGCTGTCTAGAGAGATGTGGAAATCTTCTCTGAAGACCACCCATTTTTCCCTTGAAAGGGTCTTCTCTTCACAGAGAGAGCCTTAGAGACCTGCCTCCAGGAATGGGAAATTGCCCGCCATCATCCATTTGCTCCTTGTCTGTCTTCAACACCCAAAAGCAGGATAAACTAGGCTAGCCTCTTTTTCTTTTTCATCATGATGTATTTTCCCCTAAATTGAAACAAAAAACCAATTATTAGGAGATACTAATTAACTTATGTATTATTGAGAAATTAGTGACATAAAAAAGAATCTAGTACGCAAAAAGATCATTCTGTATCCTTTCTATTCAGAATGTAACTACTCAATACCCTTGTAAATTAAAAGTACTGGGATGTTTCTTCCCTATAGGAATGGCAAATGGAATCCCAGATGTTTTGTAGCATTAGGCATCAATGACATCTAGCTGTCTCAACTGCTCAACTTGCAATCTGATGTTGTAGCACACTCCCATTGCCTATAGTGAGATCTGGGAAACAAGTTCATGTAACAATTAATACCGTTAGCCCCTCCCAGAATCACCTCTTTTTTTAAACCTTGGCTCAGACTTTTGCCCTCAGTTACAGCACTATGCAGTATCCACACAAATCCACACAACTCTGTGGAGTTCAGCAGTTAATAGAGAAGTGAAACCTAATCTCAGTTTCAGCTTACCTCTAGCTCTACCCACAGCTCAGATAATGATAATAAAAATCTCATGGAAGTGAGAAGGAAAGAGCAAAGAGACTGACAGCCACAACTGCCATGGGAAATGGAGAACTAGGAAAAATATAGCTCCTAGCACTCACCTCACTACGAATAACACTGCACCTTCACATTTATCATTAATGCATAACCCTCAATACTTGTTCTCAGAACAGTGTTATTCAAGTTGGAAAAGGTTTTTTTCCTTTTTATCACAGATTTTGCTTTCCTTTTTATCACAGATTAGCTAAGGCTTGAAACTGAGGACACACTTCCAATAAACCAATTGTCTCTATCACTACAGCAGTTTCTAGAATGTCGTGTTGGAGGCCACACCTCAAGACACTGAAGACCTAAGAACAGTTGGCAGATGCTCATAAGTTATCTCCTTTAGGAGACATCTCAAGGCAGATCTGAATTACAAAGTCAATCTTAGGTAGCAGACTGGTTAAACAGTTAACGAAGGGTCATCTGGTATATGACCCAGCATATGATCCATCATACGCTGTCATGGAAGTCTCTGCCTCATGTTAATGAGAAGGGAGCAGTATTTGAAACACCCCGGAAATATGACTTTCTCTGTCATAGGGAGAGCAGGTCTGAAAACAATTCACAGATATTTCAAGTACAAAACACAATTAATTTTTTTCCACACAAAGATACCAGAATGATAATCATCTGAAGAAAACCTGAAGGAAATATATATGGATGATGAATATAATTCATGGTGATATATACAGAGATAAAAACTGACATATTGAACCACTTGTTAAAATTGCTTTGAAAAAATAAATCCAAGATAAATCAACTCATTCCTGACACTGCTGCTTCATAGTGATGCTTAAGGACAACCTCAAGAAAAATTCCTCTCTTTCCTACCAGAGGCTAGTTTTCCTATGACTGTCACATAACTGTTTGAGAATCTTTGAACGCATTTTTAAAATTTGAAGAATCTGAAAAATTATAATATTTAAACGCATTTTATGTAATATATTGAGCAGCTGCAGCGCAGTCTGTCCAGTGCTGCTGCATTATCATCTGCCCTCTACACATGCATCATAGACTGTAAAGTCACTGCAGGCAGGTGAACCCCAAGAACACCTCTTTGAAAGTATAGCACGGTATTCACCTCCTTTTCCCTGCGAGATTTGCAGACTGCAACAGTCAAAGGATATGGGAATATATTAATCGTTCCCATTCACTCCCACTACAACCCCCCACCCCCGCAGACAGGCAACAGCACTCCTTGTGATGGCTTTCATCTGCTTGTCCCCACCTTTGCACTGAGTAACGTTAAAGACTCTAGCAGCAATCCTTCCAGGCACAATCGCCTCTAAAAGGCAGATATCCACACCCCCCATCTTTCCTCCTCTATGTTCCTGCTTGCAAGTAGGTGATCACATTCCTCATTCACACACCCCAGTTCCTGATCTTCAGTGAATTATCTATTCTCTTCCCTCTCTGCAACACCAGCCTGATGCTGGTCAGCATCAGCTATCCTTCTACTCCGGTCTTAGTATTTTTTTCCTACAACAGGCTCTCAGCTTTTTTACCCCCCTCTACTCTGCCTGCATGTGCACGCACACCCGTGCAAATAAAATATACATTTCCTCCCACATCAGCCGCTTTTCTGAAGAGAGGTTCTTCCTCCTCTGCCCAGGTTTCCCTGCAATGTGGTACAATACACCCCTCTCCCCCCCGATCCGTGTGTACACAGCCAGTTTTCCTTCCTCCCTTCCCCCACCCAACTCTCTGTCTCTGTGCACGCTTCTCCCAGCGCCCGGAGTGGGGGAAGGGAAACATCACTGTATGAATGAATGGGCTGAAGAGACTTACCAGAAATTTGGTGAGGAAGGAGTGGAAGATGAAAAAAAAATGCCAAAGATGGGTGCTTCCTTCAGCGTGCCAAGTGCTGCTTCAGTTCTGGCTCCCTTAATGAGGTCACGTGTCTTGCTAGGTACCCCTTTTCCTGGATCCTCCACTAACCAAAACGGGTGGCAAGGAAGTCTCCTGGGTGCCTCTCTGCACTGCACTCCAAAGGAGGGGAAGGTTCTACTGAAGCGCCCAAAGCAAGGAAGGGATGATGATGATGACAACAACGTTCTCCTGGTACTAATACGGGCAATGTCTAGCAGATGCCTCAGGGACCAAGACGGATTTCTGAGGGGGAAAGGGGGAGTAAATGACTGTCAAGATAATTCCCAAATTTTTCCTTCCCTATGGGGGAGGAAGGATGGGAAGGAGGAAAGAGTACTGGTGAAGAGCTGTAGCTTTCTATGTAAATAGACTCAATCCTTGTGTCTCTACTTCCTCAGAGCTAAACCCCTAAATGACTCTGAAGTCACCAAAACCTAAGGAGACAAAAGGAGAAACATCCCTATTAGACATAAACAAACAAATAAAGATATCTAATAAAGATAAACTAAATCTCAACTTAAGGTACTGACCAAGATGGTAAGCAGAGCCAAAAGAAAAAGACAGGACAAACACAATTAGGGGAAATGTGCAACTTCAAATAATTTACTGAAATACACTACCACAGAAACCCATTTTAAGGGGAAAAAAAAAACAACAGAAGGTTAAGCAGTTTGTTCCTTTACTATAGAATGTGCATTCAAAGATAAATCTGTATCTACAGGTGAACGTGTGAAGAAATTAAGTTCTGAAACCTACAAAAACTACTCCTATTTATTTGTGTGAGTCTTTAAATCCCTACCCCAGAATAACATTCAGATGAGGAGACTGGAGAAAAGTATGTTTCAGGTCAAATGCATATATATTCCTATGCATTAGACCCCACTCTGCCACAGAAAATAAAACAGTCGTTTATAAACAGTGACCAAAAAACCTAAAATAACACGTATAGAGGATGCTTGCTTAAATGATGGAGTTAAAGATTAACGGTCGCATGCTTTGAAAATGGAACCTAGGTAGATCCTAGGCAGTTAAATCACCCATGTGCAATTAGCTCTTTAAACACCAGAAAACAAAAGAGGACAAGAAACCTAGTTCTAAAGATTTCGCTGCAAGACTCAACGACAGGCACACACACCCCTGCACCACGTGAAAAACTGCCCCCCCCCCCCCCCACACACACACACACACTCCCCCGCGCACGGCAGCGGTTTTTCACCCTGTTTGCAGCGGCTGCGGGCACCCACCAACGCGCGTGGGCAGGCGGGCAAGCCCGGCCGTGCAAGGCCAGGGGGCGGGGGCAAAGAGCCGACCTCCACGCACAGGCAGGACTGCACCCCGCCGGCGGAAGGCGCCGGGCGAGGCGGAGGCGCGCCGCCCCGCCGCCCGGCAGCCGCGGCGCGGAAACCGCCACTGCCCCACACACACACACACACACTCCCTCGTACACCGAGCAGCCGCCGCTCCCCCTTCCCCGCAGCGGCCGCGGCCGCCGCCACCCACCTGGGCGCCGCGGCTGGCCGGCCGGCGCGGCGGGAAGGCGCCGGCAGCTCGGACCGCTGCTGCCCCGCTCCGCGCCCGGGGATGCACAATCACCATGGGCGCAGCGCGGCGGCGGGGCGGAACGGCTGAGGGGACGGTCCCAACCTCCCGCCCCCCACCCCCCCCACCCACCCACCCCCCGGCTCCCCCTCCCCGGGCACGACGGACCCCACCCCTGGGCTCGTACCCGCTCAGCCCGACATCTCACCCGCCCCGGGCACCGCCGAGCCCCAGCCTGAGGGGATCCGCGGGGGTCCTCGCGCCCCGCCGGAGCCCCCGTCCCCTCCGGCGCCGGGCCCAGGAAGGGAAGCCGCGGGGCAAGAGGGCTCCGGGGAGACTCGCCCCTTCCTCCCCGGCGGCGGCGGCGGCGGTCGCTCGGCGGCGCGGTCCTAAAGGGGAGCGGGCGACGCGGCGCGACACGACGCTCCGCTCGGCCCCCCCCCCCCACCGTGTCCCTCCTCCCCGCGGCTGGGGCGAGGAGGCCGGCTGTTCCCTGCACCGAGACCCCCGCCCCCCGCCGCCGCCGCCCGCGCTCGCTCCCGCCGCCCGACTGAGGCGGCGACGGCGCGAACGGCCGCGCGGGGCCGACGCCCGCTGAGGGGAGGTTGGGGGGGGGGGGGGGGAGGGGGGGGGGAGGGCGGCCCCCCTCTAACGGCTGGGGCCTCCTGCCCGCTCCTGCCCTCCTCCACCTGCCCCCTCCGCAGGTCTGGTCACGCCCGGCCCGGGCCCGGGGCGAGAGGCGACTCCAGCCGCAGCAGCGTGGCCCGCGCCGCCCAGCCAGGCACCGCGCCGGGCCGTGCGCCCCACCCTTTGGCCGCCCTGGCTGCCCGCTTGTGGGTGCGGACACGGTCTCGCTGCCACGGGTGACCGGCCACCGCACAGCAGGCGTGCCGCCAGGGATTACGGCAAAACGCATGACGCCTCTGCTGCTGTTGGGACACGGCATGCGATGCCAGAACTGTTGTCCTTCGTGTGACAGGTAAATGTGCGACGTGTCCCACGCGCCACCTGCCATATGCTGGCACGTGGCCGACATAGGCAGCCGGGGCTGCATCGTCTCTCGCCACTGTCGTTTCTCTGAAATAATAGCTGTTGGCAACAAACGACCATGACATACGCAGTGTATTAACCGTTACTCCATTTCTGTGGCACACCTACACAGTTTCCTCCACGCCGACCCCCTTTTATTGGCTATAACGAGTAACTATATGCCACGTTGACTGCACGTTGCCCCCAGAACACATGCTGGGCATGTTTTGGACAAAAAACACCTAGTGCATCAGTGCTCCTTCCTCTTTCCCGCCTCCTGTACGACCATGAATGGTTGAACCAGCACACCAACAACACACGACTACTTGCTAACTGGCACACCTTGAAAGTCCCCCGCCTGCCACCTTATACGCACTAACTGCCTCATCTCCTTCACCTCGGTGGTATAAACAAAATGCTGCCTGCATGAAACTATCACGTATCTGACAGTCCTGGTGCAACCAACTGCCTAGTCCAACGTGACAGTTAGCAGGTTATTCCCAAGAATTCCCAGATACGCACTGGTATGGATCGGTCTGACACCCAACGTGTGTACAGCCAACCCACACTATGGCCCCACAGGCACCGAGGGGCACATATACGAACCACACACAAACGGATCGTCGCTCATGTATGTGGCATGCTGAGCGCCATTCCACCCACCGCGACTCCATCTCTGGAGACTGTCTCGTCCAGCCCCACTGCTCAAAGCAGGGTCAGATGGAGCAGGTTGCCCAGACCTGTGTCCAGTCGGGTTTTTAGTATCTCCACAATCTCTCTTGGCAACCTGTCACGCTGCTTGACCATGCTCGCAGGGGGAAAAAAAAAAAAATTCTCATGTTTTAATGGAATTTCCTTGTATTTCAGTTTGTGTCCATTGAATAGACAGGACCATTCACCCAGCATGACGGAGCAAAGCCTGCCCCCACCTCCTTCACTCCCCCTGACAGGTATTTATACAGGTTGACAAGACGTCCCTGAGTCTTCTCAACACTGAACAAACCCAGCTCTCTCAGCCTTTCCTCATACCAGAAGATGCCCCAAGGCCCTAATCATCTTCGTGCCCCTTTGCTGGACTCATCCATGAGTCCATGAACTGGAAGCCAGAACTGGACACAGTACTCCAGGTGTGATCTCACAAGGCTTCACCACACACCCCAAATATATTCAACTTACGGCCTCGATTCTGTCTGGGGTGAATTTCCCCTTCACCAACCTCCGTAACCTCCATAGATACAGCACACACAATCTGTGCCCCGGGGGAACAATGTGTGTGTTGCTCAACAACCCGTGTTTCACTCCCGACTTTGCAAAGACAGGACATACCCACTTGGTTATGTCTGACACTCCCGAACACCCATCCTGCCACAAATGTAATCAGTTTGACCTGCTTTCTTTCGCCTCTTAAGCATGTGGTTGTTCCGTCGGAACCACCTTAATTCTCCCATCTGAACGACAGACCCTTTACACACCCCTTGCCTTCCCAGTGTAGTTCATCTACACACGACACATCCAAAACCATTTCAGACAGGCTGTAAAACCTGCGGTTGCAGGATAAAGATGCGCCATCCAAACCTTTCATGCCGTACCCCCAATATTTAACTGACACAATGGGACTGATTGCTACAGTAGTAACCTATATATTACTCAACGGAATGCCCTAAAATCCCCTGCAATGTTTATTCATTCATACTGCAGAACGAGGTACCGTAGTATCCCACACTCCCACTTCGGTATACCTTCTGCAAAATTATAGCTGATAGTTAAAACACTCACAATGCAAACACCATTGGGCATCTCCAAGACTGACTTTACTGAAGGGTATGGATGTTTCTTCATCTTGTTCTGCAAGCATCCAGGTCCTGCTCCCCAAACCCCAGGTGTGATTCAGCCAGCTCTTCTGAAAACTATTTGCCTCATGAGTATGCTATGGAAAAGGCTACCTCACAGGTGATGTCAGCAGCCAAAATCCCCGTTTACCCACCCAGACATCATCTGATGCTCTCCTGTCTGCTTAGGTTGCTCACCAAGACTTATCGCTTCTCATTAGTCCATGGCCACAAGCCAGAGACCACTTCTGGATTCCAGGCTCCCATCCACCTGACTCTGTACAACAGCATAGGGAAAAATACACTATGGTGCGCTTACATGCCAGCTGAAAGTACAACTTGAGAGCAGGAGGCAAATCCCGGCAGGGTAAATAAATAAGTAACACCAAAATGCTGGACAGTATTGTTGTTACTTTGACAGTAACAAAAGAATACCTTATTTCACAGAATTACTACATTCTACACCTTCTGGAACACATTTCCCACATGCTTCAAGTTCACACTTCTGAAAGCCGGAATTTCAGGTTGTGAGGCACACGGGTTTGTTTACACAGGGAATTTACTAACAGAAAACTACTGTGGTAACGCTACTATGCTGAAGATGTGCGCAACCACTGCACATCGTCTAGCATGCACACGCATTTCAGAGGAAGAATTCTTCTGGTTACAGGTAGGCTGTTTTTAAGATAGTATAAAGCAAAGAGGAAAGAAAATGTCTACATTAGGATCTATATAGCTAAAACTACAGTAATACAATAATAGTAGATTTTATTTTTTTTTAATTTCCATAAGCAGCCAAGGTGTAAGGCAGGTGCCTCTACATCCCAAACATAGTTAGCAGTTTGTGGAAAGAAGAGAACTGCACAGCTGGGAAATTCCATAATGTAGCATTTTGGCCACACAAATATGCATTTGGTTTTAAGACATTTGAGAGAAAGTAATTCTGCAAGTACAGGAAAGACACTCAGCGTGGTGACAGTAAGACCTTTGATCTGTATCTCAAACCACTTGGGATAATTCAGCTGGGTTTTATGATTATCAGTAGCAATTTATCCCACTAACTACCATTTGCCTTCCTGGCTCTCTCGCGTGCAAATCGTAGCTTTGTATCCCTTCTGTTACTGTTCGTTGAGGTGCTGCAGTTGCAGTGGGTTGAACCTGGGCACAAACAGCAACTTTGAGTACTGAAGTGTGAGCAACGACGGGAGTCAGCTGAAAGAGCAGGTTAGATAACCTGTATCTCTAGAACAATTTGCCACCATCTACAAGCTTGAATCAGTCTGGAGAAAGTCCTGAAAGTCTTGTGCTATTTCTTAGAAAGGTGGAGCAGGAGAAAGCGTCAATTTATTGCTCAGGAGGCAACCGCTGCTGCAGAAGCTTTTGACTTCTTTTTAAAGAGTTGCCACCGCAGCTGAGTTGGATGTAGATGTTATACTACCCTAGAATTAGGCAAGGCCTTTTTTTCTTTTTTTTTCTTTTTTTTTCTTTTTTTTTCTTTTTTTTTTTTCCTATTCTCTTTTGCCAGCGAAGGTGAGGTCTCTCCTGTCACCTATAGATCTATTCTCAAGACAAAATTCTCACTATTTGATAGTGCAAGGGGAATATTGTCTAGTGACCTCAGTGTCAACAGCCCAGAGTACCAAGTTTCACCCTTAAGGAAAAAAGTGTAACTGTAGTATCAGCGAAGAATGGTCTCCTCTGAGCACTAAACATTCCTGGCACCTTTCTTTTGAGATTTTTCCCATGCACTCTGAAATGTAAGGACTGGTCCAAAGCCCTAATGTATGCAAAATCTGATTTCACGGTTGATTCCATGAAATATCTTTTGTCACCGAGTTCACGAAAAATGCAAACCAGCCGTTTAGTCCTGAAGCCGAAATCTGTAGGACGTTACGCCCTCATTCACATCAGGAAGTTTAATGTGCTGTCTCTGGTTGGGTGTATGAGCTTATGATGGAAAAATGGTGGAAAACCCAGCCTGCAAATGTTGCTAAGCTTAATTATTTATACCAATTTGCTTAAGCCTGCACGCCGCCTCTGTCTGCAGTAGCTACTCATTTGGTCAGCTAAGTCTCATAGCGATGTTTCTGCTTCCTACTTGGATGACTGAATAAAAAATAAAAAATATAAGGCAAGGTAAATGCCCTTGTTCACACATGAACGCTTGGGTTCACATATGAACACAGATGGTCCCATGGAGGGAAACCATTTCTGGATTGCATTTCCATGAAAAAAATGGCCGTATCATTCTTGTTTCACACTACGTAAAACGAGGACTACGCAAAATGGTGCAAAATCATCTTTAATTTCACGCAACCCCAGCTTCTCGTTGGTTCTGACTGCTGTCCGAATTCCTGTTCCGAATAAACTACCGTAAGACAGCAGAAAATGGGGAAATTACTGCCAACACAAAGGGCTCCCGGCTGAGGGGGTCCGCGGGAGGTCCCAGGTTCCACCGACTCAGGCCCCGCGGCATCCCGCCCCGGCACCGCGCGCGCCTCCGCTCCCGTCAGCCGGCTGGTCCCGGGCGGCGGCGGAGCCCTGGCCACCACGCGTGCCCTCGCCACAGCGCGGCCCCCGGGCTGGCACGCGGGGCGGTCACACGCCTCGCCCGCCGCTGCCTTACAGCAAGACCCCGTGAACGGGCCCCCACGCGCGGCTCCTCTGCCCCCGGCGCTCCCACGCGCGTTTCGGCGGACGCCCCCCCGCGCCGGCTGCCGGGGCCGGGCTGGGGGAGGGATGGGCAGGGCGCGCACCGGGCCTCCCCCCGGCAGTGCACCCCGCCGCCAGGCGCGGGTACGGGCGGGGGCAGTCCCGCACGCACGCGGGAGGGTAGGGGGGGACGCGCATGCGCATCCTCGCCTGTGTGTGTGCGCGCGCGCGCAGGCGGGCGCCCGCGCGCGCCGTGGCAGGCGAGCGGGCGGGGCGCTGCGGGCAGCGCGCGCGGCCGCGCGGGGCGGTGGCGGTCGGCCCTGCCTCCCGGCCATGGCGGCTGCAGCCCGCAGCGGCGGCAGGGGGAGGGAGGGTGTCCGCAGTCAGCCCGCCCGCCATCCCGCTCCCCGCCATCCCGCCCGCGGGGGTCGGGGGATGGGGGGGGCGGGTAGGGCGCTGCTCGGTTTGCAGCCCGGGGAGCCCCCCCTGCTTGCGGGGGCGCGGTCGGTGCCTAACGCGGTGGCAGGGGGAGGGCACGGCCGTCCATGGGCTGTGCCAGGTGGTGGGAAGGGAGCCAGCAGGCTGCCGAGGCGGAAAATAATTGGTTTTGGTGTAAAAGCTGGGGCAAAATAAAAGAGGAGAGTCTGTGCAGGTGGTGGAGTAGAAGGAGCGGGAAGCCCCTTGTTCCCAACATTGGAAACGAGGGCTGCAAAGGCTGAGGGCACAATCCTGCCAGAAGGAAGGGGCATTGCGGGGTTTTTCCTGCCAGACAGCAGCCCTTTGGGGACATAAGGGAGGAGAGCACGCATCTCATTGAATAGGTAACTTTGGAGAAGGTCAGAGGCTTCTGCTATCCTTATTCTGGGCACAGTTTGAGAACTGGGAGACACAAAGAAGCTCAGGCAGGCAGAGTTACAAACAGAAACAAAGGGATGGATGAATAGCAGCTGGTAGGCTTCAAAGGCTGGTGTATAACCAGCAGCTCCCAGTTCCCAAAGATGGGAGTGCATTTCTTCTGGCTAAGTTGCAGTTATGCTGCAGGGAAACAGAACAGTACTGAGGAGCTGGACAAAACGAAAAATGTGCTTTTGAGGGAAACAATAATTTGGAAGGAAAACACTGCCTTTGCTCTGTGTCTCCCTTCTGCCCCTCCTTTTCATCCGCCTGGCCTTTTCCCCAGCTGTTTTTCTCACTCTACACGTTTTTCCTTTACCATCTTGAGAAAGTTCCTTTCTCTTGCTTTTGTCTGCCTGCTTTTGTTTCCTGCTCCTTTCCCTCTTTTTGACTCCCGTTTTGCCCTTCTCTGTCTCTTTCCCCATTGTCTTTTGATGAATGCTGTTGCAGTGATGACTTAGGATTTCAGTGCCGGTTGCGAAGGATTTGATGCAACCACAGGGTGGCTATACCTTGCAGGCACTTTGCTGCATTAAGACTGATAAACATCTGCCCTGCGAGCTAAAGAGCTTCAGACGGCAGGTTCAGTGTCCCAGAGTTTCTCCCAGGCGCGTTGGTGTTTTCCTCCTGTGTCCGGCAATTCTGTGACCAGAGCTGATGAGACAGTGTTGCAGGGAATCTGCTTTTAAGGCTTCTTTCATTCGCTTCTTCATGCTCCCTCTTGCCACCAGCGAGTGTGGTTCTACACCCAGCGCCTGCTTGCCTGCCTTAGAGCCGGTGGAGGAGATTAAAGGGCCTGTATCTGAAATTCGCGGGGTCCGGCGCCATGATGGGAGCGGCGCTCAGGGGGCTCCCTGCGGTGCGAGGGGACCCTTCCCCTTCCCTCCTCCTGTTCCAGGTGCTAAGGGAGGAGGGGGATGGAGGTGCCATCGCAGGGAGGGCCGAACTAGGTCAGCGTAGCTGGAAATGGCAGCTGGTGCAGTGCGATGTCGGGGGGGGGGGGTGGGGGGGCGGAGAGCCAGCGATAGCCAGAGGGGAGCGAGTGAGAGGAGCCGTGCTGGTTGGAGGAGGGGGGGAGTCTCTCCGAGAAGTTGCAAGGGCGGGACAGCCTCCTGCCGGCTGATTGCATGGCTGCCAGCACCACCACCACCACCCCCCCCCCCGTTCCCCATCCTCCCTCAGCCCCTGCACTCGGCCCCGGGCGCCCGCCGGACCCCCCCTCTCGCTGCCCGCCGAGCCCCTTCCCCGCCGGCCCTGGTCCCGGGCGTGCGGAGCCCTGGGCTGGCATCGCGTTTATCCGGCGGGGAAGTAAAGCCTGGGGGTGGGCAGGAGGAGGTCCGCAACAGGGGAGAGGGAGGGTGGAAGGTAATGCGGGAAGGTGGATTGAGAGAAGGATCTTAATGATGGGGAAAGGAAGGTGGATGGAAACGGAGACATGGAGAAAAATCTGAACAATGAATAAGCAACAGATGGAGACATATGTATTAAAAAAAAAAAAAAGGAAAAAGGACGGAGAAGCGTGAAAGGCAACAAACAATGACAAGTGATGTTTCGGCACTTGTAGTTGGTGCAGTGGGGAGGTCATCTGCGTTCCCCACAGCGCCCAGGCAAAAGGACGCATCCCCCTTGCCAAAATCCACAAGGCAATAAGGGTGCTGCAGCCAGGCGCTGCCAACATGCTTACCATCAGCAGCAGCTTCAACGGTACAGATGTACCTCGCTACTGCCCAAAGGTCATACTGTTACCACCCTTCACGCTGCAATGACAGCACGTTTCAATACAGTGTGCAGTATGCCTTCTTTGACATTTTGAGCACTTCTACATCTCCGACATTGCCTCCTCTGTTACGGCTCCGAAGAAATTTGGATTGCAAGAGCTGTATTCTTTTGTCGTTGCTGTACAACCTAAGCCTTACTTTCTCTCCCTGTCTGACTCTCTCTCCCTCCTCCCTTTCCCTATTGCTTTTCCATTTTCCCTGCCTGTCTCCCCCGCTGCCCAGAGACAGCCTTGCCCACGCTGCCTTGTGCCTCCCTCAGAGCTGGGCTCCCCAATCTGCTGGAAAGGGTGCAGCCTGCAGAAAGGCAAGCCCTCCCAGCCATGCCCTTCCCTTCCCCATTTTCCACTCTCCCCTCCTCTCTTCTCATCAGCCCCACTACATCCTTCCTGTCCTGACGCTGGCAGCCTGTCTCCTCCCTC
Organism: Rissa tridactyla; assembly: GCF_028500815.1. Lineage (NCBI taxonomy): Eukaryota > Metazoa > Chordata > Aves > Charadriiformes > Laridae > Rissa > Rissa tridactyla. The sequence goes on from NC_071466.1 coordinate 142,379,345, forward strand.
CCTCCCTTCCCCATCCCTGCCCCTCCTCTCCCTGCAGTGCTCCCAGCCCTCACTGCAGTGCAATCCATCACTCCCAGCCAAGGTCCTCACGCCAGGGGAGGGGGAAGCCTGGCTCCCTGCGAGGCTGGGGGTGGGCAGGGAGGGCAACCGTCTCCTCCTTTGCGGAGAAGCGAGAAAAGCTCGCAGAACACGGACCCTTCTGGAAGTGAAACCTCCCGTCTGCTTCCAGCTATTTTATTTATTCATTTACTTATTTAGTCTCTTTGTTTTCAAAGAAAAAAAAAAATGTTTCTGCCAACATTCCAGTGAAGGTGACTGAAAGGAAACCAGGGAGACAGAGAGAAAGCCAGAGTCAGAAAAGCTTGTGCAGAGAGAGAAACCAGGAGAAAGAGTACAGGGCGGGGAGAAAGAAAAAAAAAAAGACATATACAGAAGCGGAGAGAGACAGAGGAAGAAATACAGAAATAAAGAGGGGGAGAAAAAAGATTAGACACAGGAAAATGAAAATGTAGGACAAAACGCAAGAATTAAATTGGAGAGAAACCCGAGATGGCAGGCGTGGCGAGAGAACTCGAGGACACAGTAAATAGCCGAAGAAACCTTGCTAAAGAGGCTAGGTTGTTACAGTGAAATAACGTTTAGATATTTTAACAAGCAAACCCAGCATGCTTTGATTTGAATGCAAATATTCTATACAGCTGCATGCAAATGAAAGTCTAGTGTGTTTTGAATCTAAGAACGATTACAAATTAGGAAATAATGGTTGAAGATGTGAAGTCTTTTTTCATAAAAAGATACGTGTCAGGGCAGCTTCATTGATGGACAGAGGTTAGAAATTATTAGAATAATATCAAATTGGGTTTTTCAGCTTCAGTGTTGTTGCCCTTTTACAGGCATCTTGTAAAGGTGTGTTTATGTTGTTGCAGAATGGTCTACATTTGGTGCTGTTTTCATCTAAGAGGTGAGCTAAATCAGTGGATACATATCACATTAGGACAGATTTTCATTAATATCACTTGCCTTGGTTTCAGTCTACCATCAGAATAACGACTATACATGGGGAAAGTCATAAGAAAAGCAAAACAATTTGGTTGAAGTCAGCTGTACCTACAGGAGAGACGGTGACTTATCTCAATCCAGTTGCAGTGATGCCCAAAATCTTTGATTGTTCAAATTCCTCTAGTGTAAGCTGTAGAATAAAGCATAGATGAGTATTTAAAAGATAAGTCAACCTTTACAGTCCCTGTGAAGGTATAGGAAGTGGAGGGATAAAACCGTGAAAGGTGGTACTGCCTAATTTTCCCCACAATATAAACTCTTATCAATTTATCTACTAACACATATATTGTTTGCATTTTCTCTACTCAATGCAATTGCTGTTCTCCTTTCTTACCTCCTTTCAGCAGCAGGTTAAGTGCTGTCAATGCTGACACGGAGAAGGCCTTCAACAGTTTGTGTATTTTGGATGTGGCCACTTTCAAAAAAGGCCTCAACAACACATCTTTTTCTAAATGCTACAGATTTTAAAGCAAATCTCTTTTATAGTTGCCACTTTTACCACCTTCCCTGATTATGTTTAAAAGCTTATAGGGTATACTATTTTTTAACATAACATAACATAACATAACATATATTTCATTTTATTTTTAATTACTATTCCTGCCCCCAGTTTCTCTATGTGCACATGAAACATCCTCTTTACACATGCACCTTCTGATGCCATTTTAAACTGAAAAGGGCATGCCTGATGACTGCGAGCTGTCCTGATTTCATCGCATCTTGTAATATCCAGTACTCTCCGTAACCCTACTACTGGACTCACAAGGTTGTGTGAGCATCTCAGAGCAACGTACACCTCAGCACTGCAACATTTGAACATCAGAGTAGCCCCTTCAGGATGTGATTTTTGAAGCTGATCTGCTCAGGAGGAGGGCTGGTGGCAGGGCACGATTCGTGGATTTGGACGCAGGGTAGACAAAACTACCAAAATCTGTTCTACCTTGGGCAAATACTAAAAGATAATGAAATGGTACAGAAGGTTGGACTTCAGGTGAGACAGATACCATAGCGATGGGAAAGCTCAGCTGTGACTTGATCTTCACTGGACCAGCTCTGGTGAACCTGTCCGCATACGTGTAAGACGCTCCTCTGCTTCCTACCGGTGATTTCTTTAGCCAACTCCACTTATTGCTCCAGTGCATGATCGCTGCACTACGACAGGAGAATTAATCCTGCTGACTTTGCTCCAGGGTTTGGGCTGTCCAGAAGAGATGGGCAAAGGGGAGGAGGAATCAATCATGTCTTTACTGGCATTTAGCTCATGGCCACAGCCACATCCATCTGGAAAGCTTGCGTCAGTTTAATTAAAGGTGGTGTTTGTATGTGGTCCAAAGTCTATATGGACACACATAACTGGGCTTTATACATTTGTTAAGCTTGAGGTGTTACCTGTCTCCCTGAGAGAGTGGTCTTGGAAAAAGTGCCCTGAGGGAAGCTGTATTTGAGCTCAGCTGCTTGGAGAAAGGGGAGAGTGCCAAAGGACATGTGAAACAGCCAGGAAGAATCAGCCCTAAGACAATACAGGGGACCAGAAAGGAAGGATGTTTGTGATAGTAAGAACTACAGAAAGAGCAGAGAAGGAAACTCCAAAGCACAGTGAGGGAAGAAGGAAGGTCCTGACAACTTCTCACTGTAGGCTTCTCAGCCCTGGGAAGCCTGATGCATGTGGCCAACCAAACAGCAAAGAGGTTGCCGACTGCTTCTTCTCGTGCTCAACTCTTCACAAATGTTGAACTGATTTGAAGGAGCTGAGGGTGTATTAATTAGTCTCATGGATTACTTTAAGGTATTTTGTGACCGCAAGACCACCTGCCCTCTACGCACTGACCTGTTGATTTGGAATGAAAGCGTGAAGAATTTCTTATTCTTGTAGATGCAACAACAGAAAGCACAACAGTCAGTCAAAAAGAGGTGGATTGTGTCCAGGCTCCTGTACTTTGCAGTGTTCCCACTTCTACAATGGGTTGGATACAAAGTCAGACGTGAACCTCCCAAAAACTGGGGACATATGGATCAGGCCTTGATCTCATGTCACTTACCAGCGATGACCTCAGTAACACCGGTAGAACAACTGCAGGATAGTGTCAGACCTCAGGTATTAATGGAGCCCATCAGCAGTGTGGGGCCCAAGAAAATTAATTTCAGCCCCAATTCACATGACCAGCAGTACTGTATTATTGACCTGACACATTCAAACATCTTACAGCAGTTCATTAATTTCTCATGACTCAGATGTAACTTAATGCCCAGTTACCGTGAGGATATGTGAAGGCCAGGGAGAGAAAAAGAGGGAGAGAGAAAGAAATCAGCTGGCATTTGAATGCCTCTCCAAGACCTTTACAAATTGTACGCCCCAGGATCACTTACCTGTCTGCTGAGATGCAGTGATCTCTGGAGTGAAATGCACCAGGAGATTTTAATTTCCGGGAAGGCTGATTTTGTGTCTCATCCAAAATACCATCCTGACATCACTATAGCATCCCTGGTAACGTAATGGGATCAGTACCAACTTGGAAGAAAGAGAACTTTTTGCTGAATCACTGTCACTGCTTCTGATCTTAGGTAAACACCTACAGGCACTGGGGTCAGCACAGCTTAAGGGAATATATGTATGGATCGTTCCCTTTATGAGTCACCCACGCTATTTACTGCGGCACAGTTCTCCTTCACACCATACTGTGGGACCGATACCTGACTTTTCAGAGGGAAGAGTGCTTCACCTTGCGTCATCTGCAGTAGATGTCCCTAAGTTACCCTCTGCTGGAGAAGGATGGCCGCATGCTGAGCAGAAGACAGCAACGTGAATGAGAGGGGAAAGCACAGAAGAATGTTAATTATTCATATCTCCCAACAGGGAGGGCTGTCCAACTATCTTTGTCAATGTCACGGGGCAAGGATGGGGGAAAAAATAACAAGATTCTTTTCCGTCCCAAAAAGCAAAAGAGTGGATCCAGTACACTGACAGACAGGCGAGCTAAGAGGAGAGCCTTCATACCAGACCGGGGCGTGTAGACGCAGAGCCACCTCTTGAAGAATGCGCTTGGGCTGCGAGAGGGAAAATGGGGCTTCGCATGCCGGTGTGCTGCGGCTCCCTCCGGTGTCCACAGCGAGCAAGAGCAGCAGGATACCTGCAGTTAACCCACTGCAGTTTGCCTGGTGTATAAAACACTGAACTGCTTCCCAGCCATCGATTCCACCACCAGGAGCATCCCCACCACCACCACCACCACCACCACCATCCGCACCAAGCTCTCCAAACGGAGGGGTGCTGCTAGCATAAGTGCTCTACCCACACTGAGACACAGACTGCCGGTTTGAAAAAAGGATTTAAAGCTCAAAAGCAATCAGAAGAGACCTTGCCCAGGACTACAGGTGAATTCTGCACCCTGTGGGAGATGGTGGTACATCAACACCTTGCCAAAACGTACGGCATCAATGAAACTTTCCAAATAAATGTGTTCAGAACTCAAGAGGTCTTCAAGATATTTTAGTTATCCAGTTAAGCAGCAACAAAGGCTTGAATGACAACACGGAGGCACAGAGAAAAACAAAACCCAAACCAAACCGTGTGGAAAGGTGTAGCCCAAACGTACTGCTGTATGGACTTCCAGAAAAAGCCAAGGAGCTGAGAGGATTCCTCAAACTGGGGTGCGGTTTTAACTTCCATCACTTTCTTTTGGTGGTTTAATCACCTTTTGAGCATCTCTGGTGGACTGAGTTTTAGCCAGTCCCTGAAAGTGTGAGTGGTGATGTCCTGCTCCAGTGAAACAGAGTGATGGTGCTTCGGCCCAGAAGGCTGCCCTGGTGAGCAGGGAAATGCCTACCTTTCCCCATCCCTTCTACCCATCCTCAGGTCCTGCCCACCACTGGTGCTTCCCCTGTGAGTCTTGGGAGGACCAGAAATAAGAAGCAGCAGTTGTTCTATCTTTTGTCTTGAGCACTGCCACAACCGATGCTCAGCCACTATTAAGTAAGTAAGACGCGATGGCTTCAGTTGTGTCACATGTGGGCAGCATTCTTCTGGGTCTCTTGTGGCAGCCGGGACATAGTGAGGATTTCCTTAGTAACTGTGCACAAGGCATTAGAGGGTTTTATTCCCAGTCTGCAATTTGTTGAGAACAAACAAGGGTTACCTAGCTACTAGGATAAGCCTTAGGGGACACGGCTTTCCCCTACAAGGTTTCTGTCTTTCATTGCTGTGTGAGGGAGGGGGTTGGGGTCATTTCCTAGTTTTCTGCTTCCACACTCTTGGCTTCAGGACTGAGAGTGTGTCTTGAAGCTCATACAAGGGGTGCCATCCAGCCTGTGCCTCCTCAGACCCAGAGGGGTAATTCCAGGAGCAGCAAAGGGAAGAGAAGTCTCTGAGAGAGCAACAGGAGATGGGGGGTCCCGGGGCTGTTGGAGGAGAGCAGGGGCTCTAGGGGAGCTCTAGGGCAGAACAGCAATTCCAGTGGAGCTGATTCATAAAACACAGCGTGCTTGGAAGCAAAGCGGTGCAAGGGAGTCTGAAGGATGGCACAGTGAGGGGCAGATCTCATTCTTCCTCTTCCTTTCTCTGTGTATGTCTCTCCAATTTTCCTACTTTTTTCCTTTTTTTTCCCTTCCCCCCCGCCTTTTTTTTTTTGCACGTTTTCTGTATTCCCCACCTTTCTCAGACTGCCCAGAATGGCAACGGCCGTTCCCCATCTCCCCTGCACATGAGCCCAGTCCTGGAGTGGGCCCAATCCCATCCCCATGCCATCCCCGTCCCCAATCCCATCCCATCCCATCCCCATCCCATCCCATCCCATCCCATCCCCATCCCATCCCATCCCTATCCCATCCCATCCCATCCTATCCCATCCCCATTCCCATCCCATCCCATCCCCATTCCCACCCCATCCCATCCCCATTCCCACCCCATCCCCATCCCATCCCCATTCCCTCCCCATCCCCATCCCCATCCCCATCCCATCCCTATCCCCATCCCCATCCCCATCCCCATCCCCATTCCCATTCCCATCCCACCCCATCCCCATCCCCATCCCATCCCAACCCCATTCCCATTCCCTCGGGGAGTGCCGCGCCCCCAGCGCCGGCGCGGGCAGCAGGGTGATGTCATCACTGTTGCTGACAGCCGATTGGCTGCCTGCCAGCCCGCCATCTGCCCGCGCCCGGCGGGGGCTCCGGTGCCTCCCCGGCGCTGTGCGCCCCCTCCCGCCCCCCCGTTCCTCCCGGCCGCCGCTGCCCGTCCCCCCCCCTCCCCGCGCTCGGCCCCGGCAGCCGCCCGGGGCCGGGGGTCCGGAGCGGGACAGCCCGGGGGAGCACCGGGGGGAGGCGGGAGTCCGTCCCGGCACGTCGTTTAGGCAAAACAGGGGTGGGGGCTCTGCGGGGTCCATGTGGGAAAAGAGCGAGAGGAGGGGAGCAAAGAAAGGGCTGGGGCGGGAAAGAGGCGGCGGCCGAGCGGGGAAACAAGGGTAGAATTATCGGCGTGCGAAGGGGCCGCGGGACCGCGTCGGAAGGCAACGCGAAACGGACGCGAATGTGTAACGTAGACACAATAATCCGTCCCTGGTGCTGGGCCATCCTGGGGGAATGGGAGGAGCGGGCTCCCTTCGGAGGATAATAAACTCTGGAATGAGGGTGTGGGCTGCTGCTCCTCGCTCCCCCCCTCATTCCAGATGCATGATGACACCCCGTCCCACCATCTCGCTGGCGTCTCTTTTTTTTTTTTTTTCTTTCTTTCTTTCTTTTTTTCTTTCTTTTTTTTTTTCCCCCAAAATCATATTTTGAAGACAACCAAAAGTAGAACGTGTTCTGGGTGTGGCTGCATGTGATTTATCCAATAGCCAAAGTGGGGGGGGACCGCTGAAGGGGAAAGACAGAGCGTCTGCTGCTGAAGGGAGCGGAGACCGAGGGCTGCAGTAAGTGATGGGGACCCTATCTCTTCTCTCACAGCTTCTCAAGATAATTTAAAAGTAGAAGACAGTAGAGGGAGATAAGAAGGAGAAACTTTCATTTGCGCGCTCGGTGTACGTGTGGAGGGGGGCTTAGCCGCCTGGATAAGAAAGGAGATGGAGACAGGAGCGAGGACGTGGAAAGAGAAAGAAAGCAGATGGAGTTATACGTTCAGTCCAAAATGTTTCAGAAACACCTGGAAAACTGGCCAGATGAGGAGGGAGACAGGTGGGAGGGAGGCTGGGAAAACCAAATGGTCTTGAGAGGGAAATGGAGGCAGCAAGTGAAGAGTTTCCATGCTATAGGGGAGGGTATCCCTGTTCCTGCCTTGGCTTTCCTCTGAATCTTCTCTCCTCCACTCCACAGGGATGAAGACCTCTGGAGCCTGTATACTGTTGTGTCTCTTAGCACTCTTCTTGTCCCCAGCTGGTGAGTCCTTGTGCCAGGGGGAGGATTTATTCTCCACCCCGGCCCCACAGAGTTTCCTACGCAGACTAACATGCAATGACCTAAGGAGAAAGACAGGGACATGTAGATGGACGGTGAAGGGGGAAAGACCGAACAGGAAAGGCAAGGTGAATATAGGATTATAAGGAAAAATTCAGGAACTTGGGACTGGTTCCCATACGTTTCCCCTTTCCAGTAAGTACTGGGAGTCGCAGGAGACAGAGGTCCACAGCCACAGGGTTATTTGGGTAAGCAAAACAGGTCGGGTTGAGAAAGAGGGTTAGCTGTGCTTTGTGCCTACTATAGACTGCTGTACCACTTGGGTTTGCATGATCTGCAGAGCATTTCCCAGCGCTCCACAAAACTTGTTCTGTCATAGCTGTGAAATATTTGCTTACTAGCAATGGTTACTAGCAACCGCTCATTAGCGGTTCCTGCTGGAATGGCCCCATTTTAGGCCACTCGATTACTAGGAGGTTTTGCACTTTTTTGTACAGCTGTTTTGAGAAACCTAACTTCCATAGTTCAGACCACTCTCTGCTTTTGTTCCTCTTGTTGTTGTTCTGTTTTGTTACTCCACTTCTTTTTTTGCTTTGGGTTACTTTGGCAAAAAATTCGGGTGGGATCAAATTTGTTAAAAAAAGCAAAAAAAAACCCAAAAACCCCAAACCAAGAGGGCGGCATCAGACTTTATAGTCAGAAGATTCAGGACAGAAAGCAAAAGATGATTAATTCCAGTGAATGGAAAAAGCTTCGCCCAGGGAAGACCGTACGTAGGAGACAGATGACTGCACCTATCCCATTCACATTAGGTCATCCTCATCAGCTCTCCTCGGTCCTCCCCTCATGCTGAAGCCGGATTCTGCTCCCAGTAGAACTTTTCCTGCAAAGGTGTCATATTTATGACTGTGAACCAGGAAAGTAAGGCATCCAGGAGATGAGCTTGTAGGTGGCCCGCAAAGTTAGATGCAGAAAAAGAAGGCTGTGGCTTTTATGATGTGTGAAGGAGGCCTGAAAGGAAGATTTCTTACTTTTGTGTATTTTATTTTAGCATTTCTGTTGGTTTTGTTTGTTTTAACTTGGAAAAATACAGGAACCACCAGCTGGTCTGTCATTGCCTCTTTTGTTTTTCGGTGAGCTACAGGTTTGGTGAATTAGGGTTGCAGTTTTCTCAGACCTCAAGGATGAATTTATTGCAACTTGGGCAATAAAGTCTAGGCATTTATAAGGCATATGAACTGGGTACCTGAGCAAATATAAATTGACGTGTTTGAAAATCTGATAACAAAGCCACGTCTTTTGTCTCCTCTCCTCATATACAGAAGTTTCACTTCACTTGTGTCCTGTTGTTTTAGAATTGGACCAGGTTTCTAGTTATCTCCTAGGAAGGAAAAAAAAAAAGCTAGTAAGAGCCGACTTTTCAATGTTACAAAAAAAGGGGGGAGCCTCACCCCTTTTCTTGTATGACTCCTGTTTCAAATCCAGCACTGCTGGCATCTGCAGTGGTTTCAGAATTTGTGTCCTTCCATTTGTATCAGAAACAAATGAGAAAGTGTTCGATATAATCTTTTTCTTCTAGTTAAGAGATTAGCCAGAACAGGGAAAGTTTTGGGCTGCACTACGTCGTGCACTTAAGTTATTATACATGTCTGGCTGTCCCTGGGTCAGTCGCCAGCAGCTGAGCCCTTGCTGGCAGCTGGGTGGGGAAGGGAATAGCAGGGTCCAGCGACTCCCGTAATGCTGCAGAGCAGGATTACATTGGGTTCCCAAGGGTCCCTCTGCAGCCTGCAAGTAACTGCTCTTGGAATGGGGAAGAGCTAAGACAAAAGCTGCAGACCTGATGGGTTTTACCCATGCAGCGCACTTCCATTAAGAACAGAAAGCTAAAGGCTGAGTTCATCAGACGTAGCAGGGTGTACTGGTTTTTGGGCTGGTCCTGCACACATCCCTGCAGTGCCCCAGATCACTGGGTTTTTCCTGCCAACTCCTTCCTTCATCCCACCCCAGTTATGCAGACATTTCCCTCCTCTGTGGCTAGCAGGAAATATTTTCCTATTTTTGGCTGCTGTAGGAAGCAGCTCTCTCACCCTTTATATTTGGACAGACGAACAGTCTAGCTCAGTTTCAGTTTCTCGTCTTCCACACAGCATGCACAGCCAAGCCTTCGTCGTTCTCCCTCTCCAGAGCACCCAGGGGCTGCGAGGGGAAAGATCATCTGCTTTGTGCTCCATACCCAGGCAGGATGATGGACCAGATAATTATTTGCCTAAGGAGTTACAAGACCTGCAGTCTGTTTCTTACTGTGCCAATGACTCAATCTGTGGCCCCAAGCAAATAGTTTCCATGACTCAGCTTTGTCTTTTATAAAATGGAGATAGGGATTTTGACCAACCTCCCAAGCAGGGACGCAATGTGCAATTTGTTTTCAAAATGCATCAAATGGGGTGCCAGAAATGCAAAGTCCCGTAGCAGATCTGGAGGTATTTACTGTCTTGTCCCTGTGCCTAGCCTTTGACCCTGGTGAAGCAGCAGGGACAGGATCAGGACCCACTGTATCCACAAGTCTTTGAAGAACAAACCCAGCCCGAGTGGAGGCTGAGGCAGAAGGGAGATATTTTCTCTCTTCAGCAGAGGGCAGTGGTGTCTCTTGGACATCATCTCAAAAAAACATTTCACAAAGCCTGCAAACTATAGAAATCCTTCTCTCTGTCCTTTCTTCACTCCCCTCTCTTCTTTTGCAGACTGGTTTCCATGGATGGTCAATGGGCAAGAACTGGAAAGTGCAACTGGTAAGTATTACAGGCATGTTATGTGCTAAAGACTGCTCATGTGACACAGTTGTCCTTTGTACTTAGAGCCTGATTAATTGTAAATGACCTTCTTCATTTCCTTGCCTCTGACATTATGAGCTTGCCTTGCAGTGAAGATTAAACAAGCCCTCCAAGACAACCTGCTAAGTGTTGTGTGTTCTTTACAAATAATTCCCTGGTGAATACTTAGCTGAAGCGCATGAAGTTATATTCTCAGTCAAGGGTTGTGGGAGATCCAGGAGACCTGATAACTCTTCAGCCATGAGATGCTCAGGGAACTTTTTACCACTGCTCAGGAAAATCCCAAGAAAAAGGGTGCACAGGTGGCATGATGCTGTAGCAGTGAGGCCATTGAGAAAGGATATTGACTGGTCTTCATCCTGGCGATGTTGTTGGGGGTGAATTGCTTTATCCCTCTGGACCTTTTTCCATTTCTGTGACGTGATAAGATAAAATGAACATATGCTTGCATCATGCTTCAGCACCCAGCAGAACCACAAGGGTCTGCCTTTTCTTCAGACTGAAGCCCCTGCTATGATCCTGCCATGTGGATTACCTGGGGTTTCCTGGAAAACTATTCAGAAGCCGTTCCAAAATGTGTCCGCCAAGCTTCCCTTTCCTTCACACTTTATCTCTCCATCGCACCTACCCCAGCTTTACCATCGGTTGCTTTTCGAAGAAACTCATCTGCTGATGAATTTCCGCAGTCAGGCCTCCTAGGTTCTGGAGTTGCTTCCCTCCTTCTCTGCAGTGGGTGCCTCAGCTTTTTGTCCTACTGCTGCAAGAACTATCAGCGTCCTTGTTTCAGATGTCTGTCTTTCCCATCAAGATGCCCATAGTGGCCATATCTGAGAAGTCAGAATATGAATCCAGAGTTCAGTAAGGGTTGGTGCAGTGTGTGCACTAAGAAATCCAGTCCCGGGCCAGACACTGAAAAAGGGGATGGATACAGGTGGGATGGGGGTACTGTGTTTGTTCTGTATTTGCTGGATTGGACTCCTGAGCCTACCATGGTGGCCAAGGTAAGAGCCTACCATGGTGGCCAAGGTAATTCAAGCTTGCTATGGCTAGCTATGCAGGAGACCACAAAGCAAAGACAAGCTCTCTCAAGGACATTATCTCTTTTCCAGGTGAAGTTAGCACCGACTCTCTTATCAGCACCTCTGGTAAGCTCCTATCTTTTGGCATCTTCAGGCTTCTTTTCCCCTTTTCCCCTTTACTCCTACATACATAGCCCTAGAAATTATCCATTATGCTCAGAAACTCCTCTTCCCCACTTTTGACATTTAGCAGTGCCCTTCCAGGGTTTATCTGGGAGTCCTTTCTGTGGTCTGTGCCAGGAGATGAACTTAGGGTGGCTTAATGGCCTGTTCTCCAAGGAAATGCCCATCTCACCTGGTGTACCAGGGCTCTCTGAAGTTGTTTGCGCTGCAGGAAGCCATGAAATCTGAAGCTCATGCAAGCCTGGGCTTGCAGTAAGGAAGAGACTAAATGGCAAGGGAAAGAAATTGGCCAAGTTCACCAGTTAGCGAGGCAGCACTGGGACACAGGCTGTGTGCGTGTCTGCTGACAGCTAGCGGCTGTGCTTGGGTGCTCAGGTGACAGAGGTGGCAAAAGAGCCAAAAGCAAACTCTGAGCAGTGGTGGGATGGGGAGGTGGAAATATTGTTCTTTTAGTACTTCCCTGCTGTGCCCACAGCTCTGTCACTGGGCGGCAGCAAAATGTATGCGAAATACAGAGTAGATGGAGGACACTTGAAGATGATCACTTGTAGCATGCAGTGTGCCTCCTTAGAGAGCCAGGCCTTGCTGTGGAGATAGCCCCAGGGGTAGGACACAGACCTGATGGGAGTGTAGGCATTTACAAGACAGGCTAATCCTGCTGGACTCACAATGGGGAACGGAGGAGGGGCCCAGAGGCTCAAGAAGAAGCCTGCCCGCTTTTTCCGTATGAGTCCTGTTTCGAATATGGCACCTCTGGCCTCAGCAATGATGTCTCTCTCTGCTGGGGCAGTCTCTCAAACACATCCCTCTGAGGTGAGGGGGGACCAGGCAGGGCAGGGAGAAGGAGAACACATCTGGTCGATGATACAGTTCAACAGACAAAGGAAAAGCAGCAGCGCTTGGTGGTTGCCAGGAAGTATGCTGTGTGTGTAGGAGAGCTCATCTGAGGCGTGTCCCATTCTCCAGGACAGCAGTTCCATGGTCTGTGCCCTGTGAGTCTGCTCATCATCTGGCTAGAGTACTGTGGGTCAAGTTGACCAGCTGTCATGGGACAACACTGGAGGATAAAAGTGGAAGCAACAATATTGTATACGCAAGGTGTATGATCTTCCTTGTGGGGATGGGAGGTGAAAGCAACCTGTGTCAGTCTCGTGTTCAGTGCCTGAGGCCTGGCAATCTGTAGGAGGTTAGACAGGACTTGGTGTCCAGACCAAACTGGCAGTGGCTAACCTACATCTCAACCTGGAAAGACGAAATGTGAAGCCTTTACAGCACTTTGGCTTCAAAATGTTTATTGTTGAGGGATCAAGAAGGAACTCTTCACAAAGGATGTGCCGAGGGACCCTCTACAGTGTCCCATCAGCTCTAGGACACCCAAAATATTTGCAGGGAAAACCTGCTGTTACTCTGATGAGTCAGATAACAACACGATCAGCGTTGTCTATGAGCCGTATGTGGCATGGCTACTGGTCAGGAGTGGTGAGCCATCAGCAGAACTGTGGGAGGGAGAAAGAGGCTGAAAACTCAAATTAAGATCTTTCAGAACACCTTCTCTTTTTCCAGCTGCAGCTGTCACACCACCTGTGCTGCTTAGTCCTGGTGAGTTTATTCTCAGTTCACAGCCAAATGTTGCGGGCCCCTCTTCTGTCTCCTTGCCCAGTCCCTTGCACACACAGAATCCTGCCTTCCCTGGCTGCCCCTAGCCACAGCCTCGATGCCCGAGAGACTCCTTCTCTCTGCACCCAAGTGTTTGGTCTGTGCTTCTGGCTGACACTATGGCACGTGATCAGGAAAGTGTAAGTCCTCTATAACAGTTGATGAAAACTTGCGCCTGGCAGTCAGTCCTCCGAGTTTCTTTCCAGTTGGTCACTGGGTAAATAATAAAATGTACTGGTTTGCTGTGGTACAGGTGGGTTGCTTTATCAGAGGGAATAACAAGCCAATGTCCTTTTGACGCCTTGTCATGGACATTCATGAACCGGTGGTCTGAGGATGCTGTTTCTTAGGAAGTTGCTTAGGAGGAGGCAGTCACAGGCTCCTTCGCTTCTTGTCTAGATGGACAGCATTTACAGCAACTAACTATGTTTACCTGACCTTTTAAACGTCAAGATTTCTTGAAAGTCGAGATGCCCTTACAGTGTAATTTTGAACAGTAATGGTAATGCTTTATGGTAAAGCTTGGAAAGATTTTATCATTGTTGACTGCGTAGATTCATATTGGACTTGAACGTTCTCTTACGGTTTCAGGTCAGTAACAGTGATATCTTTTTCCACATTAGAAGTTACAACAGAGGGCTCTTGAAAGAGTTTTCCAGTCATTTGTTTTGAGTAAGCTGGTTTCTAGGAAGGAATCATGGTAAATCACGCTAACTTTGCTACCCTCTGTCTTCCAGTTCAGTCTGACAGTGAAACTACTACAGCTTCATCAGGTACATTTGAGTTTGCTGCCTGCACCCCCTCCCAGATGCACTTTCATCCACCCTGTTACCTCTCCAGGCAGGTGCTGGCCAAGAACTGAGCTTTGTCTCCTGGGAAATTCCCTTCACCCTGTTCCTTGAGTTAGAAGTACTGGAGAATGACCGTAGTGGAGGATGAAGTCTTCCCCTGGGTGGCAAACCCAGAAGGGGAGGAACTGGCAGATCACCAGACCAGACAGGATGGGTCAATATTCTGTCATTTCCAGTGGCCAAGACCTGGCATTTCAGAAGGAAACACACTATATTTAGCTATGGGGTTCATTGTTCAGAAAATGAAGGAACCAGGTTTGTGTCCTGAATTATGAGATTGCTGATCTATTAGAAACACGTGTCTTAAACATGCGACTACAATTTACGTTTTGTTTACCTGTCTCTGTCCCCTTGACAGTATGTGCCTTCTGTGTTGAGGATTCCCAGTGGGCTTGTTTTGCACTTCACTCAACTTTCCCTTACTTTTGTCTTAAGAAGCAAGGGGACTGGAAATGTCTGCCTTATTTTCCTCTTCTCTAAACCATCCCCATCTCTCATCTCTCACAAGAAATCGGAAAATAGAGGCTAGGGTCCTTCCCTAAAAGCCTGGAGGACAGTACTTAGTGAGGAAGTTATATGTGTGCCGGAATAAATGCACCTGCCAATGATGCTGGATTGCACCTCTGTGTGTGTGTCTGTGTGTGTCTGTGTTCCCAGATTGTCGTGAAGAAAAGTTCCCTTGCACACGCCTGTACTCTGTTCACAAACCAGTGAAGCAGTGTATCAGCTACCTCTGTGTTACAAGGTAAGAAACCAGCAGTCCCCAAGAAAAGCCCTAAAAACTCTCCAGAAATGGCATGTCCAGTTCAACAGTTGTTTCCTTTGAAGACTAGAGGTTCCCCTATGATGAATCCCATCCTCACAGCGTCCTCTTAGGGTGATTAATTAAAAGAACGCAGTAACTATTACCTGTGCAGCACTAAGGAGCTGTATTGCGCCCCATATTGTAAGCCATATTTAAACTATTTGGCTATTAATGAAGTCGCAATAAAGATTACTTTCCTATTGACAACAGCCTTGTTCTAGACTAACCAATCCTAAAAATTGAGGATTTGCCTCCTCATCAATGAATATACATGTTTATTGCCTGTGTCCCTTTTTTGTTTCTTTGGATCCCTGTGCCTTTCTCTGCTGTCCTTGACGTGCTCTTGGTGATCCCTCAGTGTCCGTCGCATGTACATAATAAACAAGGAGGTGTGCTCTCGCATTGTCTGCAAGGAGAATGAGGTCATGCAAGGTGAGTGATAGCACAGCCTAGCCTAGAAGAATAGCGGCGGCCATCTAGTAGAGTCTCCAATCTAATTACCCAGCCCTGATCCATATGTAGTACTTTCCCTGGACTTGGCCTGAGGGAGCTGTAATGTGATGCAGCCTTGCATCCAGTATGCGTGCCATGAAAAGCACTGGGAAGTAGATATCATAGTAGCAAGAAGTATGAGAGCTCTGCCTTCCTCGATCTTGATCATGCTCTACTAGCTGCAGACACACCCTTACTCAAAGTAGCATTCCTTTGAGGTTAAAGAGTGACTCTCAGTATTTCAATTTGTGAACAGAAACAGGATCTAGTCTAGATTTCTTATGCGGTCTGTGTTGCAGCAAAATATGAGTGATTTTAATATGTATTGTGCATGAATAAAGCCAGAAGGAAATGAATAAAAGCCTAAGGACTTGTTCACTTGCTTCATGTATATGAGGATTCAGCAGTTCCAACAGTTTCTGTAAATGCAGTGAAGGATGTACCTCTAACTGTTCTGGTGGTGAGGAACTTGAAGGAAGCTTTGATTATCTGTCAACACGTGTGTGTCTGCTGTGTCTTCAGATGAGATCTGTCGTCAGCTGGCTGGCCTTCCTTCTCGACGTCTCCGCCGATCTGGGCAACCCCTGCATCTCCCTTGCAGAGAACTTCTGGACCAGCATCGCAAAAGGCCTGATGCTCTGTGAGCTACCAACAGCAGGAGAGAAAAAGGAAGGGAGAGAAGAGAAATCATCATCCACTACCTACAACCCAAGACAAGTCCTTCTTGCTTGTGATTTCCCCACCGTTTCCTTGTTTCTCTACCTTCCCCCACATCCTCTTCTTCAGGTGCTGCAGTACACAGAGTCCCCACTCTGCTAGATTGTCATGGTGGCTGTTGTCATCTTCAGATTTAGAAGATGAGGATGTGGGATGCTCCCCTCTTTTCTCTCAAACTCTGTTTGGCAGGCCACGAACTGCTCATTTCCCAGAGGTCCTTATAAATGCACTGCATCTTCTCTTGTGTTGCCCCTGCAGAGAAACATGCACGGGGACAGGATGTAGTCCTCTCCAATGGTACAGATGGCCTGAGCTGCATTTCATGGAGGAGTGCAAACCTTTGTGCGCCCTAGGACTCCTGGTCTAGGTTTCTTGCATGGCATCAGTATGAGCTCAGATATGGTTCATCAGCCTGAGCCTCTCTAGTCCTCCTGAGCCACTGAGTTTGCTGTGTGATAGCACAGCCTCCTCCTGTGTCTGCTGGCCTCAGAGAAGCGACAGAACTGGGAGATGAGCTGTCCTCAACCCAAGGCAAACCTCATTGTCCCTGTATGGCAGCAGATCATTTATAACTGCCTCTGGGAAGTTCTTTGTCTCAAGCCCATTGCCTCCCTCACACACAACTGCTACTGAAAGGAAGAATTCTGGATTTAATATGGCATTATATTTTTCTCAAGAAGATGATGTTGGAACAGAGTTCTGCCTCTTCCTCTCCCCTCCTCTCCTGTCTTCCGTTCTGTCCCTCCCTTCCTATTGAAGAAATCTCTTGATGCCCATTCCAGGCAGGTTCCAGGGAGCAGGAAGTATGGCTGCCTTCAGTCCTGAGCCCAAGAGAGACCACGAAGAACATGTGTGTCCTTGCAGAACTGGGAACTTGCAATGAATTAGCTTGTCCCGGTGACTTGTCTTGGTCTGGCTACCTCCAAACTCTCCAGTTGGCTGAGCCTGCTTTCAATATCTCCACTTGACTTCCTACCTCCTGACCTGGGTGCTCCTGCACAAAGCAGAAAGGAGTCACAAATTGGAATGGGATGTGGGAGAAGGATCATTGGGATCCCTGGGTTTTCCTGCAGGTTCTCTGGCTGTGCTGACCTGCACAGAGCCAGGTGCTGGTGGGGAGGTAGAAATATCTGCAAGTATAAGCACAGAGGCAGGCCAGCCTGGGGAAAAGAATTCACTCTGGTAGCACTGTATGTCTGCAGTTTGCTCAAGAACTTTGTTTTCCAGATATAGGGAAAACATTTCCAGGTATATGGGAAGTTATCACTGTGAGACTGGGTAGGGTAAGTGGGGAAGAGCTGTCTGAAGTGCGTTAATCACTCTATGTGACTCTTAGCGGCATGATTTGTGGGGCACCCGAGCTGAGCAGCTTAGCTCACTGCAGCGGATGAGAAAGACCCTGTCTCTAGGATGTCTAAGTGTTGTTCCCGACTAACAGAAAGCCAGTTTGCTAGAGTAGGCGTTCACCCCCCTCACATAATATACTCTGCTGCTGAACTGAATACCGTTCAGCCTTGCAGGAGCACTGGTGTGCTGCACACAGCCAAGGTCACACAATACAGGGGACAGTTTGCTGCACAGAGGCAGACGTCTCCGAAAAAAAAGAGCAAAACAATTAATGTAAGAGTGTCTCCCCAGGACCTGGATTTCTGTTGCATGCAGCAAGAAGCTGGTTACATCCTCTGGGTAGGGGAAGACACCCCTGTGCAGATACAGATTTGTTCTAGGTAAGGTCAAAATTGGGCATAGATGGGCTAACTCTCTCTGTGTTAATCCAGTATACAAAAGAAAGGATTCCAAGCTATGCAGTGACTGGAATTTCATCCTATACGTAGGGGTATGGCACCCCTACACAGAGGATGATGTTCCTCTTGAGTACTTGATGCTCGTGAGACTAGGGATGGAGGAGGAATTTCTCTGTAGTGAGAGCATGCACGTTTCTGTAGAGAGGAGGGCACTGAGAGCTTGATCTCAAAGACATTCAAGCTACTGTCAGCCACTGACTTCTATGGTGGGACGCCTGTGGAATTTGCCTGTGTGGAGGAAGGTAGGATGGAGATGAGATGTTAGAGGGAGCTCTTGGAAATTGGACTAGGCCAAGTCTTCACCCTGTATTTAGAGTTGAATGTAAGCTGATATAGATATAGATATATAACTGTATAACATAGCTACTGTACAGTATATAGAAATTTAACGTTCGTGCAGTTTGGGGAATGGTTAGAAACCTTTCTGTTGCTTGCTTTCAGCAGGGACAGGAAGAGGTGCTCCTCTCCAGGAGAACACTGTTTTAATGCTAGAGTTCATATAATGCACACAAAAATATTAAAAGAAAATTTATTGCCTGTTATTCTTGGCAACTCATGTGTTTGGGTTTATTTGTCTCTAGTTGTATTTCCTCTAGATTGGTCGGCAGACTTCACTCCAGCCCAAATCTGGTTTTTTGGACCTCTTTACTGCCTGATAGCCCACTCCTCCACTGACACCCTCCCTTCCTGAGATGTCATTATATTTTCTAGAGATACAGAAAATCATCTCCAGCATTTTTTTTCCATGGATGGTTGTGCTAGATTTTCCTCACAATTGATAGCTGCTGAGCACAGGGTTAACTCCTCCCAGCCCATGGGATTTGTGCTGAGAACACATCTTTTCACTGTGCATGTGCCGTGACTTGCTGGTGGAGAATGACCATCTCCACGTAAAACGGTAAGGTGGCTGAAGTGAAAGAAGAGCTGTGACACATCGTCTCATAAGCAAAGGAGAAATTGTTCTCTAGAGCCATTTAACTCCGTAAAGGGGAATAACTGAAAGACTACATTAAAAATTACATTTCTAGGTCAAAAGGATTAGGAAAATTTTTCTTTCATTGAATTTCTGACTTTCGCAAAGATTCATCAGGCACTAACTGTACATATTTTGGTCGAAAAGATGGAGCACTCAGAGCACGGGGGACTTCAGGCAGTGTCTTCATGTGCAAGCAGCCAAGCCTGCATTTAGATGGTATTTCTAGAACAAAAGTGGCTGCGGCCCAAATTACCCATTAAGCTGCCTCTAACAGTGTCCCATAGTTCTTCAGGACTGAACCACACAATGCAGGTTATTGCACAACACTATCCCCTAGAATCAATACTCCTTCCTGGCTAATGCTGTGCCGTCCCTATCTCAGACTGTTACAAACAGCCTCAGCCCGAGTGACTGTAGGTGCTGCTCCCATCTACACGGACCTGCACTGACTCGTGGGTTCTTGGCCGTTGCAGTGTCCTGTTGACATGTTCCACCAGCTGTGCGGGCAGAGTACAACATGTGCCATTGACTTTTTAAACTCAGTTTATTCTTCCCTTTCCTTACACTACTGGGGTCCACAGAGAGGTTTCCCCGTCTTCATTAGGACTTACCCCATACACAGATTTATCTCCCCTGCCATTCCAACCTGAATTGTCATGGTGCTGCGTCACCAGTCTCCAGACGTTGCCTGTTCTCACCTTGCTTATGTTGCCTTCTCTTGTAAGCTGGGGAAATGGTTTTAAATATAGCTCCAGCTAAGTCTGGTTTCTCATGAAATTGGACTAGCCACAAAGAAAGCTGCCAGAGTCCAACTTTAGAAGCATGATCTAGAGTTGGTGGCTGATTTTCATAAACTCTTGTGACTTGAAACAGGAGTTAGGTGTCCTGCAGTCACTTCCCACACAGTGGTTATTCTTGCTCATTTTGCTGTCACAGCTCCTGAGTACCGACCAGCGTTGCCAGTTTGAAGGCTGCTATTTCAAGGCCGGTGCTCTTGTGCCTGGTCCCCAGTTTGAAGTGGTACCTCACTTCGCTGGGTGTAGGGAGCTGGAGGAGCTGGAGCTCCCCTCAAGGGAAACTGGCCACACGGAGGGCTTTCTGCTGCACCTGGAAGGCAAGGGTTGCTCCACCTTCCCATCCCTCCTTCTCCTCTTTGTTCTCTGCCTCTGTTTTCCTTATTTCTTCTCTTTCATGTGTTCATCTGGGAGCAAGAAACACAGTGAGGAGGACAGTGACGTGAGGTGGCAGGAAGGGTGCTCAATGAGGTGACACACGGTGTCGCCAAGTGGGGCTGGGGGCAGTGCTTGGCCCATGCCAGTGCTCCTTTTTCTCTTGCCCTCCCGTTCTCATGCACTGTGTCTCCCTCAGCTGCCAAGCTTGGGATTTTCTGCAGGAAAGGACATGTCAGTCAGGGCAAGGAGGGGAGAATGGCACCTCAGGTCAACTTGTGCACTGTGGGATCAGCAACCGCATGCCTTGAGGTGGCAGCCCCTGCTTGC
Source organism: Rissa tridactyla (assembly GCF_028500815.1). Taxonomy (NCBI): domain Eukaryota; kingdom Metazoa; phylum Chordata; class Aves; order Charadriiformes; family Laridae; genus Rissa; species Rissa tridactyla. The sequence goes on from NC_071466.1 coordinate 142,399,622, forward strand.
AGAAACAAGGTGGGGAGGAAGGCGACTGCTGTGGGAAATCACAGGGAGGCTGTTGGGAGCAGCTGCCATGTCATCTGTAAGCTCTGTGTCACCTGGATCATGTCCACAAGACCCTGCAGCATGAACAAAACGTGTTGTCGTCAGGCCTCTCAGCTCAGAGGGATCCCTCAAGAGCATCCCGCTGGCTGGGGTGTGGGCTTCTCCTTCGCAGAAGGGAGTGGTGCTTGCAACCCATCCAAAAAGAGCACCTTTATTACATAAAGAATAGCTGGGTCGAAACCAAAAGGGATTTTAGTTTAATTTTTTTTTTTAAATTAAAAAGAAGATTTTAAAGGCGAATGATCCCGTAACTTTCACTCCTGGCACCACATGGTCTGACGTTGTTTGACAGGGTACATTTGTCCAGTTGTGAGCAGCCCCTCAACTGGGGCACAGGAGATCTGAGTTCCATTTCTGGGTCTCCTCTTCACCTCCTGCTCGCGGATCTTCAGCATATTGCTTCGTTTCTCTCTGTTCTCTGCCATCCTTAGCCCTTGTAATGGAGCAAGCTGGAATAAACTCCCACAAAAGAGAGAGCTGGATTTTAGTCCATTTAGAAAAAAAAAAAACTATTAAAAAGTCTGTGTGAAATATCATGAACTAATTTGATTGTCTGTTTTTGCTAATAATGTAAATGTTTTTTTCAAATAAAAACACTTTCAATAATATAAATAGTATCAGTTAAAATACAAGCTGCATGTACTTGTTGCTACTATGTTGACATATACAAAAAGACTGAAGTGGTGAAAGCAAAGCAAAGCTTCATTTCATGAATAAATTATCTTTCAGAATGCTGGTTTGGACATTTTACTAAGATTGCAGTTTCCATACAAATAAAGCTTCTCACCAATGAGACGCTGACAAAAGGATGTAGTAAATAAATATATGTAATTAAGTATGTCTAAGTAATCAGAAATGTGAGAACTCACCTGCTCAAATACGAGAATAAATGTACAGGAAGCTGTGCATTTTTTCAAATAAATGTCCTCCTTGAGATAGTATACCTCCCCAGTTAAGATCATAAATAAAATGACATGGAAAGTTAGCAAGCAGAGCTAAATTCAAAGCTAATTAGATTGCTCAGAGCCTCGTCCAGCTGAGTTTTGAAAAAGTCATCAGGGATGGCGAATCCACGGCCTCTCTGGTCACCTGTGCCAGTGCTGCACCACGCTTAAGATGAAGGATATTTTCCTGATGTCAGATCAGAAATGCCCTTCTTGCAGCTTTCATCTGTTGCCTCTATTCTTTTTGCTGCACACCTCTGAGCAGACTCTGGCTCCATCTCCCCTACAATACTGCTGCAGACAACTGAAGCGAGAATAAATAACGGGAATAAACGTTATCGTTCATAAAAAGCCTTAGTTTTACTGCAAAATAAGGAATTTTAATTATTACAATTAATCTTCCTTTAGGGAAACTGTTAAAAAATGCAAAACATGACGAAAAGCCATGATTCAATGAAAGGATTTGCGCTCTGTGTCCCTAAAGCAGGACACTTTGTGCTCATGCAGCATCTACTTCTTGCGCACTACCTTCTCAGCCTGAGGCCACTTTCGATTTCTCTGCCTTGGGTTTGGTAGCCTTGGGTTTCACTGGTTTGCTCTTAGCTGAATCTTTGCCTTTTTTGGTCTGTCAGCTTTCATATTCTCTAACCTCTTGATTGCTTTCTTGGCCATGGTGCCTGCCAGTTTCTTGGCTTTCCTTGGGATTTCCTTCATAGCCACAGCTATTCTGGGCTTCTTGGCAGCGCCAGTCAAGGGTCAGCTGGTTCTTGGCCTTTGCTGCCTTCTTGACACCTTCCTCTTGGCTTGCTGAGTTCAAAGGAGTTAGAAGCACCAAGTCCTCTTGTGTTGCCCTTTTCCAGGCCCCTGAGTCCCAGCCTGGTGCAGCTGTTGTTCTTCTGTACTGCAGAGACTACGGTTCCCTTTCAGAGGGGTGAGAGAAAGTTCTTCTGTGCTTCTTGGAGACCGTCATCATCCTCATAATCAGTCCCCCGGAGACTGGGTGCTTGCAGGGATTTGGATCCTCCTGCCGTCTTCTCTGGCTTCGTAGCCAATGCCTCAGAGGCTGGAGCAGCAGTGCCATGTGCAGCAGCGACGGTTGCTTCAGACATGATAACCAGCACACCCTACCAACACGATGTCTTGACCGAGGTTTTGGTTTCACACTGATGCACATGTCAGGGTGCCTCCTCTTGTATTGGGTGCCTTGTACCTACAAAGCCTTTCCATGCTGAAAGCATTCCTGTGGGACTTACTGCTCTGACCATTCCCGTGTAGCACCAAAATCAGATGCTATTAGAAAACACACCCACTAAAAAGTGCTCACACCTCACTGTGCATAGGCACAGATCAGCTGGAGCAAGCGAGACTGTCTTCCACAGCCTAGGCTTATCCTCCAGCCTGGTCTTTCTGCGGGGAAAGGGTTCAAAAGAGTTTCTTTTCTGCCTGGTGCAGCGTGGATCTAGTTGTCCCTGAGACTGACTATACTGCCGTCACGAGTAATTTTCTCACCAGCTCTGCTTGAGCCCAGCGCCGTCATTACATCATTTCTCTTGGCTCCATTGTCTGTCAGCTGGTATCTTTGTAGTTTTCCTTTGGTTTAGTTTAGGAAAGGCATCTGAACCCTTCCTAGTCTCTGCAAGCCCCTTTGCTATTTCTGTTCCCTGATAGTCCCCAGGGGCACTGCTTCAGGGTAGATTTTTACCTCTACAAGCTGTGAGCTTTTTTGGTCTTGTCACCAGTTTTCCAACTGGATGGGACCAAGCTAGCCACTGTAAAATAAATGTGCCTCTACCTTGTACCTGCACAGAAATGGTAGAAGAGATGAGCGGACGCAGTGTCCCCTCGTTGAGTACAGACTGGGCAAGGGGAAATGAACTGGTTGCGTACCTGAATGGAAGAGCTGTATATTTTAGTGAGGTATAGTTTGTTTCGGGCCACATATGAATGGGAAGCAGAAGCAATGCTGCAAGCATTGTCTAAAACCAGTGGGCACCAGTGAATTAAAATTTCTGATAATAATAGTTCATAATCAGTATTTTCCCAGGGTCTTTGTTTCCCCTTCATACTCTTCTTTTTTCTCTCTGCTTTCTAGGAGCTTCTACCACCCTTTTCACCCATGCTTTTGGCTGGAACATTAAAAGGTTTTCTTAAACTTTATAAAATTAGCTGGGAAGTTCTCAGCCTCTTGGACACCCACCCCTCCCTGGGCAGCTAGCTCAAGCGTGTCACAACTCTGACCTCACTTCTTACACCGGAAACTTGGGAGCCTGCCATGGGGTCATGGTTAGAGAAATACTGAGGCTAACAGTCAGCACAGCCAGGCATGGCAGTGCACTTGCACGGAAGGAAGACAGCAGAGATATCACAGGAGGAGATCCTCATCATGTAACGAGAATCAGTTTTCCCTCTCCTTCTCCCTTTCTTCATTGGCCTCAGGGTGGGTCTCCCATTCCACCCCCATTGCTGAGAGCACTGCGCCTCCTGAAAGAGTATCAGGGGCAGACCCTAATTCTATGACACCTTGGCATTAGCGAGTAGAGAGGTTACTGGTAGCATCCCACAAGCCTTCTGGGTGCGGCCAGTGATAAGAGCATAGGGACAGCTCTGAACTCTGTGGGGGAGGAAGACGAGAATTAGCAAGGCTATCTTGAATCTTCTGAAAATGCTTGCTTTGCTGGTAAGAAAACTTTGTAAGATGCAAGGCATAAGATGCTCATGAGGACCTCCAGCCAAGGAACACCTGTATAGCTGCAGGAAACTCTCAAAGAACACGCAATATACTGCTCTTAAGTGAGCTCCCAAGCACTTCTCTGCCAGCCTCCCCAGCAAAGCACTTCTCCAAAGATAACAGGGAAATTAAAATCCGGATTTACGATCCAGGCTCCAGGTGCAAGCTCTATTTGCACTGACAAGCATGAGCTGCAGCAACTGCACAAACAGGAGCTAATAACAGACAACTTTGGTCTGTGAAACCATAACCACAGCTAGAAGGTGAGTCTCATTGTGAAAAACTGCGGTGCAAAACTGAGTTTCTCCCCATGACTAGCAGATGATTGCAGAGATATGGAGCCAGTGACTTCCATCAAGGAGGGGGAAGATGTGATTGGGAGCAGGGTCTGGGGTGCCCAGACCAGGGGACTGAGCTGTAGGAGAATGGAGTAACACTGGAATGCAGCCTTGCAGCTCCCTGAGCAAAAAGAGGGTGCTCTCTAGGTCTGCGCAGCACGGAGTCAGAAGTCGAGTCTGATGGGCAGGGCATGCTGGAGGCTGGAGCTGCATGCACTGCGATGGGAAGCAGCAAGGTGCAAGCAGCTCTGGTGGGTACTTCCCCACCTCCAGCTCTCAGCATGGGGAAGGCGCATTCTGCTTTGATCGCAGACTCTGTGTTTTTCTTAGTGTAGATGAGATAAGCTGCCAACCATGTCATGGCCTCAAGCTAGAGAAGACATTTGAGAACATTTAATGAAGGTACTTGGACCCTGGTCACATTTTGTACCTGCATTCATGGCAGGGAAGCCATTCAGTAGGTCTTAAACTCCTCAGCACAAACCAGCCCCCTTCCTCCCTTCCCACTGGTGATCCCAGCAGGTACCAGTCACTGGTAGCAAGGGATGGAACTGCTGCTGTCTTAGAGACGTGGTGGGGGGAATTAATACAGGCGGGGAGAGAAAAAATTATGGGGTCACAGAGGCAGGATTAAGGGTCATTGGTTCCTATAAGGAGCTCCAGGCTGGGCTAGCAGAGAGATGCAGGGCAGGAATGAGAGGCACTCACAGGACTGTGGTTGAAAAATGTGTACTCAATTCAATAGTTTCACCCTAATTTGCCTGATCCCCCAGCACCATATCAAGCTCAACAGTGGAACAAAAATAAACCGTGAGGCAAGCCTCCAGGCAAAGGTTTTTGCAGTGCAAGCCTGGAAAGCCAAATTACTAGTAAAACACACCCTAACGCATAAGCTTAGTGCACACCCAGCAACCAGAGGCCCTCACTTCTGCATCACTGGCATCATCGACAATCCTGCGGCATGCAGCAGTGCACAGCATGAGGGTCCAGGTTTCACAAACCCACCCCCCCACCTGCCCAGTGGCACCCCCACACATCCTGAACTCCTGCCTTCTCTCCTTCCCACTTCTTTCTCATGAGCTTGGATCCCTGCTCTCGTCTAATATAGGTGCAGCCTCAGCGACACTCACCCTACAGTGCTTTAGATTTGCACCACCACCGCCCAGGCGATGTCCACCCGGGCAAACCTCACACACGTCCTCACAGCTTTCATTTATCTCTGTGGTGCTGCATATTCCACACCATGAAAGACGACGTTTTGCCATGACACTGCTGAAACCTCCCCAGGCACGGCATCCACAGCTGTGTATCAAGATGAGCTGGCAGCTCTAGGGACAAGGCCCTTTGCCCCGTGTCCTAGACAGCAAGCTGCCTCCACATCTCGTGCAGATATTTTTTGCACCCAGGACTGGAGGAACGGGAGTGGTCTGACTGGCAGAGGTGCCTGAGCAAGTAAGTGCGTTGCCTGTGTGTTGGGTCTGTCATTCAAAATAAGGTGATGAGTCTTTGTGGCGTGAACACAGAGTAATGTAACGTGCTTATAACAAATAAATGCTTTAATATATGCCTATGCTTAATATATGCTTATATTCAATAAGCATATTACATTATATCTGCTTATAACAAACAAGCACATCAGCTTATTTATTTGCCTGTGTCTAACTGCAAGGAACTCTACTGTTCCCCTGCTCGAGGTCTCTGTGCAAGCCGGTGGCCGTGGTGCATCAGCGCTGGTTGAGCAGAGAAAGTTTTTCTGCTTGAGGTTTTCACTTGAGGCGAGGGGAAGCAGGTGTCTGCGTTTCTTGTGTTCAGCGTAAGGACCAGCCAACTGGTGTTGTCGGCGCGTGTTTCAAAATGCGATTTCTGAGCAAAGGGTGAATGGAAAAAATAAATATGTATTTATATCGGTACACACCAACACATGACTTCCTGTTGACTAAACAAGCAACCTCTCCTCTGCTTTGGAGCTAGCTAATTACTTTTAATTATTCACCGCATTTTTGCTCTCTGATTTTTTAGCAGTTTGCTCTCTGAATCTTTAGTAACAGTAATGGTGATGTTCCTCCTCCCCCCTTACACCTGAGCCCTGCTCTTCAGCCTGCTGTTACTTCTCTGTTGTTCTCACTTCAAGACCGGGAATAGAGCCCTGAGCACAAGAAACCCGAAGGGATACCAGGACATACTTCTGTCATCCTGATAAGCTGGAGCAGTGTCTCTTGCTAGATAACACTCCAAACAACCAGCACAGGGACCCTTTCTAGCCTTCCCCACTAGCCTTTAACTGACCCAGGCTTTGATCGGAAACAGAGATGGAGTCATCTTCAATAAAACTGTTTTTCTCTCACACCCCAAGTCCCTTCTCCAAATAAGTTTGCATTGAGCAGAAAGGAAGGAAAACTGGAGCGGTCAGCATCTATTCTCATGCAAAACGGTCCTGGCATATGTTAAAGATTTGGCAATTTACAGCCAGGGAGGAAGCTGGACTAGCAGCTAGATCAGGGATCAGCAACCTTTCCATGGTTTTCCAAACTATTTTTTTTTTTTTAACCAGAGCAGACATGACATCTGCTAATGAGCAAGATCTTGCCTTGGTGAGAGACTGCAGCTACTGCTTTAGGCAGAACTGCATAGGAGCTGAGGGTCTCTCTCGAAATGTCACCCTAGACGTGCTATGAGGCCCTATAAGCACATCCACATCAACACATTTCTGCTCTGGCGATTAGAGCTAGAGGCAGAGAATCACTGCCACTGACTTTGTGCACTCACACCTCCAGTGTGAGAGAAGTTATGGTCTAAAAGAGGAGCATTAGAGAGCCTACATCAGTATGTAGACTTGAGAACCCTGCCAAGGAGTGACATAAATATAGTTCATCTGTTCATTTGTTTGTTCTTTCTTCTTTCTCTCTGTGGAGAGCAGAGAGGCTCTCAACATTTAAGGAAAAGAGAAAAGAGCTGATGTTTTAAACATGGAAGAGTGAATTCCACTTACAGGCAAAACCAGAAAAAGGATCTAGTTAAATGTTTTATGAAACCTGACATGTTAAACCTTTGAGAAAATCATTATGCACAAATTTAATTTATAGGGAAGACGAGGCTGGCCATGAAGATATTTCTTGACTCCTTTCAGAGCAGAAAATGTTACGTAAAATTTTCTGCAAGCTTTTGTCTATGTAAATTAGGAGCCAGAACACAAGAATAAAGCTGAAGCTACTTAAATTTATCTGATGAAACACAAACAGTTGTGATCTCTAAGAAGCAGATTTCCCGGGGCGTGTTGCTTTTTTTTTTTCCCTTTTCTTTTTTTAATGTCCCGTGTAATGAGCATCCTCCTCGCATTATTAAAAGAAAAAACTAGTACGAAAGGTTGACAAAATGACTCTTGGTCTGACCTAGGAGATTGTCACAAGGTGCTGCTAGGGCAAAGGCTGAAAGGGGACAGCTGTTTCGTTAGCAGGAGTCAAAGTGTCCTCTTTGACTGTGCTAAGCAGGACAGGGATTCGCAAGAAGAGCACGCTCTTCTAGCTTTGGTCAAACACCAGGAGCCAGATCCTCAAAGCAGATAAATGCCACAGTTCTTGAGACCAATGCAGCTGCCAAAAACGTGGCTTTGTTGAGCGTGCGCCCTACCCAGACATTTCCCCAACGTGTTTCTTGTCCTGAAGCGTGCCATGCCAGCCGCTCTCAGAGGCAAGTACTGTCAAAGTGCTGGGCTAGGGAGTAATCTGCTCTGTTCTGGCAACTCATCTCTCCTTTTCGTGTTTTTGCATATACTGGTTTCACACAGCCCTAGCATGCTGAAAACCAGTAAAATTAATAAGGAAAGTAAATGAAGCAGAGAAAAAACGAAGAACTACTGTAGCGTGAGGTAAACAAAAGCCCTGTTTCTCAGACGTAGCGCTGACTGTGTCCCGCTTGAGGCAGAAACGGAGCAGAAAAGTGCCCCGGCTGCCTCCTCAAGCACCCTGCCCGGCCATAGCTGCTGCCTCCTCCCATGGCTGTCCTTCAGCCCTGCAGAGGGGATGGGTGCCCGGGCAGCTGCTGCGGGGCCGTGGTGGAGCCGGGCAGGGGTGGCAGAGAGGGGTGTTGGCGGACCGAAGAGTGTGCATCCTGAGCGTGAGCCCGGCCGTGACGGCCTACAGCCGCACGCCTGCTGAGCGCAGCCATCGGACCGAGGGTCCCGGCAGCCACCCTGCCGCCGGCAGGTTGCAGCGCCGGTGCCACCCGGAACAGTGGGATCAGGCCCCGAGTCATTCCCCACTGGTCCTTTGCATTCAGCTTTGCAATGCAGGTTCACCACCGCTCCTGGCATGTTGACATGGCTACGGCACCCCTGGCCACGTTCAGGCGGTGAAGTGGGGCCCCCTCGCACCCCTGAGCTCTCTCCGGAGCTGGGCTCTCTAACTCTCCTCTTCGGTTTTGGTGTTGTCCTGTGCTGCCAAGCAGCTGCTGGGCCTCTCAGGTGGGACACAGAGGATGTGGAGGACGCCTGCCAGCACCTCGGTGTTCCCTGCACTCCTTCCAGCTGGGCAAAGCTCCCTCCGCAGTGGGGCAGGGCAGGGTCACCATCTTTCTTCACTGCACAGCTGCACGGCCCAAAGCCCGGAGGGATAGTGTGGTTTTGCCCACATTCACGTTAGTGGTACACAAGCTCCCAGGCCCCCCTCTAACCACTAGACAATGCTTCCTGCCTCGTTATGTTATTGACATTAATTCAGAATAATTTTGCAGGCGGGGAGGGCCCAATGGGGACTGCAGCGGGGGGAGGCGACCAATGGGTGCCAAGCATCTTTCAGAACCAGTGCCCCTTCACATCTCAACCCTTTGCTCTTCAGCTCCTGCAGCTCCAGAGACCTTTCTAACTCCTCCCTCAACCACACCCCGGTGAAACCTGGCGGGGGGTAGATAGGGGTGAATGGGGAGGGGACACACGGGGCAGTCCACAGTCCTGTGTATCAAGTCAGAGGGCTGCACAGACGGAGCCTTGAGAGACAACCTCCCTGAAACACCATCACCTGAGGGAAACCCTGGCAGTCATGGACAGGTAAAATGAGTGCCTCCAGTTTCTTGCTTGTATAAGAAATTAGAGTCTTTCTCTTCGAATTAACCTGCTCTACATTTGGTAGTCACCGTCCCTTTCCCCATCTGACTCAGTGATCTAACTCCCCGCTGCGTCCTGCTCTTGCGCCTTGCATCTCGATGTCTCTGTCATCCTTTCTCTTTGACTATCTGCCACCATGTACTCTTTTCCCTTTCTGTCATTTCTCTTTCTCGTCACTATTCTCTGTTCCTTTTCATTCTTTTTCTTTTCTAGAAACAAAAAAAACGTGACAGAAAGATGAACATTCAGACGCTATCTGCTGCTTAAGCATCTTAGTCCCTGCCCACTCTTCTCTCCTTACCCACCTATTCTTTGTCTTGCATCAGATTTGTCTCTTACTCTGTTTCTGCTGCTGGCACCCTTGTGCTCATAAGCAAATACCGTTCCAGCATTGGATTCCTCTACTTGCACTGCAATTACCCTGCGAGCTAATTATCACTAATCACTCTCCACAATTGCATATCATTCACACACACAGGGGCCTTCACTCTGATTTGAGGATTGGCTTCACGAACCTTTATTTGAGGATTAGGTCTCTGTTCAGTCTACTTCTTTGGTGACTGGGTATAATCGCAGCTCCTGTGTCCTTGCTGCTTTCCCTTGAGCTATCCTATAGCTATAGAAATTGCACATGTATCCAGCACTTTGTACCTAACTGCAAATTTGGTGAGTTGCTCCCTGCGACATCTGGTCGTTCATTATTATTCTTGTACCAGTCACGTTCTGAAATCCTCCCTAGCAAAAAAACCCTGGGACAGCGAACCTCAGAGGAAAGGGAAAACAGGAACTGATGTTAATGAACATTTCTAGTTGAACAAATGGCTTCTGTGACTCAAAACTGTCTTCACTTTGTTCTGATACAAGTGATCGTTTTATTTTTCTGGGGTTTGGGGTCATTTCTTGTTCTTCACCTTTATTTGCATCCACATGCTGCTCCTCGGGGGCAAAACCATTAACAAGATAAAAATGGGATGAAGTGAGAAGAGGGAAAGTTAGAAGAAGAATCAGAAACATTTTGAAAGCAAATGTTTTTTGCCCAAAACCTCACAAAAAAGAGAAAAGAGAAAGCCTGTTTTCCCTAAACTTTTTCATGCATTGAAAGCCATTTTTCCATGTGGGCTTCGATGAAACATCGACATAATTGTCATTGTTTTTCACTTGGCTTATATGGTTCTTCAACAAGTGATGGCATTTTTCACAATTCCTCTGCTCTGTTTTCTGCTGTTGTGGCACGTTCCAGGTAAGAGCTTTGCAACCCTCTGGTCTATCATACCTGCTCATTTCCCGCTATCCTCTCTGGACAACCTGAAGCGTCCCCTCTTCAGCATCTCCGTTACGGGGGAGAGTCTTCCCTGCAGTAACACACATCTAAGAGGGACAAGCCTGAGGTGAACCGCTGGTTGACAGTTTTGCGAGAGGACCAACACGTGTGTGTTTTAGGGAATACACCCACGTTCATACATGTTTGTGCAAAGGCAGGGAAACCGAGTGAATCTAAGGCGGTAGGAAGTGGGGTGGCTCTAAGTGGGAGAAATAAATCAAAACTTACGATGAAGAACATACAGTGGCAAGAGAGAAAAGTGCGTAGGGGAAACACACGCCCAATGTGAACTGCCAGAGAAAGGGGTGATGAAATGCAGTGGTGTGAGTTTGTGCTCTATTCCTGACAACCTGCAAGCCCAGCAGAGCGGGACTAGGACAGTGCTTATAGGACACACCTCCAAGAACTGCCTGAGGCTGTGGTTGGGCTCAGTGAAATACCTAGTAGGGGTGCTTTGCCCTCTGAGTGTGTGAAGGACTCTGCAGAGCCTTGCCTTCCCTATGGACTTTCTCCTAGCAGGACACATGCCGCAACTCCCATGTGATCTACTTCTCTAGGAGCATGTGTGTATAAAGTGTGGCATAGCCGAGTACGCGTGTGCTTGCTCTTTCTGTGTGAGCAGGACAGGTGTTTTTGCAGGCTGAGGGCGACATGGCAGGAAAGAGGATGTGTGCAAGTGGCTTGCCTATCTGTGGGACAATCAGGGTAGCAAGGGTGCTTGAAGGGAGAACCTGCCTCTCTGGCAACGTGGTGTGAGGTGGAACAGGGAGTGCCACAGGAGAGCAAAGCACGTGCAGTAGGTGACAAAAGGCAAAAGGGTGTGCGTGACTATATGAAGGAACACCTGTGGTGCAATGGCCATGTGTGAGGGTGCACAATGGAGACAAGCTCCTGGAGGAGCAGAGAGGCTACCACTGTTAGCTAGAGATTAAGTGCTCTGCAGTGCTCAGGCTTTATGGCGACATTGGCAAACAGATCAAGGGTTTCTGTATAAGGACCCTTCCTTGCTTAGACTCTCTAATTTAAATCGGATTTAAATTCCTAAGAAACCCAAATTCCCCTTTCCTACATCTCACTGGAGATCCCCATAGAAAACCCAGCTCAATATCATTTAAACTGACCCCATCTCCCTCCTGAACATCAGCCTGTCAGAGGGAAAAGATGACAAAGGACATGATTATTTTTAACCCATTCGCTTCTGTTTTGCATTGCTGTGGGGGAGGTCAGTATCTCAGCTCAATGAACACAGCTGTTCTCAGCTGCCTATGTACCTCCACTTGGCAGTGACACTGGTAGATACAGCTTACTCCTACCTTACCCTCCCTGTGCTCCCGCTGCCTCTCCCCAGCAGGATCCCTGGGCATGGGAGCAGGCCCTCACCAATCTCGATATTTATCCAATGTGGGAATGGTACTTGTGTCTGGAGAGGTGTCAGCGTGCCTACCCCATATTCTGTCAGCTAGCGTGTGGCACCTTACCCAAGTCCCTAGCCCTCCTCACTTTCAACCATGCTCTTCTTTTGGGCAATGCTGGGAAGAAACTCTGTCCAGTCTTCTCTAAAGAGGCTCTAATTTGATCCATCCCTTGCCCCAGTGGCTTTTCAGGGTTTTGTACGGCAGGAATAATATTTCTTGATAACAGAACTCCAGACCCTCTCAAGACCTCTTCTCAGACACCTTCATCCTTCTCCCTCATTGGTGTCGATATTTTGGATATTGCAGATATTTTCACGCTCTACCCAACCATAGTTGCTCTTTGACTAATCACTACTAATTCACTTACTGTTTCCACTCACAAGGTCACCTGCTTCATCCCCACAGTCACGTCTGCAACCTTTCCCTAATACATTGCATGCAAATTACTGATGCTCTTCTCGTACTGAGGGGCCTGGACACGACGAGGATATTTTTGGTGCTGAGTCCTCCACAAAGACATGGTCAGCTGCTCACTCCAGGGCAGGGCTAATGTAAATATGCTCTTTTCTTCTCTTGCAGCCTCCTGATGAAAAGGAAACTCTTTCTCTATAACTTCAAGAACCTGCGCTGGGCCAAGGGCCGGCGTGAAACCTACCTCTGCTATGTTGTGAAGCGCCGTGACAGTGCCACTTCATGCTCCCTGGACTTTGGATACCTGCGCAATAAGGTACGGGGAACACCTTGGCATCCTGTTCTTATATTCTGCACTTTATATGCTGAGGTGCATGCAGCTCCTGTTCCTCTGGGGCAGCAGGGAAAGGAGGGCTGCAACAGCAGCGCAGGCACTGGCACACATGTCCACAAGCATGGACACTGCACTGTTATGTACTATTTGAGGGATGCAGCCTCCAGGTAAACCTGTACTTTTTGCTGCCTCCAAGTGTGTTACCAGCAAGACTTCCATCCTCCTTGCTGCTTTACCAGTCTACCTACTTTTCTACTTAGCTCCCACCCATTCCTCTTGTTGTATGTCCCTACACATCAGTGTGTCCCCATGCTTTTCCACTTATGTACCAGTGCGCCTTCTCCCTCTGTGCGCTGACCCCAGGACCTACCCCCCACCTTGTTACCCCTCCCCTCACACCCCATCCAGCTCACACATCCCTCCTCACCCCTTACACCCTGCTCTTCTTCCCCCCGCCTCACGCCTTGCCCCTCTCCCTCTTTCACAAAGATGGGCTGTCACGTGGAGGTGCTCTTCCTGCGCTACATCTCAGCCTGGGACCTGGACCCAGGACGCTGCTACCGTATCACCTGGTTCACCTCCTGGAGCCCCTGTTACGACTGCGCCCGACACGTGGCCGACTTCCTGCGCGCCTACCCCAACCTGACCCTCCGCATCTTCACGGCACGCCTCTACTTCTGTGAGGACCGCAAGGCAGAGCCTGAGGGGCTGAGGCGCCTGCACAGGGCGGGGGCCCAAATTGCCATCATGACCTTCAAAGGTGAGATATGCAGGCGAGAAAGAGATGACGGAAAGCTATGGGGAGTGAGGGAGACCCAGGAGGGTGGGAGAAGCTAGGCCAAGGAGCTAGAGAAGATGATGGCAGGATGTGATGATTTAGTGATGCTAGGAGAGGTCAGTGTCCTGTCTGGAGCAGTCTTGAGCACTCTGTAACTCCCCTGTGCCTTGCACAGATTACTTCTACTGCTGGAACACGTTTGTGGAGAACAGGGAAAAGACATTCAAAGCCTGGGAAGGGCTGCATGAAAACTCTGTCCATCTGTCCAGGAAGCTTCGACGGATTCTCCTGGTGAGGCCCAATTCTCCTTCTCCTTCCGGTGCCTCTTCCCCTTAGCTTCTTCCTCTCTTCCTCACTGTAGTTCCTCTCTGCTCTTGCTGCCCATCTCTGCCATTTGCCATTTCATTCATTTCTGTGTCTTCACCTTCCATGTCCCTCATACCTGCCTCCCCCAGCTTCCTTCTTATCTCCTCTCCTCATTCTCTTCCCCTTCTTCCACCTCTCATCCCATCTCCTGCCATTCCTTCCACCTTCCCCATCTTCATAGGTTCCTGCTCACTTGATAACTGACCCAATGTTTTTATTTTGGCCTGCAGCCACTGTACGAAGTAGATGATTTACGAGATGCCTTTAAAACTCTGGGACTTTGAAGTGAAAGTCAGCAGCAATCAGAAGACTTCACAAACACTTGTTCTTTGATTTTCAACTCTCTCTCTTAGAACAGATCTTTCTCTTCTTCCCTCTTTACATCTCTCTTCCTTTCAGCCCTGTGTCTAGAGATAAGACTATCCTTACTTTTTCATTTCCAAGGAGAATTAGGCTGATCTTCCGAAGACACGTTCCCCAGGCTCACATCTCATCCATTGCTAGCTGGGAATAGCCAGGACTGCAGTGACATTGACAGAGAGCCATTTGCCCTCTGCAGTCCCACAGAGCTAATTCCGGTGGTCCACTAAATGGAGTTCTGGGTTTAGCCTTGCCCAGGTGGAAGCAGACAGCCTGCAAAGCTGTTTGTGTGACTATGTTCTCACTGGTGCCACACTGATCTGCACATTTCATGAGGGCTTTGGGGGGCACATCTCTTGGCTCTTGGAGCTGCACTACACTGAGCTGCTCTGTGTCCTCCCCTGTGAAACGGTGTATTTGTACTTCTGGATGTGGGTAGGAAGTTGAAAACCATCACCGTTTAAGTGGTATAACCTATGTCCTAACAGCAAAATAGCTAGTTATTGGAAAGCTCGACTGAAACTATTGAAGTGAGTCCTGGACAGCCCAGGTAGCTTAGCTTGAAAACCTCACTTGAAGCCATCAGGTCTTCTAAGTGGATTGTGTGCAGGCCCAGGGCATGCAGTGCCTCCGGCCCAGAAAGGAGAGAGCTTCAGTAGCTGTGGGTCCAGGTTTTGTGCCCTAGGAGAGGGCCTAAAATGAAATCAGAATACTCGCAGGCCAACTTTTTCAAGTGCAAACTGCAATTCTGGGTGTCCAGCAAGACATTTCCCATCCAGAAATAGGAAGTCCACTCAACGCCTATTAACTATGTTGAGAGCCATGACAGCTCAAGGCCAGTACTGACCACTGTGTGGACCTCCCACCCAGCCAGGAAAGGAGCCACCAAGGCACTTCACCACTGGAGCGTTTTTCCAGCACTTATGTACCGGAAAACACACTTCATTTCCACATTGTACTGTCCCTCAGACTTAATTTCTCATTTATGTAGGTTAAGATTGTGTCTTTATAGATGGTGTATTGGCATCCACATCAGTCACCATCTGTTTCTTGCCATACCGCAGGAGGGAGCACCACAGTTGTCACTGTTGGAGTACTTTTCATCTGCTGAGCATTTCCTCCTAGATCAGTCCTGCAACAATGCTCCTTCCCTAGCCAACTGTCCTCTGCGGGAGGCACCCTTAACAGTCCCACAGTGTTCTATTTTTTCAGGCCATCTACTGCCCGTAATATGGCTAGATATGGCTAGTTGGTGATGGTACTGAGAGCTGACCAGAAAAAAACCTGGCATGAGCAAAGCTATACAGTCTGTAGATAGATATCTTTTGTATGGAGCAATATCAAAGCATCCTCCTGCCTGGCAATCACTGTATTTCCACTAGAGGACTCCATCAGCACCTGGTCTTGTGGACACTGTCTTTACCAAGTTGAAGACATGGGTTCACAGTACACGCGTATTCACCACCACCTTCCCACTACCTAAATTACAGACAGATTGTCCTCTGCAGTCTAACGTCGTGAGGATTTGACAAGGCCAAGAGTGTCCCACATTCTGGGGGTGCTCTGTCATTTCCTTCATGATAGCTGCAAGTTCTCTGCTCTATCCTGTTCCTCTTTCTGGGTAAGGCTGGAGGCTCCTGTGTTTCTCTTCAGAACAACTCCTCTGGCCACCTGCAGGAGGACAGTAGAGAACCCTGCTCCCACTGTGACTTTTCCTGCTTGGAGAGGTCACAACTGGGTCCACCACAAGCTTCCTACAACTTCCAGCTCCTGAGGCACTCTCAGCTCAAGGAATTCCGACCAGGAATAGCAATGAGAGTTCTTTGCAAAGCATTAATTTGCAAGCATGGTGCTGTATATTTGTTTGATACAGTGCATATTATTTATATAAATAAAGGTCTTACAAATAAGCATGTGGTTTTGTCATTATTTTGGAACCACGTGGGTGAGGGACGTAAAAGTTGACGTGTCATCTATTCTTTCTGATTTCTGAAGAGACAACCTGACAATATCCTATTAAACTGCCTTTATTCTTTTCCCTCGTAACGCGGAAGTTGTTGACAGTGTCATCCAGCAGATCAAGGCGGATAAAGTGTTAAGGCAATAGATACTTTGGAAATCTTATCAAAAATCTGGGATGTAAATGCTAAAGTTGTTCAAGATGCTTCCTTCATTGATTGCAAACCTATCGTCCCCATTCATGACTTGTAATTGACCAAAGTGGACACAGAAGAAGTGCTGACTCAACATGCTCCACAAAACAAGAAGAGAAGCAGAGGTGGAAAAAGGATCTCTGTCTTCCAACTTTTGGTATTGGCCTGTACAACACTGTTGTCCTTCTGAGTGAAATTGTTGGAGGGCTACTAGAAAAAGTAGAATTTTCTAACAAAGCATTGAGACACTGGCTTTTCTTCAATGCTGTCAAACACTGAGTTGAAGATGCCTGTTGAAACATGACAATTGGTGACATTATACGATTGGAGAATAAATGCAATGAGTAAATGCAAAGAAACATACACTGGATTCAGAATGCATCCTGGGTTGCTTCATCTGAATCTAAAGCAGATTAAATTCAGAGTGGACGGTTTAGCTAATCCATGTGATTTACCTATAGGAATTTATATCTCTATAGCTCTCCTGCTATTGAGATCCTTTTTAACTGCACTTCTGTTCTCAAATACCAATTCATATTATTTGTTACAAGGTACTCTTTGAATTGACATTATTAATTAATTCAGTCTCAAATGCATTAGGTGTCTCTTGCCAAGAATAACTCCCTGGAGGATGACTGTCATGTAGTAACTTTACTTTTCCAACCTAAGACTTTTTCACTTGCTTTGTAGACCGGGTATATAGGGAACATTTCACTACTGCTTATATATTCTTGAGTACTGCTTATGTTTACAGCCTGTTCCTTGTGGCGATGGGCCTATGGTGCTAGCTGAAAACCCTGGTTGGTCCAACACCCCACGTCTTGCAGCGATGAACAAGGCACAGGCGCATCCGAACAACTGTACAGCCGCCGCCCTGAGCCGTGCTTCCCACAAGTGTGACTGCCTCCCCGTTCTCTTGTGACTCATACCCTAAGAACTACAGCCACAATTAATGACAGGATACAAAAGATCCCCAGCAAATCTGGCACAAACATGAGCTCCCACCAGGCATGCCCCCATGACTGGGTGTGTAATGTTTTGGGTGCTTTCTGCACACTCAAGCTTCATACGCTTTTACAGTAACTACACCCTCAGGAGGCCCCGGGGGGCTGCTGAAAACCGTTCTTCCCATGGGCTGGGGGCAGCCTCTTCATCTTCACTGAAGGTTACCCTGCATGTCTCTGCACGCAGCCACCAGCGTGACCGTTTGGCAATTGGACTCTTGGGACGCATCCGGTCTTATGACAACTGACGTGCGCTTTATCGCCCCCGGGGGCTGGGATACAGAGACCACCTGCTCTGTGAAAGCTCCAACTCTGCAGCAGGGTGAGGTACAGGATGGGTCTTTGATAGCGGAGGAAACAGGATAAACGAGGGATGGGGTGGTTATTGGTACGGTGTGGAAAACCGGGCATGGCTGCCATCTCCTGGTGCACAGGGGTGTTCGGCACCTTTTACAAGGTTGATGGCTGGAGGGATATTGCTCCTTGCTGCAAACAGCTCCTGGAGTCCGGCTCTGGACAACCCCTAGAACATGCCCATTGAAAAGCAGGACACTGACATCATTCCCACAGCTGCACACAGCATTACTCCAGGTCAGTACATAGCGTCCTTGGACATCACATTGCAATAATAAGAAACAGATTACCACTAAACAATGCAAAGACATGCTCCAGGCCCTTACAAATACAAGGGAGATTTTCAAAGCATGTCTCCCCCCCTGCTTGGTCTCTCTCCCTCTCCCGCATGCTGGTACTTGGAAACCAGGACAGAAAGGGGCTTCAGGGTCATGAAGTCCAGTCCTCTGCTACTTGCCCCTTCAGGGGTTTTCAGCCTGTACGTATTTGTGTCCAACATTGTCCTCTAGCTCGAGTAGTTTTTTTTCTTCCCTCCCTGGTGCTGACCCTTTGGTGTTTCTATGAGCATAAATTTCATTATTTAGTCACTTCTGTATTAAATACTTGCGGCGATGGAAATCAGATTTGGTTTGCAGAAGAAACATAGAGGGCTTTGGCACAGATGATATCATTTGTTCTGACAGCACCAGCAGGGATAAGCAGAGCCTCTGAAGGGGAAGGAGAAAGTGGGTTGCTGCCAGAGCAGAGGTCAGAGCAGAAGAGTAGCTGCCGAAGTGTGGCAAGTATTTTGAAGGCTGCCTTTGGCTTTTAAATCTCTCATACACTTTGGTGATAGGCAGGGAACACGCTTCCAAACCCACATAAGATATAGCTAAAACATCACTGTAGCTGCTGTCATTGTCATTATTATTAAGCATGCCAGTTGAAGGACTGAAGTGACTTTCGAGGGTGTGGGACTAATATTGAGAGAGGTAATCTTCCGGTCGACAAGAGGCCTGTCTCTGCACATGGGTGAGCGCACCCAGGTTCCAGGACAAGGAGGATGTTGATGTCTCCGTGCTATAATCTTGTTACTAATCACAGTTAAGAAACTAGCCTACTATACAAGCTGGAACAATGTTTTTACCAGCCCAGAGGGACAGAAGAAGATGATAGGAGACCTTTTCTGCAGTTACCTCTATAGGCTAGCAGCAGTGGTAGACCCACTTCTAGGTCCTTACACACCAGTAGGAGCACAGCAGGGCTACAGCAGATTTCAAGTTCACTCTGGCAGCTAAAACTGTTGTAAAAAACTTCACTGAAGTGGCAAGCTTCCAAATGGACCACAGAAAGTTTGTCCTTCTGCCTTCGGTGGGAAAGGCCTGAGCCTTCCATGAAGAATCATGCACTCTGGCTAATTCATTAAAATGAGTCCAGGCACTTTAGTTAATCCGGGCACTTCTGTGCAGCTGAATGACGTGGTAATGCCCAGAGCTGACAGCAGCAGTAGCAGAACTGACCCATGACAAGGACAGGGATGACAGAGATCTCTGCCTCATTACGCCCTGGTGCTCAGCTGTAGCAAGAGACTATCGCCAGCCAGATGTGACTGGGGGAGGCAGGGGCACCAGCCTGTGACAGTGTTCACTGCAGAGTACCGGCTCCACTAGGAGTATGGCACCATCGCTCGTGCTGCCCTGCTCATAATGTCTGCTTTATCACATGTCCTCTTGCTCCCTTAGTGATACTCCTACACATTACAGGACCACCACCATCGCGAAGTTCTTGCCTGATGGACTAGGATTGCTGCTGAGCAAATGAGCACATCTCTGGTCCACCCCCCTGACCCAGACTCGCTTCTACTGGGGCAGGGCCACAGGACCCTGATCGCACTCCAGCTGGAGTTGTTACAGCCTCCATAAAATGCTGTCTCTTCTTTCAGCTGTCTCCAAGATCCTGCTTCAGTTCCTCTCCCAGAACAGCAGTGTAGCTGCTTGTGCTTCAGAAAGGGCTATTGAATACTCAGAAACCACATTTGGCCTAGGAAGAGCTGAAGAGAGCTGGATCCTGGGAGTGTGTCAGGCGAGAAGCATTGCATCTTCTCACTTTGTTCTTCTCTTCCCTAGTATTTCACTTTCAGGAACCCGTTGTTGCTGTGTTTCTGTTTTGGGACTTCTAGACAGACTAACTAGTCCTTCTGAGAAGGAGGAACAAACGAACAAGAATTTGGATAGAAAACCAGATAATTACATTTGTTTTGGGAATAAGAGTCAGAGAGTCAAAACTGTCACTATAGGGAGCTGAGAAGGGACATAAACCAGCACATCCCTGTGCAGGCAACAACTGCTCCCTGAAGAGCCCGTGGACGCTTGCCAATATTTCTTTGACACAGGATGATGAAACAGGAGTAGGCCCAACAGCTGGCAGGATGTATGTCCAAAACTCATCCGGTTGCATACCCATGTCATATTCTTGCTAGTACTGACCTACTGTTATTAATCCCCAAGGCATTCCTCACAACCTGAAGAGAATCACACCTACTGCACCATCTGTCTGAGAGAAGCTGCACTGGCTAATGCTGCAGAGAACCACATTAAATGAAACTGAGGAACCTGGTGAGACGTCATTTTCTTCTTCCTTCATCCACCATTTTTTCCTCTGCTATTCTGCTGTATATCTCAACCTCTCCGTTGCTTTTCTCCCTTGGCCACCACCCTACCCTCATTCAGGGCTCTTTGGCCTGGGGTTAAACGGATGACTATTAGCTGAAGTTCAAAGCAAGAATAGAGCACCTCTTGGTGTGCCAGGAATAACCCCTCCGTCCTGCAGTAAAGGCACCGTCCTCTACTTTGCCTTCAGGAAAACTATTTCATGGTAGTAGTTGACTGAGATGGGCCTTGGACTGCCAGGAACAAAGTTGGAGGATTCACAGAGTCTGCACTCACCTTCAGATGATACTGCGGGAAAAAGCAATTAATATGGAGCTGGTCACCATATTGCTGTTATAGGATTAAGATCAACTTTGGGCTCATAAATTCCTTACTGGACTACAGGTCCTTTCTCACGTAAAACAATGTGGTTGACACAGCCCTAGCTTCTGGACCATCCAACCCCCTCCACCTAGTGCTACTTACAGAAGGCTCCTGTTCTCATTCTTGGGTCTTCTCAAAGTCTCTCCCATCAACCTACTTTCCCCTCCTTGTTCAAAATCACATCTCATTTAACCTCCAGGCAATGTCATCATCCTACTCGAAAGACCTGGGCCATCCAACCTGTCATCTTCCTCATAGAGTTGGAGATTTAGGTACACTTAGCTCCGACCTTTCCAAGGTCAAAGTCTGACTGCATATTTATTCTAAGGTATAGAAACATAATGACACCTGCCATCATTTTTAGATTATTTCATGTGAATTAGCAATGTGTCAGTAATTTGTACACTGTTATGGGTAAAGCCTTCTCAGTGTGATGCTAAGGTGTGAGCAAGATTCTATAATGCTTAAGGATTTATGGCAAGAGACACGGGTGGGTCTTCAGGTCTTGCAGAATTTCTTAACATTTAGGGTTTCCATTTTGTGCTGGCCATGTATGCTACATATTGTTGTATAGCTTTATGCTGTTGTACTTTCTAGATTCTCAGATGGGACTCAGCTAACTTCTGTAGCATAATGAAGATTCAAAGCCAGACGCAAATGAAAATGTTTGAAGCTATATATGTTGATCAGGCTCAAATACAGTTGCCACATTCCACAGCCGACCAGTAACTTAGAAGTTATGTTGCTGAATGGTTATGGACCCCAGTGTTCTCAACTACATGTTGATCAAGTGATTTCATTTCTCTCCAACAAAACAAAGAGTTAACACTAGAATGGCCAGAAGGAAGGCATGTGACATCCAGCCTGAGGACCTGGACAGGAAGAAGAAAACTTTAGCCACTACATTGCTTGGAGTAATTTTATTTGGTTAATGTAGTAGACACTCCCCAGCAACCTGCACTCAGCTTTAGACACTCCCTCAGACAGCAGGGGCTGGAGCTGCTTCCTCAGCCTGCAGCTTTTCTGCCTGGCTTAATTGTCTGCTAAACATCTGGAGACTCTGGCATGGCCAAAAGATGCTATAAGCACTGATCAACTAGAAGGGATAGGCATGTTTCCCACGAGCCCCTGCTTTATTCTTCAAATAATCATCTGAGCCTGCATGTTGCAGATCCCAGCAGCAGCACATTCCGCAGTGGGATCCACAATGGGCCTCCTGCTTGAAAGGATTGGGAACCATGAAATGTGGAGTTCCCAACATGATTCATTCATATGTTTTGCATTATTTGCAGTGCAAACTGAAAACTCCTGCAAGGCCCAGCACACCTGTATCTTCTTTTGGCCTTCTGCCTATAGAGATAGCTCAGAGCTTTCAATATCTCCTACCTCACTGTTCCGGTCAGTGCTTCCAGCTGGAAGAGCAGAGACATTTTACTGTGTTCCCCCAGAACAGCTGGGACTCCAGAGTGCGGAATTACAAAGGAAGGATATGTGCCCAGGAAAGGAACAAGAAAAGCTAAGTTTTCACAGAGTTGACTTTTTCCCTTTTATTCTGTTGTTTCTACAGTCATAAAAAAAGGGAGAATAAAACCTTTAAATTAAGCAATATAATCCTTAGTAATATAATTGTATTATATTGTAACGAAAACAGTAATATAATAACAATATTACACAAATACTAATGGCATGAAGTGTTTTCTGAAACATACACACATAGCCGTAAAAGTGATCTTCATAAGCAATTCTCAAAACCAGAATGCATAGCTCTGATTACTTCTTTGGAACAGACCAGAGCAGGAAAAACGTTACTCACTGGCATCTCAAGAGGGTACTGACAGAATCTGATTGCAGAATCAGCAGACGTGAGAGGTCTGACTGTGGGGCATGGTCCCTATCCCCATTGGACTCTCAGGAAGCCTTGTAAAGACCCAGAGCACTGTGTCCTGGCTGCCTGGATGCATTATCCAAACTTTCTGGTGGTTTCTCATGTGCTCCTTCTGCTGTGTCCAATATTTAGTAATGCCAATGAAAAGAGTCTTCTCTGGTGACAGTGTGAAGCTGTAGTGGGGAAGACTCCCAGGGACTGTCTTTTCCAGTCTTGTAAATAATGCTAACTCACAAAGTGAGTTTGAAAGCATGCTGCTGATGCTTGTTAGTATTCAAAGCAACGGAGGAAGCCCCTAGTAGAAAGAAAGAAACACGAACATTAAAAATTAGATGCCAAAAACTTAAGTTGTCTCTTCAACATGATCCAGAGTTTGAAAATACAGAATCTAGTCAAAAAGATCATTCTGATCAACCTTCAGCAGGTCAGATAATCTGCCTTGGGACACAGCTTTCCAGACAACAGTGTAGCACCTTGGAATTTACTGTGCCATGTAAACCCCTCCTAAAAAGACAGATCGCTCAGAAACAGAAGCATTTAAAAAGTGGCTGACTGCCTAATTGAATCCAGGAGAAGTGGAGCTAGGTCCTACGGAAAGGCAGGATTCTGGGGGTTAGAAAGGCCCTCTAGAAGTCTCCAGCCCAACAATGGGTTTGTAGCATGGCTAACTCCAAAGTTAATCAGGCAGCTCAGAGGAAAGTTCTCAGTGTCTCCAGCAATGGAGGTCTGACAGCCTCTCTGGGCACCTGTTCCAGTACAGCACCACTGTTGGGGGAGACTTTTTCCTTCTGTCCGGTTGGAATTTCCCTTGTTGCAGCTTGTGCCTGTTGCCTCATTTTCTTCTATGCAGCTCTGAGGAGAGACTGGCTCTGTCTTTGCTGCCTTTATGTAGTGTAAAGCTGCAGTTAGATCCCACTTAGCCTTCTTTTCTTTAGGTCTAATAAAGCCAGTTCCCTCACCCTCTCCTTGTAGGGCAAGTGCTCCAGCACCCTGACCATTGCAGTGGTACTCCACCAAATCTCCAGTTCCTGTGTCTTTCTTGGGTCAGGGAAGCCAAGACTTGACACAACTGGTCTGTATTTCTCTGGAGGATGCGCCTGGAACAAACTCTCCTCATTACACCTCTGCGCTCAGGGGGGCTTGATGTCTTGGTAATGGTCAATCAGACTTATCTGAACATTGACAATTAGTACAATGGGGCTGGGTTTTCACAAGGGCTGAGCACATAGACCTTCCCATTCCTTCTGTGGAGGGTTGGTGGTTAGTCAGAACTACTGATAATGGGCCCTATTCATCTTCATTTTAGGGGTGGCTTGAGTTTGGTTGAGACAGCAAAACAGTTGAGCAAGTGCCTGACTTTCGGCACGAGTGTCCAAGTGCAAGCTTCCCAGCCACCAGCACTCTGCAGTGATCAACGAGGTTGCCAGGGACAGGGAGGGACAGGTCATTTGTTAGCTGGCTTTTTAAAACCGAGACCTGAAGGGCATATTCCCTTGTACTGCTGCCCAGGGAACCGTGCTGAGTCAGCTGTAGTTTGTTGGTGTTCACAAGCACTTAGCAGACAGCTCTCTTCAGCTCCCTGGTAAGCATCACATCATGCGTTTGATTGGGTGTAAACTGCTAAACTACTGAATCTCAGATATTAGGAGACTCAGGAAGGCTGAAAGCCAAGGGAAACATAAGTCCTCAACAGTTACTTTGATCAGCTGACTGGATAATGCGTATCCTGTCACTTGAATGTCATATTCCAACAGTTAGAATTAGAAAGGCCAGGTCCTGAGGTATTAAAAGACCTATGTAAGTTTGTGGTGGACGAAACTGAAATGAATACACTGTTTACATTTTCCTTAGTCAGATATAAAACAAGGCATTTATAGCATCCTACAAACGGGTTAGTTTTTGTCCTTCTAGCCTTTAAGTTCCTGTCTGTATTATGTAGTTCTGTGCATTCCTTCCTCTATCTTCTGCTGTCCATTCTGCTAGCTCCCTTTCTACATAGAGGCTTGCCCCACAAACAGTAACTGAGCCAGGAATTAACTCCAGTCTTGCTCTCTCTCCTGCTCAGTAGACCACATTCTCTTTCTTGTCCAGTAGGATATCAGGCCATATAAATACCTTCTGCAGCTGTACAGGTTGCAAGAAATGGGGAATGCAGATCTCAGTCAAATGATACGCTTATGTGTAAGCTCTGATCCTGAAAGCGAATCCACCAATTTGGGCTTTTGAACTTGCTCAGAACTTAACTAAAATCAGTGACCCCATCCTGAGAAGCAAAACGAGCGTACTTGAAGCGTGTTTACACAGCTGAATGAGTTTTTGGGATCAAATGTCTCCAGTAAGCTGCGAGCTAATGAATTTGTAGCTGATCCATGTAAAGGGTTTAAAAAATTTGCCCTTTCTTTAGTAAAAAACCTGAGAGTATTGCTAAATTGCTTCTCTACTCCTGACCACAAAAGCACAATGTAGCAGCCTAGTCCTCTGGCCTGCTTGGCCCTCCGTTTATGCAGCATCAAGCCCATGCTTATTTTTCCTACTATCGTTCCTGCTCACACCATTGCCAGTATCCTCCCAACCTCCTTTTCCTAGGATTTTGTATTACTTTTCACTCTCAGCATTTTCTTCAAGTGCCTACTAACCAAAAGGATATGATAGAGCTCTATGCAGTTCAGCCAGATGTATGAAGTGAATCTCCAGGGCCAATAACCATCTTCTCCATGTTGGTGTGCAACAAATCTTTCCCAGCAGTAACTGTAATCTGAGAAAAGAGATATCCAGTCACTATTGATGAAAGGCATGCCCACTCCTTTCTTCATGAATACATGAGCAAGGCACTTCTTTCTCATTAAGACAACAGTAAAGGACAGGAGAAAGACATTCATCTGAGGGCATTCATGCACGGGACCAACAATGACTTGCAACTACACAAATAAGTTAATGGAAAGGGGAACCAAAACTATACAAATAGCAATATGTCTAAAAAGAGGAATTGCCAGAGAGAGAGAGAGATCACTACGGTGGCTTGGGCAACCCCTATCATAGGTAGCCAGCCCATCAGGGCATAAAGTCAGAGCAGGTTGGCCAAAGGAGAATAAATCAGTGAGCCGCAGGCTGCTTCTTTAGGAGGTACTGAAAAGGGGAGTGACACATGCAATCAGGGCTGTTCAGGCATACCTTTTGGCAGCCCAGTACTTGATCACAGCAGCTTTAGGTAAGACAATAAACTTGTTGCTTCAGTCATTAACCTCTCTGATTTATCTGAGGGAAAACCTGGAGTGAACACCCTAACACTCAGCATTTTCATATCGACCTTAGTGTTGATAGGATGGCCAGAGCTTCTGTCAGTTCTCTGGTGGTATATTCCCAGAGACAGGTTCCCCAAGGTAAGCAATGTCCTTTAAGTTTTCATTTGACCTAGTAGGTTTTGTAGCTGCACACACCAGTAGTTCAGTATCCAAACACGTATGCAAAATTCTTCTCTTCAAATGTACATTCTTTTCTGTGAGCTACTTGTCTGGACTATTCTTACAGGCAAGCAAGATATACATACAAAATGACACACATGCAAGACACAATTGTCCTCTACGATGCATCATCTGAAAGTCTCCTTTAAATATGTCTCCTCTTCTCCAGCTATCAAGGGAAACCAATTTCTTGCTGCATCTGGCAAGCTGATCTGCATATATAGACTAGGAGGGACAGGTTCTATCTTACTTCAGGATTTTTCACTGTATATAAAGGAGGCATGGATGGCTAGAGAAAGACATAATTCTCCTTGTTCAGATTTGGCAAGAGGAAATGACCACACTGGTTCTGCAGCTGTATGGGATTGGGGAAGAAATAAGGCACAAGAGAGTGGTATTTTTGTGCTCACTAGTCCTCCCCAATGCCAGTCATCACCACTATTACAAAGCACAACTGCTGAGAGCGCACATGTTTGAAGAACCCACAAGAATTTATTGTCATTTAGACAATTATTCTGTCACCCAATGACCCCTCCACGCCCAGGAAGGGGAATCAGGAAAAAACAAGTAAACCCGAGGGTTGAAATATAAACAGATTTCATAGAATAATCCTAAATAATTAACATTATTAATACTAAATAACCAATATTGATCCCAATACCAGTATAAAATATACAAGGATTATGCTCAGCCAATTCTATCAGTAGGAAGCTGTGCACTCCCAGCAGTGGACAGCAAGTGTTGGACATTATGAGTGCTATGGCTTTGGGAGGAAGGGAAGGCCTCAGGGGACCAGCACCAGGACAAGAAGTTCTCAGGATCACAGCCATCATAGAAGAGAGGAAACTCCTCAGCAAACTTTCTAATTTATATGGAATGTGACATTCATGGTATGAAATAATCCTGTTGGCCAGCTTGGGTCAAGTGCCTGGGTCTTGCTCCTCCTCATCCCTGCACCTGGCTAGCTCAAAAACACCGAGACCTTGAAACCCGCATACCATAGCTGGCTATAAAGTAAATAGTTTCACAAATTCAGACACTAGAGTCTTCTAAAAATGCAGTTTTCCCAAGCATTAGAAAGCATTACCTTACTGAAAAGTAAAATTATTGAAAGATCAATTAATCCTCTGTCGCCCAAAACAGGACAGCACATAATCCCGGAACTTTCAGTCCACACTTAGCCAAAGCCAAAGAGTAGCTGGGTTACCTGCACGATTCATGATACGTATGATGACTCCATTCATTGCCAGGTTCTTGAGACCTTTCCGGTTACGCATATCCAGGGGCCTAAACACCTTGGCTGCATATATTTCCAAGGTCACATTGGGATGTGCCTTCAGGAACTCCAGAATTCTGCTGGAGCATCTCCCACAGGGGGTAGTAGATAGGAACCAGGTGATGGAGCAAGCAACTGATGGCATGGCCTTGAAACAATTTTCCAAGAAGTTGACTTCCGCATGTTGCGCAAAATTGTTTGAGCACCAATTCCTCCAGATGGTACCTGTGCTCCACCTGATTTCATACAGCAGGTACACCACATTTGGATGTTGGTCAGGCAAATAATTTCCTATGAAGTCATCCGGATGTATCTTCCACCTGCGACAAAAGTACCAGCAGTACTATGATCCCAAAACCTCAATGATGTTTGGTTCCATTGTGCATTGCCTGCTCTCAACATCAGCCAAGCCTCCCACTCTAAGCCTTTCCCATCACATATGAGCAGCTTGAAGAATGTTGCAATCTAATGACCTAAATCTGGAATTTGATGAAGGGTACAGAATTATTCCCCTAGAGTGGCACTGGTGAAACACTCACAGCACCTCCTCGAGAGGGAAGGTAAGCTACCCCATCACTACTCTGAGATCAGCACCTGTCTAAGCAGTGAGATAACTGGAAAGGAAGATCGAGGAAAGGGATGGTAAGACGAAAACAAGGCACAAGGCTTCTTAGCTTTGCCTGTCTCTGGAAATTGCCATGGGGCCCAGGTAGTACACAGTGATAGAACCGTATCTCTTACCCTTGGTTGTTCTCTCCCGTGGCAGGACCTATATAGAAAAGATTTATGAATCACTGGAGATAGTAGATGAGAAAACAAAATTTCCTCTACACCTCCTGTCCTGGACCCTTTCTGTCTATACATTCCCTGCCAAATCTCTTTTATCTAAAAGGGCTTAATAAGTAGTCCCTGCACAGCAGGATAGCCACTCTGGAATGCAGGAGTAGTGGATTTCTACCTGGGAACTAAACTTGGTGGTTGTTCAAACGATGCTGTACATGAACTCTTGCTCACTTTAACACATTAGGGTAGACTGTGATCTCACTCAAGTTTAACTTCACTGATTCCAGCAGTACTGCATCTGCTTTTCCCTGACTAATCAAAGAGCAGAATCAAATCTCTTCTCCTTTTGTATCTTCGAAACAATTTCTATTAGGCAAAGCTGGAATTATTTTCCTATTGGCACTCGTAATGTCAATCTAGACAAAAACATTTTCACAGCCAATGGTTCTTTTTTTTCTTAGTATGAAACTGTTTCAAATGCTGAAAAAGTATCAGTGCAGAAAGGAGTGTGATTTCTGACTAACAAGTACCTATGGGGTGGCACCATAGACCTGCCTGATTATATACATTTTGTCTCTCGTGGTGGCAAAGAAGTTTGACCCTATGACTCATCCATCCCTTCACAGCTGAGGGTCTAGATAAAAACAATTGCAGGTGATCAAGGCTACTTATTTCTTTTGTAGAAATGCACCCATAGCAAACTTAAGGGTCTAAGAACCCTCATTTCGTTGAAGAAAGGCACTTTTCCATAGCTCTTAGCTCTTCAAGATGAGGAATTATAAAACATACACAGTGAAATTACATTTCAGCAGGAATAAAATCGTCTTCCTTATCAACAGAGAAATTATCAGCTCCTTGCACAGCCTTATTGCAATGATTCATTAAGAAGCATTTTCTAGTTGTTTATTGCATTGGAAACAAAATAGGTGAAAAAATAATACACCAATTAATTTGCTCCATTCTTAATTGCCTTTGATCTTTCCACATTAAGATCTCTTTCCACATTAAGAGGTCTTTTGGAATTTCAGTTCTTCCTGCCTAATGCCACATCAGGGTGAACAAAAGAAGGCATTAGTATTTTGAAGCTGGACCTAAGACTCAAGATACGGTAATGCATTCAAAGAGATGACACACACAAATCCACAAGTGTCTCCTGTATATCTTCATGTACCAACACACACGTTTGTCTGTACTCACCAGTTGCTTACATACATCTACAGAAAATATCTACACTGAATATGGAGAAACAGACCTGCTTGTCACATACATGTACTTACCTCTGTCAGGGACAGCAGCCATGGATATTTCTAGATTTGTCTGTCGCATCTTGGGTGATGGGTATCCTTTTATTAGTCTTACATTTGTTTCAGTTTCTATTCCTGCAGACTGAACTTCGGACGTCTGTAACATTACTCAGCTGAATACTTCCTCATGGTGACTTGCTCTTATGCAAATAAATCACCCCACTGGGTGAAACTGAAGGCAAGTTCCTGTCAACAAAGGACTCCAAAAGAGGGTGAGTCCCATTCGGAAGTGGATCTGGGCGTGTAGACAAGGTTGCCTGCCAGAAGCTGGAACTAACAGGTGAGCCATTTTTTTTGCAGTGCAGAACAGAAATTATATCTCTTTGTTACCACTAGCCCCAGAATAGAAAAGCAACTCTTCTCTAGTCACCCCAATGCACCAAGAGAGAAAGAGCATCTACACAAATGGCAAAAAGTCACATCGTCGTGGGCATGGCAGATAACATTTCTGGCATCCAGATATCATCTGAAAGTTGAGCAGATTCCGGTGGAAAGAGGGAAAAAAAAGCTTGTGATTTTATGGATCTCCAGTAGGTGGTGATGGTTACTGCCATTTCCCTTCATGAGACCATTCTGTGGAGTTCCAAGGACCACTCCTACCATACACCCTTGAACCAGAGTCCTCACGTAAGCAAGGAAGACCCTCAGTGTGTGTGAGAACACATCTACAGCTGTGGTCAGCGACTGGGCAGACATTCTCAGGCTAACTATGGCAGTGGACAGCTTGTTGTGGGGTAATTAAAGAAACTTCACAACAGAGAAGAGATCCGTACTCACATGGGCACCCTGAGAGCAAGACCTGAGACAGCTGGTGAGCATCTGCAGATGCTGTTGGTTATGACAGGTCAGTGACATAAAAATAATTGGCTTTTTCCAGTGCCTTGAGAAATCTGCTCAGCATTATGAACTGGACATCACCTTCCCGTGATCTGTTCTGTAACTCACACAAGATGCAACACAAAATATTTCCCATTTAATCTGAAAAATGAGTGAAACAATGCTAGTTACTAGAGAGAAGCTTTCCTCTGACACACCCAAAACTGGCTTGCAAAAGCAAAGAGATTACAAAAGATATCTTCATATGTTTAGCTAGAGATGACTGTGCTGAGTCAGTCTCGATCACTTATAGTTTCCTCTGGTGTTATGACACAATAATTTTGTGGTCTGATGCGAGCTGCAGAAATAGATCCCTGGTGAGCCATTGTCCAGGAATGTGCACTCCTTGAGGACAAAGCCATTGCCTCCCTCAACACCAAGTCTGCCTTGGGATTGTAAAGCTGTGGAAGTGATTTATTTGTATTCTCTTAGGCCAGCCCTCAATATTCTATTGTCAAAAAATTATTCAGCTTCCTGCAAGGGCAGAACAAACAGAAGTGAACATGAATGGTGGAGTACAGAGGGAGGAGGGACTCAGGCACTAGCAGGACCCTCTGTGAAGGAGGTTAGTCGTGACAGGTTATCAGGCAGCACCGCACCAACACAGCATCTGCCTTCAGGGCCTCTTCTGCAGCAAGGTCACCGCTCACTTCACAGCACAGAATTGTTCCCTATTGGTTGCGCTAGTTCATACCTTAGGAAGGGTGAATGGAATCAACTCAGACACTCTGAGACTTCTTGAAACAAATAACAAAGTGTTTGACTAATGTGTTTGACTTCATGGACTTGTTATTCAGTAAGGCCAGAAATGCACTGATGCTATAGTGTTCTCTTCATTTCCTTCCCTCTGCAGTAGATATTTATGATTATGCAATTGTAAATTAGGCTTTGAGATGCTTAGTCTGATCTGTAAGAAATGGCTTGATTAGCAGCAGTGCTTAGTAGCAGTAGTTCCTGGTATGAAACGAGCAGTGTGCCACAGCAAGCAGAGAGAGGAAAAAAAATTAGTCTAAGCAGAAGCAAAGAATTTGCAATGCGACATTTCCGTGTGTCTCCAGGAAGCTGAATGTGCTCTAGGAGATGGTGGAAAACCAAAAGGAAAAAAAAAAAAAGAAGAAAATATCATTCTGCTGTTCCTGCCAGCCTAATGCAAGGAGAGGAAATCCCTTCCAGATCCAGCAGTTGGTTTAACCCTAACAAAATCGGAAAGACAAGGTCACCACACAGGTGAATTTTCCTGCTTCTAGAAGAACTTGTACATCCTGTCTGCGGGGATCAAATTTCAGTGCTTCAGAGGATGATGACAGACTCCAAAAGGGTCATATATCTGGGTGGGACCTCGTATTACTCGAACAGCTACGACCATAATGTTTTTTTGATTTCTTATGCTGTGAATTATCTCCCCTTACAGAAGTTGCTTAAGATAATGTTAGAGATAAATGTGAAGGTGGTTTGTAATGCTGAGTTATTGGTAACATCTAAATATATCTCACCCACTCCAGCAAATGGCTTTTTTTTTTAAAAATAACCACCACCCTCATATGCATACCTCCCGAACATAAATGCATTTTGGAGGAACATACGCTGCAAAAGGCACACAGAACAGTGGACATACGCTCACTCAGGACTCCTTTAAGCTCCCAGGTTCCTTAGACCTTCATGACAATGTTCCCTTTGGTGGTCGTAGAGCCATGCTGTATATGTCTGACCAGCCTCACTGGGGATGATCACATAGAGGCTTCACAGTTTCTTCAGAACACATTGCAGAGGGACTCCAGGATATACACTAGGTGATAGAGAGGTGGACAGAGCAACAGGGAGCCACCTCCCTGCAGATATCTCCCAGGAACCAGATTTCAGCGTAACAATCCTTCAGCATGACAGTATTACAGTGGTGGCATCTACTGGATGTACTCCCCTAATCTGTCTCACTAAGTCAAGTGTCTCTTGAGATAACAGCCACGTAGTTTGCAATTTTTCTCAAATGTCTTTCGGCTTATCTGACACTTGAAACCCAAGATGTACTTCTGGTAACTCCAACTCCAGCATTCCACTGAACAATTTTATTCGGCATTAAAACACAAATTCGGGCTGAGGTAGAAGTCAAAGAAATGGAAACACAAAAGAAAATAGGAAAGGCAGGCAGGTTAGAGAATAAGAAAGAGGAGCGCAGAAGGAAAACTAGATCATAGAAAACAAAAAGGGACAAGGTTTGAATCAGCCAAGATCCCAGCTTGCAAATCTGAGGATTTTACAGGTACAGAGCTTTCTATTCTCTGGCTGAATGATCTATTGGAAAGAGGTGAGAATCAGCAGGTAGAAGTCTGGAAGCACGGGGGAAGGCAAAACTTAAATGTGACTAAAAGCCTGGGGTTCGTGCCACAGAGGCTTAGGTCTCAATTTCCACTTACAAGCGTCTCCTGGACTTAATTTGTAAAAGTAAATTTTGTGTTAGTTCAAGTGTTCTCCTGCTGGCACATTTGACAGTAAAAGGAAAATCCACTAGATGTTTGTTTGGATTTAATGGAGTTTTCTCAGTAGATATCTACATTTTTATGGAAAGAAAAAATACACAGAGCCTTTTGAGATTTACTCTGTGAACTTCAAATTTAAAAAAGGGCTAAAACATGTGTCTGTGTGTATGAATAGATATGTCTGAGTACATGCTCACACAAGTATTTACATATATATGTATGCATAATAATGCAATAATGCATATAAAAACAAGCTTGCAGATACAAAAATACACATCCTTAGCAACATAGGAGTTTGCAACTCTCACCTGCCCATGGTCTTTTTATCTCTCCCAGCACCCTTACTTTCATTTCCTCTGCAGGTTACACAGCATCGCCATGCTTTACCGAGACTCTTGTTCAGTTTCCACACGTGGAAACTGAAACGTAAGAGATTAAGATAATCGACGACGCCCTGCTACTACTGGGTAAACTTTATGAGTCTGATTCCAAACAACACAGTGGAACGGCAGCCAGTCATGAGGGTGTGTGGGCAGAGCCCTGACTCAAGCAAGGCAGAGAACAGGGAGTTAGGGGGAAGGACGTACCTGTGTGCTTACTTCAGTATTAATTTTTCTTAGCTAAAGAAAGCACCCCAATATCCTTGTAATAGAATTCTTTCACATTAGTTGGTGAGGCTATAGAAATCAGAGAAGTGGATCAAATATATTTCATGAGGAGTCAGTGTGGAAAAAAAAAAAGCTGCAAGTGAACATATCTGTATTTTGGACTATGATTTTCTACTCTAAGCAGTCCTTCTACAATCATCTCACGCTACTTTGCATCAGAGACGTTCTATATATTTATCTTTCTGGTTTTGCCCCATTTCCACCTCTCCGTTTCAATGCACATGCTGTGTGAAAGTGCTTGGCAGAACAATAAATACCCCAAAGCAGAAGCAGGAGCTCGGTGGACATCAGAGTGTCCATGCTCTCCTCCCTTTGAGAGGCTGGGTGTGGCATACAGCCATCACACAACTGGCGGGGTTTTTAATAGCGAGAGGGATGACAAAACCAGCTGGACTTCACTTGAGGGAAAGCAACGATTCATCTGTTCCTTTCCTATCACAGACATACTGGAGAGAGCGTTCAGAGCACCTCGAGGAACTTTCAGCCCTGAGCTTTGTTTTTCCAAGCATTCAGGGACTGCCCAATGGTGACCATATAGTTAAACTCTCCCCAAAATTCACCTCTAAGCTGTAGCTCCCATGGGAGGTTAAAACCTCCATCAAGAGGAGAAAACCTCCATCAGAACCAGGCATTACAACCATCAAGGTTGTAATTACAACTCCATCAAGGATGGAGTTAGTTTTCTTCATGGCAGCCCATATGGTGCTGTGGTTTTGACCAGTGACCAAAACAGTGTTGACAGCACAGCAACATTTTAGCTATTGCTGAACAGCTCTTGCACAGCATCAAGGCCTTCTCTGCTTCTGACTTTGCCCCAGGTGAGTAGGCTGGGGGTGGGCAAGAGGCTGGGAGGCAGCACAGCTGGGACAACTGACCCAAACCGACCGCAGAAATTTTTCACACCATCTAATGGTATGCTCAAAAATAAAACTTGTAGGGATTTTTTCTGAAGTTGCTGTTGCTTGAAGACTGGCTGGTCATCAGTCTGCTGGTGGTGAGCGGTTGCCTCTGGATCATTTGGGGTTTCTCATCTTTTTTTCCCCTTCACTTATTAAACTGTCTTTATATTGATGCTTGGCGTTTCTCACTTTTGCCCCTCCAATTCTCTCCCCCATCCCATGGGGCAGGGAGAGGGGAGAGTAAGTAGCTGTGTGGTGCTTAGCTGCCTGCCAGGGTTAACCCATCTCACCATCTCATGTCCACAGGTAGGGTAGAAAGCCTACTTGGGTATCCACAGGTAAACTGCTTGAGAGGTCTTGTAAGAAGTCTTCAGAAGACTCCAGAGATACGGAGTTACTCTCCCAGGATCTTCATGATTCAGGCCCTATGTTACTATGTAAATAGTCTCTCCATCACAGCTAACACTCCTCCTGTCACTGGCATGGAGCAGGACTGTGAGATAGGAACCTGTGTGTTTAAGCAGCAGTGTTTATGGTACAGAGCTCAGAGGGTAGTGATTAGGGGCACAGAATCTAGTTGGAGGTCAGTGACGAGTGGTGTTCCCCAGGGGTCAGTACTGGGTCCAATCCTCTTCAATATATTCATCAATGACCTGGGTGAAGGGACAGAGTATACTCTCAGCAAGTTTGATGATGACACAAAGCTGGGGTGGGGTGGCTGACACACCAGAAGGCTGTGACGCCATACAGAGAGACCTGGACAGGCTGGAGAGATGGGCAAAGAGGAACCTTATGAAATTCAACAAGGGCAAGCGTAGGGTGCTGCACCTGGGGAAGAATAACCCCATGCACCAGTACAGGTTGGGGGCTGACCTGCTGGAGAGCAGCTCATCTGAAAGAGACCTGGGAGTCCTGGTGGACAACAGGATGACCATGAGCCAGCAATGTGCCCTTGAGGCCAAGAAGGCCAATGGCATCCTGGGGTGCATCAAGAAGAGTGTGGCCAGCAGGTCAAGGGAGGTCATCCTCCCCCTCTACTCTGCCTTGGTGAGGCCGCACCTGGAGTACTGTGTCCAGTTCTGGGTTCCTCAGTTCAAGAAGAACAGGGAACTGCTGGAGAGGGTGCAGCAGAGACCTACCAAGATGATGAGGGGACTGGACCACCTCTCTTGTGAAGAAAGACTGAGGGATTTGGGTCTCTTCAGTCTGGAAAAAAGACAGCTGAGGGGGGACCTTATCAACACTTATAAATACTTAAAGGGTGGGTGTCAGGAGGATGGGGCCAGGCTCTTTTCAGTGGTGCCCAGTGACAGGACAAGAGGTAATAGGCACAAACTTGAACATAGGAAGTTCCACCTAAACATGAGGAGGAACTTCTTTCCTGTGAGGGTGGCAGAGCACTGGCACAGGCTGCCCAGAGAGGTGGTGGAGTCTCCAACTCTGGAGACATTCAAAACCCGCCTGGACGTGTTCCTGTGCAACTTGCTCTAGGTGACCCTGCTCTGGCAGGGGGTTGGACTGGATGATCTCCAGAGGTCCCTTCCAACCCTATGATTCTATGATTCTATGATTTCTCATAGCAAGGGCAGGACAATCTTCAGGGGACCATCTATCAGTGGTGTTGATAGCTTTGAACTTGTCATGTCATGTGGTGCGGGTCCGGGGACACCTGGTAAAGCTGTGAGATAACCCTTCAAGGGAAGACATTCAGGAAATGCAGCTGAAGTGGTGTGTGCCAGCTACCTTTTCCCACATTGAAGCTGTGTTGCTTAGGCCAGTCAGCAGTGCAAAGAGGAGCCAAACCTACTGCAGTGATGGTTATGGATTATGTTCATTGCATCTGAGTAGATCTTAAGAGAAGTGAGGGATTAAAAGGTGGATATGGGGCTAAGTAGTGTTTGTGAGCAGTAGATGGCAGAAGTGGAAAACAAATGAGATGGAAATCAAGACGTAGCAGGGAACTGTAAGGGTGGAGGGGCAGACCTTATATCCAAAAATCCAGCTGAGCTGTCATGGTTCACTCAGATGAGTACACCCAATGGGGTCAACTGTAAATGTTCATCAGATACAAATATGAAAGTGGCCTGAAAATCATCTCCAACTATCCAGATAATCTTGGCCCAAATGCTATGGATTAGACATTTGCTGATCAGGGTGCTGCTATGGAAAGACCATATGCTTGGGGTAGACCAATAATCCAGAAGGTAATTGGAAGCAGAGGGAATTATGAAACTATGGCTCAGCAATCTGCCCTGTCACTGTTTTCTAGTCTTAGAGATTTCAAGCATGGTGATGACAGGGAAGCCCTGCCAGATCTCACTACTACAGTTAACACAGATTGCAGATTTGGAGGCTAGGACAGTTACTTCTTGTCTTGGAAGACAGGCAGGGCTGCAGGATGGGGAACATACCCACCTGCACCCCTTTTGCCACAGCCCACTGCCCAGTCCACAATCCTCCTTCATCAGAGACACTCAAACTGAAATACTCTGCCTCCCGTCACCATGGCTAAGGTTCAAGGATGAACAGAGACATCATTTGGCAGGAAAACTGCTCTTGGTTTAAGCAGACCCATGGTAGCAATGGAGCACCACGGCTCCGCATCACATCTCTGGGGCTGCAGATCAGGAAGCAGAGCTTGAGCCAAGCTCCCAAAGCCACTTTGTGGGGATAAAGCTCTGGCCGCTCCCTGGATCTGTTCAGAGCTCTGGGGTGCCACCAAGTTACCATCCAGATACACAGGTGGGGTGGCACATAGAGAGTATGCTGGCACAGGAGCTTGGAAGGAAAAGTCCAGGCCAAGATCTGAACCTCCAGAGGGATGCTGCAGCGAGAGAGACAACAGCTATAAGCTACTTGCCTCACAGTCGGGAAACAGACTGTGAGGAGAGCAGTCATCATGCTGTATGGTAAGACATGGGCTTGGGCTTGAGGTGGAGAAGATATGAACAGACCAGGTAGCCAGAACGGCATGCTGGATGAGGCCTTACACTACATATCATCCATGACCTCTAAATTACTGAGGTTAAGCACAAATTTCGGTCTGTAGGAGACTAAACTGTCACATGCCTCAAGCAGGGAACAGAAAGGCCACAGTGCATAAGGGACTAGCACTGACCATGGGGGTGTGTGGAATAATTACTAAATTGGCCAAGAATACAAAAATACAGCATTGTTCACACATTAAGGAAAGTCATAAAATCAAGAGGCTTCTGAAGTATAATACAGCCACAGCTGGCATGCGAAGAATGCAACACCTGCGATTCCCTGTACAAGGTTGTTTGCGAAACTACACGAGGGATGGAACGAAACGCAAATGTTCCGTGGCCTTCCCTTGTGACAAATAGCAGATGTGGGGACGAGATGGTACTATGGAACAGATAAGCAGCCTACACGCTACCCGAGCCAACATTTCGTCAAATGTTGATGAAATGCTGTCCTTTGTACGAACTTTGCTCACCACAATGTACCAAAACACACCTCCATCCCAGAGGCTATCCGCCCCCGAGGTGTGAACACTCCTCCTTGAATACATTAATCATAATAAAAGTACGTATGACTAAAGTCACTCAAACTCCACTTTGAAGATAAAAAAATAGTATAAAAATAGCCCAAGAGAGAGGGGATGTCAGGGAAGACACCATTGCGAAGAATTCCATCGCTGATTTCCGGGATCAGTCGACGGGCTGAGCCTTTCTTCCCCCCCATAGGGACGCCTTTGGGTAAGACTTCGATTACACCAAGTGCTTTCTCAGGGACTTAGAAATTTCTCTAGAGAATCTCCCTCCTACATTTATAGCCAGGCTGTATCGTTTATAATTTTGTCGTGCATTTTGTATACTTAACAATATCTTTATTTGCACGTGCTTTGCAGACAGTGTATTTATCACCGGCAATCCTAAAGAACCTGTATATCCGTTGTTTAAATAAACTGCACTGTTTAAGTAGCTGGTCGTTTAGCTTTCTCACTGAACGCGACCAAAGACTCGAGACTGGCTGTGCTAGTTCAGGAGCACGACTAGACTGAAGGTGCAGTCCACTATTAGTGTATCCAAATCGTAATAGTTTAATACATATTAAACGTGATTGGACTGATGGTGCTGAATTGGGCATTACTCAGAATTTAAACCTAGCCACACCTGGCCTCCCACCTCGGTGAGGAGTGTTAGAACGCAAGGGGGTTTATCTTCTGCCAAAACCGCTTGGCCCTGTTTCACGCAACAGGGTAACACTTCAGACTGGATTCAGGCCCTTCTGTTTCTCTGTACCTGAGAACTACAAGACACCCAAGTACAGAATGTCACCCCTCAGTTCCCAGATCTTTTTCCCAGACTCACATGCATGTGCCACATGGTTAAATGGCAGTGCTCCAGCCAGCCATGGCAACAAGAAGAGTATTCTCCTGTTTCATGACTTGGCTTTTGTCTCTGCCAGTTCAAGAGAGGCAACTTCTGATTTCTAAATTACTATTGAGAAATATTGCTCAGCTCATTGATATTTGGCATAACAAGTCCCATTTTGCATGTTTATTTTTACTATTACATCAGATACAGCATTCTGTATTTCATTTCCTTGCTCTCCTCCACACACACACACTGGGGATAACCGAACAGAATGTGAGGTCTCTTGCTTACTGTTTGACCACAGACTGATTCACTGGGCAAATGTGACTCAAAAAGAATGGCTTGAAATAAAAATTTCATCATAGTATTATAGATAAGCAGAATCCAGACAACTGACCAGGTGTCCAGAGCCGCTGTTTTCTGTGACCAAGTCACAGCAGCTCTTGCCAGACACTGTCAGGGAGCAGCAAGGGCCAGCTACTCCCTAAAGGATGAGAAGTTAAGTCAAGCAAGATAAAGCAGCCAGCAATGAAAGAGCCTTGCTAGCCAGGGCCCCTCCCAGTGTAGCCATAAGAGGAGAGTAGGGCAGGCCCAGGGCTAGCAGCCACGATCAATGAAGAATCCAGGTTCTCAGGCATGCTGACGAGGCAGCTCTTAGGTCCTAGGTCAAGCTAGGAAGTAAATCCTCAGGTCAGGATCAGGTTCTGTGATGACAACATACAGACACTGTGATCATCAGGCTGGTCCATAGAGATGAGACAACCCAGTCTCATCTGGGGTCAACCCAGAAAATCAGTTCACAGGTCAGGAAACAGATCAACAAGATCCATGGCTGGCCATGGGTATGGACATAAGCATGGCTGTGAGAGATGGAGACAAGCACACCTACGCCATAGCTCAGGAAGGGCGCCTTGGGAAGGTTAATAAGGGAGTCCGGGGCACAGGTTATCTCTTCTTCTGTTCTCCCAGTTACAGGCAGGGACACTGTAAGAAACAGACGTGTGCGATCTATCAACACATGGCTCCATGGCTGGTGTCACCACCACAGTTTTGGGTTTTTGACAATGGGATGACCTACATGGCACCAGGCTTTTTGGCATCGAACAGGGCTCATCTTTCTGAATGGGAGAAGTGGGTGTTTGCTCATGAGCTAGTGGGGCTCATTGACCGGGCTTTAACCTAGGCTTGTTGCAGGAGGGGGATGCTACCTGGCTTGCTCTTGACAAGCCAAGGGATGATGATCCGAGGTCTGAGGGGTGGGTCAGTAGTGAAGGCCCTCAACCTGTTGCTCCGAGATGTGCTGGGTACGCTGCAGCACACTCGAAGTCTTATGGGGACGAGCCAGGGGCTCCTGAGGAGATAGGAACCAGAGAGTCACAGATAAAACACCCCGAGGAAGACCACCTGAAGAGCAGCATGAAGGAAAAGCAAACGCTCCAGCCAGTGAGACAGCTTCATTGGGCACCCAGCTGAAATGCCTTTACGCAAATGCACGCAGCATGGGAAATAAGCAAGAAAAGTTGGAGATGTGCGCACGCCTCCAGGGCTACAATCTTATTGGCACCACAGAGGCGTCGTGGGATAGCTCTTATGATTGGAGCGTTGGAATGGACGGATACCGACTCTTCAGGAAGGACAGGCTGGGAAGACGAGGAGGGGGTGTTGCCCTCTATGTCAGTGAACGGCTGGAGTCCATGGAGCTCCACCTGGGGGTGGATGGAGACCCAACTGAGAGCTTATGGGTCAAGATTAAAGGGAACGCAGGGGCAGGGGACATTACGGTAGGGGTCTGCTACAGGCCACCTGACCAGGATGACAGAGTGGATGAGGCCCCCCTCAGACAGGAGCGGCATCGCATTCACAGACCATGGTCTTCATGGGGGACTTAAACCACCCTGATATCTGTTGGAAGGACAACACAGCGGTGCACAAGAAATCCAGGAAATTCTTGGAATGTGTCGATGACAACTTTCTTCTTCAAATGGTAGAGGAGCCAACAAGGAGAGGAACTATGCTGGACCTTGTCCTTACCAACACGGAGGGGCTGGTGCCAAGTGCAGCCTCGGCTGCAGTGATCACGAAATTGTAGAATTCAAGATCCTTCAGGCAGCAAGGAGAGCATGCAGCAAGCTCACTACCATGGACTTCAAGAGAGCAGACTTTGGCCTCTTGAGGGACCCGCTTGGCAGGATAACATGGGAAAAAGTACTGGAGGGAAGAGGGGCCCAAGAGAGCTCATTAGTATTCAAGGATCACCTCCTCCAAGCTCAGGAGCGGTGCATCCCAAGAATGAAGAAGTCAGTTAAAAATGCCAGGAGGCCTGCGTGGATTAACAAAGAGCTCCTGGACAAGCTCAAAAGCAAAAAGGAGGCCTACAGAGGGTGGAAGCAAGGATGGGTTGACTGGGTGGAATACAGAGAAACTGTCCGAGCAACCAGGAACCAGATTAGGCAAGCTAAAGCCCAGATAGATAGAATTAAATCTGGCTAAGGGCATCAAGAATAACAAGAAAAACTTCTCTAAGTACGTCAGGGGTAAAGGCAAGACTAGGGAAGATGTGGGCCCTCTCAGGAAGGAGACAGGAGACCTGGTCACCCAGGATATGGAGAAGGCTGAGATGCTGAATGACTTTTTCGCCTCAGTCTTCACTGGCAAGGGCTCCAACCACACCACCCAAGTTGCAGGATGCAAAGGCAGGGTCTATAAGAATGAAGAACCATCCACTGTAGGAGAAGATCAGGTTTGGGACCATCTGAGGAACCTGAAGGTGCATAAGTCCATGGGACTGGATGAAATCCATCCACGGGTCCTGAGGGAGCTGGCAGATGAAGTCGCCAAGCCGCTTTCCATTATATTTGAAAAGTTGTGGAAGTCTGGTGAAGTTCACACTGATTGGAAAAGGGGAAACATAACCCCCATTTTCAAAAAGGGAAAAAAGGATGACCCAGGGAATTACAGACTGGTCAGTCTCACCTCTGTGCCTGGCAAGAATATGGAGCAGATCCTCCTGGAAACTCTGCTAAGGCACATAGAAAATAAGGAAGTGATTGGTGACAACCAACATGGCTTCACCAAAGGCAAATCATGCCTGACAAATTTGGTGGCCTTCTATGATGTTGCCACAGCACTGGTAGACAAGGGGAGAGCAACTGATCTCATCTACCTGGACTCATGCAAAGTGTTTGACACTGTCCTGCACGACATCCTGGTCTCCAAATTGGAAAAGCATGGGTTTGACGGATGGACCACTCAGTGGATAAGGAACTGGCTAGATGGCCGCACTCAAAGGGTTGCAGTCAATGGCTCAATGTCCACATGGAAACCAGTGACGAGTGGCATTCCTCAGGGGTCAGTACTGGGACCAGTGCTGTTTAACATTTTTGT
Source organism: Rissa tridactyla (assembly GCF_028500815.1). NCBI lineage: Eukaryota > Metazoa > Chordata > Aves > Charadriiformes > Laridae > Rissa > Rissa tridactyla. The sequence continues at coordinate 142,441,689 of NC_071466.1, forward strand.
TGGTGACATGGACAGTGGGATTGAGTGCACTCTCAGCAGGTTTGCCGACGTCACCAAGCTGTGTGGTGCAGTCGACACGCTGGAGGGAAGGGATGCCATCCAGAGGGACCCTGACAGGCTTGAGAGGTGGGCCCGTGCAAACCTCATGAAGTTCAATGAGGCCAGGTGCAAGGTCCTGCACCTGGGTCATGGCAATCCCAGGCACAAATACAGGTTGGGCAGAGAATGGACTGAGAACAGCCCTGAGGAGAAGGACTTGGGGATGCTGGTGGATGAGAAGCTCAACATGAGCAGGCAATGTGGACTTGCAGCCCAGAAAGCCAACCGCATCCTGGGCTGCATCAAAAGAAGCGTGGCCAGCAGGTCGAGGGAGGTGGTTCTGCCCTTCTACTCTGCTCTGGTGAGACCCCACCTGGAGTACTGCATCCAGCTCTGGAGTCCTCAGCACAAGAAGGACATGGACCTGTTGGAACGGGTCCAGCAGAGGGCCACGAAGATGATCAGGGGGCTGGAGCACCTCTCCTATGAGTACAGGTTGAGAGAGTTGGGGTTGTTCAGCCTGGAGAAGAGAAGGCTCGAAGGAGACGTTATAGCAGCCTTCTAGTACCTGAAGGGGGCCTACAGGAAGGATGGGGAGGGACTCTTTATCAGGGAGTGTAACGACAGGACATGGGGTAACAGCCTCAAACTGAAAGAGGGGAGATTTAGATTGGATATCAGGAAAAAATTCTTTACTGTGAGGGTGGTGAGGAACAGGCTGCCCAGGGAAGTTGAGGATGCCCCATCCCTGGAAGTGTTCAAGGCCAGGGTGGACGGGGCTTTGAGCAGCCTGGTCTAGTGGGAGGTGCCCCTGCCCATGGCTGGGGGTTGGAACTAGATGGTCTTTAAGGTCCCTTCCAACCCAAACCATTCTGTGATTCTGTAATAGCACAAGCCTGAGCTTAAATGGAGCTCCTGGGCCATCTATGGGCAATGTGCCAGTGGAAGCCGCAGGTGAGGGTAGTCAAGGCAACTAAGGTTTTTTTAATGTCCTCAGGGCCCTGAGAGACACATACCATAATAATTGCCTTCAGTTTTTATTGTGAAAACAATCTGGGGGTTCTTCCTTGCTTGTGACATAGGAATGGCACAGCCTTGCTTTGGCCGAGAGCTGGTTACAATCCAAACAGGGGCTGAGCGTGGTAAGCCAAGGCCTACAGGACAATGTAAACAAGAAGTAAGCATAATGAGCCTTGGCATGGGTGGGGGATCAACACGTGACAGGACCATCCCCAAAGCTGCTGGTAAGGTATACTGTGATCTTGTTTGATTGACAGCCTGTGCTAACAGCTACGTACAAAGACCTTCAGCAGTAGAGATTGACAGGGGATGCTTAGTCCACTTCATAAATTGAGCTTAGCAGCTTCAAATTGTCTGTGTTTCTCTTCCCCCATAACTTGTGTGATCAATTTTTTCTGCCTCCTTAAAACCAGCTTGAAAGCATCATCTCCTGAACTTGTAAGATATAAAGAACCATACCTAAACAAGAGGACACATCTACCAAAGTGGACATCACTTAATCGAGTGCTGCCGTTTTGTAAGTTACAGGTTGTCATCTCTTAGTTTCCATAAGCCAAATTCTTTTTAGGTTAGACTGGTCCAAAACTCTGAGTAACTATGTTGGCTATGTTAAAAGATTAGCAATACAAATAAGAGAAGAATCGGGCCCAATCATAGCTTTAGAGTTTAATGATTAAAATGGGTACAAGTAAACGAATATTTATCCTAGTCTTGCAGAAATAACCTAGCATCGGGAATGGGGATGGAGAGAGGTTCTATTTTCCAAGCACTTGGTACTGACGGCACAGTACCTCTGCACAGTACAGGGGAGCAAACGACCAGAGAGGGGAGCAAACAGTCCAGCTTGGCTACTGCAGGGGATACAGCTGCATTCCTACAATTCTCTGCGCAGCCTAATGTGCCTTGCTTTTCAAGGAGTTTCCAGTGGATACATCTAGTGGTCCAGTTCCAGGACAGGCCTACAGATAAAAATACTTTCTTACTTCTTTCAGCCAGCTGAGTGGACCTCCTGAAATACAATGACCGTGAATACTGTAATTACCATTCCACAGTCACACCACTTGGTGGATGGAGGATTTGCTTCTGTTGAATGGAGCGTCCGTGGATTTTTTAAGTTGCTCTTAAGATCAAGTGCCGCTGTCAGTTACACGTTACAGCTCCCACCGAGCCAGTGGAAAATTCTCTAGGCTAGCCCAGTCTTTCAAATGCAGACAAGCGTTTCAGTGACTAATGATGAGACATTAGTATAGCAAGAACTGACACTTATTGTGATTAGTTGATCGGTTTAAAACACGGACAAGTACTTATTTACATGGCAAGCTGTGAACTTCCAGAATCTGCTGCCCCAGTAAACTGTGGACACAGATAGCAGGACAGATTCAAGAGATGTGAAAAATTTGTGGTGCCAAGTCCATAAACAGACACTAAAGATGCAGGGTTCCCAACCACAGTCATTGCGGGTATTGAGGTACTGTGACTGGGTCATAATGAACCACAGACAGTGTCCAGGTTTGTCTGCTCTCCCTAAAAAACATCTTCTCCTGACAATACTAGATACAATGTCTGCCCTGATGGGGCATTTTCTGTGTTTTTAGGTTCACTTTTCCTCTTGCAGCATGAGGTAGGAGACAAGGCTAGCTGAGAGGACAGCAAGTCTCCAGAGATGTTCCTTTTGGCACCTTGACCTTCTCTTGCCAGAGATTAATTTTTCAAGAGTCAAGGAAATAGCCTGTTCTTGTCAAAATGCCTCAGATAAGTAAGTTACAGTGAATTAATCAACTGTTTGGGTGTTATCAGTCCTCTTTAAGCACCTTTTTGCCATCAGCCTGTGCACCACTGGGCCACATCAGAGGAAGAACAATGTTAGCAGGGTATTGGGCCTAGGACACTGTTCCCCATTCTGGCTACTACCTGCCTCCATTTCCACATCCAGAAATTTCTCATCAGGGATATTTAACACTGTCCAATATACTTAAGACTCCCAGTGACAAGCTGTCTACCCAGGATATTGGTGGCTTTTAGAAACTGGGGAATGTTAGCAACATTTAATGATTGTTATCTTCTACATACAAGCAGTAAGGCAGATGGCCATCTTCTATGGGTGAAATCTCATAGCAGAGGACCAGAGATAACATTGGTCCTGTCTTACACTTAATGCATTCTTCACCTCTGTCTTCAACACAGATGATGGGCCCTGGTACCCCCAGAGCCCTGTGTTGGAAGACCATAACTGGGGGATGATAAACTCCCAGCCGACCCTGAACTTGTTTGAGACTTGCTACTCCAGCTGGATGCACATAAATCTGTGGGGTCCAATGGGATTCATCCCAGGGTACTGAATGAGCTGCCCAATATTACCACGGCACCTCTCTCCATTATTTTCCAACGGTCTTGGGAGTCTGGAGAGGTCCCAGTTGGCTGAAAGCTGGCAAATGTTGTCCCAGTTCTCAAGAAGGGTAAGAAGGAAGACCCTGGTAATTACAGGCCTGTCAGTATCATTTCAGTGCCTGGTAAAATTATGGAGAAGGTTATTCTGGGAATTATTGAAAACCACTTGAGAGACAACACAGTCAGTGGTCATAGCCAGCACGGGTTCATGAGGGGAAAGTCCTGCTTAACCAATTTAATTTCCTTTTATGACAAGGTCACCCATCCAAGGTTACCAAGGGAAGCCAGTAGATGTGGCGGTTTTGGATTTTAACAAGGCTTTTGATACTGTCTCTTACAGTATCCATCTGGATGAAATGTCCAGCACACAGCTAGACAAGTCCATAACACATTGGGTGAACATTTGGCTGATGGGTTGGGCTCAAAGGGTTATAGTAAATGGGGTTACATCAGGCTGGCGACCAGTCACCAGTGGTGTTCCCTGGGGCTCAGTTTTAGGGACGGTTCTCTTGAATGTTTTTATAAATTATCTGGACACAGGAATCGAATGTACATAAAGTAAGTTTGCTAATGATCAGCTGTGGACTCCCTGAAGGGTAGAGAGAACTTACAGAGAGATCTGGGTAGAATCAAGAGCTGAGCAATCGCCAACCGTATGAAATTTAACAAGAGCAAGTGCCAGATTCTCCACCTGGGATGGGGTAATCCTGGTGCTGATCTCCTCTCTCTGGTGACTAGTGACAGGAGGAAATGGAATGAAGCTGCATCAGGGGAAGTTCAGCTTGGGTATTGGGAAAAGGTTCTTTACTGAGAGGGTGATCTGTCACTGAACAGGCTCCCCAGGGAAGCGGTCACAGCACCAAGTCTGTCACAGTTCGAGGAGCATCTGGATGACGGTTTTAGTCATATGGTTTCATTTCAGGTAGTCCTGCAAGGAGCACAGAGTTGGATTCAATGATCCTTCTGGGTCCCTTCCAACTTGAGATATTCTATAATTCTATGATTCTACAAATGGAAGATCCTGAAATGAAAATAAAAATATGACATTTAGATCCTTTAACAATTGCACTTTGGACTTGCTATGATTTGAAATGGACATAGCAGGAGAAGTCTATTACTTGTAATAGCCCAGAATAATTTTTTTCCACAGATGCCATATAAAATGGATTTCCCAGACGTTCAATGACCCACTTAGCCATAGATTCCTTCCACTCTGTTTCACTAAAAATAGTATTTGTCAGAAAACACTAATACATTGAAATCAAAATGTTACAGAACTTATATTAGTTTTGCTAGATTTTTTTATTATTTTTTTTTATACGATCCTTTTAGGCCAAGGATGTGGACCTGTTCATTCAAGCAGGGTCTCTTGTCTCTCGGGGCACAAACTTTCAGCACTGTTGGTGTACACATTCACTCTTCTCTCTCCTACCTTTCAGGAGGTCTGGCACAAAACAAAAACAAAGGTTGGATTTTCCCAGACTTTCTCTTTTGAACAGCTTTTCTCATCTCACAGAAACTGTAACCTTCAGATCAGCCAGGGAAGTTGCTGAATCAAATCTGGAAGGGGCCTAGTGACTGGGAGGGGATGTCGGACCACTGCAGATATTGACAGAAAGTGGCTGAGTAGCATCATTTGCTGAACAGAAACCCATGTTCAGATCCAGATTAGAAAGGAATCTGGTGGATGGTTTCTGGGATGAGACTGGAATTCCAGCTGACAATCAAGGGATTTCCCACTCTGGAGCCTGAAGGAAAAAAGCTACACTCTTAGCCTTTGCTTGGTAATATGATAGAAGGAAATCCACAATGCTTGTCTCCCAACCAGACAGGACAGTTCCTATGATTACTTTTTCCAAAAGCATCACTCTTTAAACTCCAACTAGATATGAACAGCTTCTTTCCTACACTTTACAATTCAGTGACCCCATATTGCAAATCATTTCATGTGATTCCCCCTATCCCTCAGAGTCTACAAACCTTAAAGACGTTCTTGAGCTTCAAACGATTCTTAGTTATCTTTGATTGAAAGCCCACAGTCCAGTAATCATCCACAGCACCTTCTTGGATAAAGGTTTCCCAACAGTAATTATAATCTGGAGAAATGGAAGCAAGATGATGAACCTGAGTTTATTCAGAAACTAGACAAGCTCAGGGAACAAGACTCTTCCTGATGCCCATGACACAGAGACAGCTTGGTCATGGACAGGCCAGCTGATGGATTCTGTCCACTCCATATTTGGAACCAATGCCATTCTCTCTGGGCTTTTTACCAGCAGAGGGCCCCTTCAGCCAGCCTTATCCCAGCAGCTGTATTTAGTCCCCTAGGCCAAGAGAGAAACACCCTATCTTCCATTCCGTCAGGAGCAACAGAAAAATGATGTCTCTAATCAAGGGAGACTTTTCATACAGGTCTGGTTGCTGACTCCTGCCCGCTACTCCTGCAGTATTTGAACATCTTTTTTGGGATGCGACACTCAGTCACTGAATGGTGATGAATGTGCCCCCAAAGAAGGTGGGCAGGACGCCGGGCCCAGAAGCAACTAGATTCATTCATGCACAGAGCTCACCAGTCCACCCCTCCCCAGTCCCCCAGAGGAAAGGAAACCTTGCCTTCAATTTCCATGACAGCAATGGTTACGACCTCCAGGCTCACAAGGGTCTTCAGACCTTGGCGGTTTCTTTCATCTTCTATGTGATAAAGACGTGCTACGTATATATCTATGCTCACATTTGAGTGCCTCTCTAAGAAATTCAGTATTTTAAGGCAGCAGTCTGCACAAGGGCTCCAGGACAAGTACCAGGTCATGGAACAGTTGACATAATCATTGGATCTTCTGATCTGTAAGATCTTCTCCAGGAAGTAGACTTCAGCATGGCAATGGTCCTTTTTGACCCAGTGTATCCAAGGCCTGCCAGTCTCACCCCACTGCAGTCTGCATAGTAGGTATGTGTCCTGTGGAGTCTTACGGGGGTCAAAATGATGCTTTAAAGCCTTCTTAGATATATACATGCTGAAACAGAAGAGAAACTTCAAGGAATCACTGGTTACAACTTTGTTTTCAGTACTTCTCCAGTACAGAAAAAAGGGGGAGAGAGACAACTGAGACGGGCAATACACGAGAGCAATGCATGGAAAATGGTAGGCACCACAGCAGGGGAAAGGAACCAAGCCCTGAACCACCTGATCCTCCCTTCGCAACTGCCTGAAGAACTTTCACATCCTCACCCCTCCCTGTCCTCTTCCTCATCAGCGTAAGTATTTCTAAAAGCTTTCTATACATTTTCATGTGCCAGACATTTTTCCACGCCTCCTGTGTAGCTGTTTTCAATGTAGGCAGCTGTTGTGAATTTTGTAAAAACTAAAAAAAAAAAAAAAGAAAGAAAATAAAATCACTGGTAAATTATGAAATTATGTTTAATATATTTATTAATTTATATGTAATTATTTAAATATAATATATTTAATTTAAATATATTTATATATTGAATTATATATTTAATATAATTTCATAATTAATCCAATAATCCTTATTGGATTATCTTGCTGTTTATATTTTCATAAGGATTAGCACAGTCAGCACAATCCTACATGAGAGAAGGAAAAAGAACTGCTCTATACAAAAAGATGCCGCTCCCAAGAATGACATTTTCTGATAGATGGTCCATCTCTTAGATCCAGATCTACTCAGCTCAGAACAGACCTCTAAATATTGTCAATTAAGTAACCATAAAAGACTGCCAGTGTTGGTTGTGAAGGTATTCTTTATATCAGTAATTATCCATGACACATAACTAATATATAAAGTCACCATTAGCACTTTAGCCTTTGTACAATTGCTTTATATAGAGATATATTTGAGAACGCACTCCATATATATTTTTTTTCACATTAGAGTAATTCAGAATAAATCTAGGACAGACTCTTAGCAGAGAAGTAACAAGCCTGTAGCACCCACCAATAACAAAAAAAAACCCAAACACAACAACCCCACTAGCTGAACTAAGGACAAATGAAATCTTGCAGATCAAGTGTCACATATTCTCTAGCTGCAGGACTCATCGCCTCTGTAAAAAAGCATCTCATTTATCTGAGTCAGTCGGAAGGCTTTGTCTTCTTACCCTGTCTCCTTCCTCATTCCAGCCTCTTATACATTAACACACATATGTACGTAAATCAGTTTATAAATGGCAGAGCTTATCTCTGTTTATTTTCTCCATGTAATCTCTGTGTATATAAACCACAGAAACTGTACATGCAGATTTCTTTATCAGACTTTCTATTGAATTTATGTAAATGTAGCAAATGTAAATGTCACCAACTGTTTAATTCTGGTACAGGAATAACTTTTTTATTATACTTAATTCCTTTAGTATGTTGTTGAAAAAAACAACAGAGAGAGACAAAAGTGAAGCATGGGCTTAATTTTTATTTTTTCTCATTTGAGCTGCTAAAAGAGATATATTTTTTCTCTGTGTGTGGGTGTGCGTGTGTATACAGGAAATATAGTGACCGTGGTTGAAGTTTACCGAAGAAAATACATTTAACTCCCAACACTCAAGCCCAACCAGTTCATCTAATTCTTACAGAGGCTATCTTTACTGTTTTGAAAAGCAATGTTACAATAGATTACAGAGATCTGACTTGTTCAAAGGTATCTGTAGTTGTTGCCATCCGACTATAACATACAGACAAGTTAAAATTTCCAGGTCTTACTTAAATTGGTCTTAAGCATCCTCTTGCCTGTATCTTGACCATAAAATATTGCACTGTGGATAAGCTATTGCAGTGGGTGTTGTGTGCGTATTTTCAGGGACATAAAGCTATTTCTTTAGAACAGACTTGCACTACACTAATCTTCAAGATATAGCCACCTGAAAGACGTGTTAAGCCAAGTGGAATTGATTGTGTCATCAACGCAATAGAAACAAAAGTCTGCATTCTTATAAATATCTGCTACAGATATAACTTGCTATTTTTTAGATAATGGATTAATTGTAAATTTAAACAGCTCTAACAGAAGGACAGACAAGAAATTTGAAAAACATCATTAAAACATTCCACACTACAGAATATATACAGAATCCCAGCACCTATTCCTTTTTCTCCCCAAACCAGATAAGAAAATACTTAAAATAAGCTGTGAGTTTACAGATGAATTGCCCAAAGCCATGCAATCACTTTGATTTTTTTTATTTTTATAACTATCACAAACAGTCCTTGCTGTTCAGTATTGTTACATACGGTAGACATATATACATGGAGCCTAACTCAAAAAAATGGTTCCTTGATACAAATAAGAGATAAAATTAAGAGTTAGCAAAAAAAGAAAAAATAAAAAATCCTAAAACTTTTTTAGTGTTCTTACTAAATTTGGTGCATCGGTCTCATGAAGGTGAACTTGTAACCTTTTCAGAATTTAAGAACTGGAGAGAAATACACCAACTGTAAAGACTGAGTATTTGAAAGGTGAATTGCACACAAAAATGTTTAGAGGAGTTAGGGGAGAAAATGGCAGAGGGATGACAGCCAACATAACTTTAGGCTTTATTTTCTTTTCTATTAATATGCCACTGCTATGTAAATGTGCATTAAACCTTAAAGATGTATTGACTGATGACAAATATCTTCTAAAATGTGTTAGTTATACCTTTTCCATTGTCCCATCATCCTTAACTTGGACAGGAATGCAATGAGTTTGTTTTAAAATGGACTAATTTTATGAAAACGGCTCCTAAAACTCATCTCTCCTTTACTAAAACTTTGTGTAATACACTGCACCATTATAGATATTTAATAATTTTCCTTCCTTCCTCTCACGCTTATTAGAAACTATTTAAAATTCTGCTCATTGCAAGATAATAACAGTAATAATGACAATATCTAAACTGTACAAGCATAGGTGTGTCAAAACTTCTTTAATCCACGTTTTTCCTCCATGGCTAAACATTTGAACAGCTCATGCACTTCTTTACTGAACTGTGCATGAAAAGTATTGTTTTTTCCTTCTATTGGACAGAGAATGTCTGGTCTGACACTTCCTGTTTATTTCGTGGCACAACAGCCATTTCAAGACCTCAAAACAGTCGAGCAGGGAAGAGGCACTTTTGGATTCTCTTGCTGCCCAGCGTTGGGGTGAGCCAGCTCCTGCCGTAGCCTGTCCCCAACCCACCCCATCTTCCGCTCATTTTTATCAGCACTTTTTGTTCCTGGACGTTTTATGGCTCCCATGACAGTTTTACGCTGGCAGGAACTTCCCCGCCAGGCTCAGAGTTCGGTGCTACCCCCGGCCCGCTGCAGTGACACTGGGGACCAGGTCTCCCAGTCAGGTATGCTGGCACCAGTACCACCCTCGCCCTTCCCCAAGCAAGGCAGAGACTTTGCACAGACAAAAAGCAAGCCCCTGGGCCACACAGCGCGGGGTCCCCTTGGGTTGGAGCAGCAATGACACAGAGCTGAAGCTGGGGCGTTTTTCTTTTGGTCAGCGATTATTTTTTTTTTACCCTCTCAGTTTTTTCTCATACATGGCTTCTCCTCTCCCCGTGAACCCTCCAGCTCTGCTCCGTTCCTTCAGTGGTGTCCTCCTTTCTGTTTCTGTTCCTGCAGACGGGGGCTCCACCCACGGCCGATGGCGGAGCACACTCCCCAGGCTCTGCTGGCTCCGGGTGATGTAGGAGGAAAGGGAAAAAAATGGTTTGACCAAGGTTGCTACCACATAATGGCACGTCTTTACCAGCCTGCCCTTAGCAGCACTACCTTAGATGGGGAGCGAGGGCTGTTACAGGTTTCCGGTTAAAAAAACGTAATAATTGGACAACCTCTCTGAAGCCTTCTTGTAAGTTTGAAAAGGATGATAGCGCTTCGTTGGCGGAAAAATGAGATTTATTCAACCCTGCAGGAAACTCCTCCCAGTAGCGCAGCTGCTCCGTGTGGCGCGCAGGCCTGTCCTCCGAAGCACACAAAGCTCAGCTTGGTGGTGGCTCGGCCTCACGCCCTGCGAGGTCACGGTCCTTCTGTGCTGACACAGCTGTGTCAAGGACATATATCTATATATACATTATACACACACCTCTAATGAGAGACTTCACTCACAAGGTATCAGCAAAGCTTCCTCACCTTCCCTGCCAAATCCAGAGAGGAGGAAGAGAGGGGGCCGTGTCTTGGGAGCCTTGCAGAAGACACAGCATTCGAGGAGATGGTGATCTCAAACAGGCCATGTCTTCTTTCTTGGGCCTTGTGCTTAGGGACTGAGAAGCCCGTATGTTACCAATGCAATCCGTAATTTATATACACAGGTCTGTGGTGTGCCTGCAGCATGGCCTTCGGGCCGTGCCACGTTGCACAAATCCCTAGGCCGCAGGACAAACTTATCTGGTGGATCATAACAGAGGAGCCTGCAGGCACGTCCTGCTTGGTTCCAGCTATTCTGCCACCTTCACGGCCCTGACGTTATCTACATGTGCAGCAGGAAGTTCAAACATCCCTTAGGAACAGAATTGTGCTCCTGTAAGACAATAGGTAATAGGTCAGATGACCCAAACAGGGGAGCTGCCCTTCATGGACAGGACCTGTGCAGTGAGCCATGGGGAAATCCAGACAGGGCCTGACCAACGCTGCGTGAACGGGGGGTGCCCAGCATCCGAAGGCATATTAGATTTACTCACTGTCTATAGTCCTCTTCTTATTCTGTCTTATTAAAACAGCTACTTTATTTAGCCATTTCTTGTCAGGCCTTTCTTACTGATACCCACTAAGTACCCTGCACCATCTCTCTTGCACATATATATGATCCTAGCCAGGCCACTGAGATGCACACATCTTGGTGCTGAGAGATTTTTTTTTTTTTTTGAGATTTGTAAAATAAAATCACATTCCGCTTCCTTAAGGTCTTTTTGTTATACTAATTTCCTACGGAGACGTTTAGGAAAGATAGTAGCTCCCATGTCCCACAGAGTTACTACTGTTCACCCAACCGCTATGCTAGAAGAATAGAGCGTGGCTCAGCAACTTTGCCAGCCGCCATCTGAAAACACTGCCAAGGCAAAACTAGCAAGACCTAGGGTGACACTGAGGAGCAGCTACAATTACCAGTCACTTGGGTGCTCATATTCGGCTTGCAGATTAACTGCACTGTGGATGCAGAGAGCTTAGCTGGCTCCATGGAAAGTCTGGCTGGGTTCATTAGCTGAGGCACAGCACTGCCTGCTCAGGTCTGGAAACATTACAAATACTTTCATAAGACACCAAACCTAAGCTAACAAGGACCAGATGTGTCTAGAAAGAGCGCTGCAGAGACTCTGCAGGCATGTTCCTGAGACTAGGAGCCATGAGGAGCAGGGGGCAATGACACCCGAGTGACTCTTCCTAGACCCATGAAGGGGCCAGCTCTGCCTGAAGGTGAGCTATGCCACGCTCTGCATGTCGGCCGCACTCTGTGATCTAGGAGGCTAGGTGACCTCAGGCTCAACACTGCTTGGATGCACAGAGCCAGCTTTGGCCTAGTACAGTGACAGAGCTCTTTGGCCCTCGAAGAACTGGCCTTTTTTTTGTTGTTTTTTCCATTACCTGGGATATCCCAAAACTGCATGAGTTGACAGTATACGGATTTTGGTTTCCATTTCTCTTTTCATGGAGTATCTGAAGAAAATTGCTGAGCCCTGTCTCTCCTGAGGGACAAGGAGCTTCAGTGATTTCAGGGCTGATGCTGGAGATAGCACCAGATGTTGACACCAGCTTGTTAAAATCTCTTGGCTTGAGTGCTGGCTGCCTCAGAAACCACCTCTCTCCATGAGGGGCAAAGAGAGCACTGTGGGCTGTTGTCTAACCAATGCATGCCACTCCAACCTGATGGGCACACTGCGTGCACCTTAGAAGAGGATGTGAAGACATGCATGACCAGTGTGTTCCTTTTGACATGGTTGTTTCTGCCTGCGTTGTATCTGTGGCAACAGTGCAACTTTCTGAAAGCTGAAAAGGATCACAGATACTACTGGAAAGGTTTGCTAGGAGTGCATACGTGTCAGGTATTAAATAAGGTACTCCTGTCATAAAAAAAATACAAATGGAAGTTCGTGGTGGAAATTCATGAAGCTCAAGGTTGTGATAAACACACCTACCTTTGACTGAAAAACTTACATTACTAAGGAATAGGCCTCTCTGGAGATTTTAGATTGAGACACACAACACTCATAAGAAAGTGACACTCAGCCTGTAGGGGACCGAGTGGAGGTTCGATGAGAAAGTTTCCAGCAGGATAACGTGAGTATGCGTTTGTTCACATGACCCATTCCAGCCGCCCTGCTCTGACAGCAATAAACATTACCTAAGATGAAGTCAAGAGATGGGACGGTACTTTCTTAAACTGCAGAAGCTCTCATCACCAGAATGTGCCTGTCAACAACTTCATCCAAAGATGTAAGCAGTATGTCACTGGCTAACACTAAGTAATGCCTATATCTCTTCTCCAGAAGCCATTTCCCATTCTACATATTACTTCACCTCTAGCTCCACAAATCATATTGCTTGTATCTGTGACCCCTGAAAGCCCTTAGTGGACAGACACACACTCATTGCAACAACTATAATTTCTCACGATTAGTAAATTTACCTGTGATTCTCACTCACACATTCTCCATCATGCAACCAACACTACTGAATGACACAGGGGTATCAAACTAACACAGCTTGAGATGCAAGAACATATCTTTTCCTAGGTCAGGTTCTCTTTCAGTCTTCCAGAGATTGCTTTTCCTGACCAGGCTTTATCATCTCCTGTGTACAGCAACAGCAACGTGGCATGCTGATCTGGATTTCCCACAGCTTGGGGAAAAAGATGCTTTTGTTGTGCTGTGACGGCTTCACATCGTGTTGTCAAGCCACACGTTAACCTTCTCTGAGTGAGCCGACAACAAAAGGCTGGATGTTGAGGGCTTCCAGTTTCCAAACACCCAGGGCTTGAACTGCCTCCTCCTGCTGCTGCAGTGTCCTAAGACTCGATGAAAATGACATGCTGCACTGCTGAGATAGCACGTTAGCCCCTTCGCTACAGAGTGGGATGTCCTTACGTAAGGTCATGTCATGGGATGGTGGCTGCCCTCAGAAACAGCCAGTCCCTTCCTGGGAAGTTGTCCAAACATCTGCTCTGTGCAACAGGAGTGCAACCCTGCAATGCACAGCATGAGCCATGCTCAGGACCACCTGAAGCACCAGCTTCACACATGCAGGGCATATGCTGTCACAAAATCACAGCTGGGGGGAGTCAGAATGTGGCTGTGGGCCCACACCTGAGCTAGAACAAATCTGCGGCACCTACCGATGACCAACAACACTGCCTGGCTCTGGCATTAATGGTCAGGATCTGCCGGGTAATTAATAACTGTTATTAATTACTGATGAGTTTATAGAGGAAGCAGGTTAGGTAACTAGATTGGCAGACAGCCAATGAAGAAAAAAAGGAAACTGATGACTTTGATTGATGTGTCCACCGTCATTTTGCCTTTTGAGCACTCTGTCCATATTTGTTATTTCAGTGAAAGCTTAGATACCACGATGAAAAACATGATGTGAGATCATCAGCAGGTAGGTAACTCAAGCAGGAATACAAAACATCTTGTTCTGACAGCTCAGTCATGGGACATATGAGTCATAATTAGTTGGATTTCTCTCATTCTGTATGCTGCTCTTTTTTTATATTTATTACTCAATGAAATAGAAACCGTAACATAACTGCATTTTTGTGATCCATTTTCCTCTTTTAAAAGCTTGCAGGAAATATTTCCTATGCAGATATAGGATGTTGGTCCCCCAACAGCTGGGCCTTTTTGTCCCCCACGTCTGTTTGTGATCTTGTTAAGGAACTTCTATCACCTCCCAGAGTTGAATAGGATCGGTGAATCTGTACAAGCCAGGAGCTTTATAGGAAACAATTGTCACCAAAACCAGTGTATCACAAAACTACAGCGTGCCCTAGCACATCTCTTTGTAGCCTCTTGGGCGTTGTTGACCTTTGCTGTCAGATTCTGAAGTCTTTCCTTACAGCTCAGCCCCTCTAGCCTCAGACCTGTGTCACAGCCATTCGTCTGACATTATATATATGTCCAGGCCCCTGGGACAAAGAACAGGAGGGACAGTTTAGAGCTCAAAAAACAAGAGTCGAATAAATACCTCAGTAAAATTACTGATCCCTGTTATTAAGCTTGTTTCCTTGTTCTATAAGGCACAAGCTGCCCTAATGCTTTTCAAAGAGTTTAAATTGGATGACTGGGCAGACAGCGAAATAGCTTCTGTTTTGAAAGCTGGTGTTTGAAGAAAGAAGAATGGAACGGGAAAAGTCATCTCCCGATTTCAGGCCTGAGCAGTGCAATAGCATACAGGATTTCCCTCTCTCTTTAAAGGAGATCTCTCTTTCCTGTGTCATCTATGTGCCAACTGACCACTTCTCTCCTCACTGCCAAAAGACTGCCCTGAACAGTGACGCTGCCCTTCGGTTACTCCATCTTAATTAGCTGGTGAAAGAAACTCTTCCCATAATGAGGAAACATGAGTCAGACAGAAGCAAAGAAAGCCAGACTGGGATACATCACATCTCTGTGCAGCTCTAGTTGCCCATTTGCAAGGCCTTCCCATTACCAGAGGAATTTCTTGGAGACATTCGTGGTAACAGAAGCCAGTCCACCCCTCAGTACTAGCCAGCCTCCTCCATGCCATCCCAGAGGCAGCAGGCAGCTGCCTACACATCCGTGTATGAGCAATGAGCCAGCAGAGCTGAGGACCCATGGACAGCCCTTTGCTGCACCAGCACCAATAGCTCTGGGGAAACCCAGCCTACCCGGTGGTTGAACCCTCGGGCTTTTTTTCGGACAGAGATACATGAGCATCCAAGAGGCAATGTAGCCAGGCAGTGGAATTTGTCTCTGATCTCTGTGCCCAAGTCAGCCCTGTGTCCACCTCCTCTCTTGAATCTGAGTATCTCCAGAAGGAAAATTCAAGTTGCAGCGGTGGGTAGTAGACGAATGAAAGGAGAGATGGGGATAAAGAGGTTCTCTAAGGGCATGGTGGCTGTGCGGGAGCTGGGGGGGAGTGGCAGGGACAAGGATTTTGGCAAAAGTCCATGGCGAGGGAAAAAATCCCAACTGATGTGAAATCTACAGAGAAACAAAGAATGAGGAAAACTTCATTTTCTTCTCTCTGGCCCCAGTTTGTCCTCAGTCTCTAACCTTAGAAAGATACAACACGAGCCAGGACACCTTTATCTTGACTTCGAGCAACAGACTGTGTCTATGCTAGGATTTTGCAGTCATGCCTAAAGGAGAAGGAGCAGGGTGAGCTGTGAAATGGGCTTAAATCCAAATCCCAAACAAGCAAAGTTGCTTTATTGGGCTTGCATCTTTGCAGATGCTTTGAAGCAGGATAGCTCCACTTACTACGGCACAAATCGTTCATAAGGCTGCAGCGGGACTGTCACCGGGTGTGTGTTATTGCTGTTCTGCTGCCGGTTACCACCCTTGCAGTCCTGTTACTGGGGAGAACAGGATGAATGGTCTCCTCTGTAGATTTTTTAATGTTTAATTCTAGTCAATTATGCCAAGAGGTAGTAAAAGAGCTTGGAGAGCCGCTCTGCTAAGGAACAAATGGATTTTGGCCAAAAATAAGCAGGCACCGAAGCAAATGGGAAGCTGCAATGGGATATGAAGCAAGGTATCACAAACTTGGGAAATTCCATTTTCCCAGAAATACCTTTTCTGACTGACTTCAGACAAGCTTGAAGACAGCTGGCCAGAAATCAGCTTGTTCCCTGAAAAGCACCATCCTGATGAGATGTTTTTATTCAGACTCACAACACCAACAAGGTCCCTCCTTCCCTTCCCGCCCAGTCTCACTGGCTTCTCACCCACGTACTGTGTTGTCCTCTGAAAACAGCTGATAGCCGGAGGCATGCAGCTGGGATGCCACAGAGCCAGGTTTAAAAAGGGGTATGAACCTGAGTCTCACCCGGGAGTGGCTACTCAATTAACCTCCTTATTTTTAGCCTGGAGAACCCTTCCCAAAGGAATAAAAAAAAATGATAATAAAAAAATAAAAGAAAATCAAAACTTTCCACAGAAACCTTTTGGTTCTGTCCAAGAAACCTTTCCCTCTGAAAGCCAAGAAATCCTGGTCAGCTCAGCTCTCATTCCTGCACGAAACTGCTGTGTCTGCGATATAGAAACCAACTCTGCAGAAACAGATTGTCCTCAATTGAGGAGAACAAAAGCTACCACTAAGCACACAGGGGTGGGATTTACATTTTGACAGCTTCTTCTACAGAAGGCTGAGGCTTTTCTTAAACGTAGCATTGGACTGTGCCACTGTAGCAAGTAAAGCTCCTACTTTGTCTTTCCCTGCTGTACCCCACCCCTACTCTCTGTTGCTGTTACTAGGGCAGGAGGGCACAGTTCCTTCAGGTGAGTCTCTGAGTTTCAAATAAGGAGTGAGCACTGTCAAAGCCAAAGGGACTGCTGAGCTGGTTAGTGTCCATGGCACACCGAAAATAGTATGGATATTCAACATGATAGTGTGGGAAAGTCCTCCTGCCCTCGACAGTGAATGGCCATGCACTCCTAAACCTCACAGCCGCAGAACCTTTGCTTTGTTGGTGCTAATGGTTACTCCAGTCTGGGATCCTGTCATCCTCACCATCAGGCAGGAGAGGAATACGTGCGAGGCTGTGAGGCAGCATACTCGATAGGTGGATAGGGCTTTCTTCTAAGATACAACAGATTTTGACGCAAATAAAGAGCATCTACCCACATGCAAACATTGAAACAGATGGAAGTTGGAGATTAAGAAACTATTGTTATTTTGGCTTCTGTGAGCATGCAAAGAAGCCTGATGCGATCTGATTGTGATTTAAGAGGCAGGGCTGGAAAGCAGATGACAGTGTCCTCAGTGTTGCCAATACCATGCACACCAAGAGCACCCCACAACATAAATGACCAGAATGGCAATATAAAAGATCATAAAACAGAACAAGAGAATTCTCCATCTCCAGAAGAAGAAGAAGAAGAAGAAGAGAAAAGCCTTAATAAAAAGAAAACAGCAGAAAGGCGCAAAGCAGAGGTTTGGTCTACACTGGTACAGTGCCTGCATCCTTGTAGCTGATGGCAGCTACTGTTACGGTCATATTGGTGCAAGCAGCGGGCGCATCAAAATCGACTCTATCAGCAGCTATGTTTGGCTTCAAATGAAGTTTGCCTTGGTTACTAGCCAGAGACTGCTGCACGTCACACAGAAGCAAGAAAACAGAGTAAGGAGATAGAGTCGTGAAGGAAAAAATACAGGGAGAACGAGAATTTAAAATGGCGGGCCATCTGGAGAACAAAATGAACAGGAAGAAATACATGAGAAAAATAAAAGCAAATAAAACAGAGAACAGAATAAGCAGAAAGACCTGAGGGGGGATCAGAGATGGACCAGGCACAGGAGGCTCCCTGGAACGCCACGCTTCCATCCTGTCTGTGCAAGGGGAATAAAATGCTGAATACCCCATGCCACAAGGCTCACTTATCCCGTGTGTGGAGAAGACAGACCAGAAGAGCATGACAGGTGGTGGAGGGGAAGGAAATCCTTCTCCTAGACCCGCCTTTAGTCTTTGCCAGCCTGGCTTCTGGCATATGTTCCAGCCCTGCCGGGAACCCTGTTAGCAACAATATCATCCTAAAATAAGGAAAGTTCAGCCTCATTTCATATAGCCTCCAGCGGCTCAGGGCATGTACCCTCGGGGTTTACACCTTACAGATTAAGATCTTCAGAACCCATTTTATCTGAAGGGCTTATTTGCACAGGAATTTTCCCCCAGTTGTGGCCTTTATTGTACAGGTATCCGTGTAGCGGAGTCTCTAGTGCATGAGTCACTCTCCTGCAGCTCCAGTAGCAAAAGCAGCACCAGTGGAGAATTTGAGTAGCCTGCCGCAAAGCCAAGAGCTAGTAACTGTGTCACGCTGAAAGACGCACAAGTAAAGAGTAGTGAGTTTCAACTGCTGCTGAGACCAGAACAGGTGAGTCAACACCTCTGCAAGATTTCCGGTGGCACATTCCGTCTTTGCAAAAAGTTACAGTTTGCAGTTACAGTCTGACATGTCACCCCAGAAAGGAGGCTAGTCCCTCCCTCTGTGCAAACAAGCAAAGACACACATTTTGCACCAATTAAACTAGGCCCAGCTTGCAACCAGTGAAGTTGATGCCAATGCAAATACCAGTTTATAAAGGTTGTGCCTGGGACTTGCTGCCAGCAACAGAAATCATGCCCAAAACACAGGTGCGGGTGAGTGCCGTGAGCCTGAAGAAGAGGGGAAGAGCAGAAAGGCACAAGAACCATTGTGCAGGGCGTTGGGGGGAAGCTATGTTTTCAAGTTTTTATTTTGGATACAAAATGAGTAAATAGAATTTCCTGGATTTATGTGCTGTCACGGCTGTTATCACTGCATATCTTGTTCAGGTTCACAACACTCTCTGGATGTCTTGTGAAGGTACCTGAAATTGTCCTCTTGGGAATAGCTTTCAGGAGCCAATCCAGTTATGAAGGAATAGACAAAACAAGAGAAGAATAAAGGAAGAAAGCTCATGTCACTAAATTCCCAAAGATTTTACTCATGTGATAGCAGTGGACAACGCTACGAGAGAATGCACAGCATTCCCCTTTCTGAGGAGAGGGACTTCTTCATCTGGATGATGTTTCCCCATTTGTCCTGTCCCTCAGCCGCAGCTCAGCTCTTGTTTTGAGACCTGGAAAGAGTTGCTTGTGTGTGGGAAGAGGGGCCCAAGTTTGTAAAAGACCTCGGCAGTTCAAGCCTGTCTAACCCAATGTATGGAGCCGCCATTATGGAGATGCGCGTCCGCAGTGCCTTGCTGCAGCGTTCATAGCAAGCCGGTGACCGAGCCGGAATTTCTGTCGCTGAAGTGGGAAGTAGTTTTCCTTCGTGAAGCTGCCAGCTTTCCAGAGCTCCTGGAAACTGTTGTTGAGGGATGGGAAGAGGGGAGGCAGGACCAATGCTCCCGGCGTATCTCAGCCCGGTGTCTAAAAAGACGCTGGGATACGCAGGGCGAGCCCATCGCAGCACCGAGCTCTCTGTACCCGCTCTCACTCGGTACCACCTTGCCCTGCCCGGGAGGGGCAGTAACTAATGGCGTAACCTGCCCCATCTCGGCTCGCCGCCTCCGCGCTGCCCGGTCCTGCTCCCCCACGGGAGACCGCCAGCTCCCCCGTCCCCTCACCGGCTTCGCTTCCAGCCCCTGCCCGCCTCGCTTGCCATATACTCGGCGACGACGAAGGTGGTGGCGGCGGCGCTAAAAACGCCCTCGCCCCCTCGGAGGCTCTGGGGACGCTGTCGCAGCCCGGCGGGCAGACGCCCCCCGACAACCTCCCGTACCCCGCCGGGCCGCCGGCGGCGGGAGGGGCAGGAGGAGGGGGACGCGGAAGGGGACGCAGCCTCCCCCCGCCGCTCCCGCGGCCGGCGCGGCCGTCTGCTGCCCCTCGGTGGCCGCCTGAGGGTGAAGCAGAGGAGAGACGGGGGGGACGCCACTGCCCCGACCCCCGATTTCCCCACCCCCGTGTCCCAAAACCGGCTCTTTCTCACATCAGGGCCACAGCCCGGGGTGGACTCCGAGCCGCGGGGCTGGTCTGCGGGCAGGGTTACACCTTCTTCTTTGCAGATGTGAGATGGAGCTGATTGCATAAAGCAGAAAACACCGAGGAGCTGCTTACTTGGGTAAATGCAGCTATTTGGGCTAATACGAAGCGACTCTTTGCCTGAAAGTGGCGTTCCCTCAGAGGTCTGAAGGGATTCGAGCGCCGCAGTGCCCCAGGCCAGGTGCCCCTCTCCCTGGAGGGCAGCACAAGGCAGGAGCGCACAAGGGAAGTGCTACAGCTCCCACAGGTTGTCTTTCGGGATCGGGAGTAGGCAGCTTCCACACTGCCCTCCTGGCAGGGGGCATCCATCCCAGCAAAGGCCTGTGGGAGAAGCTGTCTTAACAGATACGTGATGAATCCCAACAGCCTCCTGCCCCACTCTGTGCGGCGCCTATGGCTGGGGCACAGAAAGCAGCAGTGTCATGGCCTGTACGCCCTTTCCCTAAATACAAGCAGCGGCCTGGGCAGGAGGCGTTGCCAGCATGTGATCCTCAGGCCAGGATCTTCACTTATTCTCAGCCTAAGAATGCGAGGTGTCAAAGACACGTGAATCACCTGATGCTTGCTCCAGGCCCGGCAGGACCGCCAGGCCACCACAAAGCCTTGTGCCTCCATTTCCTAGCATGTGGGGAAAACAAACAACAAAAAAAAATAGCAATAACAGTTAGCCAGTGCTATGTGCCCTGCTGAGGGTGGGGTGGGGAGGTGGGCAGTGACCAGTTTGTGGGAAGTGATTAATTAGGACTGTATTTTCCTTTTGTCAGCTATACTGAGGAGACAATGTGTTATTTTCAGTCCTGCCCCTAACCTGAAAATTTAGGTCATGCCAAGCCAGGCCATAGGTAGATCATTTTGCCACAGAACTACCCAATGTAATTGCATTGCGTTTGCTTGCAGTTTGGACACCACTCCTTCAGATCGCTGCAAGAGTATTTAACCAGCAGCTCAGCTGGGTTTTGCAGCTTCTTAGATTCAAACGGTGCAAACTCCATCATTATCCATAACCAAGCCACAGAGTTAAGTGCTGGCTTGGAGATGTACCCTAGGACAGCGGTCCTTGTGGTAAGGTAAGGTCTTCCCCTGATATGAAAAGCTGCCTGGAGATGAGTCTGCTGATGAACGTGGGTTTGTGAGGAACCCGGCACAGTGTGATGGTGGAGATCCCTCAGTTATCCTGGACAGTTACTGTGTTCTAAGCACACCACTTCCTAAAATACCGGGTCAGATCAGCTGGCCGGTTATCGTTCTTCTGACAACGCATACAAAAAGAAACTCTCCTCCCCTCCCAACATGAGTTAGCAAACAGTGTTGGCAGCCTCCAAAGTCAATTGACTAGAGCACAAGGGCAGGGCTGGGAAGCGTTTCCCCCACCCCCGTTGACCTGCTTCTCTTTGTATCTGACCCATGTTTTCTAACTGAGGCTGCCCCTACTTACCAAACTGTCCAGTTCATGGTCTCCTTGATGTACTCAGCCTCAGACCACCGTGTAGAGATTCCTTTAATGCTCTGAAGTCAACAGCTGGCATCTACTGGTGTCAGCAGTTCCACTTTACTGGTACAGGGGAGCTCTCTCAGCCTGTGAAAATCAAGTCTAAACAGGAGGCACAACTGTCTCTGAGGTCTTAGTAAGGCTGTGCTACAAAATACCCCGATCTCACCGCTTTGCTTTCCAAGTAGAAGGTGCACTTCTACAACATACACCTCAAATGCAAACAGCTGTGAGCACACTATGAGCAAGCCCTAAACCAAGCCAGCTACCCCAAACTCAAATCCTCCACAACACGTGCAGTTCTCTCCCTGCGGAGAAGACGAGAAAGAGACAAAGAACCACATGTGGCAGATCTGAGTCAGGGCACTGAATAGTCCACCGGAAAATGCTCAGACACCATGACGATGAAGGCAATCTAGGAAACTAGACGGAATAGGATGGTTTTCTGTTCTCTTTTTCTCTTTCCTCCCCTCTACTTAATGTGGCCTATTTTTTTCTCACTGTGTTTAACTTTATTTCTTTGTCCAGGAATGCATGTATTGCCACATGTAAATAAAGGGTCAGATTATGCACTCAGATACGCTGTTACAAGCATGGAAAAATGTCAAACCTCAGTGCCACCCAAGCCGATGTGAAACTCTCTTAGACTGTCATGGGACCAGAATCTACCCAAGCTGAGGACTTCTCCCAGTTATACAGAGGGAAAAGAAAGCAGCACCTGTCCCACTGGGCTAATTCCCTCCCTTCTGGCCTTAAATTCAGGAGGTTGAAACCAGACGTTCCTGTGTTTCACCACAGGGGAGGTTTTAAAGCTAGGAAGAGATGTTGTACAGAACAGCCTGATTCTGAGGATTTTCTTTTCCTCCTGTTTCCTGGTGCTATAGCAGATTGCTGTTAAGCAGGCTGCCAACAGCCCCTGGCATTTCCGTGACTGCATCATTCAACGCTGTGATGGACGGGTTCAGGTGCTCCAAGCAGCTCTCTCAAGCCACTGGAATGTCAGTACATGAATGACACATGCAAGGGACAGGCATTGAATCCCATGACCCTGGTACACCTGTTCTCTGGGGATTAAATCACAGAAGAGGAGTGCAACAGGGGATGGCCTTCATCACTGAACTGTGCTGGGGAACACGTTGCTCAATAGCCTGCTCTGGCTGCAGGGCAACGCTGCTGCCTTGACCCCGTACCGAGTGCAGCTGGTGGACAGATCAGAGATCAGATCTCCAGCTGGGCCCAGCACATGGTGTCGCAGAGCAGATGGGTACTGATAGAAACTGAAATCTTCAGTGGTTTGTGTCAACGTGCTGTCTGTGAACTGCAGTGGCTGAGGAGAGATGAACGGCATCTGGCTTGACCATTTCTGCTGCAGAGGTGGGGAAGTCTGGTGGGTGCGGTAAGCGAAGAGAGACAGCCGAGGTGTTACCATGTCACAGGGCCCTGCTGGATCACAAGTCAACACCTGCATCTTTGCACCAAAGCCACGCAACACTCCACAAGGTTACTTTGCATCTGCAGGCGCTTTGACACTATTATTAGGCTGTTTACAACTATAATAAAGCAACTCAGTCATGAGTGGGGTTAAGAGAAGGTGTTCTCAGGCCTGTTTTAGCCCCAGCGTTTGCATGGAGCACACAACTGGGGTTAGAACTGGATTTTTTAGCAAGATGTTGTTCCCAACACAGACAGTCATGCCTGCTCCTCCTCCTTCATGACTAAGCTATGCTGGGGAAGAATTTTTATTTTGTCACAGCAGAGGCTGGGGTTCTGGGCTTCTTTCACTATGTGATCCTGTGGCTTTTTCTGATCTTGCAGCCTGGGAAGAGATGCAGTTGACAATAGTCTCTTTTTGATTCTTTCTTTGCTGCCCCAAAAGATGCGCTTTCACAGCCTAATATGAGCTGTTTCTCCATGGACAATCTGAAGGAGATGAAGCACAGGCAATTTTTACCTTTAGGCCAGTAGCTGATGTCAATGCTATATTCCCCTCCCCAGCCTCCACCCTTCACTGGATTCAATTCCTAGGCAAATGACATACAGTTAAAAAAGCTACAGCCTCTCACCGTTGGTCTCTTCTTTGTCTCTTTTTTTTCCACCTCAGCCAACTCGGCCATCTAAATACTGTCAGACAAAGGCAGGCAAATCTTTTTCTTCCGTCAGTCCCAGACAACATCCACTTGCAGATCCCATTCCACAGCCCTGGGCTTCACCGGCTCAACTATTCAGATGTAGAGCAGGTGCCAGCCAGGGAGCCTCACGCTCTAACACTTGCTAATCGCTCATGAATGCATGTGCAAGAGCCGGTCTTGGAGAAAAGGAGACAGGTGGGGGTAAGGGCCAGGCAATGCGGGGATCCCTGTCTCATCCCCTGACAGATTTGAAAGATGAGCACCCTTTTCCCTAATCCTAGCCTTCCCTGTAATTAGACACTCGCCTCA
The DNA here is from genome assembly GCF_028500815.1 of Rissa tridactyla. Classification (NCBI taxonomy): domain Eukaryota; kingdom Metazoa; phylum Chordata; class Aves; order Charadriiformes; family Laridae; genus Rissa; species Rissa tridactyla. The sequence goes on from NC_071466.1 coordinate 142,465,730, forward strand.
CAGGTGATTTGCTCTTATGAGGACTTTCTGGGGCTTAAAAAATACAAATGGCACAGAATGGGCACAGTGACCTGCCCGAAAAGTACGTGCTAACTTGGAAGAGCTTGGTTACTGGGATGTATTAGCAGCACTTGCAAACTGTGTGCCCACTTACGACCTGTGCAAGTGTAATTGCAATCCTCCACTTGGTGCATAATCCTCATTAGTTGTGTTCTGATACGCATTAACAACGGTGAGATATGTGGGATCAGCCTCGCATGAGAGATGTGAAAGAAAACAGGTGCCACAATACACGGTGAACTCGAAAGAGCCTTCAACACGTGTGGAATCTAGCTACCACTTCAGGGCCCCCGCTCGAACCAAAGGGTCTGGCAGCAATGGGTTTTCCAGAGACTTTTCCCACTGGGTGAGTTGTAGGAAACTGTCCCCATCAGAATGGAGAAGACAAAGCAAAGACAAAAAAAAAAAGCACTTCTGTTTCATTTCAAAGTTCCTAAGCCATCTGTGTTTGGGGAACAAAAGGCAAGCTGCCTGATGCACCTGAAACAGAGCATCCTTTCGGAGGAGAGTGGGGGACGTGACTCCTGTTTTGAGGCGGCACAGGGCCTTCCGTAGGCTGAGAACCACAGGACTTGCTGTTCCCTTCTAGTGGTGGAAACGGCAGAAAGTATTTTAACACAGCTATGTCTATGCTGTTTTCTTTTAATCAGAGGACACCTACCTCAGCCTGCGGGAACAACCACCCTATGGCTAAAGGGAAGAGGGGAGAATTCGAGGAGAGAGGATGCTCGGAAGGGTTTTGCTCGATATACACAACCTCTCTGTGTTCCCCAGGACACAACCCTGCTCGTTTGCAATAACCTTCACACAACCCTGGCTCCAAGCTGTGCTGCTCGCAAGTCTTCCCTTGGGCACGCTATTTCGTATTCCAGCTGATGGGCACTAGTAGGGAACACTTCTTGAGATCAGTGCTTACAACTACAGCATTCCAGCATCATGTGCGTGGCAGGCATGGATAAAGGGTTGATAAAGAAAGAACAGACCCGTCAAACCCTAGAAATTTGTGTTGGCTCACTAGCCTGCTTCCCACCTGTTTTATGACATTCAGTTTTCCTGCCTTTTCAGGGAGTCGCTTGGTTTTGGGCCATGTCTCCGCTGTCACAGTCTGCCTCACCACTGCTAACAAAGGGCCACATCATCCAGTAATTCTCAGGTGATTGAGACACTGGGAGGGAGAAGCTTTGTCCTTTTCTCGACCTGCTCCCCTAAAGAGTCAAGAGAAAGGAAAACTGTATTTTAATATGAATGAGAGTCTAATTTTTGTTATTCTTTCTTGACCCCCCTTCCTTCCACAAACATGGCATCTTGGGTCCAGACTGTGAGCTGTGACCACGCTACAGGGGGCAGGCTGTCCGGAGCCAAGAGCTGGGCAAGTACTGAGGGCTGCAGGGCAGGAGCGTTCTCACATGACTAACTTGAGAAGCGTTCAATTTTAGGAAAAAATAAAAAAAATAAAAATAAATAAATAAAATCAAAGGTGCCTGCTTGGGAGAAAAGCCAGACAAGCTCAACAGAATACAAGGGAGGGATTTCTACCTGCCTTCCCCAACCACGCACAGCCCTGACAGAGAATGATGGCTCCCAGGGAAACAAACCTCTTGAGGGGAAATGGGGCTCAGGCCAAGGTTCCCTGTTCACTAATACCAAGCCTGCACCGTGGCACCTCGCTGAGGCCCATGGACATGAGCAGAATGACACAGCAACACTCAGTGACACTTCACAGTATTCACCAAAACACGGATGACCCAGGTTTGAGCTAGCTACAGGAGGACAGAAGAGCACCTAAAATAAACATAACGTCTGAGACAACCTCTTCCGCTATAACGTTAACCTGCTGATGACGATGAGTTTGGCAATGCTCTGAGGTAGGAACCCGTAGCATTTCTGACCCAATGGTATGAGCTCCAGAACTGGATTTACAGTATCAGTGAGCTGCTAGTTCCCCAACTCCAGCCTAGGTAAAATGGTGTGTTTGTATCACCTCAGTGCAAGGTTGAGCTCCAGGCCTCTGAAGGTAGTGACCCTACTGGCACTAATGGGGGACCCCTTGTAGAGGGAACTTGCTGGATGAAAATATCTTCCAGCCACAGTCCCATCTCACCTGTGCTTGGGCCAAGACTGCTTTTAGACCTGAGCTTCTATCTCTGCTGCTGGGCTACAGAAAAGGCTTATTATGGCATGCTTCAGCCCAGTGAGTGTCTACATTCACTTCCCTATACTTACTGAGCCAACTTATGCTTACTCACGTGACTAATGCTCCACACTATTAGGCACATAATGATTTTAGAACTGCAAAAGGGGAGGTGGTCACAGCATGAAGGGAGAGTGGGACACGACCTTGGGCCAAAAAAAACAAATCGTTGCTGCTATTTGGCCCTGTTGAGAAAAACAGGACTAGACTAGACTAAATCTGGACTGTTTTGCTGTTCCATCTGAAAACAGCTCCAAAAGAAACACGAGTGGATACTTGCATCTGCTCTATGAGTCATTCCCAGCAGGTATTTTTTTAAAGCACAGCAGCTGTAGACAGTCATGAGCAGCATATCCAGTTTGCGGGCTGATGGTGCCACAGGGTGGATGTCCCAGACCTGCCGCCCTGGGGAGCCTCTCAAGCGCCCACATCTTGCTTCCTATAGCATCCTCTGTGCCTGTATGACTTCTGGATTTACCTTCCCAAGATATTTTTATGGATACCATTTATGTGGGGGGAAATAACTGGGTTTCTTTTCCTAAATAAATTCTGACTTTAGATAGTATGGTTTTATACTCTCACACAAGTCTTGTTTCTCTCACAAAGACATTAAAAAATATGTTTGGTCACCTGATTAGAGATATGGTTGGGGAGAAGGAGCAAATTATCCTCACTGGAAGGAAATATGTGGTGATTAAAGCATAAAAGCAACAGGAATGGAAGACAAGTGGGATAAGAAAAACAGAAGATGAACAAAAAAAAAAAAAAAAGAAGAAGAGGGGAAATGAAATCGATTCCACGCACACTGCAAAGCAGGTCTGTCTCTGGGACGGAATCCGACCTATACGTGAAAACTGATCCATATATGAAAACTGCAAAACTATGAGCAGCTCTGCTGCATTTCCAAACACACACGCAATTCCCCGAGGGAGGATCTGCTGGCGGAGGCGGTGTTACTCCGGCTATGAAATGCTAATCCCTCTGCCGCGGGTGTCCCTCGCAAGCCGCGTCCCCTCCGATGACTCGGGGGGGTTCCTGCGGCCTGTGAGACGGTCTCCAGGCGGGTGCCCTTGCGACAGTACGGTATCAGTCCAAAAAATTATTTCGCCTGGTGCTGTAGAGGCAGACACGGGGCGGCCCTAGAGCTGTCACTGCCGAGAGATACCCGAACGCCAGGGCTTTGGTTTGCAGGCACATGCCCCCTCGCCCCGACCCTGCGTTTTTCTCCCTCTTTGCAACGGGCTGGTTTTTGGCGGAGAGTCCCCGTGGGGGAGCGGGCGTGTCCCGGGGCAGCAGGGGGACCGGCGGCCCCTCGCTCCCACAGCGAGCAGCACGATCGCTTCGCGTCCGTGGGGCAATCCCGTTCCGTGCGTGCGCCGGCGGGACGGGCGGGAACCCCGAAACCCACAGCCCGGGGCTGCGAAGGCAGGGGGAGCGACACGGCACGGGGAGACGGGGGGGACAACTTCGTTCACACACCCCCCCCCCCCCCCGGCTGGCACTGCTTGCTTCGGGGCCAGAAGCAGGCTCTGGCTCTAGCTCTGTATTTCATCCCTCTCCCCCGATTATAGTCACTTTCCCCCGCGTTCCTAATCGTCTCTCCGTCTAGATCCTGTCCGGATTCTAACCGAGAAACGAAATCACCGTTAATTAGGAGGTGATCAAAGGTGGGCCCGACAAGGACCCCTCCAGGCGGGCAGCGCCGCGGTGTTACCGTGCGGGCCGTGGGCTCGGGGCACCAGCTGGAGCTCGTTTCTCATGATGACTCAAGAGAGGAGGAGATATATGGGAGACAAGGGAAGACCCACTGTCATCTCCGAAAGATTTTTTCAACAGGGCAACAGGTTAGGAGCTACTCCCCTGCCTTTGTATACAGGTAGGTGCCCATGTCCTGTTTCCTTGCACTGGGGGGGAGGTGAGGAATTTGCTTGATGTGTCACATGCCCTCATTTGTACTTTTCCCAGGTGGTTTTCCAGGTTTTGTAACTCCCGGGCTATGAAATCCTCCCAATAAACTTTTATTTCCTTAAAGGAAGTAGTAATAGTTTGCGGGGGGAGGAGAGTATCTTTCCCAAGCAGACCGTGGACCCTGGCTTCAAACCCTTAAAATCTATAAGGCTCTTTTTATAGTGGTACTGCTCTTGTTTCCTTTGGGATCTGACTGGGTGATTCCCACCTCTCTCTGGTGCATAGCAAAAATAAACCTTTTTTTTTTTTTCTAACCTACCGGTTCTTTCAAAAGAAAAAAAAAAAAACAAAACCAAAAAACAAACAAAACCAACAAAGTGTCAAATAGATAAGGAAAGAAGCTTGAAAAAGCTGAAGTGCCATCTCTCTGTGCCCGTGCAAAACAGGCCTGCCTGTCTCGGCCTTGGGCTAGCCGCTGGAGAAGCAGCTTGCCTTTCTTTGAGCCCTCTTCCCTGCAATACAGACACCGCTCTGTAGCGGCGCCCCCCCCCCCGCCCCCAGTCTGTATTCACTTGCGGGGAGGTGGGGGGGCTTATCTGTTTGCAACGATGGTTGCGATCTGCAATGCAGACGCGCAGAGCCTCCGCATGCCCCGGGGCAGGTTCTGGGTTCCCCTCCATTCTTTGCGTTTGGGTGGGGACGGGTGAGGAGGCGGAGGTGGGGAGAAAGAGTGTTAAATGTGGGGGGTGGGGGGTTGTCTGCCAACCCCCGTCCAACTCACCAGGCGTCTCTGCCGGGCCTTCTGGCCCCGAGGGGGAAACAAGGCTCTTCCTCCCACCCCCCAGCAGGGAGAGGTGTGCTGGCGGCAACGGCCCGACCCCCACCGCGGCACCTAGGAGCCAAGTTGGGAAGCGGGGCCTGGTGTCCCAGCCCTCCCCCACTCGCCGAATACCCCCAAAGTCCCTCCCCTCCAATCAACTGACTTTTAACATGACAATGGCCGTGACAATCCCTTCTAGCCAAGGCCAGGCTGGGGAGGACATAAAGCATCCCCCCACCTCCGCCTAATGGGGGTACCCGCCCGCGGGCTGCCTGCAGCCTCCACCGCCAGCTCGCCGCCTGCTCGGGGCTGGGGGTCCCGGCCCGGCCATGAGTGCCCACCTGGCCATGCCACCTTACGTGCCCTACCCCGGCGCGGTGAGGTATGGGGATTATTACTGGCTCTCTCCAGGGAGCATGGACAGCCTGCCCGCCGAGGAGGCTCCGGCGGCGGACGCCCCCTCCTTCCCCGCGGCGGAGAAGACGCCCAGCCACACAGGTAGGCGCCCGGCCCGGCTGGTCCCGGCGGAGCGATCGGGCTGCCCTGGACTGGGAGGGTGGTTGTGTCCCTCCTGACCCTGGGGTGGGGGGCGATGCCGGTGTTGCCGACGGTCCCCCGCCCCGGCGAGGATGCGACGGGCCCTGGTCCGTCGGCTGCCCCGCTGGAAGCGGCAGGGAGCCTGCCGGCGGCCCCTGTGTCCAGGCGGGACGGGGCAGAGGTGTGAGCAGAGAGGGATCCCGGTTCCGTTGCCCCGGGGGGGCCTGTGCCCACTTCTCCGCGCTGCATTGCCCGCGGCTGCGGAGCCCCTGCAAGCCCCCGACGCCCACACGATCTTAAATTCTCCTGAGAAGCTGGGCTTTGAAGTCTTTGCGTCTTTCCCAGCTGACCCTGCTCACCCCAGTTCTCTCTTTTCTTCCCAGATGTCTCCCCGGCTTCCTCCAGCTCTGGGACGCTCATCCAGTACACCCCAGACTCTGCCACTAGCCCCACCGCAGAGTGCCCATCTCCCCATCCCTCTTTCCAGAAGGCCAAGGAGGAAGGTGAGGGTGTGGTGAAGAAGGCCAAGAGCCGCACAGCCTTCTCCCAGGAGCAGCTGCAAATCCTGCACCAGCGGTTTCAGAGCCAGAAGTACCTCAGCCCCCAGCAGATCCGGGAGCTGGCTGCTGCCCTGGGGCTCACCTACAAGCAGGTGAACATCTTGCTCTGAGCGGCTGAATCGCATCCCCTGTGTGAACTGCTCTTGCGAGCGGAGTTTTTTTAGGTGTTTTTTCTTAGACTCCAGAGATGAGTTTCTTTCGTGGTCTTGTTCATGCCATTGCTTACGTGGGAGAGCAGAGGGTGTGAAAACTTATGACTCAGTCTTCCTCTTATGTTTGGTTCCAGCACTACTATTCAACCACTCCGTGCAGGTGTTTGAAAGGGCATACAGATCAGGGCCATGCAGAGTCAGCTTACTGTTCTGGGTGGATATGTGCTGTCTCTGAATGTGAAAAGTCAGATACTGGCATTGCTGTGCCTTTCTTAGTCAGAGTGGCACCTGGGTCTCTCCCTAGAGAGAGGGTCCTTGCCCCACCAGCTACGCATGTCTGGCTGAAGGAATGACTCACTCCTGAGTCAGCACTGATCTTCGCAGAGCAATGAGATGCTGCTGCTGCTGTGCAAGCCGTGTTTCTGCAGTTGTCTTGGCCTGTCTTTCTGGTAGGGTTTTTGATGCCATGAAAGATACCATGGTGATCTGAGGAGTGAGAGTATTAGTTTTCAAGTCTCAGCTCTGATTCTATGGCTACCTGGGTCTGCTGCATACTGTTAGCTGCTGAAATGATATGCAGTATTTGAAGCCAAGCAGCAACTGGATTGTAGTAGAAAGTGAAACATCTTTAGGATGTGTAGTAAGCTCTGAGAATGAATTTCTAATGCCCTATGTCCTTTCCTCGTCACTTCTAGGTGAAAACATGGTTTCAGAATCAACGGATGAAATTTAAACGTTGCCAGAAGGAGAGCCAGTGGGTAGAAAAAGGAGTGTATCTACCACAGGTGAGATAATTTCCCCTTTCCCCCATTGCCACCAGTCGCAGTTCCTCCAGTCTATGGGGAAAAGTGTTATCATGTCCAACCTGTTAACTCAAAACAATGCACAGGACTCAATATTATCAAGCTAGTTGTATTTCTCGTAATAGGGCTTACAGTGGCATCTATTTTAATTCTGCCCTGGCACTGAAAGAGTTTTACTTCCAGCCCACTTACCTCCCAAATGAGACTAGATAGAAAACGAAACAGCCAAAGAGGGCCAGCAAGGCTACTTGCCCTTTTTCTCCCCAGCATGGTGCTCCCAGACATGTTGAGTTGGTTATTAGTCTACAGTGAGGACAATGAGTAAAAAAAAAATACACTATTGTTTGGCACGGGAGAGGGGGTGAGGGAGAAAGGAGGACCCATCCCAAAGAATGGGCACAGTTGGGATGGTGCTCTGCATTACTGAACAGCCTTCTCTGTCTCTCTTAGAATGGGTTTCATCAGGCTGCGTACCTGGATATAACCCCCACGTTTCACCAGGGCTTCCCTGTCTGTGCCAGCAGAAACCTTCAGGCTGTGACCAACGTGCACCAGGCTTACGGCAGTGGCCAGACTTATGGGAATGGGCAGAGCCTGTACTCGTTTGTGGCTGTGGAGGATGAGGGGCTCTTTGGAAAAGGTGGGACAAGCTGCAATACCCAGCAAGCCATGGGTTTATTAAGCCAGCAGATGAACTTCTATCATGGCTACCCTGCTGATGTGGATTATGTCAGCCTGGAGTCGGAAGACAACTACAGCTTCCAGAGCACCTCTGACAATGTCACACCGTTCTCAAGCTCTCCTGTACGGCATCAGTACCAGGCCTCTTGGCATCCCCTGGGGACCCAGAGTGGTTATGACTCTTAGACCTAAGGATTTTTTCCTCCCTTATCCTGTTTTCTCTCATGGGGTTTCTAGGGTCTTGACTCAGGGATCCAGTTTCTGTTCCTTTCTCTTGCCCCTCCTCCCCTACTCCTGTTTTAACCATTGATGGGGCTCAGCACCCTGCTGCCTTGGGCTAGTTTTCTGTTAAAAGGCACCTGTCTGTTCATGGTTAACCCTTGGCAAGGGTGTTTTGTGTGAGGATAGATGAAACCTCATTCATGGGCGGTAATGAGCAATGCCACAGCCAGGAGCAGCAGAGGTTGTAAAGGTCCACGTTTTCTGGCCAAGTCTCGCATTCCTCTGCTGCCTCTTTAGCAGGTGATCTCTGATCCTTGCTCTGTGTGTCTTGCAGAGCTTTGCTGGAGAAGAAAACCCTGTACTTTAGCATATTTCTGCTAGAAATACCTTGTTGTAGCCCAGAATCTTTCCTGCTGTCTTGCCTACTTCTGTTGTTACCACAGTCAGTTAACCGCGAATAGGTTCTTCATCTGCATCCTCTCCTCCCTCACTGAAAAGCTACATGAGATCATCTGATTTTGGATGACTTGATCCATTTAACTCTCAGCAGCCCCCCCTGCCCCGGAGCAGTCAGCACCTGCCTGCCCCTTGCCTGCTGCCCTCCTGTGTGCACAGGGAAGCTGAGAGGAGGAGAAGAGGAAGAGAAGTGGGGTAGAATATTGCCCATATCTCAGGTAGAAACTTTGGTTTCCAAAGCTGCTAACACACTTGTGCCTGTCAGCTCGTTTGGGATGGTGTCTCTGGGACTGTCCCCACCCAGTTTAGATCTTGCCTTTTCTACATCTCTCTGCTGAAAGACTGTTGGCTTGTCCCAACCTGAAAATTGCAGCAGAGGGTAGCCCGAAGTGGCGTGGTTGGAAGTGTTGGAAGATGGCTCCAAAGAGCCATCTTTGGAGTGGTGAGAACAGTCTGCTTATCTGTACGTGATGGTCCCCTAGCACTTCACAAACACAGCACCACTACGGTGCAGCTTTCTCTGGGGTGGAGGCAGGCAGCTAGGTAAAGGACTTGGTGATTTTTAAAGCTGATGTTTTATGTCACTTTTCATGGAACCTGGATGTCGGGGGTGGGGAATCCTGTTGGGTCCCAGTGGAGTTGTCATCCGCAGGGCTAGAGCAGGATGGTTCCCCACGCTCTTGTCCAATACCAGTTTTAAAAGTGTAAACTAATAGGATTTTTAGCCCTTCCCCAGGCCCTAGTTGGATCTCTTCTGTTTTATTCTGATGAAAAGGGCACTGGCTGCCTCATCTGGCGTAAGTACCCACGCGCTGGGGGAAGTGAGAAGTTTAGAGAAACCTAGTTAGACAAAATGAGGAAAATGCTGGTTTAAAATTTTCAGGTGTGTTTTTTTTTAAATAAAACTGAATCATCTTTTCCAGTATGGAGAAACTGGAAGTCAGCTCCAACCTATGTGAAACTGACTTTTTTTTTTTTTTACAAGGTGTAGAATTGCAGAGTCTAGTCTGCCACTGCCCAAGAATACAAAATAGCATGAGCTGGCAAAAGCATAAATACTTCTGTGGTAGAGGTTTCGTTATTTTTGTGGTTAGTGCACAATTTTTGCTGCAACCCTGTCTCAAAATGTCTGCACAAGGGTTGTACGTCACAGTTAAATTTTCACTGCAAAGGAGGCGAACATTTGTTTTTGTTCCAGACCGATTTTTCTTAAACTGTGTTTTCTTGCAGTGATCTCAAGCATGTTTTATGTTTTGTGCATGTTGTCTTTTACTACTTTGTTTCTGCTTGATGTTCTTACAAACTTGTTTGAATTGAAAATAAATTACTTTATTTTAATGTTGAAACTGTGTCGCCAGCTTGCATCGGAACAGCCTGGGACGAGAATGGTTATTCTGCCCAGGTTAGACCAGCAGTACTGAGGGGGGGAAAAAGTAACCCTCCTGTGTTTCTTCCAGAAGTAGGATCAAGGCACTCTTTAAAAGGACCTGGTCACAGAAGCCCATGAGCCTTGTTTTTAACATGCAGGTGTGTTGCCTAGTGCAAGGGGGGTGCTCCAGGGGCAGGCAACTGGACTGCTAGCTGCTGGCTTGCGGTAACATGTAGCTCTGTAACGTGCTTGTGTTAGTCCTTAAACTGCGATGCTTCAAAACAGATTTTTAAGTACGAGGGTGGGGGCAAAAGAAAAAGTGTCTTTTGAGATTGGGTGGCCACCTCTCGTCGGTCCAGAAGGTCACGGTTAGAGGTTTGAAGTCCTGCCTCATAGAGGGCTCTCTTGGGGTTCTTGTGCCAACCTCAAATAGCTGCAGAAGTTTGTGTAGAAGTTTGTGCGTGAATCCTGCCTCCGGCACTGAAACAAAAACTTCTTTCTTTCCCTGCTTTGCTCCAAGACTGTGTTTATCTCCTCTTAGCAGCTGGGAGCAACAATTCAGAGGTCCTGAAATGTGAGACAGACACATTGGGACCAAAGCAGTGCATCAGCAGCTACAGATGTAGAGACTTAATTAACCTCTTTCCACTCAGTGAGCTTTGGTTCATCAGAGCTTTGCTTTCCTTATATAGCTCTTAGTTTGAACACCTGTGGACCTTGCGTGCAGCCAAGGGCTGTGAGTGTCCATGCACAGCAGCACTAATGGAACGAAGGGGCTGTCTGTGTTCAGTGGTTGATGCTACTGCTGCGTCAGCAGAGCCAAGTTCCAGTTAATAGCAACACTTCAAACTAGCAAAAATGATCTGTTTGGGTTTAATCCCAGGTTCCTTAAACTACAGTACACCACCAAAGCTTTTCATCGGCCTGAAGAGTTAGCTAAACCGGCAGCTGACTGCTCAGGCTCAAGATGTCACACGTTCTTTGCTGACTAGAACCTGCCTGTGTGGGTGCCAAAGCATGTCTGCTTTCCTTTTGCAGTACTGCAATGGTCTGCTTCCAAGTGTGAGATGGAATATGTGCAGGAAGGCGAGGGAGTGGAAGTTTGAGCCTTGCGGAGGAGGAAGAAAGGCGGAATGGGTTGCCAGCCTTCAACGGTAGAATAATGTAAATCTGCCCTGGAAGAGGGGGAAAAGGCAGGTTCACATGGTGTCCTGTATTACAAACCAGATCCTTCCTCATGCTGACATAAGTTTCGTGTCCCAGCATCAGTTTGGATGAATTCTGAGTAATGGTCTAGTAGTAGTGTTAATTTCAGCAATTCCCTTGAAAACACAAAGCGGAACCACGTACCTATAAAAGTCATAGATACTAAAGCCTTGCCTTTCAAGTTTAAAATTAGCAGCTTCCAGGTTTGGGGGTGGAGAGGTGAGGCAGGGAATGAATGGGTTTGGGGGGTTTTTTTGCTGCTGTTTTTGTTTGGTTTTGTGTTGTGGTTTTTTTTTTTAAATGCAAATTTAAACTCTCAAAAAACACGCAATGTTCACAGGTCTTCATAGAATGATTGCAGAGGATGCTTGGTACAAATTACCTGTGTTCCTTGGGAGTGTTTCTCTTCCGTGTTTCTGCCACAAGGGTAAGGAGGTAGCCGGAGCTCTGCTGGCAGATCTCCTGCAGAAACGGATCGTGTTGCTAAAACAGCCCTGGGAGTGAGATGACTCGCCCTGCACGCTGTGCTCCGTGTTACCGCATTTACTGTGGAACCGTTCTGCAGCAATAGAGTGTTCCTTCATGGGTGTATTATTCTCCCGGTTGCTCAGCCTGGGTTGCACACAGGTTTGGCAAGCCCACGTAGTTGCAGAGCTGGAGGGAATATGCAGAATGTCTGTTGGAATTTTGGCAGGTGGGACGGAAAGTAGATCAGGAGGGGTTTCTAAAAGCCATGGAATGAAATAGAGTTCTGCCTTTCCACAGTGCTGGAGATCTGTTACCTTGCCGTGCCTGAGTCACCTCACTATGTGAAACAGCTGCACAGGTAATCGCAGCACTAGTATCGAAATGGTGGAGCTGCAACTAATCCCTCCAGATTCATACTTCCCAAAGGGAAGTAAGTGCGTGTCAGCAAAAGCCCTTTCTGTTGGGTTACATTGCGTCTCAGTTAGGACTGCTGCTTCGTGTGACTGTGCTGCGTAACAGTGATTTCTGCACACTGCAAACATGACTTGCCTTGCCAGTAAATCTTTTTAAGATAAAGCTGTAAACTCATACGGAGGTTTTTTTGTACGTATTATAGATTGTGGAAACAATCTATTTGCACTTTCACAGTATCTCTGCAGCATCAACACTCTGGTATGTCAATGCTGCAGATGTAGGTCCAGTGGTGGAGAGAATCCCACCCAAACGGAATAAATTAGATCTGGTACAGACTATGTAGATGTTTATTCTCTAGTTTATTGGGTTCAAGCCTTTGCTGTCCCATAGGCAAAATACCAAGCAAGTAGAGTGGTGCAAGCAACCTCATTCCTTGCTCTCTGTGTCAACGTGGCCTGCAGCGATGTTTTACAAGCTGCATGTTTCTTCTGAGTGGGCCATGAGCAAGGGCTCACAGCCCCAGTTGTCTCTCCAGTGCAGATAAAAGACATGATCTTTGCTTTAATAGGCTCTTCCCTACAGGCATGTGTAAGCATTATATTTAGTTATCTAACTACACCGCATCACTCAAACGCTGAGCTAACAGGGTTTTGGAAATTTTCAGTAAAGCACTGCTACATGTCTCTTGCTTGGCCCATCATCAAGTGGCCAGGAGCATCTTGTCCAGCACCCAAAATCATGGCACTGGTCTTAGACCAAAAAAAAAAAAAAAAAAAAAGTTTTTCCTTTCCTGTGAGGGACATGTTATCTTCATGCTGTCCAAAGTTTTGAAGAGCACCCTCGGGTCATATCTGTGAATCTCTTTCATACCCAGGCTAGAATTAATTTCTCACATTTAGTGGCAGTCCATCTGCTCACAGAAAGGGTGTGTCTCTAGCAGCTGGGCTGTGTCTGAACCACTAAATCTTTTACAAATTACAACATCGGGACTGCTGCCTTAGGTGAGCCCCAAGATCCATCCAAGTCTTTGCTAGATACTAGTGGAAAACCAGAAGAGAAAATAAGTCACAGATGTTCCTCTCTGGCTGGCGGTGGCCAAGTGGCTGCCTGTAACTGGAGCTGCATCCTGATACAGCAGACATCAATGAACTCCCTTCCTGGAAGTTGCTTTCTTGCCTGTTTGAATTCCAAAAGTTTCTTGGTCCTCAGAACCACCTGTGGCAATAAGCTCAGTCTTTGAGTGATGGCCTCTGAAAAATGTTATGGGTCTCTTGAGGAAACTGCAAGATTTGGTACTGTTTATTAGCACAGCTTTGCTGAAGGTCAATCATTGGGAGATCACAACTATTACTATTGTAGTCAGCATCCTTCTGCAAGCCAGTCCCAGAGACTTCACACCAAGATCCTGCTTGTCCTAAAGCATCCCTGAAGGAACAGGGCATGATAGGTGCCTCCTTTTCCAGAGAAGTATTAGTGAGGAGCAGTCACAAGCTCAACTTTTTTGCCTACAGCAGCCTTTTATGGAGGTGTCATGGAAAGGTTCCAGGTGATATTCAGGTTAGTGACAGCACTGTTGGCTCCAAAGGAGCTGAATAAACTCCTCCCACTCATGTGAGAGCCTTGATAATTGCTGCTATCGTAGTCCACCTTCAGATATTAACCAGCACCTTTCAGTTAAGCTAACTCAATTGATTCCCATCCCTCTGACGGTGCAGCAGTTGCAAGAACATGTCTTTCCCAAGCTTAGGCACTTACTTTTTGGGTGTAAGACATTTGTGTTTGGGCTGTGATTTAAAATGCATCTCCAAAATGGTACGACTTGGAAATTAGCCCTCCAATAGATCTTATTTTTCCCCAAATCATGCTGGTTATACAGTTTACAGTACAGCTCTATAAACAGTGTAGCTGGACAATCAAAGAGTGTCTGCATGAGGGAGTGGAAGTGGGAACAAACAGCTGTGAGGCACAGGGACAGAAACTGGCTTTGCCAATAAAAGACCATGCCTCTTATTATGCCGGTTGCAAGCATCAATTGCCTTCATTTTATGCTCATTTTTTTTTAACCATGACAGCTACTTCATTGCATTAAGATAAAGTCATTGTCATCATCAAAGAGTGATAGAAAACCTGTGGCTCAGGTTACTGGGGCTCCGTTATTAAATCTACCTTGATACACACATCTGGGTTTAGGTACTTAGACATTTATAGTGGTACCTCTATGTTTTAGCCGGTCCCAGTATTAAACGTTGCTAGGTAGGGGAATTCTTAAGGTGGGTGGTAGTTAGTCACTTTGTCCTTCAACTCTAGATATCTGGCATTGCTAAGAGTCATGAAGCTGATCCACTAATAACACAGAAAAATCTCTATTTGTAGGTTCAGAGTCAAATCAGTAACGACAATGGCATACGGTTGCTATGGCTATTTATGCTCCGTCTGGATTTTATACTGCAATGCTCTGTTACAGTGGAATAAAGATACAAAAAAAATACATAATCCATCTTAAAAAATATTTTATTATTTGCCCAATTGAACGCACTGTTCGGTTTTCTTGAGGGGAGGCACAGAAAGATACACACTAGAACAAAGGGCTTATTTACCATGTTGATGCTTATGAGATCATCTTGCCAGCCTTTCTGCAAGCTGCTTATCACATCTCCTTTCACTAGACACTTCATCAATTCTATACCTTAGGGCTGACCTACAGGACTGGCGGTCTAACCATCAGATGGATGCCTGGCATGTGACAGTAACTTCTCCAACTTCAGTGAAAGACATGTGACCAGCACCTCTCCATACAGACCACGGCTTCACGTGTTACGCGTACACAACTGTGCAGTGATATGTATAAAAGAGATCCCCGAAGGAATCTGTGCCTCCTCTGAGACAAGTTACAATAATTTAGAAGGTCCAGGGGATAGTCTAGGTAGCCAGATCTTGGGTCTTGCTATAAGGGAGCTTGGTTGTCTGTGCCAATAAAGAAAGGTGCACATGTAAGGGCATACAAATCAAGGGCTGTATGTACCTATATGGTCAAACAAGTATCTGCATGTCTGTGTGTCTGTGCATGCTTGCAGGCACATATTTGGATGTCAAAACAAGTTCTAGCTACGTAATGCCCTTGAGTTGGAGAACACATGAATAACAAAGGAAGAGATGAGAATAATATTTGATTTCTGGGTGCCCAAGTACCCCACATCCACAGTGCTTAGGAGTGATAGAGATGGTGGCCGGCGGTGGTTGGGAAAGGAGCCCCCATGGTGGCCGAGTGGTGGAAGTTACAGCTGTCACCTGTCTTTGTGCCTGGATATTCCACACTGCCAGGACAGCTGTGGTAAAAGTCTACTTTGTGCTGGGCAATGAAGCCCACTGTCTGCTGGACACTGCAGGTGCCCCCACCTTTGCCAAAGACTCCTCCATCCTCGTTGGTCACAATGGTGTAAGCGTTCTGCCCTGTTCCATAGTGCTGACGGGGGGGAGGCATGGCTTGGATGTTGCTGGCTGCGGTGATCGGGTAGCCCTGGTGGAATTTGGGGTGCACGTCCAGGTAAGTACTTGGCTGGAAGCCACTCTGAAAGGGAAAGACAGAGAGTCAGAACACGTATCTTCACTGGTGTGGAGACACATAGTGGGGCTATGTCCCTTCACATTTCATGTTGTCTCTTGATCAGCAGCAATGGCACGGGAGGGCAAGAAGAACCATATCCATCTCCATAGCTCAGGGGTGGATACGCAGTCGCGCATATGTATATATATATATATGTGAGGAAAACAGCTTTTCTCTGGAAGCATTTCAGCGGCATAGTCAGCCCACTGCTAGGCTACCTACAGAACATGGAGAGTTGTGCCAAGTCTGTGCCTCTGTGCTGAACAAACTAGAAGGCAGGATACGCTAGTACTTGTATGCTGAAGTTGCCCCTGTGAAGGAAATATATCACAGGACTTATCTGCCTAGATAGAAGGGCCATGCTGAGCCTCGTGCTATGTTCTTACTTGTGTGAGGCACTGAGCCCGTTCAGTCCACAGGCTGTGCTTCTGACACCTTTTCAGCTTCATTCTCCGGTTCTGGAACCAAGTCTTAACCTGCATGGGGAAGGGAGAGCAGAGAAAACATCAGCAAAGGAGAGGGAAGAGCAAACCTTATCAGATTCACAAGCAGCAAAGAGTGACCAGATGGCATAGATATATGGACAGCAGCAGATAAAGCCCTTTAAGAGCTCCCTGGGGTTGCTGCCAAGGGGAGATGTCTGTCTAGCAGCCTCAGCAGGTGGTTGGTACATCTGCATGGTTGGGGGAGGGAGCGGCATTATGTCCACGGGACAGTCATAGCTGTGACAAATTGACTCATTTCAATCATGGAGATGAATGAGTGGTGCAAATTAGACCCACCCAGGTCTCTACAAGGCCCCTGCACTACAGTCTGACTTCTAAGACACTGTTTCAGCGTGCCAGTGAGCGGAGAAGGGAGAGGACCAGCAGCTCCCAAATTCAAGGCTCCTTGCCGGGGTGAATTCCAGAGCCGTTTCCCCTCAGGGCTGTGTCTGCAGCCTTTGCAAGGATGTGGATTCGAGGAAAGAGCAAATTGTCCCACCGGTCTTTTTCCTGACAGCAGGCAGTTCAGCGTGTGCATGTGTATGTGTGCGCTTACAATGCATGTGTAACTTTTTTAGTCCCAGGGCATTCCCTGGCATCCAGGCCATCATGCCCGGGTCTGAGACCCAAATTCCAGGCAGATTTTGGACTTGTAACTGCAAGCGCTTGTGCCCCATTGCCCAGTCCCCTCTGCTTTAGGAAGGCATCAATTGAGCTAGGGCCAGTTCACTACACACAACCTACCTGGAGACCAGCAGAGACCCTAAAGGGCTGCGATGTATGAACCTAGCAGTACCCACACGGAGCGGGTGTCAAGCAGCCAGGCAGTGCTGAGGGTGGGACATTATTAGGCATTCAACAAGATCAGCCCCAGGAAAAGTTAGCAATAGCTTTCAGCATGTCGCAGTTCTGTGGTTCAGAGAACTGATGCATGCCAGGGTTTCTGTGAAGGTCACCAGTGCATGGAAAAAATGCGTGAAGTGCTCTCAAGCACAGGGTAGATGTTATTTGTGGCAAACAACATATTCATCACTGTATTTGCAATTCTACTACAAGTATTGGCAACAGTACCCTTAACTGACCTCTCACTGGGGAGGCCCCAATGAGGTGCCACTGACTCTCCTGTCCCCTGGAAGTGCTTCTGATCTTTGGGCATGAATAGATAGGGGAGCAACTGTTAGCTGGCACCTTTGCCTCTATACTATGCTGCTGGGAACTCATTTTTCCATCCTGTCACTGCCTTATGTGACCGTTAAGCCACTGTGTGACAGATATACCATGGGTCAAAGTCTCTGTGTTCACCTGCTTGTAGGTGAGCCCCAGGACAGCAGCCAGCTCCCGGATCTGCTGGGGGCTGAGGTACTTCTGGCTCTGGAACCTCTGGTGCAGGGTTTGCAGCTGCTCCTTGGAGAAAGCCGTGCGGCTCTTGGCCTTCCTAACACCCTCCATGCCATCTTCTTTGCCCTTCTGAGACTTAGCTGTAGGCTGTGGGGAAGAGGATGCCGAATGTGGACTGGTGGCTGAATCTGGTGTGAATTGGCTGAAATTCCCAGAGCTGGATGAAGCTGGGGATACTTCTAGAAATAAAAAGACAATGGGAAAAGGTATACAAGACATTATGCACAGCTGTATTCCTACAAGCATGCTCCCTGCCTGCTGTAGAGCTCCTTGCCTACCAGAGAGGGGCTTTCTTGAGGCAAAGGCTTTGTGTCACCCTGCTTTCTTCATGGATCCGTGAGCACAGACAAGCCCACTGACAGCAAGCAGCTTCCCAGCTCAGCCTTCTGGATTGCCCATGGCTTCCTTTTGCATGGTGGAAAAGTCAGGGCAGGGAGGGGAGAATGGTGGACGTTGTCTCACAGTGTTACTATCCTGCTCCAAAAGGCCCTGGTAATATTTTGGTCTCAGTGAGGTGTAAAGAGGCCTGGTCATGACTGCAAGCATGGCCTTGGGTTGGTGACTAGGGTCCCCAAAACTTCCTGCCCCGTAATTTCAAGGCACCTGATAGGCAGTGGAAAAGCATCCTCCGACCAGGTTGTATGGTGGGGCAGAGCAATTGGTGCCTCACAATGATGGGGCGGCGGGTGGAGAGCATCAGTCAGGCCTTGGATATTGGCTCACTCCTGTTGGTCTGTGGCTCCCACTACAGACCATCCCACTGCTGGAAACACGTGTATAGATGAAGGGACCTATTTGGCTGAGGGGGGCTTCTGGTGAGAGAATAATGAAGGAGAGAAATTTGACATGGAAGAGGGGAGATAGAGAGGAAAGGTGGATGTGTGGGACAGGTGAGAAGAGCCAGTAATCCTGTACCAGGGGCATGGGGGACAAAATTCAAGAGTGCAGAGAAAGGTGTCCAAGCCCCTTCTCATTTGTCCTGGTACATGTCTTAAGGGGTCTCTGTTGAGGACAAAGTCGAGATAAAGATCTAAAGCAAAAACTTCCTAAACAATCTGGGCTACTAGTCCAGACAAAAGCCGACAAAATGCTAAGTCATTCAGGCTGCCTGAACAGGAGAATGCTAACAACAGAGATTACCCTAGAACCTTTTTGTCAGGTGCCTGGTTGCTGTGGTCTGTGAGAGGCTGAGACCTCCTCAGGCCAGCCCTGACTGAAGGGCCAGTCTGCCCCCTGCCCCATAACTGCAATGATAGATCTGTCCATCCCTCCTTCCTCCGGCTACTGCTCTGCAAACCTTCTGCATGGTCCATCCCCTCTCTTCCTACCGACCTTTCAGGAGAGTCGGGGTATAGTGAATTGGGCAGTGCCATTTTCAGTACGCACCTTCTGACTACTGAGCCCAACCAATAGCTCCCAATCTCCTTCCTAGTCACCCTGCGAGCTGTGACTCTGAAGCCCACTGACACCCTCCTCAACCTCCCAAATGTATATCCAATGCAAAGTACTGATGGCCTCCTGAGGAATGGGCTCCTCATCCACCCTACCAAACCCTTCCTACCAAAACCTTCTTCTGTCCTAAACGGAGAGGCTACTAAGCAATCACTCAAAAGCCTTGAGGTGTTGCTGGGCCTAAGAAAGGTGGCCATATCTGCGGTATCTTTTCCCTTGTTACCCCTCTGACAGAGGCATGCCTGTCTTTGTGGTGCCTGCCCCTCTAGAGTTGCAGGGTCTTATAGGCCTGCTCTTAGCTATTTCCTATCCCTAAGAGATGATAATCACCCAGAGCTCGGGATGTGTGAAGAGACAGGGATGTAGTGGGGCAGGTTTCTAATGCTGGGGAGTGGGGCCGTGAGGATTACAAAGGGATTCTGCCCATGAGGAGAAAGGAACTGTCAACAGAAGAGGTGCAAGGGCCTGAGGTGTTATGGGCATGGGAATAGACTGCAGAGCCTGAGAGGAAGCTGAACATCTGTGATGACCTGGATGCACAGGAAGCTAAAATGTCATATTGGACCACAGGATGCTCGGCTCTTGCAGGCTGTGTAGTAAAAACCTTATAGGTAGGACGTGAGCATGCTGAGAATGTGGGCTTGGAAAACAGGAAAGTATTCTGTTAGACAGGAACCACAGCAAGACACCATAGAGCTAAATATCCCACACGTTCCTGCTCGGCCTGTCATCCCAAACCCTCACGTAGTTTACCACCTGCAGCTCAAGGTCAAGACAAAGGCGCTCCCTCTCCCATGAGAAGAGAGTGAAAGGAAAGAGGAAGCAAGAAACACAAACAGCAGTGCAACAGACATAAACATGAACACCTAAGACAGACCCACTCCCACAAACCCTTGACATCTGTAGGCTTTTGCTGCCACGACTGGGGCCTCTCTGTAGAGAGGCACCAGAGGAGAGTGTTTGAAGACAGGCTTTAAATCTGTATGCCAGGCCCATTGGGGGCACAAATGAGTCAATCTGCCTGCGGTCTCTGTGGAGCAGGCAGCATGCAAAGAACCTAAGCCTTTCTCCAAACTACCTGGGGCAAGTAGCCATGTGCCCAGTAGTCTCCAGTCACTCTGCCCAAGCCTGTAGCTCTCTGTAGCTACAGGGCTTGAAATTGGAACTCCAAAAGCTCACTCTCCTCCCACCTATTAATCTTACAAGAGCGTTAGTCACTCTGTTGACCTGCAACAGGGCTGGGCAAAAACCTGCTTTAATCAGCTGTTCTGTTGCCACTCTGGAGTGGGAGAGGAATGTCAGGAACAGAAAATGCCACCGCGGTGGGGCCTGGGACATTTTTTGCAAAGAGAGAAAGGCAAGGCAACAAGAACATAGAAAGGAGAGGGAAACAGAGAGAGGAAAATGGCAAACTAAAAGAAGCAGACAATAATGACGCTGGATTTAAAGGGAGGAGATTTCCCAGCACAGTGATTCAGAGCACGCCCTGGCTCAAGTTTAATGAGCATATGAAGGGCACGAGGAGTTTGTAAGGGGATAAGGGATGCCACAAGCAGAATTCCCTTCAGGATTTGTTTCTCTCCATAGCACACATGACAGCATTTGACTGAAAGGAGGCTCAGACATTCCGGCCCCGAGAACCATGAACTTCCATAAGACCATCTTGTCACACTGCCCTTCAGCCTGGGGCGGAGACCTGCCAGTGCCTGGACTCCCACTGGCTCTGCTGAGTTTTAGGAAACCGGTTCACAGCCACCAAAGAAAAGCAGCATGGAAAGGTGCTGTCACTGCCCAAGGTCACCCATCCTACTTGCCTACCACATCCCGCTTTGCCCAGCTCACACATTAGGAAACCCCAGGCAGGAAGAGAGAAAAATTTGCCCAAGGTGGTTAAGTGAGCGGCTGACCTGGGAGCACAGGTATGCTGGGGATCAGGCTCTGGGACTTGGCGGAAACACCTTACCTGCTGTCTGCCTCTTCCCTCCTGCCTCCGGAGACTGACTGGCACTGGCGGCTCCCGCTGGCCCAGCCGAAGCGGGGGCATGTCCTGCCTCCCCCGCCGAGTTCCAGTAAAACTCCACGTACCCCATGCCACTCCCGCTGGGGTAAGCCTGGTAAGGGGGCAGAGCCAAGTGTGCGCACATGGGGGGCAGAGGAAGGGGTGATTCCCCCGCCTTCTAAGAGATGCCACCTTCACCTGGGGGCCAGGTCTCACCACAAGCTGAGGGAGCTCCGGAGTGTAGACAGGCGGTTACCTTTATAGCTGGCTATACCCTGCCTGGGCCTGCAATATTCACCATCGTCCGCTCCTCCAGGCTCTTTGTCATGTTAAAGAGGCTGATTGGTGGGGTGGGGACAGAGCCCGGGGGGTGGGGGAAGAGGGGAAGCCACACATGTCATCAGGGCTAAAATATGTCCCCTGTGAATTCTTCCCATTCTGCAGGTTCCTCAGTCTCACCTGAACAGGGGTCTGATCCAGGGCCCCGGGAAACCTCCTCCCTCTTGCTTCAAATTGTCCTGTCACAAAAGAAACCCGTAAGCGCAGATGACCTGTGGAAGAGAGCTGTTCACTGCACTGGGAGAACAAATCCCAACTAATATCCACCACATGGGAGTGGACAGGAGGCAGATCTGCTGCTGAGCTGCTCTGTAGCACATCGGGCAAACCCAAGCCCTGGCTCCAGGTTATAGTGAGGGTTCTGAGACCTTTGCTTCATTGCTTGTGTCACATTGACACCCCCCACAAGACCCACACACACCCTCCTGACCTGACAGCACTTCCCACACTCTTGGTGCAGGTGTCATAGATGGAGCAAGCGGGGAAACCCAAGTAGGGATCAGACCTGGGGCTAGAACCTACCAGTTTTTTGAAACTGAGAAGGAATTTCCTTCATGCAGGCATTTGAAGGAGCCAGCTGAAAATGCATCTGGCCCATCTTCCACATGCCTGCACCAGAGCAAACTCAGAAACACTGAACAAGTCACATCTACCACCAGATCTCGTTTTGCAGAGCACACTCAGAAATCTCAGCTGGCTGGTCTACAGAGGGACAGTCAACAGAGGTTGCCTGAGGTAGGAAGAGATTTAGCGCAGGTGAGGTCCACATCTAGCAGATTTGCTCCCCCATGTCCTTTCAAAGGCGTGTCCTTTCTTTTGCATAGTCTTGGCTGTGGCCTTTGCCAGGCTGTCACAGGCTGGTTGGAATATAGAAGATGAAGAGTTTCCTTTAAGGCAGCATTAGCTGATGCTTGCTGACATATGGCCCACACAAGGGGGACAGGCACCTTCAGAGCTGTCGATTAAATAACTAGAGTGAGCCACAGAATCCAGCTATGGGCCTGCAGGCTGGTCTGCTCTGTGGGCTTGCTCCAGTCCCTACCCCTCAGGAGGTTTTGGTCTTCCCGTGTTTAGGAAGATTTTATTAGTTTAATCTCAAAAGACATTGCGAGTCTCTAGCTAATGTCTGTATTTCTCAGTGCACAGACAGAAGTTCCAGAATAAATTCAAATACTTCTTGCCAGAAACAGCCCTGCCTTGGCACAAGGACATGTGCATGCCTCACATGAGATAGTCAGAGCTGAGGGTGCAGATCCACAGAAGCGTTAACTGATTTAACAAGGACTGTCCCTGCACCCCTCTGCACCTCATTCATTGCTCCACAGGTGCTTGTAGCTGCCTTCTTGTAGCTTGTATCTAGCCTGTGCTAGCACCCAGTGCCTCCTGAACAGGCTAGAGAGGGAAACCTGCTTGCCGTGAGAGTGTTCAAGCATCAGCAGGGAGAAGAAATAGACAGGTGGGGGATCAGCAAGACCATAGGAAATGGGATTTAGATCAGTTTAAAAGGATGTAGGACACCACCTCTAGCAGCACTTCTGCTGCTGCTCTGTGTCCCATGGCAGGCACCTTCCCTGTTGGTAGAGCAGGGGCAACTTGGGAGCCTTCTGAGATCCCTGCGTGGGAAATCGAAAGGAACCGCAGGACTGGCCTGTGTGTGAACCTGAAAATCAATGCAACTGCTTTTGAGCTGTCATGGGCAGACCATTCAACTCACTTGCCACATGACCGCATGATTCTGCTGCCTTGGGACCAGCCACTTTCCCATGAGGTGCAGACTGTAGGGAGCTAAGGGCCTGGTTAGGGCCTTTTTAAAACTTGACCCTCAGTATTATGTTTTCTGTTTGCACGAAACAGTTTTCTATGCCTACAAACTGCAGGGACTGACATCTCTCTGCACAAGAAATGCATTTTTAAATATGAAATTAGCTTGCAAAACTGAAAGCAAAACAGGGCTTTTGAGCGCATCTGCCTCGATGGAATCCCAAGAACATCCTGAATATGCCAATTACTCTGCAACAGCCTCTACATGGTGGTTTTGGCTCATGCCTCACTTCTGAATCATTCCACCTTTCTGAGCTGCAGTGCTACAAGAGCTCAGATCACTCTCCCTCTTATTGGCCCTCAGGCCTTAACTGATTAAGCAAAGGGAGAAACACCAATGACATGAGCTGTACAGAGCTTGGGACCCCGCTGGGCAGCTTCAGTGCCAGTCAAAGAGAATGTCCTGGGCTCCTTATTCATGGCTGGCCTGTATGTTGGTGTTCAAGTTTTCATGGCCTTAGGTGCAGTTAGAAAACGAAAACAAGGTAGCAGACTTGGAGGATATCAACATGTCTTCTAAGACTGCTTAATCTGAATATCTGGCAGAGAACGTGGCATTGGGGTGCTGGTGTGGGTGGCAGTGGGTATCTGCGTACTTGTTGGGAGTCTCACTGGCGGAGCACTTTGCACCTGGTGTCCTTGATTTCAGCCACTTCTGAAAGGTGTGTGGGATCTTTCTTGCAAAGCGCCCAAGGCCATGATAAACTAGCATAGTCACCTGCACTACAAAGTCCCCGCTGGGCAGAAACCGGGGAGGAGGGTGGTGCTGCCCCTGGGAGCAGAGCCACCCGCCCAACTGGACCAGTGAGTGGGGCAGGAGAGAGGGAGTCACCACCCCGGGGGGCAGGAAGGGAACCAAGAGGCAGAGGAGCTGAAGGAACCTCCGGGCCTCAACCCCCACGGTTTCAGAGCAGCACTGCCTCTCAGGGACCAGCTTATCTCCCCGTGAAGCAGGTGATGCAGCCTGTGGCGAAGGCAGCGGCTCCCGAAAAACAGCACTGCAGGCAACTGGCAGATGTGGCTTGGCATCAAACTGAGGCAAATCCTGGTTGGTTTGGTACTGTGTTATTCCAGGCTGGGCCCAAATACTCACTATTACCTTACAACGATCTCCACGAAAGCCTTCTCAGGCTCATGCTCTTGGCTTAAACAACCTTTATCTGCTCTTCTGTACCATGAAGCTGAAAGCACATTCCAATAAAAACAGGGTAAATTCTTCCCGGGTGTGTTTGTAACATGATCTTTCATCAACAGGTAAGTCCTTTGCTTTCTCTGAGACGGCACTGAACTTTGCAACAGCGACAGCAATGAAACAGTAGCCTGTAAATGACCAGGTTTCCTCCATAAAGATAGTGAAGTAGGAAGACTAGTAGTTAGAGAGACCAGGAGGAAAGAGGAAAAGTCCTCATTCTCTGCTCCCGTGCCCTCCCTGATGGGGCTCATGCTGACTTGCCCAAAATAGCCACAAAGTAGTGAACCCAGGTGCTACTGACACAGGGTAGCTCTACTGACGTGAGAAGGAGGAGAGGCTGAAAAAGAAACCTTGCAAACTGGGCTGGGATTATGGACATCATTCAGAAGATGCTCAACCAGAGCAGAAGACGGAGAACATGCTCATGGAAATGTTTTCTGTAACTAGGTCCTTTCACTGGCTCAGTCCATATGGTTGTGACAACCTAATTTTCTTATGACGATCACTGCCTAGCCATGTTTGGTCACTGCCCTGATGTCTTCTACACCTTTCATAGGTGATGTCAGCAAAATCGTCCTGCCAGGCAACAGTTTTTGATTTGTTTGGTGAGGATTGCTTCTTTTTTTCATTGGAGTTTTAGGTAACAAATGACCTTTCAGCCTCTTCATTTGTCAATTTCTCCTCTTTTCTCCTAAAAGAGGAATCAGACCGGGTCAAATGGGAATGCTCAGATCTGGATAGAGACACTGAACGGACCTGACTCTGAGATGTCTGTGTTCTGGCAAAGTGTCCATGACAGCTAACACGAAAACAGGGCTTGACATGTACAGCGTGGACATAACAAGAGCCAGAACTGAAAGTTGAAGCTGACAGCATCCTGAATAGACTTAGATGTTCAGTCACAGCGTGAGCCCCCGTGGCTCCCCTCTTCTTGGTGTAGCTCTAGCCAACAGCTCTTCAGTGAAGATACAGCTGATGCCACCAACAGGAGCATTGCTATACCTGCAATCCTGGTTGGCTGGCAGAGCTGCGGCAGTTTGGGCTGCAACAGTTTAGAAGTCCTCGTTGCTGCCACGACGCCGGGAGAACACCAAGTTTCTCGGAGGCTTGGCCTCACCAGACCCCGCTTGGGGGATGCATGGGGAGCGCCTCTCCCCAGAAGGTCCTGCGCTGCGGGCTCAGGTGCTGCAAGGGGTGGGCGAGCACCTGGCAACCCTCCAGAGGCTTTCTGGGCCACATAGTCTCTTTCTGCAACTAGTAATATTGGCAAACAAGTTTTTTTTTTTTTTTCCCTGTTCCAGTTGGCTTTCAAAAAAAGTATGCTTTTCAGTCCTTGAACTTGCTGAATGTGATTTCGGTTAAGTATTCAAAGATAGTTAATGGAGTTGTTTTAAGAAAAAGGCTTTGACGCTGTTATTTTATAGTATTTCTCCTTTCTTTGAAGCCTTAAACAAATGCCCTGCTTTGTTTAAGCATTTGCAGGGCATTTTGGATTGACATTTATAGTAATGGCTTAATCTAAAAACATTTATAAAAGCAAAAAAAGTGGAAAATACAGTCAATGATAGGAACCAAAGTAGCTAAAACAGTTCCACATTGCAACGTTCCCATTCTGCTCCCCTTTCAAACACTTAGTTCAGCGTGTTGATTCTTTAGTTGTAACCTGAACTTGAATTTACTTCTTTTAAAGCACCATATTTTTCTTCAAAGACTTTTCTTTTTTTGGTGATTGATCATCTTGTACATTTTTTCTTTCCTTTGTGGTAGACTGTGCTGTAATCTAGTCAGATCCATGTGTTTGCCTGTTCTGGCAATGGCCTCGTCCCCCTTGCAAATACTGTTAATGAGTCTGTACCAGAAAAGGATATTTTTTTCCCTCTAACACATACGGTCTCGCTGTACTGAGGATAGGCAGTGGAAAGGAAAATTTATTCCAGAAAATCATAAACATGCTGCTGCTTTTTGGTTTTTTCAGGTGTGTCATGCTGAGCTGAAAAATTCTGAAAGCGGTAAAATATACTCCCAGTGAGGGAATATAACCAAGTTTTAGTTGGGTGATCAAATAGAAAAAGGAAAAGGATTCCCTTTCTCTTCTTAGGCTATTCTGGGCCTAGAGATAAATAGGGTCAGAGCTGGTACTTTACCGTACATAGCAGCCATCCAGAGCCACAAAAAATTAAGTTAAAATCTCTCAGGGCTGGAAGATGTAAGAGGAGCTATGGTAACGCCTACCTAAAAAACACTGGGGAGGGGGTGGGGGTGTGGTGTGTGTCTAGGAAGTCTGCAAATCTTAAATAACATTCCTCAGTATTTCCTAGCTGCCTTCCATTTCTCCTTCTGTAAATGTAATTTAGGAGTCAGCTTCCCATATTAAGTGTTTTTGGTTCACGAAGGAAGGGAACGTTTTGCAAAGGCTCTTTAATTGTTCAGATTAACAAAAGCCCAACTTATTTTGCTGTGCAAAATTTTTCAGTAAAATCGGCAAAAGGTAAAAGTGAAAATCTGTGCCACACTCACACATATATATACATATATATTTAAATCCTCTCCCTCTATCTCCTTCTCTCTCTTTTTTTTTTTTTTTTTTTTTTAAAAATCCACCCAGTGAAAAAAAGGTAAGGGCCAAGAGACGAATGGACTTGGCTAGGCTCAAGCTATTGCTTTCCATGATCCTTTCGTGGTTTTCACTCATCCTCTTCATGGCCAGAGAATCAGGGCACAGCCTCATAAAGGAACTGTGAAAGGGTGTTCAATATCTTGTGAGCATGGGGCACGCATATAGAGGATGAGTTGGTCGGGAAATCTGCCCGCAGAACAAGGCAGGAGGAAGAGGAAACTGCGTTGGGATATCTCTGCAGGGGTATAAGATACAGAGAGAGCAGGTGATGGATTTTGGCAGGTGGAGGAAAGTTAAGAGGTTTCTTGGTTGCAGTAAATGCAGAGAAAGCCTGTCTTAAGGGGCTTATAGGCCCTGGAGCATCAAACCTTACCGACTCTGACATATCTAGACGGGGAGAAGAATGCAGTGTGCTCCTTTACCAGTCACCGGCTCTGGTATCTGGGATTCCACCAGCCCAAATGTGCCAGGAATTAAGTCTCCCCAGACAAACAGAGATAACATAGCAGCGCTCTGATCAAGGGACTGATATCAAAGGAGCAAATCTCTCAGCCCCAGGGATGAATCATCAGAGCAGTTTATTCCAACCTTTTCTCCTCCTTTCAAATATCAGGTTCAATTGCAGCAACAGCAGCACAAAAGGCTTCGTCATCCTAGGTGCTGCAAAGACAGGGAAAACACAACCAGGAGGAATGGAATTCACAGGTGATACAAGGCTGGGAGGGTGTTGCAAATACCACAGAGAACAAAGAAGCAATGCAAAAGTAACCTATCTTGCTTGGGAAGGGAGGAAGAAGGAAAGATGGGGGCCAGTCATGCACCTGGAGAGAAAGAATCTCAAAGGTAAGTCATCAAAGGGAGATGTCTAGAAGACACAGCATAAAGAAAAAAAAAAAGATAGGCAAAAGAGATGCATGTTTGCCAGCCGAGGCATACTGAATTCAAGCAACAGCAGTACTATTTTGCAGGCATGCAAGCACTTGACAAAGATCCGTATAATCTCATTTTCATGGATGGGGAAACTGAGGCACCACATGGGCTCAGTAAAGGACCTGCTATTGTGCAGCACCAGCCACACCTTGGCTAGGCAGAAACACCAGGTTGTCGCTGCAGAAAACTTTTGTCTTAGATCTGAAGGGCAGTACTAAGCACCGTTATGGTGAGATTACACTAAGAAGGTTACATTCTGGTTTGTGTGCCCTGCAAAATGAGGGGGACGAGGAGGAGAGGGAAGCACCAGGGAAGAGCAGCAGGCACAGGAGTGTTATAAAACACAGCTTCTTTCTGCCAAGCGAGTATCAAACCAGAATTGCAGCATCTCATCCTCTCTGCTCCTCAGCAATCTATGGATCTAATCTCTGTTTACACGCAGGGGGAGATCTGTCTCATCTGAAGGCATTCCCGTTGCCAGCTCCACTCAGGTTGCCCTTCCCACAGGGCAGGTGAGGACAGGTGGAAAGGGCCGAACAGGCAGACACAATGCCAGAGACAGGACTTTGATGAAAGTAAATAAGGTTGTGTGTCACTTCAGCTCCGCTAGTTCTTCACAGTCATCTCACCTGTGTATGTACCAGCCCACTCTGGAACAGACGCGAGCCAGAGGGCCAAGCCGGGACTGGTCCTCTGCCTCGTCACCATCAGTGACAGTTCTGTTGGATGATGGTCCAGCAGGCTTTACTGTGGCATCAGTCACATCATTGCTGGATCTTAATAAACCATGTTGATAATGGGGCTGGTTCCCCCATGAGCTGTGTTAGCTCTGCAGGGCAAACAGGAGCAAGACTGTCAACTCTGTAGAAAAATCAGTTGATCCCCGACGCCTGTAGCTGTGGCTCAGGTGCACACCAGGAGCCTCGGAAGTGCTTCTGTGCCGTAGTCTGATTTGGGTTGTGGTTTGGAGTTTGGGGTTTTGTGGGGGAGGGGGGAGGGAAGGGGTTGCATGTTTTGTGAGATGGTAGTATGGCATTCATATTTCAGAGTAGCCCTGCGCTTTGGCATGTCAAGATTTACCTCTATGAGATATCAGTCACTCTAAAAAAAATATTACTGATAATTACATTGCAGATGAATCTAAGCTTTCCAAGGAGAATTGGGGGCCGGGAGTGGATGACAACATCTATATGGACTATTTGCTAAGGGTGAGGCACCCGGGAAATGCCACATAACCAGCCATGTTTCCATGCTACAGACAGGGTAACACAGCGTCAGCACCCTCCAGTAAGACTGCGCTTGATATCTTGTGTTTCCCTTGTGTGCTGTGCACTAGCAGGAATGAGAGGTCTCAGGGGTGAGGAAGCAATTAATGGCCCAAAGGTAATCAGTTTTGGGGCGGTAACGTCAACTCATTGGGAAAACAACAGAGAGAGTGGGTGGCTGGTGGCCTGTGGAAGCCTCTGAGTGAATAAAAAGCAGGAGAACTTTTTTAAAAGGTTGTGATATTCTTCTGGGACCCTGGCGAAGAAATACCTTCTGCTCACAGCAGAAGAGGCATGTAGCAAAAGTCGCCGGGGCTCACCACAGAAAGCAGAGCCCTCGGGTTTCTCCCAGCCTCAGGCTTGGGGTCTTTACCAGAGTGGTGCCCGAGGAGCTGCGGGCTGCAGAGCCACCTGGGTGGCAGAGCCACACAAAGAGCTGCAGGGCGAGCACAGCACGAACCTCCGCCTCCCGCAGCAGCCCTGCTGGCATCCCTGCCGGCATCCCTGCCGCGCTTCTCCCTCTCCAGCACAGCAGAAGCCATCGTGAGGTGACCCTGCGCTAGGGCAGGGCTTGTAGTATGCAAGGATGGCAGTAGGAACATCCATTGGGCCATGGTCCCTGTGAGACAAGGATTTGGCTTGTGTTTAAGCTCAGCAGGTCCCCTGTGTCATGCAGAGTTTGGGATGGGATTAATGCAAGTTTAGTCACTGCCCAGGAGAACATGCTTCAAACCTCCACACCCTCCCCCAAAGCTTTGTCCACAGGGTTATACCTCTTGAAGAGAACCTGAGGCAGGAGAAGGAGAGCAGCATGAAGCAGGGCTTAAAGAACAGCTCTTTAAGGGGAGACAAGGAATAGCAAAGGGGAAGCAGAGAAGTGGGGAAGAGCAGGAGGAATGGGCTGAAACGTCAGGGAATATGCAGAGAGAATCCCAAAAGCGTGAAGGAGTGTAACACCAGGTCACCCTCAGCTCCGTATACAGGCAGACCCTGCAACACGCGACATGAGGCAGAAGGAGCTATGGGAGAAATGGCACCATGAGAAAGCAGTGGGAAAATGACCTGCGGTAGAATGAAGAACCAAGTGAGGTGCAGGGGCACAAGAAAGGCCTTGAGGTATGAGAGAAATCCCAGAGCTGGCCAGGTAATGCAAGCCTGTCTCCATCCACACTTTCGGTCTACCCATCTCTGCCCTTCCTGAGGCTGAGAGGAGGTGTCGGCCTGGTGAAAGTGGGCAGTGATCACCCCAAAGGTGTAGTGGTCCCTAGTTCAGGGCATGCACAAGTACAGGTTCAGAGACAGATATACCAGAGAGCCTGTGAGGACCGAGAAGATCCACTATGAGATGGAAAGAGGCGCGGAGTTTAGCGAAATACTAGCTGCTTCCAAGGCCCTGGGAGATCACGGAAAGGAGAGGAAGGACCCCGCCAAGGAGCACGCATCGTGTTCAACTTACAGTGACTCCGGTGGTGCTTGTGGGACTGGAGAAAAGACCCGGCTCCACTGAATGGAAGAAGAGCCTCTACCAAGCTCACTGTGCTGTTCTGCCCCTTTTCTTATGGTAGCTGGGCCTCTGATGTGAATCAAAGGCAAACTGCAGGCTCAGCAGCGATTTTATGGCCCCCTTACCACAGGGAGCCCCCAGGGTGTGGTATGGGGGCTAGGTCACCCTGGAGCTGGGTGGAAATCTTGATTCTCTCTGCTGCCTGTGTGTATGGCTGTACAATTGCACTGATGCAGCTTTTGAATTACTTTCCCCTGCAGGAGAATGGAGGATGCAAGCTGCGATCAAGGCTCTCAGAAGGCCTCCCTAGGGCTGGCTGGGTGTGTGGACACTTTGCACCTTTTCATTACACCACTGGGGAGAATCAAGCATACTGTATGTGTGCAACCAAAGTGCTCACAGCCACAGACCACATATCAGATATGCGATCGTCATGGCTACGCTCCAAAACCTTCCTGGGTGCCCCATTTCTGAGAGCCGGGGAGCCGGGGACATGTCACCCAGTCCTCCCAGAACTCCCCAGTCAGCTGGCACCTCCCACAGCCCTTTGCACTGGCACCAGGCACAGCGCAGCCCCCTTCCCTTGTGCCCCTTTTCACCACCTTGCCCTTCCATGTCAGGCACCATGAGGGGATGACGACCCGCAAGCTGTGATACGCCTCTGCAGCATTCCTGGTGTTGGGGCCCTGCACAAGCAAATACTCCTGGTGTCTGAGCCTCCGGTGCACGTCACTCCTTTAAGGCTTCCCATGAGCTTCAGATTTTCTCACTCTCTGCTTTTAAAGTGTTATTAACTTGGCCCGGCCCTTCCTTCAGCAGGAGAAAAAAAGGTTAAGTCCCAGTCAAGGAAAAGAAAAAAAAAAGAAAGAAGCTGTCTCTTCATGAGCCACCACTGTGCAGGAAATTTTTGCTGAAGCTGAATTTCTAGCCAGCCCTGGCACCTGTGCTTTGGCTGCTCTGTCCTCACACCCACAGCTAGTCAGGGGCTGGACTTTCCATACCCAAGAAAAAATGTATCTCTCTCTTTACTTCTTCTTTTTAATTCTTCTTCTTCTTTTTTTTTCTTTTTTTTTCTTTTGGCTTCAATTACACTTGGAAAAAGAAATCAGACTTGCTCACACAGCAAAATTGCCCTAGATGATGCATGTGGAAACACCGAAACCTGCCACTAATACGATGTTTTTCATTTTCGTTGTTGTTATTGTGACCAAAGCATTACAATGTACACAATTAGCTATGGGCTATGTATGACCAGTGTGAATACTATTCTTGCATGAGAACGGGGAAAAAGTCAGCACGAGAAAAAAGTCAAAGAGTAAAAGCGGGGTGATGCCGCTCCATCGGTCCCAAAAAGCTCTGCCTGTGGCATGAGATAAGGAAGCTGGAAAGCATTTCTTTCAAGGCTTCTGCACCGACAGTTTTTCTGAGATGGCCAAGCCCCTGCAGATTGCAGTGCAGTGGTGGTATCTCTCCAAAAAGTTGGCTTTGCTGACATTTGTCTTGGCCGGTTCTGTTTGTCAGGGCCCTGTCTTGCACTACCTAACACGGTTAGGAATCTACCTTTGCTTTGTGTTTATGGAAAGGCTGCTTCTATTATGCTACTCTGCTAACTTGAGTCTAGCTGAGCCAGCTGTATTTTGCATGCCCATCAGTTCTTCCTGGCTGTGGCACTTAAAAGGTCCTGAGTATTTATCATTTTGCCCTGCGCCCTTTATGCAGGTAGCTCTGAATGGCAGCTGACAATAAATTCCAGCAGTTGATTGTTTGTGAAAAGTGTGTGGTCTGGTCATGTTTCTCTTTGGTTTCATGTGAAAAATCTCATTCTGCAGACAATCAGGAGTCCTAATTTCTAGTCTGCAGGATGTGAGTAACTTTCTGCAGAGACTGATTGCGCATATCCTGTGGGGCAGTTGTAATCTAACCTACATGCATGGTAAGATACAGTCTTGAAGGTGTTGCTTTCATAACACAGTGAAACTATAGCTACGGTGTGCTTAGTGGAAATTTTCAAAGGCCACCCATAGAATCATAGAATCATAGAATATGTTGGGTTGGAAGGGACCTTAAAGATCATCTAGTCCACCCCCCCCTGCAGTAAGCAGGGACACCTTCAACTAGATCAGATTGCTCAGAGCCTCATCAAGCCTGGCTTTGAATGTCTGCAGGGATGGGGCCTCCACCACCTCTCTGGGCAACCTGTTCCAGTGTTTCACCGTGATCTCCCATGGCACCCAGCTCCCTTATTGGTGGTGGTTGTTAAAATTTGACTGTGCTGAATTTATCAAATCAAGTACAATTTCTGGGGGAACTTGATGCAACTATATGGCTGAAAAACTGCTGTGAAGTAACTGGAGATAGGAACAGGAGAGGTCCTTTAGGAAGCTCCCACTTAAAAAGAACCACAGCCAAGAAATATGTCTGCAGAAACGCAGTTAGAATCCTGTGGAAGGACCCAGACAATATTTGTCCTTCTCTCTCTCCGGCAGTGACGGGCAACCCAAGTGTAGCTCTGCGCTTTTGTTTGACGATGTCAAGATTTCATTTAGATGGGCATGAACTTTGCTCACTGACTTCCCTAGGGCCATCACTTTGTTCATGAAAATATTCAGGTGCAAGGAAGGGAAGTGGTTTGCTCAGGATCACTCAGCCAGTCAGCAGAATAAAATGCGAGCTTCTCGGCTCGATGCCCCTGCTCTGACCAGGAGATGGCACTACCAGCATTTCTGCCTGAAGCTGGCGAGCTTTTTGCGCAGCCATGCATCCCGGCCAGCCGTTCCAGTTCGACCCCTTCATGCCAAGCACCACCCCGTGATAAGACCTCGGTGATCTACCTTGTTCTGTTTGCTTGACTTTCACCCTGATTGTCCCTTCATCCAATGAGGTTGCTCAGGAAGAAAAAGTACGCTGGCACAACGTTTTGCTGCACCCAAAATACCCAGCCACCACTCCTCTTCTATCTATTTCGGCCCCCCTCCCTGTCCCTGTTTTCCCCTGCCTCTCATCACAGACCTGTCAGAAGAAGTGCGTAGATGCTCCAAAGGAGTGCTGTGGCATGTAGTATTGCTGTCTGCTTTTAACCAGCAGGCTCAGCGCTGTGCTTGCATATCCAATATATCTGCAGGCACACCGATGTTTCCCCACCCTTCTCGTCAACTGCTGTCAAGATCTGCTTTAGTCACAGGACCAGGAGACAAAGAGCACACCACCTCCTGTTTCTACCTGCTGAGACATTATATCCCTTCAGCGTACCCCTTACTCCAAAGCCGTCTGCATTTTTTTGTTGATTCCCACCACCGCAGTATGCTTGGCAATGGTCTCTTTGTATCCACAGAACACTGTTGGATGGGCATGAAAGAACTGTTTTGGATGGCACATGGTGACGTAAAGGCAAAGACTGCTGGGCAACAGCAAGTGCTGAGCTGCACATTCTCGGAGGATATAGGCTAGAGTTTATTTACGTCCTCTGCCTGCTCCCAATCCACCTTGCAGTCACGATCGCATGACTAAAAAGTGGGGTCTCCTACTGAGACGCCAAATAGCTACATAACACTGCCTGGCAGCCACTCCACCTCACTTCGTTCAGCTCCCCTCACAGCCATGCCACCTTCAAGGAGTCTCCCATATGAGGTCTTCCCAATCACTTTTGCCTTCAGAGACCTGGCCACTCTTCACTGCATACTTCTTTCCTCTCCTTACCAAACAGCTTCCTCCTGTCTCCTGCTTTTAACTGCCAGCAAGTGACATGTTCTGCGTATATGATAACCTTCTTGGCTAGTTCACTACAGCGACCACCTCCTGCATGCTCCAGGACTCTACTCTGGAGTCCCTCACTGTCTCTTCAGGCCTTCTGCTGCACCATCTCTCACTACTGCACTCCATTCCATCCTTCCTTGGCTTCCTCTTGTTGTGTCCCCTAAACATCACCCTCAACTTCAATCCAACCCTGATCCACCAGCTCCTCCCCGCCTCTCTGAGCCTGATGTATTCTTTTGACTGCTCTGAGACAGTGGAAAGTACTCGCCGGGCTTTGGGAATGCATTATCCTTCAGCATGGACAGCCTCCCTTTTGTCCACATTCACATAACACCCAGGAAGGAAGGCATGCAACTGTTTCTGTCCCAGGAATCTGTAGTTCCGGTTGTGCCATCAGTCTCTCTTCCACTGATTTGCAGCATCAGAGAGTTGTAAAAAGACACCGCATCAGCAGCTGTTTGCCCTGGCCTAGGATCTTGGAATGAGGAATGAAAGACAGCATTTTCAAACCATTTTGTTGTGCAGAGAGTCTGGGAATTTGGATGAAAACTATCCTGGTTAAGGAAGGAGTTTCACAATGAATTCAAATGCAAAAAGCGTGTATGCAAGAAGTGGAAAAAAGGATATGGAGGCTACGGAGGAGGAGGACAGAAGCACTGCTTGGGTACTGAAGGACAAAATTGGAAAGGCCCGTCGGAGCCCAGCTGGAGCAAAAACTTGCATGCAGAATGGGTGACAAGAGGGATTCTGTGACTATCCTAGTAGCCAGTCTAGGGAAAATACAGGTTTGCTGAGAAATGGGGGACAAACTAGTGATGGATGCCTCAGTCCCAGCAGAGGCTGAGGTACTCAAAGCCTTCCTTGCAACGGTCTGTAGAAGCAAAGCCTGCTCTCAGATCTCAAAACTTACCATAAGGGTTTGGAAAGCTGAGGGACAGCTAGGAGTAGGGCAGCAACAGGCTCAATACTACTTAGAGAGGCTGGATATGTCACAATGCATGGGGTTGGATAAGATACACTACAAGGGTGCTGGGATACATCCAAAGCTGCTGAAAGAAGTGCCTGACGTGATTATGAGACTGCAGTCTTTCATCTGTCATCCCTGACAACTGGAAAAAGGGTATTGTTGTGGCCAACTGTATGGAAAGCAAGCGGGACGACTCGGGAACTCCAGACCAGCCATCCTTACCTCAGTACTATATCCTCTTGGCACCCAGTGTCAAATGTGCAAAGGGCAAGACTGTAATTGGGAAAGGTTGATACTGGTTTACCAAGGGCAAAACACCTGCCTTTGAAAATGAAAGGACTGGCAATATGGATTAGGGGAGAGTGGTTGATGTAACATACTTTGACATGAGTTACACTGCAGGTACTGTCCCACACAGCGTACTCCTTTGGAAGGAGAGGGAGGTATGGCAGCAAACCACTACTCAGCATACTGGGAAATGGGAAAATGTAAAATATCCCAGTGAAGGTGAATGACACCACCAGTAGAATAGCTCTTCCTAATTCCATGCCGGTGTCCTGGCAATGTGACATGGCCCAAAGAGTTCCCTGAGCAACACATCACGCTCTTCAACAGCCTTCTACACAGGGTAGAATACATCAGAAAGACTAAGCATAACACCTAGACGAGATGATTGTCCATTAAAATATTCTATAGCACCGGAGGCAGAGGGAAAGCTAAATAGACTACACAATGCCATAACCAACTGACCAAATATTAGCAGATTTCCCCTAACTTTTTAATGAGCAGTCTCTGGAAATGGAAGAAGCATGCCACATCTATTGCCACCCCATACTTCTGATGTTCATCCACTAAATGTTGTTTTTCTTGACCACGTAATTTGTAGAGATGCATTTGTCCATGAAATATTTGGCACCTCCATGAGGCCAGGGGATATGTCAATGGAGAATTCACAGCCAGGGAGACAGCATGAGGAAGAAAGGCTCAGCTCG
This sequence comes from Rissa tridactyla, assembly GCF_028500815.1. Lineage (NCBI taxonomy): Eukaryota > Metazoa > Chordata > Aves > Charadriiformes > Laridae > Rissa > Rissa tridactyla. The sequence continues at coordinate 142,501,895 of NC_071466.1, forward strand.
TTCATAATGGTCACTGTTGGAAAAATCCAACAGTGCATGTATCTAGGCATAAGCTGTTGGGCCCACTAGCCTGTTCTGGTAAAGTGCTGGCCATGGTGGAACAGCCAGCAGGATGCTTCAATGCAGAAGGCAGGAACTAAGATAGCAGGCCATACAGGTCAACTAGCATTTTTCTGTGTACTGGGGTGTGGAATAGGCTAGAGCAATACTAGAAGAGGTGGGTCGGAAACTGTGAGGTAGAAGGGCAAAGTGCAGCGTGCCAATATATGCAGGTCAGTATGGATCTGGAATGGCTGGAGACAGGACCCCACAGTACCTACTGGTCCATTTTCTGACTCATGTGATGGTGCTTCAGAGAATAAGGCATTGTTGTTTCCTTACAGCGAAGAAGCCCTCTGTTCAGATTTCTGTCCCAGTCTACTAAGAATGAGGAGCTGGCATTAATGGTACAGACAGGAAATATGGAAAAGAGGGATCTTATGGCTCCTAATTGAGTGATCAAGGTAGAATGGAAAACCCTGGGTAGCAGGACTATTTTGGAGGAACAGTTGATTTTAAAGGGCAAATAGGAAGAAGGAGACAGAGCAGGGTGATGAGAAAACCTTCTTTGGCGTTGAGTCTTCCCCAAAATTCACTCATAAAAAGCCACTACCTGTCCCTCTTACACTTCCCTTCCAGAGACACCATTTTTCTTCACGATCAGCGCAGGCTCAGCTGCTAAGGACTCATGTCCAGTCCTTCCTCACCCCCCGAGACACTGCCCCCTCTCTGCCCATGAGACTACTGATCACAACACAGCCTGCTACAGCATTGAACACTAACAGTGCGGTGTTGGCACTGGGGCTAGGAGGAATGGTAATGGGCCACATGCAGCTTTCAGTGTGGCTGAGTCCTCTATTTTCTCATCTACCTTCACCAAGAGGACATCATCACCTCTCAGTCTCCAGAGTTCTGTAAGAAAACAGATTAAAACAGTGCTGAGGGTTTCATACCTGTCTGTCAAGGTTTCAATGTGAACCAAGGGGGCAGACAGGGGGACATAAATTCAGATGATGTTATTTCAAAACTGGGAGAGATAGGAAGTCCGGTTTAAACACAGAAACATCTTCTATCCCAGCTACCTTGGCCTGCACTTTTAACACCTGACCAAGTAATCAAGTACACTGCATGTGTGCAATCAAAGTGTTCACACCCACAAACCACACATCAGATATCTTTTTATCTCAGAAGAAAGACGTGGCCTCCAATATGAGTCTGAACTAGGTTTTGCAGAATTGGTGGGAAGCCACTTCAAACATGGTTTTCATGGCTACGCTCCAAAACCTTCCTGGGAGCACCCATTTCTGAGAGCCGGGGAGCCGGGGACATGTCACCCAGTCCTCCCAGAACTCCCCAGTCAGCTGGCACCTCCCACAGCCCTTTGCACTGGCACCAGGCACAGCGCAGCCCCCTTCCCTTGTGCCCCTTTTCACCACCTTGCCCTTCCATGTCAGGCACCATGAGGGGATGACGACCCGCAAGCTGTGATACGCCTCTGCAGCATTCCTGGTGTTGGGGCCCTGCACAAGCAAATACTCCTGGTGTCTGAGCCTCCGGTGCACGTCACTCCTTTAAGGCTTCCCATGAGCTTCAGTTTTTCTCACTCTCTGCTTTTAAAGTGTTATTAACTCGGCCCGGCCCTTCCTTCAGCAGGAGAAAAAAAGGTTAAGTCCCAGTCAAGGAAAAGAAAAAAAAAAGAAAGAAGCTGTCTCTTCATGAGCCACCACTGTGCAGGAAATTTTTGCTGAAGCTGAATTTCTAGCCAGCCCTGGCACCTGTGCTTTGGCTGCTCTGTCCTCACACCCACAGCTAGTCAGGGGCTGGACTTTCCATACCCAAGAAAAAATGTATCTCTCTCTTTACTTCTTCTTTTTAATTCTTCTTCTTCTTTTTTTTTCTTTTTTTTTCTTTTGGCTTCAATTACACTTGGAAAAAGAAATCAGACTTGCTCACACAGCAAAATTGCCCTAGATGATGCATGTGGAAACACCGAAACCTGCCACTAATACGATGTTTTTCATTTTCGTTGTTGTTATTGTGACCAAAGCATTACAACGTACACAATTAGCTATGGGCTATGTATGACCAGTGTGAATACTATTCTTGCATGAGAACGGGGAAAAAGTCAGCACAGGAAAAAAGTCAAAGAGTAAAAGCGGGGTGATGCCGCTCCATCGGTCCCAAAAAGCTCTGCCTGTGGCATGAGATAAGGAAGCTGGAAAGCATTTCTTTCAAGGCTTCTGCACCGACAGTTTTTCTGAGATGGCCGAGCCCCTGCAGATTGCAGTGCAGTGGTGGTATCTCTCCAAAAAGTTGGCTTTGCTGACATTTGTCTTGGCCGGTTCTGTTTGTCAGGGCCCTGTCTTGCACTACCTAACACGGTTAGGAATCTACCTTTGCTTTGTGTTTATGGAAAGGCTGCTTCTATTATGCTACTCTGCTAACTTGAGTCTAGCTGAGCCAGCTGTATTTTGCATGCCAACCATTTTTCCCTGGCCGTGGCATTTAATAGGCATTTTTAATGCCTTCCTGCAAGCAAGCAGAATCCCAACTTTGTGGACCAAGAGGTGAGGTCCCAGTGCTAGGAAGACTGTAGCTCCAGAATAGCTATTTGATTCAGCTACAAAGGCTCCTGTGGGCATTCATGGTGGAGAGTATACCCGTGCTTCCCTTTTCCTCAAGAACCGATGACCTCTTGCCTGTGAGTCATAAGCTTCCAGAGTCCTATGAGGCTTCATGTTATTTCACACGCAGCTCAAGAGCCTGTACTTTGGTGCTGTGGCTGTCACCTTTCTACTGCATATTCTCTTGTATCTTTTTCTTTCCCACTCTCACGGGCTCCTGTCAGAGTTCATACTCACCTCTCTCAGGCCCTGTTCCACCTTCTCACACTTATGAACGTCTCACCTTCCTTCCAGATGTCAGGGGTTTTTTAGCTTGCATCTCATTCCTCCTTTCCTTGGAGATCAGCAACCCCCCGTTCTCTTTTTACTGGTTGCTCCAGTACATCCTCATAACCTTCACTGTTTCCCTTCTGTACTCAGTCTCCTATGGGCTCTTCCATACACCATAAATTTCTCCAGCCATACTGCTGCAGCAATATCTCTCCACACCTTCACCACTGCTCCCAGCTTTCATCTCCTCCTGGCTCTGCATCCCTATGCCTTCCTCAGTGGAAAATTATTCTGGTGACGCTGTCCTAAAACTTGTTGACTCTTTAGGTAATAGACTTGCATCATAGACTAAATTCAAAGCAGAGCTACGAGGCCAAGACGTGTCACTGAGAGCTTTGATCCATATCAGAGAGAGCACTTTGAAAGAAGTAAGTAAAGCAGAGGGGAACAAATATAGTCCAGACCCCAAAGTATTTAATGTATGAATACAAGTGAAAAACAAGATAGTATTCAGTCCAGGTGACAACAGCAGTTGGTCACAGGAATATAAAGAAAGCAATAAACTGATGAGCACTTGATGGCAAATTTGTTCATGGTGGAGAAGAAAACGGGATGAAGGGAAGACCAGAGCAGAAATGAAAGACTGGGTGATGTTTGGTCAGGTTGATCATTGCACAAAGGACCGGTTACTTGTTCAGCACATCATCTGCAGTGGTCCCACACTGCATGCCACAGTGACTGGTGCACCAATCTGACTGCCTGACACAAATTCATGTGACCATTTGCTAAACAAGAAAGGGTTGTGTAATGCAAGCAGAAAACAGACTTAACAGGTCAGTCATGTGTCTATCAGATATGCTGAAGCTGTGTCTCAAGGAGCAGGAAAAGACAATCTTGTAAGCACTGTGTATTCTAGTGGGACAGAACATAGAAACAAGGTTCACCACAGCAAGTGAATTGTTTTAAAACTTACACAGTCTGCCTCCACTAGATACAGCATACTTTTAAGTAGCACCAATTAAATTGTCTTAGCAACATATATTTTAGGAAACAAAACCATTTTCTTCCTAGTTTAAGCAAGCCTAATTTCCCTGAGTGCTGTCTCCTCCCAGCAGCATGCTATGAAGACAACTGTCTCTTGTCTGGTATCTCACATTGTAAAGCCGGGGCCAGGCTAAAGCCTAAGAATGACAGACCAGAGCCACGTACCCCAGGTTTTCCGGAAAGCATCTCACCTGTCTTCAAAGAGCCCTTCTCAAAGCGAAGCCCATTTCAGGGCCAGTCAGGGATAGGATGCAGAGACTTGGAGTGTCCTACTTTCCACCAGCAGCGATACTTCACCAGCTCTGAGTACACCCAAGAAGTAACGTGGCAGTATTAACAGGAAAAAAGCCCATGGCAGCTAAACCTTGATTTCATATGCTGGTCAGGGGACCAGTTTGATTTTCAGAGGCCTGTGCAATGCTTTGAAGGTGTCTGCAGCGCCACTTGCACGCAGCAAGCCAGAACAAAGTTCTGTGGGTAGTGTCAGAGACATACCTGTCCAAGCCAGCTCTGCCACCCCGCTCAGAGTGGAATGACATTTTTGTGTGGGATTGCGGCGGCCACGAGAACCGCCTACATGCTCCTTTGAATGTAATGAACAGTTTCAACTGAAAACAACCCATCTTCAAGCATTCAAACCACTTAATTGCAAACAGTTTTTTCTTTTGAAGCTTCCTTACAATTTTCAGAAATAAAATAACCACATCTAAAACACTCATTCCCCAGACAAGAGTCTTTCACAAAAACAACACAAATTTGGGGCTCAGTGCATCACATGCTTTGGCCCTGAATTATTTTGCGCTCTGGTTCCCATTTTGATAAGAAAATGGAAACCTTAAAGTTTGACCTAGATACAATCGATGAGTTTAGATGGCTGGGTTTTATTGTTTTCTTTTCAGCTCAGCCACAGAGCTGTAAATGAATCATACACCAGAGCCCTCCCCAGCTCTTAGACTCCTTGCACAGCAAACTCTGCAAAACTGAGGCAGCAGCTAGGAACATGCAGCAGTCAGGCATGTCAGCTTTCAGAAAGCCTGGCTCTGCGTTATGTTGAGCTCTTTCAGACTATACCTTATCCCCTACTGTTTCCTTGTTGCTTTGTGCAGCCTGCTGCCTCTCAAGTTGTAGTAGCCTGACTCTTCCTCTGACTTCCCTCCATCCTCTCCCTCTGAAGTATATTTTAGCTCCTTACTTTTTGATGTTCTCATAGTTTCTGCCTGTGAAACACCAGTGCAGACTCCTTGGGCTTGTAAGATGGCTGTATGACAGGGAAAGGAATGCACTGGAACAAGAGCTTGCTGCCTCATGGCAAGAGGTGGGTGAAGCAGACCCATGGGTGAGAGGATGCCACAGACCTGCCAGTGGGTCAGGAACGCCACGGCCCGCTCTCTCCAGGCAGCGGGGTTTCCTCTTTAGCACCCCGACCCTTTCAGGCACACAGCACTGAGTGTACACAGGCAAGATTCCTTTGCAGGAATCATTTGATCATTTGGAGGGGGAAGAGCTTCCTCTTCACCTTCATGACAGAGAAGTTGAGAACCACTCTCAGAAGAGGGCAGGGGCAGAAGTCTCAGGTGTTTTAGCTCTCAGCAGGACTCCTAAGCTCCAGCCACTTCCCTCTCCCCTCCTGTTACTGAGAAATGCTGGGAAAGGATTTGGATGCAAAGAAAAGGATTTGGGCAAACAAGAGCCAGAGCAGCACATCTTAGTTTAAAATAGGAATAGCAGTAAGGGAATGTATTAAGATGGTAATAGAGGCTGAGAGAAATGGTCATTTCCTCTAGAATGCAAGAGCAAATCCAGCATGCTAGGTTAGCCAGAAAGGTTGCAGGACAGAAGCTGGGGCTGTGCCAGGATGTAGTCCCAGGCTGTGATAACGGCATAAGAAACAGAACACCAGATATTTAGTTCTATAATTTTTATTTTAAAAACAGGAAACAACCACATTAATAAGCATATAAAACCCATCCGAAATATTCACAACGCTGTTACAGAAAAATAAAATAACAAAGAGATACCATGTGAGAAAGACCTACACATTTCGGTCCAAGCCAACACACATCTCTGATGCAAAATATGGAATGCTCCTATGCACAGCTGTAGAGGGAATATAGATGCCCATACAGAAATATGTCTAGAATTGCTGGAGGGTCAAAGGGCACAAAAACCTGTATAACTGAGCCAAAATATGAAAGTTGGGAGTAGTCATATATAATACTTCTGAGAATAAATATCTGGCATGGAAGCCCGGTAGAAAGCTGGGGAAAACTGGTTGTAATATGATTACATTGTGCAAAGCTGGAATATTTCAAATGAAGTCACAGGAAGTATTTCACAGCAGCAAGTTTTACCAATCTTTGCAACTGTTTCTCAGTAGGGAAGGTAGAAACATCACCATTAGTTAGTGAAAACAACAGATACGCACCCCCAGAATATACATCAATGGAAACTTCTCCGACCTGCTCTGAAGCAGTATGTTGTCAAGAAAGCTCGGGCTATCAATTTTGCTATCATTCCCATCCTTCTGAGCCTTTCTTCCTTTTACCCACCTTGGAATCTGTGGGCCTGCCTCTCTTCTAGGATATCCAGCGATGAACTACAGCATGAGTTTGCAGGTAGACCAGAGTTCAGTCAAGTCCGACAACAGAGGTCTTAGAGCAGCTTAAACTGGACATACCTCTGTGATACCATTAGCTAGCTTGTGCAGGTCTCTCTCCACAGGCTTGGAGTCTCTTGACAGAGCATTGCAGTCAGTGAAGCAAAGCTCCCAACCCTTGATTCCAAGGATACTCTATGTGCTGCTTTTTGCCTTCCTGAACTGAACTGTGCTAGCTTGGCAGCAAGGGCAGATGCACATATATTCTCAATTGCCTAGCAGTACAACAAGCAGGGAGACCAATATTTACTGATGTACAATTACCCTCTGCCATATCCCTTTTAACAGAGGCAGGATTACAGAGCTGTACACATCTACACAGCATGCTGCACACTGCTGGGCATCACATCATGCAGATCCTCTGGAGAAAGCACACAGGGCAAAAACATTTGGCCTACAACCAACCAGTGGACTGAGCACTACAGACCTTTCATGCTGCTGAACTAGCAAGCTCCAGTAGCTCTAGTCTATAGTCCTGCATCTCTACCGTTTTGAGCTTACATGCCTTAAGTGACCATGCCTGTGTCCAGAAGGGTATTTATAAGAACAATTGCTAAGAAAATACAGCTTTGGAAAATAACTGTTATCTTCACACACCTGTTAAGTAACAATCTGCGAATTTCAGACTTTCTGACCTATTGGAATACAGCAGAAGGCAGGAAAAGTTACCTTCTGGTTTGCAATCACCACCCTGAATCATCCCATACAACGCCTAACCACGACTGAAAATATAAACACCACCCATTTACTGCAATACCGCACTTTCCAATCACTTGGGAACAATACTTAAAATCGCCACTTAAAAAAAATCCCAAATAACAGATTTTGGTGGACAAGCAAACATACCTCTTGTCACTAGTACGCAATTATTCGCAGTTCTTTCCAAAGGGCATAAATAATTTAATGGTGATGTGCATAATTGGCTCTGTTGTACATACCATCCAAAATGCCCAATCTCCTATTTAGTACCACATTTCTCCCTTACAGTCTTATTGCACCTCAAATCTACAGCATCTTTTGTTAGAATAGCTATTTCTCTTAAACATCTTCAATTTCTTTATCTGTACATTTTTGTACACCATTAAAAAAATAAATATTTACAGTGACATACAAATAAATAAACTTAGGTAAAAGTATGCTTTCAGTCTGTCTATACAAAAAAAATAAAAGAGCAGGAAAAAATATGCATGTAACTTGGTCCCCTTTTTCCTGAGGCTGAAAAAAGTGCACACTGGATAGGAAAAAGCAAGGAGATGGCTTTTTGGTAGGCTTGTTAATTTCCAGTGTAACACTGCACACACACAGAGAGTAGACTCCAAGGGCCAGGGACTTTAGTGGGTCACTTCAACTCACTACAAAAATAGTCATTAGATTCAAATGTGTAACGGTCACTGCGTGCATAAGTATGTTAACCCCAAATAGCAATTAGAAGGTGAGAAAAGCAAAAATATTGCCAGCTCTTCTCTGTTCTCTTGGTGGTTTTTTTTTTGTGACAGGGAAGATGAAAATATTTTTGCAAGTGCCAGGTGCCTTCCAGTACTTGAAATGGGGATCACCCATATCAGATTTGCTTAATGTTGGTAAGCCTGGCAGAATGGGGGTATATGTGGGTGCAAAGAAGAAAATAGCAGCAATTGAGGGAGGGGAAAAAAAAATAAAATGTCCCAGTTCTCATGGTTTTCTTTGCTCATTCCTTTAATGACTCTTTAAGGATGTCAGAGTCGAAGGAGTGTGTCATGAATCTTAGGCAACTTCTTTGTCAGGTTGTATGCTGTTCAGCTCCACCATGGGATTCTTCTCTACAGGTGATGTGGGGCTGGCTTCCGCTCGCCCTTCAAAGCCCCTGGAGATGTCTTCAAAAGTCCTGCCCTTGGTCTCCGGGACTTTGAAGAATGTGAAGACAAAAAAGATGACCAGGAAAACAAGGAAGATGAGGAAGACATAGGAGCCACATAGTTTCTGCAGGGATGACAAAAGCAGGAAGTTTTAATTTGAGAAGCTCATAGCAAGGTCATTCGCTGTTGACAGGTCAAAGTTCTACCACCTTTCTCCAAGAATGCCCTTACTGACTTTTTCTCAACACAGCATTGTTTAAAATAAAATCAAGTTCCTGTGGGCTTCCAAAGTACTTTTATGTTCCTGAGGCTGACCAAAATTGAGGCCTTTAAAGGGAAAGTCTGATGTGCTAATTAAGACATCTCTTCCAACTGTTTGTAAGCTACAAGCAGTTAAGGCAGCAGTATTAACATGCGTGAGTCACAACACTTAACCTTCAGTAACAATCAGAACACAGAATCAGGGACCTCTGAAGGCTGACCAGCCTTCTGCTCAAAGCAGGGACAACTTCAAGGAGAAATCAAGTTAAGAGTCATACAGTCAGGTTTTGAAGTCTCCAAGGATGGAGATTCTACAATCACTCTGGACACCTATTCCAATGCTGCAGCACTCTCGGTGCTTTGCAAACTGTGTCCTTACCTCTGCATAGGGGAAGAGCATTCCCACCAAGAAATTAGAGGTCCAGTTGGAGCAACCAGCCACTGCCATGGCTGCAGGCCGTGGGCCCTGGCTGAAGAGTTCTGCCACGATGAACCAGGGAATAGGGCCAGGGCCAATCTCAAAAAGAGCCACAAAGCCAAAAGTGGCAACAATGCTAATGTATCTGATCCACTGCACGATATCCTGCAAGGAAACAAAACATGATCGGCTGCAGTTTGAGACAAACATAGCACAGCGCAATGCCATCTCCAGTGTCACAACTTTTTCAGCTGCACTGCTAACACTGTGGCAGTTTCTGCCATTAGGAAGTTGCACGCTCCACCACACACTCAGCTCTAGCCCCAGCTGTACCTGCCTACAGGTTAGAATTGCAGGGCAAGGCAGCTGTCCAGGGGTCAGCCTGGACAAGAACACTAATTACTCACCTTCAGAGCTAAAGCGACGGTCATAAGAACAGCACAGACAGCCATGCCACCCAAACCAACCAAATGGAGACTCCTGCGCCCTGCACGCTCCACCAGAAACAGCTGGAAACATGGCAGAAGGAGAAAAAAAAAAAATAGTCTGTGACTTTGGTAGCAAAAGCTGAAGAGGCTCCCTTGCTCACTGTGCCCTGCACCTCTTTATCTGCCTGTAGCCCTCCAATGCCAGTGGTGATGTCAGTGCAAGTCACCAGGCTGCCCCATGCTTGGCTTAATTTTTTCCTACTGCCTTCTCTTTTTTTCCCCTCCCATGCATTCCTTTTCACCCTCCCTTTCTTTTAAAATAATACCTCTTTCTCCCCTCCCACAATGCTTTTAATGCATTCTTTTCTTTGCTTTTATAGGCCATTGCCTAGCCCAATACTTTACCACAGCCTGGCTACTTGTGTTCAGTTGCATTTCCCAAAAAAAGCACAGGCAGACAGACAAGTTACCTCTCACCATAAGGCCCTGTTCCACTTACCGACACAACAGTGAAGACTGTGTTTACTACGCCAGCTCCAATAGTGGCATACACAGGCTGCGTGATACCAGCTCTTTCAAAAATCCCTGTAGAATAATAGAATACCTGGGAGAAGAAGCAAAAGTTGGACACCATCACAATTCCAGTGTTTAAGAGCATATTCCTCTTTCTCTGCCTCATGGCTTGCAGGCCCAACAGGGAGTTTCTAACAAGCACTCAAACAGCATAAAACTTCCAGTGAAAGTTCATTCACTTCATGCAAGACTGCAGTGTTTTGCTGGGGTATGTCAGGCAAAAGTGAAAGCAAATATAATCTCCACCTTCCATTTTAGCAATCTCTGCAGTATCACAAAACAGTGAACTCCAGTCAAGGTGCAAAGAGGTTTTTGGAAGCACAGTTCTCTCAACATTAGTGGCATGTGCAAGTATAGCTAGAGATAAGGGAGGCCCAGCAGATGGGACAGAAGGTAACTCACAGCATTGATGCCCGAGAGCTGTTGGGAGAGCTGCAGCATGATGGCAATGATAATGGCTTGACGGTAGTTTGGAGAACGGAAGAGCTCTGGCACAGTTGCCTTCTTTTCCTGGGACATTTTAGCACTCTCTTCTTTCATCTCCAGGATGTCTTGAGACACATCACGTGTACCACGGAGCTTTTGAAGAACTGGTGGTAGGAATAAAAAAATGCCAGCTATATATAATAGCCCCATGGCCAGTAGGTGCCCCCCACCCTGCCCTGCTATTTCAGGGAGGGCACACTGGGAAGACTGGACCACCTGCCAGTCAGTGTTTGGGCCTGCTGCATGGGAAAGACCATGCCTCTACAAGCAGCCTTGCTCATCTTTTCAACCCAGAGGTCAGGGTGTCACGATCAGCATGGAAACCAGGCCCGGGCCCTGCTCATGTTGCTTGATCTCCAAAATTACATTTGATCCCTAATTCTGCACATGTGCTTGCCAGAGCTGACTCTAGGCCTCTGCCGTAGGAGAGGGAAACACCCTCCAAATTCCTTGTTAAACATCAGCCTATTTCCTGCCTTTCAGGAGGAGCTAACAGCTGCAGGAGCTGGCCCTACTACATCCCACCAGGCCAGGTGCCACTCCTCACATCTTAATCCCACCCGGAGCCTCTGTTGGGTTGCCAGGTTTCTCACACTTCCCAGCACTGGCACAAGCTATAGGATGGGAGGGTAGGCCTGCCACCCTCTGGGAGTCACACCCTGATCCACCACAGGCTCCGGAGTCACTCCCGGCCTCCCACTCAAGTTCAGTGCAGGCTGGGAGCCAGAATACAGCCCTGCCCCTTCAGAGATGAGTTCTTACCTGCTTGCGCTTTCTCTTCCTCCATCTTGTTGATTAACAGGAAACGGGGGCTCTCAGGGCAGAAAAGAAGAGCCACGCACTGTAGGATTGCTGGAAGGATCGTGAACCCCAAAAGCAGTGGCCAAAGGGCTTCAGTCCCCATGATTCCCTCCAGGCCAAAGATCTACACCAAGAATTGGAGAGAAATAGTGTGATTTAAATATTCCAGTTCCTTATCCAAAACAGTGAGTATGACAGGACAACATACTGCACCTGATGGTAAGCGTGGCCCACCTCACCCTCCCCCAGCCCTCCTTTTCCCTGACGGATGGATCAGGTTGTATCTAGCCTACCTGGGCCACCAGGATGCCCACAACAATGCCCAGCTGGTTGAGGGTGCCAAAGGCTCCACGAAGGCTGGTGGGTGAGACCTCACTGATGTACATGGGCACGAAGCCAGTGCAGAGACCACAGAAGAGGCCAATGACGAAGCGGCCAATAATCAGCATCTCCACTGCCTTTGCCATTTTAGAGAAGGCCATGAGAGTGCCACCAGCAAAGGCCAAGATGTTCACCAGTAGCATGGAGTTCCTCCTGCCAGGGTAAAGATGTCAAGACTGAGCTCAAACTGGCAATATAGTAGGAAAATCACTGTGAGAGGGGTAAACCTACCTATGACCCCCAGGAGGAGAACAGAGTAATTCCTGTTCGGCTTCTGCCTTGACCTGCAAGCCTTTCTTTTTGTAGCCCACAAATTCCTGCTTCCTCCACCACCTCCTCCTCCTCCCTTCCTCTCACCTCTGCCTTCTTCCTCCCAGCAAACCCACTGTACAAGGGAAAAATTCCCTAAAGGCTTGGATCCCTCTTCCCAACTCACCTGCCAAATCTGTTGACGAACAGGCTGACTGAGAAGGAGCCGATCATACCTCCTACCGAGAATATGGCCACAGAAAGGGACCACAGAGAGGTGAGGAGCTCTGGGGAGACAGCCTCCCCGCTCCGTTCTGACAGGGTTCTGTTGAAGAACCTCTGGATGATCTGCAAGAGAAACCAGGCGGGGACAGAGTTACAATCCAGTGGGAGGCATTTTGCACTGGGGAGTGGGAATATTACTTCTGAGATCTTCCTTCTGATTTCATAGAGGCAAAAAGCAAGGATAGACCCTAAAACTTCAGTAGGCAGCAACAAGTCATACAAGGGGAAGATGAGGGTGCAGAAAGAGGAACTGTCACTGAGTTCAGTTGACAGCTAGCAGTATGATGAGGGAGAGATTGCTTCATTGAACATGGGGGTTGAGGCAGTGCTTAAGGAAAACAGGCTTATCATCTGAATGTTTCTGGATGATGCGAGTCACTGGTGGTGCTTGGGAGGGGGTGTGACACAGATGGGAGTGAGAGAGAGCAAGAAAGTGTGACCAGAGATTGGATGGGAACATTTACAGCAATACCAGAACTCTGGCAGCAGGGACATGCCTTCTGGGATGGAAATAGTTTTGAGACACAGAAAATTTCACTGGTATACCTGATTTCACATGTATACCTGAAAAACTACAGCATTATGCAAAACAATCCTCTGTCCCACAGGGATGTGACAGGGCTATGCTGCTAATTTCCAAGGCATCCTCTTTGATAACAAGGGAAATTCTGCAAGGGCCAAGTGGAACATGGCCCAAGTATGTGCCCCCAGCAGATGGCAGCAGGACATTAGATAGAGAGGACCACCACATACACAGCCGTCTTCCCCCCACCCCCCCCAACGTATGATGTGACATCTATTCCCGGAGACAGGGTGGATGTGGTATTGGTGACTCAGTTCCTGAGAGAGAGGAACCATCTTATAGTTACAAGAAAACCACGTTTCTCATTTTCTTCATCTCTTCTCTTGTTTCTTAGGCTACAATCATAAGATGCCTTAGAGTGCCCCAGTCACAGCCCTTTTACAAGCACTGAACCTACACTTAACAAAAGGAATGAATAAACAAACAAAATAAACAAGCCTGAGATGATCCCTGAGATAGACTAAACTAGAGCAACCATAATTCCTACCAACCCTCAACTGTTTTCTGCATGCTGCTCTCTACATTCCTTTTGCCTGGCCTGGCTTGTTCTGATTCAAAACTGAAGTGTCCCACATTCCTCCACATAAAATATAGACCTACCAGGAAATGGCAGATGGAGCCCTCCTACCCCCTCTGAACTCCTAATTAAGAGAATTAACCTCTCTGCCTGATCTCTCTCCTCCCCAAAACTTTGTGCTTCCTGTCCATTGTTGTAGTTGAGAGGGGGTTTTGAATGTCTTCTTGACCTCATAAACCAGAATGAAATTAGCAGCTGCTTGGGAGACAGCTCCTCTCCTTTCTATATCTTTGTTTTCCCATCAGACCCTCACACTCATACCATCTCCTCAACTCATTCTGCCTCTCACCTTCTCAGGGGCATTGATGACACCAGTGTTGTACCCAAACTGGAGAGATCCAATGGCAGCAACGGCAACAGAATAGATAAGGGGTGCTGTGATTTTCTGTGGAAAGGGAGAGAAAACAATTATTTAGTTAACTTGGTTATTCGTGCTTTCTACACAACTTGAGTTTCTCTTCAGTATAAACAGCAGCTGCAGCTCACAGACGCCATGTGCAAGTGCACCAGGGACAGGGAATGGGCTTTTTTTCCTGCAAGGGTGGATACCAGTAACAGAGACCCTGGAAAGGGAGATGCAACTCTACAGCAGGAAAAAGTTCGTGACCAGAATTAGCAGGGCCTGTCATGGCCTCCCTTTTATTATCTCCAGACCTTCCATCAACTATTACCAGCTCATTAGTAATGAATACACCGGCTGCATTAGTGACTGTTATTTTGGGTTGATCTGCTTTACAGAAAAGCTTTTGCTGATCTCTGGCATGTCATGAAACAAGGGTCTAACTCTTCCCCGTGCCAACTGACAAGTTCCCATAAATCGAGTCTCAGATCTGGCAGTCACTCCTAACAGTTAAAACATGCACTCTTCAGCAACAGGCCTGCTTTTCCCAGGCTAGAGCTTCCCAACCCTGCCCCAGGCTACCTGGCAGGCAGCCTGTCTCGCAGAGGCAGCAGCAGTGCTGCCAACCTCCCCGTTTATTTTTCTTGAAGATGTGGCAATACTTGGTATTTTTAAATGAAGCGCAGTCCCTGGAATTTGAATATATGTGACTATTTATTAAAATAGAATAAAAATTGCTGATCCCTCAGAGCTGTAGAGGAAGCTTGTAGGTCCAACCTCAGAAGGCTCACAGACTGAGAAATTTAAGTGTCAGTGAAAATCATCTGACATTTTCTACGTTTTTAAAGCTTGTGGCGTTTAATCCAGCTCTGTGTTAGGGAGGCATGGGGGAGCAGGTGACTCATGAGTTGGCACTTAGATGGCCAGTGCTTGAGTTGGCACAATTTAGAAAGATCATGTTTCTGTCTCAGGAGGGATTGGAAGCTTTTCAAAGAATATTAACAGTCCCTTTCCCAGGGCTTTCTAATTATTGCCCTAAGGCTGGCAGAGGAGAGAAAAGTACTCCATGGGCCTACTGTTACAGCTCTTCCAGTCTCTCACTTTCCAGCTCAGCTCCAGGAGCAGTGGCTCCCAAGGCTGCCCAAATTTTTTGCCAATAACTTTCTGCAAGAGCTCATACCACCTTTACCAATCTTTCAAGCCAAGCACATAGGTGCTTCTGACCCGCACAAACCCCACATAGCTACCAGTTATGCCCCAGTAAACAGAAACTGGGGAAATTACTCTCAGGCATGGTTTTCCCCACCTACATCATGTAAATGTCTCAGTCCAAGCTCTCTTCCTGAGAAGGTTAGTGATGGAGACAAAGGGGACAACGTGCTTTTCTTGCTGGGGGCAGATGATTCCCGAGGTAGGGTTCACATCTGAACACACCCTAGGTGGTAACAGGCCTTCTCCCTGCCACCCCATGACCACTCCCCTCATTTTTGAAATTGAGGGAAACTGGCACAGGGCCACAAGGACACAGCTCTTTCAAAGCACCTGGATGTCTGTAAACAGGCATTAAGCCATCTAAGCACTTTTAGGACTCCAGGCCAGGTCAGCCCTAGTCAGCGGGTATAACAAAGCTAAGGACAAAACCTAGCTCTCCACATTTTCAACACAGTGACTCAACACAACAGCATCTTTCCCCCCAGGGTTCTGCTTTGTCATGGCTTGCAGTGATCCCAGCTGGCGTTTTTCTTCTGGGTGCAGCAGGGACCATAGGGGTACCTGCTTTGTGGTACCCCTTACCTACATGGTACATTCACATAAGCTATGACTAGGTCGGTTCTTCTACCCTCTTTCATACTCCCTTCTGGCCTGCTATTCCTCTCTTGCCCACTGTCTTACAACCTAGACATCACATGGCCTGACCCATCCCCTCCAGTGAGCCAGACTGTGATCTAATGTATGGAACATTTGTTACTGCTGGAAGCGCCTCACTTCCCAAAAGGCAAACAGGGAGCTCAGAAATAGTACAGCTACACCCACCCTACCCAAAGGCTCAAGGCTAAGGTCTGTACACCAGCAAAAAATTCAAACCACCACCCCTCCCTCCAACCACAGGCATCAGCAGCATTCATTTTCCAGGAGATCCTTCTCACCAGCCCCCCATCTCCTTCACTGACTAGAAGCTCAGAGCAGTACAACTTGTTGAACTCTGCTTTAGTGGCCTCCCAGCCCTCCTCCGAGCGACCTTGACCAGATGCTCTCCTTTCCTCTGCTTCATCTTCTCACACCACCTGCATCTCTCATCAACATGGCGGTGAAGGCCCCCGGCTTCCCTGATTCTGCTGCTCCTGGGTAACTGTAATCCCCTCACATCCTGCACCGGGTTCAGGTGGATATTTGCCGTCTCTCTTTCCTCATGCCTGCCTGCTTTTCTCCCTTGATGCATTCAAACACACGCAGTCATTAGCTCACTCCACCGGTGCGCGCCTCACTCGTAGCTACAAGATGTACTAAAATACCGGCAAACGCTCTATCCTCTGCTCTCCAAAGGGGAAAAGGCGAAAGGATATGCTTTGCTTTCTTCTTGAAATTTAAAGACATTTTTACTGTAAGCCATGCCACCACGAAAAAAAGAAAAGCCTTTAAGACTAATCCCCTTTTTAGCATCTTGAACCCAGGGACAAACAAACGAGTGCTTCCCTGCCAGCAAAAAAAGCTTCGTGATCGATACAACAAAACACGGAGAGCATCATGTGAACCATCAGGCCACACGGACGAAAACAAATCGATCTTGCGATCTGCAACAACCCCTCGCAAACTGCGTGTGCCGCCCCCCCTCCCCCCCCCGCCTCCATCCCGCAGACGAGGCTTTTCCCGAGTCACCCGCTCAAGGACCGCAGCGGCGGCCTGCTGCCGCCTCCGCCGCATCCACCTTCACCACGACCGACACGCACCCGGCGGCGGCGGACAACGGCTCGGCGATGAATCCCAACCACCCTCCGGTCGCGACCACATCCCGCCCCCATCCCCGACTCTCCGCCGAAGCGCCCGGGGACCCCACCGGCGGCTGCCACCCGCAGCGGAGGGAAGGGGGAAATCGCCGCTGCCTCCCTACCTTTTTGGCATCCATCCTCGTCGGCGAACGGCGACCGACTGGCAACGAACGGCGAAGGACCGGCGGCGAACGGCTGCCGGCCAACGGCTGCTACTCCCCACCTAACGGAACCCGCGAGGAGGCGGCGGCTCCGCCCACGCACCGCGACCGCCCCGCGCGAGCGCACGCCTTCACCCCCGCCGGGGCCGGCGCATTTATGGCCTCTGTCGTAGTGGGCGGGGGCGGACGGGCGGGCCTGGGGAGGGGCCCCCTCGCGGTTACCCACCAAAAAAAAAAAAAAAAACAACGAAAAAAAAAAAACCCCAACAAACGCAGCCAAAACACTCCTGTGAGCTCACACCACTTTCTGACTTCAAACTGACATCAGCGGCCTTCCGGCAGCGTGCGTGCCGAGCGGTCGGGCTGCCATGGTGCGCGGCGGGCGGCCCGCGCCGCCGGCTGCCCGGCTCCGGAGGGAGGGCTCGGGGACAGTCACAAGGGTGGAGGGGAAGCGTTTGCCACACGCTCGGTGCCAGGCAGACGTGAGGTGGTGGCAGCACGCCGGTGACTGGCGTGGAAGGCGCTGGGTGCTCACAAAGCGGCAGAAGTCTGCTGAAGTCCACGCTGGGCCCTGCTGTGGGTGCTCTTCCCGCCTCCCGGAGTTCTGGATAAGTTGGGATGGGGGAATTTTTTTGTTTTTTTTCAAATATATTTTTCCTACAAAGCTAGAATCTACGGGGGCAAAGCTTGACTTGTGACCCTGTTGTCCCAAAGCCTAAAGTACATCAACCCTGCATCAGTATTTTGTCCCAAACTTTTACCCTTTCAACCAAACTGCGTTGTCCGTCACTCAGGCCAAACAGTTGGCCAAGCTCCTCCAGGAGAGCAATGAAGAGCTGTGCTTTGAACCTCGGGACAAACGGCAGCTCAGAGCGCGGGGGGGAGAAAACCGGGCTTTTTTTCGTTGTTAGGAAAATTATCTTGGGACCAGCCGTCACTTTGATCACCAGGTTCTGGGAAACTGGAACGATCCCATTTCAACTTCTGCCGTTTGTTTGCCGTGGTCACTTGACCACACATAACTGGAAATTAATAGGTCAAATGGGGTGACGCTTTCCCTCACTCCCTTCGCGGGTATCCATGCGGTGTTGGTAAAATATTACCCCCGACAGAAAAACAGTTGTGTGGAAGGGCAGGGGAAGCCCGCACAGTCTTTTTTCTTAGTGTCCGTGACAAAAGCTGGTCCGCACACCCACAAAGGAGCACCAAGAGACAATGGCAGGAGGAGGAGCCCAAACAACACCCTGCCCCGGGCCCATCACAGGAGCCATCAGCACATCACAGGAGCCATCAGCACATCAAAGGCCCCATTTTCACATGCCCGGAGGAGCACAGAGGCACAATGGCAGGGGGCGACCCAAATTAAGGACTCGGAGGAAGGGGCACCCTGCGTGGGCTCGCACCTCCCGGGGCTGTCCCAGGAAGAGCCATCAGCCCCATTGTCCAGGTGTGAAACCCATCACGAAGAGTGAACGGCTGGAGCCCCTTTCAGAGTGGGGGAAAGGGAGGGTGCTGCCTAGAGGGGCACAGGAGGGCACATCCTTACAGGATGCAGGGGAAGAGCATTTTGGGATTGCACAGGACTTACTATGGGATGTTTAGGGGAGGAATCAAAGCAGGGAAATAGGGGGAGAAGGGGGAAAAAGGGGCCAGTTGCATGTAAGCTGTTGTCTGGCCAGCAGTCTTGTCCATCCTTGTCCTGCACTTGATCAGCACAATCTGTCCTATCTTGTTATTAAATTATATTTCTAGTTCTCTCCCTGGGTGAGGTACTCTCTATTTGGGGGTGGGGTGTATGGGGGTCTGACTGCCAGGTCACAGGGGCCCGTATGCCCATGGTGCAGCAAATGAAGCACAGGCACGCAGGTGAGCACCAGTAAAGATTCAGCTGGACCAGCTGGCAAGCAGGTGGAGTGGCCTGGGAGCCAGGGGGTGCCTGTAAGGGAGGCGCTGCTTATCAGAGGGACCCAGGCAGTCCCAGCCAGCTGCTGGAGAAACCATGGGGTCTGGCGGTCTGTAGGGGTGAGACCCACTGGTGTCTGTGTCTCTAAGGGTGAGGCCATGGCAGGTTGGTTACTGAAGGAACCAGGGGAGTCCTTGCCAGCTGTGTACACGCACGTGTGTGGGTGTGTGAGTGATGCGGTCTGTACCAGCCACAGGAGTGGGGCTGCAGCCTTGGGGTTTCATATGCCCAGGTGCCAGCAACTGGGAAGACTGGGATCGGGTGGCACGCTGAGTGCCTGAGCCTAGCTCCTGGAAGAATCCACCTTATACACGTGTATGTATATTTTTATATCTGTATGTGTATATTTCCCACTAGTGGACGCCCATCCTGCTCAGTCTGGGCAGGGAAGAGGATGAGACCATCAGTGCTGTTTGCGTTTGTGTAACTGCTCTGTGTCTCTGTGTAGATCTGGGTGGCGGCCGTGTATGCGTGTGATGTATACGTGTGCTTGTGTGCATGTGCCTACTGGGAATACAGGCTCAGCCTTGTTACTGGTTGCACCTGGGAGCAAGGAGCTGGGGCAGCCTTACTTCTATCACACTGCTGGACCTGTCCCTAATTCCCTAACACGCTTTGACTAGTCTTGGCTACATTTATTTTTCTTTTTCCTATTTCCTATTATTTTCCATTTGTTTGCAAGCATAGCAAACTCCACCTTGAATCTGATCACCCAGCTGTCTCCAACCCTGGCATTAGGTCTGGAAATACTCACTTACTGGTTAGTGTGGGAAGTTGCCATATTTGGGGAGGCTCTAAGCATTTCCGAATTTCAGAGACAATCCGTGCAAAGCATTCTTCTGAAATGGCTTCATTCTTGACCCGCATGACTCTCTTGTAAGTGCTGAGCAATCCAAACTTCAAGATTAGATTAAATACATACGTAGCTACTGGTCCAACTTAGAAGCAATAAGAGTTTAGCAGAAAATTAAATCTCTAACACATGATGCAGAACACAGTGGGTGGCACGTTACAGAGCTGGTGGAGTAAACAGCAGTAAGAAAGAGACACAAGCTCAAAATGCATCACTGAAAACCACATTTCCCTAAGGAATGTGGGGAAAATACCGCCCACCCCCATTTCAGTTAGTTTTGCCCCAGTCTGAATTCATCTGTGGGTGCTCAAATATTTAAATTTGAAGTTTGCATCACAGCCCGTTCCTCCTAAATATCAGTTTTGCTTCTGTTTTAGGACACACACCTATCTCCCACAGCACAGATAATTCTTCTGAAGATCAGCTGTTGAGGGAAGTACCTTCATACCTGCTTAGCAGAGCTATCTGATACTGCACCAACTAAAACTGCCCACCTAGTCTTTTTGTGAGTATAACACTCACGTATTATGCAAAATGCATGAACTGCACTAGGATGGAGGCCCACTGCAGGTTGCCAGTGGCCAGCAAGACATAAGATTTCTAAGGGAAGGGCCAGACAGAACTGGCCCCAGGTAGAACTTGATGCTGGCTGCCCCACATTAAACACCAGTATCCTAACCACGGAGCTAGGGGGGTTGTGAAAGGCTAATATTTTGCTTACCAAGCTTTTTTCTTTTTAGCTTTGAGAACACTTACATGTCTAAACTAGTGCATGACAACTAATGTTTCAATCCCAGGGAACTTAACGTTTTCAGAGGAAAGCCGTTTTAATCTGAGAATGCCTATTTAGCATTAAGCAAGAGCCCCAACAACGGGCAAGCCTGTTCTTATCTTAATTTATCCCAGAGGCTGGATCTGGCAAGTGACCCCACAGAAGCACCTTGCTGTGGCTTTTTGAGAACGCCAGTGGAGTTCCGACAGATAGAGTTCTCGGGCAAACGTATATGCAAGACCTTGGCTCAAGGGACAAATGGGGAGAAGGTATAGGAAATTGGGTGCTAAAAAAATATTAAGTTTTCTGATCCTGTCCATGCCTTCACAACCTAATAAACGTAGAGACTTATCAACAGGGACTGACCAACCACAGGGTCATCACTCTGCTGTCCAAGCTCCTGGCAAGCTGTATTTCACCTTACACTAGTCGCTTTGCCCAACTTTCAATTCAGTGGTGCTGCCCCATGTGAAGCAGCTCATTCCAGACTCTTGTCTTTACCCTCCAAGTTTAGTGAATTCTTTCTCATGTTTCTTATTATTTTGCCTGGAGAACAAATTCTTCAGAGATAAGAGGAGCAGGGACAAGGAGGATTATTATGCAGTGTTTGCCTTGAGAGACAATTTTGTGCTTTCTGATTGTTGTGTTTATAACAAAAGAGCATTCAGAACAAAGGAGAGAGAATGAGAGCCAGCATGGGCCAGATGCTTCCCCCACCAGCCATGAGTAACTTTTATTGTTGAGAGGAGCTGAGGAGGAGTGGGAAAAAGGAGGAAAGATGAAAGAGAGAAACAAGATGATGGGTGGTTAGTAGGACCGCCCTTAGGCAACAGGAGGTTAAGAGAGAATCAGGAGGTTAAGGTGAGAAGAGAATCATTGGAGAAACAGAAGGCAAAAACAAAAAGAAAGGAAAAGGCATAATGAGGTGAAAAGCACTAAAACAGATTAGAAGAGTAAAGCAGAGGAATAAAAGAGAATCGGAAGGAAAAGGCAGCAGCAAAGTACCAGAGGAAAGGGGATAACAAGTGGATAGATAGAAAAGATGAAGAGAGAGAGAGAGGTGTACAGGAGGAAATTGCAGAATTACCCAACTAGGAGAGCACAGAGAGAGCACGGAAGAGGTCATGGCATTAAACCAAAGTTGCCTTTAACCTCTACCATGGTGAAATGTAGGTTGGAGCTAATGCCTCTGAAAACTTTCCTAATTAATTAATTCACTGAAGTAAAAAGTTTTTAATACTTTTACAATCGCTTGCAATGAGAAAGTAACCTTTGTAAAAAAAAAAAAAAGCTGCAGAAACCAGCATTTAATACTTAAACTATCACTTGCAAAGGGGAAGTAACCTTCGTAAAAAAAAAAATAGTTCTGCAGAAACCAAGACACCAGAGAGTAAACCACGAGCAGCAGCATCATGTTGAAAATTCTGTTTCCTCTACCTATCTCGGTGCTATGTAAGAGATGTGACAGCCCCCAGAAAAGTCATCTAAGGTTTCCTAGTCCCACTTCCCATAACACTTCAGGCCTTGGAAAAAGATTCTTGCCCAGCATCTAGGCCACAAACCTTTTTTCCAATTGATGTTGCCTGGGCAACCAGGCTTCCTAGAAAAGAGAGGAGTTCTATATCTGTGCATTTGCCTTTTTCTTGTGCTATTTATCTTGTTTCATTCTAATGTTGGTCCACATCTAAGAATAGCAATAATGAAGTACGGGAATGTACTTCACGTACAGTCCCAGTCCCGGACTGCTGGGGAGGTGGAGGCACTGGCAGAGCTGTGTTGGGAGCTCAGGGGTGAGCTAGCATGAGGCTGCAGGGCAGGAGCAAGAGGCTTTGGACAAAATATCTGTGGTGAGGTTTTCATATATATCAGCCGTGGTTTTCTCCACCTTGAGCAAGAAATTGAGTTTGAAGGGCAATGTAAGAAAACAACTTGGCTAATGAAGTTCCATTAAAAACCATCAGCATAAGTAGAGAAAAAAAAAAGAGTAAAATTACAAAGAGAATGTCCTAGCACAATCATGAGCAGCAGCATAGCAATAGGAAAATACACCCAGTTCAGGAGAGTGGTTGGGCTGAGGGTCAGTTCATGAAGAGGCCTGGGGAGAAACAGAAGGTATGGGATAGAGGGAATTAGGGTTGCCGTTCAGCGGAGACCTCAGGTGATCCTTTCTTCCCTTTCCCGAGGGCTGAAAAGCACATGCATAAGGAGTGGGTTGTTTTTGATGGGTCTTCACAAAACTAATCTTTGCTTCATATTTCTCAAGAAAATACTACATTCAGATGGAAAAAATGTTATTTCTAAAGGAGGGGAAACAGTTTTTCTCTGGAAGACATAGGAAGAAGCTGTCTTTGGTACGTGTGGGGCGCTGTGCCAGCCCGACGAAAGGATGATGGGAAGTTTGACGAATTCACCTAGACAATGTTCTCTAGCTGCTTAACCAGCTGCAGTGTTTCAGTCCCACAGATACTGATCAGAAAGCATAGGCTTCCTCACAGCAGTGTTTTATGCCTAGCCTGGTCAATCCAGTGGCCGCGCAATAGGTGCCAGGGCATGCTGCCTGCTGGCACATGGAGCCAGTCTGGGCCTGCACACCATGGCACAGGGTGGAGGCGTTTCACCAGGGTAAGCTTATCTCACATCCCCATTTAGGCATACTTCTCACACCCCGACATTAGTAAGAGCACGCGCTGCCAGCACATACGCATACGGTACGCAGAGCTGAACCCACCCACTGTACATACACACTCTCCAGCAAATACACAAATTAGACTACATATATTGACACAGCAGCTCAGACACAGAAACACACTGACACATAACTGGGCGCACGCAGAGCTGCGGAGTCACAAACACCGCTTCTGGAGGCATTTCTCATCGAGCCATGTTCTGCTCCCAGGTACCTGGCCCGACTCCCGCTAAGTTTTCCAGCACTGGCGTGAAGGCAGGTTGTAACCCGGGGTGGGGGCGCGAGCAGAGGCTGTGAAAATGGCTCGCTGGGATCACGTGTGTTTACGGCAGCAGGATTCACAGGAAAAAACCAAAGCCCCTGGCTGACCCATCTCCGCTCCCCTCGCTGCTGTAGTATAAAATTAGCTACTGTTGAGCTGGAAATACTGGGGCAGATGGATTTGAGCCTCTCCTTCTCCCTAGTGGGCTTGTTTCACCTCGTGGGCTAACAACAGCTAAGCCAGTCTAGCGCACGGGGCGTTTATCACTCCTCTCCCAGCAGGAGATGCTCTGAGCTGCCCTGTGGCAGTGCTTCCCTCTCCCACCAAGTACAGCACCCCACACTTGCTGCTCAGGAGCCAGGAGCACGAGGAGCAGCCCATGTAGGAGGAGAAAGAGGGCGATGTGAAGAGTGCTCCAAAACACTGCACACCGCTCCTGTGCTGAGATCCAGCCGGAGTAGACAAGGAAAGATGAGATGAAATTCACCTTTAGGAAGAGCTGCCTTATGCGGCCAGTCCCACTTTGCATTGCCAGCAGGGTCAGCCACCAGAAAGGAGGCATGCAGCCTCATCATCCCATCCCGGCAGTTCTGCCCCACTCCCCTTTGGAAATGGGGTGCCAGCAAGCCAGGGTGGGCATCTCCCCTAAGCCACCTCCTCATTTTATAGAGACACTTTTCAGGGGAGGACCATGTATTTCCCGATTCACGCTCTCTCTCTCTTCCCCAGCCTCCTTCCTCACCCCGCAGTGATGCCACCCTGCTCACGCAAACCTGTCTGGCTCTTGCATTGATCCCTCTGGCTGCTCCACACACCCTTCGTCCTCCCCCAGGATCATTCCTGCACCCTTTCGTGGCTCACTTCCACTCCTACATGCACATGTATGTGCTTGCCCGTGGCCCTCCTCATCTTTTTAAAAACTAGAGTGCTTAGATTCAGCTAGCCTACCTGTGCGAGGATGCTGTGTACGCAGATCCTCAGGTGTGTTTCTATGGGCTGGTGAAAGATTCTCTGGGGCCTGCATTACACTTGCATTTCTATGTAAAATAGTCATATCTGAGTAACTTTATGTTCTGATACATAAACAGATACGTAACAGATATTGCATGCCTGTACAAATGCTAGCATGTCTGAGATTACCAGTGCATGGATTCATAACATGAAAATGTGTACATGTGTATTACTTTATGGCCAGATGCACATGCTTTTATTTCTGAGCATACATTTAAATATCTAAGGATATTTGCGTACACGCTGCTTCATACATACAAAGGTATGCATGTGCTCATATGAGTGTATACATAATATATAGCTGTATTTTTGTTTACGTTTGCATACCTGTGCTCGCTTGCATTCATGTATCTACTATATTTGTTTATATGAATGCATTTCTGTGTACCGGTATTCACCTGTTCCCAGTTTGAAAGCCTGTATTTTTATTGTTTATTTCTCCTGGGCCCAGTTTGTCCAAAACCAAACATTAACTTTCACATTAGCATTCATATTAATGAAAATAAAAGCAAAATAAAATCCTACATGGAAACTTCTGTTGGTAACGAAGGAGGTTTTTTTCTTAGTATTTTGTTGTTCAAAAAATATCACTCTGCAGTGATAAGGTCTCAAAACCCAGAAAAAAGAGAGAGCTTGAACAGAAGAGAGAACAGTTTTGCTGAAAGCCTTAACAAACTTAACAGTATTGACCAAATCTTCAAAAGAAATCAGTACTTTTACAACAAGATGTGAAGCACAATACCTTTAATGTTTTACATCACCATTTGCAACAGGGTAGGCCACAACTGCTGTTCTGCACAGCTGCCCTTTCCTTTACATTTAAGTGGAAGGAGAGGTCCTTGGTGTGCCCCAGTGGCAACTCCCAGCAGAGGTTGCTGTGGGAATCACATGGGAGTGGTGGCTGCTCTGACCCAGGCCTCTCCCAGAGAAAGTTTTGGAAACTGGAGAGGTCACAGTCCTGGCAGCACGGCTCCCTCCTTCCAATCCACATGACTCCAACAAGAGTTCTGTCTCCAAAATATTTTGTTTGCTCTGAAACAGCTCTCACTGTTTCCCAGCAAGGAACCGGCCAGCTGCTGAGAGGTCAGGGACTCCTTCAAGAATAGGCTTAGAGGCAAAAATGGCTTAAATATCTTCAGCACTGAGAAACTTCTGAGTTCTCCAGAGATAAACACACGTTGTGGGACAGCTGTGAGAAAACAGGCTCAGCACTGCACTGTGGCTTTGGTCTATGTTAGCAACAGATTCATAAAGCATCTGGGCCACTTGTTCCAACAGGGGCTTCACTCCTGGAGTCATTCCTTCAAGGGACTGGGGCAGATTGTACAGGTGTATGGCACACAGAAAACACCTTCCCCATTGTCTCTGACCCTGCCTGAGCAGACAGGCAGTGGACAGCGGGGATGAGCTGTCCCTCCCGCAGCCCCAGGTAGGGCTGAGGTGGTGCTCACGGCAAAAGCCATTGCACATCTTTCCAGGAGGGAAAGTGCTCGGCCTCAGGTCAGTGCTTCTGCACAGATTTGTTCCAGTTTAATTGACCAGGTGGGAACAGGGTGCACTTTGTTTGAAAGAGATTATACTCTTGAATTAGCTCTCCTGCCAAGTCTGTTATCACTCTGCAAACAATGTGAGTATGGGGAAATGGACCTGGGAAAGCAGAGACTGGATGCATGAGGAAGAGCGTAGATTCTTCTGTTGATGACACAGATAAGTAGAGCTCCCCAGCTCAGAAATTAAACTAAAAAAATGAGATGGCAGGTCTAGGATTGCAAGGAGCTATAGTACAGGGACCACATCCTGGCCGGTCCATTAACCCTGACTACTGACAAAGCTACAAGACTGCTAACGAGGGACATACAGAAGGGGAACCACGCACAGGGAAAGACCAAGAGATCCATCCAGTCTTTGAACCTGGTCTTTTTAGCCAGTGGTCTTCTCCCCACTAAGCAGCATTTTTAAACATCAGTACTTCCCCTTCTACAAAACTCTGCCCTAGGCAGGGCCAGACACCATGTTTGTGCCCACTGGGTGGGTGTCTTGGTTTCAACATGTCACATAACCCTCTTCTAGCCGGCTCTTGGCACCTCCTGTATTCATGCCTTCTCCCTGTCAGGCCATCTCTCTTCTTTTTCCCTTCTTTCTCTTTCTTCAAGCCTCGTTCTATCCTTTTGTGGTTTCTCCGTCTGTCCTTTTCCCTATTGCTGTGTCCATTTCTGAGCAACGTACGTCTCCCTCCACACTCCCCCCTCAATATGTATTGCCTCTTCGCCCTGCTACTCATCAGTGGCTCCTCCTTTCCCCAGTCACGCTTCCTCTCATCATTCCTCCCCTCGTCATTTTTCTCTGCCTGTGCCTCCCCTTTCCTCTCCCAGCCTCTGCAGCTGTACTTCCCTCACTGCCGTCCCAAAGTCCCCTGGGAAAGGATGCTGTGGTCACCATAGGGTTAAAAGCATGAGTGGGGGTGGGGACCTGCCCTTCTCCGTCCTTGATGAGTGCCCTCAT
The DNA here is from genome assembly GCF_028500815.1 of Rissa tridactyla. Taxonomy (NCBI): domain Eukaryota; kingdom Metazoa; phylum Chordata; class Aves; order Charadriiformes; family Laridae; genus Rissa; species Rissa tridactyla. Next base: position 142,528,942 of record NC_071466.1, read on the forward strand.
CCTTGATGAGTGCCCTCGGCCTTTTGGGAGACAGGAGGTGGCTGGAGGGAGCTGGTCAGCCTCCTTGTGCTGTCTCTCACGTCCTCAGCAGGCAGGGTGAGTGCCGCAGTCCTGCTACCAGCTGCGCCGGGGTGCCAGGCAGGAGGGAGGGAGGGAGGGAGGCCAGGTAAAGCAGGCTTTTTTGCACATCTCAGCCCTGCAATCCCCCAAGCAGTTGAATTTCTAAAGAAGTGCATACCTCTCAGCAGTCAGTCTGACAGACATCCTCCCCGGAAAACCGAATCTCCTTGGCGATGGAGACAGAACGGGGTTTTTCAGAAGAGCAAGGAGCAGGCGTCTTCCATCAAGACGTCCACACACCCTTCACTCAGAAATACAGTAGTAGAATTTAGGGGGTAGAAATAAAAGAAATGCCAAAACCAAAGAGGATCTGGCTGAGTGAGGCTGAGCACAGGAATTTGTGTGTGATGTCAGGGACTCCGCTTTCGAGCCAAATGACCCCAGCTGAAGGACTGCCGGGTTATTGCTGCTTCTGGTACAGCCAGTTGGAACCAGACACAGAACAGAGCAGTATTTTGCCAGATCCTCAGTCTTCAGGGGATCACAGAATGATATGTCAAGTGCTTCAAAATATGTCACTAATTGCACAAACACATGCCCCCACACCCCCCATCCATGAGGCATGTATGCATATACGCCACTTCTGCAGAACTGTAGGATCTGGACACCTCACGGCCTTGATTTTCACAGCACCCCACCAAAAAGAGCAGAGCCTTTTTCAGATGCAGGGCTGAGACAAAGAGAGACTAAAAGTAGATCCCAGACTTAGATGCCACAATGCTGAGCACTACAGCACAAGCACTTTCTCAGTCCCTTAAATGGAAACTAAAAGCCCGGAAGGAGAGATGAATATTGCTACTGCGGATCCAAAAAGACAGCACCCAGGGGAGCTGTAATGCAAAATGGCACAGAGGAAAAGAGTAAAGCCCAGCACTCTCCAGGCTATGTGGCTGTACTCATCACTGCTGGGAGGTGTCTCCCTTCAGAGGGGACCTGTAATCTACACTCACCCCTCTCTCTACTTCTAAAAAAGTAGCTACTAAAGAACCTGCTCCTTCTCTCCATTAACAGAGGAGCTCTATGGTTAGTGCAATACCCCGGAACATGGGACCTGTGTTCAGCTTCTCCATTAAGGGACTCTTTTTCTATGTTCCTAGACATCGTGTTCATGGATCCACAGGTTGCTATTGAAGGACAAACCCATGCTGCTCTGAATGCCTGATTAAGTCTCGTAGCTACCTGTGGTAATCCTTAAAATATACGTATGCTCTGCCTAATAAGTTAAAACATGCTTATGGTGAAAAAATGACTGCAGCAAAGACTAGAAGCCAAGATCACGTGCTCTCCGTACCTATGCCAGGTAAGGAATCAGGCTGCTTCGTGCCTCATACCCCATGCATCCTTAATTATCCTTTGTATGGGGGGATGTGTCCCACCGCCTGACCCAGAATTTGCAATTGCTAACTTCTTAGGGCCTCCACCACTCCAGTTGCCTCCAGTGAGAAGGGCTTCTCGAGCAGGCTTTTTTACAAAACCACACTAATCACTACCACAGTTTCGTGTCGTGCCTGATCTAGTAGGGATGCAAACAGTATACAACAGAAATGAAGCAATCACAGAAATTTGCCTCCAGTATATGACAGCTGGACTGCAGGCTTTGGGGAACATGTTTTTTAGGTGTAGTTGCCCAAACGTTGCCCATTTCCCCCTTCGGATTCCTAAGCCCCTGTATTGAAGTCTGTCTTGAATAACAAGCACTACACTACCTGTTTGTAGCCCAAGCAGCTGAACAAAGCGTGGATGAACTACAACAGACATGGATGTGGCCGGGGAGCCTCTCTCAAAGGAGGATGTTGTGTGCATAGGCGGTGGTGTGGTACAGCCTGTGGCACTCCTTTTCTCCAACTTTAACACTCATCTGGTTTTCTAGCTCTTCTCGTGCTAGCACAGCGACTGAGGCAGAGAAATGGAAAAAGTGATGAAGAAGAACTGAAGCAAAAAATAAGGGAAGGAAATATCTCTTTCGGAAAATGAAGGCAGGAGAGAAAATGAGAGTTAAACAAGAATCAGGTTAAGACAATGTAAGAAAGGAAGAGCTATGAAAAAGAAATATATTTATGGAAGAAAGGACATGAACATAATAAAAATGAAGAAAAAGGGAAACAGAAAAAGAGATAGCTGATATAGAAACATATCTCTTTCTAGTAGGCGATATTCTTCCGGCTTTCAGAAAGTCACTTAGTACAAGTTACATGACAGCGTAAGGGAAGGATGTTCTTGCAGCATTTTTGTGTGAAGTGAAGCAATTAGTGCAGCACTGAGTAATGGTGACTGAACACGTGCAGGATTCCTGCACTGTCCACAGAAGGATTTTCTTTTTGGTTGAAAGCCCACTACTTCAGCAACTTAGTAATAATCAGGTCTTCAAAGTTTCTCTTGGTCAAGAAATACTTCCTGCACTATCTCTGATGTTAGCTGCAGGCTCTGTGCAGCTCTCACAAAGGCGCAGAGGGCCGCAACTATTCAGCCTAACCTATGCCCAGAGTTCAGGTTTCCTCGGGGAATTTGGGACCCTGAGCCAAACCACCTTTAACAGGTCCAAAGATTTATCAGATAACACATTCTTCAGCCTTTCAGAAGAATCACTGGATCAGAGACAGAGAGGACAATGGCTAGTCACATGAGACCCTAAATCCTGAACTGACCTAAAAATGCAGTGAAGCTCAAAACTCCATAAATAACATATTTATCTGCAACTGATTCCTAATCAACTGTTGATGCAAGATTTCTGGGAACACCTTAAACTGTGGGGTGAAATGGAGTAGTAAAATACACATCTGACCACTGTTGCCATTATCTGAGACAAGATGTTCATACAGCAGACCCAAGCCTCCCTGAATCCCATCTTACTCTGTGCCAGGCTCAGTGTAAGATCTGGAATTACTTCCCCATGGCAGCCACTCCCCCAATTCTTCCAGAGTTTACCCCACAGAGCCCACAATATTGCAGAAACCAACAAATGAAACTACTGATGACATGATCTTCAGAGCCTGGAGCCAGCTAGGGATGGATTATTAATAGGACCAATTACTCCTCCTAAGGGGCCCAGCTTAAATCAGGATGACACAGTAGAAAGCACTGTATATAAACAGTAAGATAGCCACGTCCTGAAGATCCATCTCAACTTAAGGGAAAAGAATGCAAACGGACATAAGGGAACATAATACATAACATACATAAGGGAAAAGAATTAGTATTAATCCTGTTTTGCTGATATGGGAACCAGGCGTGTAGTGATTACATGGTTTAAACCCAAGAGAAAATCTGTGATGGAGACATAAACCAAACCCAATATCCAGAGACCCAGAGGAGTGCTTCACCAGCTGAGCAATCCACAATCTTCCTCTGGACTAAAAGCAGATCCCATGACACAGGTGGCTGCTAGGTCTGCTAAACAGAGCCACAACAAATGCCGTATTTTCAGTGTGGTTCGCGTTCATCCTAGATTTCATGCTCCTTTACTTACTTGAAGCCTCTGGCACCAAAGAATAATTTGCTGGGAAGAAAGAAAGTGTAGTTATGGATCATAAACCCTCACTTGCCTGCTGGGAATGTGCACAGCTGATGCTATCAGGGGAACCTACACATGTCAGATTCCGTCCATCTAGTCCAGACCAGAAACAAGAAAATGACCTTTAGAGTTGCACTCCACATTTTTGTGCTTAGGTGACTGGGAAACTGATTTTCCAGTGGGACACTCACCCTAAACTGTGAAGAAAACCAAAGCCCCTCACTGGGTGGTGTTATGCACCAAAAGAAGGTGGGGTATATAGCCCTTGGGATATTGCTGCACAGAACGTGAAAGTATTGTCATGACTGCCTATGTGAGCCCAAGCATATTCTTATTTTTTACTGAGAGGCATAAGAGCTGCTCGGTACTGTGAGGTTGTTCCTAAACCGTTGCTGGCAGGAGACAACCTGGTCAAAGAGAGGACCAAACTAACACGGAAGCATATGTACCAAAAATGCAACCTACTTTTGCAGCCCTATGGCCTGTTCTGCCCGCAGGGACCTTCAAAAGGCTAAATGAAGTATCAGTGGCTTGTAGTGCAGTAAAGACCTGCCCTGACCCTAGTCCCCAAGAATCGGCATGACATACTCAAATACTGTACATTTTTTTCTGTCTCTAATTTTGTCTCCCTAACCACCTAATTTCTGGACCTCGTGTAAACTGCCGTGCTGAAGCAGGTTTATGCAAGTTCATAGATCTCTGCAAGCACCTTCTGCAGAGATCAGCTGTCTCCTCCTGCCAGGCAGCAGATGGGAACATTGAACCTTCTGTCGGTCAGTTTTCAAGGTGCCCAGAGACAGCAGGGAGGTCAGTTTGGGTCCTGTGTTTCCTAGGATAGAAAGGGCTACGGAGATCCAGAGAGGATGTGGTTGAGAAGCACGCATGGCTCTCAGGCAATAAACTGTGCCCACGTTCCCCAGCAGACAGCAGCCTTTCCAGTTCCACTCTGCTTTCCCTCCCCTGTCACACGCTTGGCTGGTGGGCAGTCATGTTTCAACTCCCACTAAACCAAGGAAAGTGTCCAAAATACCTCAGTGGAGTAACTCTAAAGGCAGAGTCCCTGATACAGGGACATTTTCTCTTCCAAATTCCCATTTGAGGTTGACTCGTAAGGTGGATAAGCTATCCCCTATGTTCTATTGCAAGCTTGTGTAACAAAATTGCTTACCCTCCTCTTCCGTTGCCTCTCTACCCCTTTCTGACATCCTTTAAGCAGGGAGGCACAATCAGAATAGGAACAAGTGCATGTGTACACAAGAGTTTGGGGCATGTTAAGCAATGGGAGTAGGACGCATGGAGCAGATACAGATTTTATCCATGGCAGGGAAGATCTTACAATTGCCCTGACTTCACTCTGGCTCTTCCCCATCTGGAAAGATGCTGCAACATCTGGCAGCAATCGATGGCATTCAAGTATTGTGTTCCCCCAGCTCTGTGTTCCCAGTATCCCCACCTTCCCTGCAGCTTTGGAGCCCTACCAGAGCTGCCCCACTTTGTGGCCCACCACCGGGAATCTGTCAGTCTCCACCAATGTGAAATTAAGATGGATCCACAGCAGTTTAAGTAACAATAAATTTAACTTCCTTTCAAAGAGAACAGGAGACTGTACATCACCCACTGCACAAATCATGTGAATACAAGTTATGACAACCTGAAAAACTGGACAGAAACTACACACAGCAATCTAACACAGACAAGCCTGTGTCAGCTCACCCCAGATACCACCTCTGTCACTCCTACCTTACAACAGCTCTCCCACAAGCCTGCAGCATCCCTCTGTTACGAACCCAGGTAATCCTCATGGAGGAGCTCTGTTACCACTTGAAATCTTAGCCCTCACCACCTGCCCTGTGACATTTTCTTCAGCTGCCTTCCTAATCCCCTGACATGCAATCACCTTCCCACTTTCTAAGTGCTTTCCCCAGGGCAGCACCTTCCACTCTGGAGGCTGTGATACTGGTGTCCCCCCCAGGCTTCCAGCCTCAGCTGACCTGGCTTGAGCTCCAGACTCCAAATAGCCTACCAGCCTCACCTGCCTTCACCAAGGAAAACAGGAAGGTGAAAGACAGGAAGGTGAAAGGCAGCACAGCAAAAGGAGGAGCTACGTCTGGACCAGCAGGTTAGCTGTGCCATCTGCAGGACTTTGCAACCCTCTGTTTCCAGGAGATCTTCTCCCATTCTGGGGAACAGATGGGCTGATCTCTTTATACTTGTCCCCTAAGAAAGACACTGTTTGCTGCCCAGCCACAAGCACTGACCAAACAGGACTGCTCATCCTGGTGAATAGAAGGCCAAGGGAACTGGGATATGGCTGCAACGGAGATGGTGAACCAGACTCCAGCACTGCTGGCTCTCAGATCCAATCCAATATCAGACCTTCAGGACCTCCTCTCCTTTGCCCTGTCACTTGTTCCTTACTTTGTTTCCTGTCACCTACACTGTCCTTCTCCCCCTCTCACCTGCAAAAGGCTGGGGCAGAGGTGTTGCTGAGGGGATCTCACCGTCACAGCAACAGACCCAGCAAGCCAGCACTGACCCAAGACCAGCAATCCCAAAGAGACGCGGGGTCTGCAAGCTCTGCAAGGTCCCTTGGCTTTGCTGCCCTTTCCCTGCTCTCACAGAGGGGCTGGAGGGACAAAGACACAGACCCTGCGGGGCCAGGTGTCTCTGAGCTCGCAATCCGTCTCACCTCACCAGCTCGTCTGTTTCTACAGAAACCTGGAAGCACCCCCGGCCACTTCCTCCTCTTTAAAGCTTGTAGGTTGTCTTCTATTCACAGCTGAAGCAATCAGATGTCCTCACTTGCTCTAGGTGGGACAAGGACTTTGCCTTAGGTATACAACAATTACAACTACTTCAAAGTTACTCTGATTCATTAATTTTGTAAGAGGCTGACAGTTTTCCCTCTTTCAGACCAAGAGCGTCGTATCTGTGACCATGCTAAAACATTCTGAGTTCTCCCAGCGATGCTGCCTTTGTCCCCATCATGGGCCAAATAAGCACAGAAAATGTGATTCTTCTGTTGTGCGTTGGATCATTTTAGGCTTTTTATCTGCATTTGTTTAAAGTGCAGGTCACAAATGGGGAGCTTTTGAGAAACGTAAACAAATTCTTCTTGTAGTTTTTCATGTGAGTGATCTTATCTTAGCTCTGTTGTAAAAATCTCTTATCAGCCTGTTTCACAATGAGTGGTTATTTTGCTAGTTATATGATCTAGTTCTTATGTGCATGTTGTTTCAAAGTTCTACGCTTTTTCCAGACTAAAAATGGCTTTGGAAGCAGGATACTTGTTACTGATTGAGGTGTTTCTATTTTCTATAAAAACAGCTGTAGGGATAACCATAGCAGAATAATTATCCCACCAAGATGAACACCAGTTTATTTCCCCTCGTAAATAAGTAAGGCTAGACTCAACGACAACATGAGCTATTGTAGCCAGTAACGCCTTAGAACAAGGGGATCTTCTTGGGCACATTAATATCTCTCCAGGGATAGTCAGTCTTGATTTGTCAATAAGTCCTTTACTCAGAGCACCATGTTAAGAACAGCGCAGAGAAACTACCACAACAGCAGCAACTAATATTCCCAATAGTTTACAAAGGTCAGGGTTATTTAATGCCCTTGCCATATGACAAGGGTCAGTCGTGCCAGACCTGGAAATAGACTTCAAGCCTTCTAGTTTTGTAATCCCATTATCCCCTGTTCCCCACCTCCACAGCAACTGGAATTCCTGGCCCTTCTTCTGTTCTCTTCCACCTTAGCATCACTGCAGCCAAAGCTCCAAGAAGGGTACCGTGATGACAATGTGCAACTGGATCCTCCAGCCTCCCCTTCTCACCACACGCTCACACATCTGCCCTGTGCTCGCTCTCTAGGACAGGGCCCCTTTCGCTCCCAGGCTTCTGTGCTGGGCTCCGTACCGTTAACTGCCCATCTCCTGCCTTCCCTCTGTTGCACATTGCCTGTCCGCCTTGCCTTTGCAACAGTTATCTTCTGCATCATCTCTTCGCCATCCTCTTTTTCCTCTCCAGCCTCATTTTTTCCAATATCTACCACCTCCTCACTTTCTCAGGCTTGATGTAGACTGAGTTTAACATGTGCTATTAGCGACAAAGGATAACCTGGTCATTTAACCGGTCTAATATGGACACAGCAGAGTGGCTTTAAGTCATGTTAAATGGACCAAGTTAGAATCTAAGAGGGGTACTTTAAATCTTATTTGAGGCAAGAAATCAGTGTTTCTTTGCATATCTCAGTTTTTACCAGTTTCTGACATCTTTTCCAAGAGTCTCTACTCGTTTTTGTTCTGGTCATCATCTTTTGGAAGCCATCTCTTTTTTCCTCTCTTTCTAAGCCAAAGATGCTCCTTTAAACGACTTTTTCATCACCTTAAAGAGGACATGTTTTTCCCTTTCAGACTCAGCTACCCACAAAGTGGTTTTTTACCCACTATCAGGCAAATCACATGGCTTTTCTCATTTAGCTGCTTCCCCTTTGTATGTGTTTATGTTAATATGTGCTTGCTTCACATTCCAAGTTTATCGCTCCTGCCTCAAAGTCAAAGATGGTGTATTTTTTTTGGAAGAACAAAGAACTTCTTTTCCGTCTTAGATACGGATAAGGTGAGGCCAGGATCCGGGACGACTGTCGCTAATCATACAGGGAGACAGAGAGGGGAAAAAAAGAGAGACTAGAAAGTAAGGCTGGAGTGAAAGCATGAAGGCGAAAGGTTACAGATAGGGCTGAGTAACAGCGAACACCAAGAACAAGGAGGCCCGATTCCAGCTTCCCAGTGGTGCCTCAGGTACCCAGGAGAGGGCAGGTGGTAGCAAAAACCGGATTGCACAAGGGGAGGCAACCCACTCTGACACTCCCCTCTGCTGGCCACCGCCCGGGGACACCGGCCAGGGCGAGGTCTGCTGGGGACAGGGTGCTCCGAATTGCTCCCCGTTTTGCCCGGCGAGGCAACGGCTCCCCCATGAGCGCCAACCCCCTCTCTGTTCGCTGCACCACCGCCGTCTTGTTTGAGGCCGAGCACGGCTGAATCATTGGGGGAACTTTAGACAAATTCCCAGATATTTATTTTGTGTCGCTCGTTCGACTTTAAGGTCAATTGGTAGGTCTTTTATGTCTTTAAATGCGCACTGATATATACTGCAATGCTCTTATCTCCTTACGGCACCTAACCTTTTCCTCCAGAAGCCTGGATTTTCTTTCCTCCCCGCTATTAAGGGGGCAGAAGCTACACAAAAAAAAAAAAAAAAGATAAACCAGGAAGCCCTAAAAGGCCAGATCATTTACAAAATGACATGTAGGCACACGTATCCATAATGTATTGTGGATAATGTTAAATAGCATGAAAAAGAGTTATTTATATTTTGCTGTACCCTTTTGTACTTAAAGAAATACTGATGCGTGATCTTGGTTTAACCAGGACAAGCAGTTTACAGCCTTTCTTTCCTCCTCCTTTTCTCTTCCTTTTCGCTTTCTCTGAATGACTGTAACGCTGCCAGAACTTGGCAGATGAGCCGCCCCCTGTCTCCGAATTAGCTAAATTAGCTGTATTAGCTACATTAGCTGCACGCGCTACGGGGAAACCCTCTTTCGCAAGCTCACCTCTGCCAATCCTGGACAAGAGAGGGACATTTTTAGGGATTGTTTCCCGCGGTCATTTCACACTGTTTGCTTCTGAACCAAGCCCTGGCACCCAGCCAGGGCAGACTTCGAGGTGCGCGGTGATGGACCCCAACAGCTATTTATGATGATGTAAAAAAACGTGCCCGTTGTCCCTGGAAACCGTCTCTCCCGGTCCTCTCAGGCAGGGGTTGCTGAGCGATGCGCTTGTGCTCGGGGCTAAGATCTGGCAGCGCTTCACTTAGGAGTGACCTGTTGCGAAATAAGAGGGCAGGGACAGGCAGGACCACCTGCCGCTTAGCGGTAGGGCCCACGCAGAGGGGATGGCTGATTTATTGTGATGTTTGACTGACGGCGAGTTGCCTGCCAGAGACAATGAGAGGATGTGATGGAGGGAAGAGCAAACCGGTCGCCATGGCAACCGTGCTCAAGTCATCTGAGGTCAAAATGATGACTGAGGCTGCCAGAGAAAAACGGATTTTGATGTGAGGACAAACCCCACAGCAGTGACTGCGTGACTCAGTCTGCCAGCTCTGGGTGCCTGAGCATCCCCCCTCGCTACCCCTCCAAACTGGACCGCACTGCACCCCGCTCCGCTCCTCCTCGGGGCTCTCCCAAAGCCTGACCATCTATCTCAGCGCCTGTCCTGAATTCACCCCCAGCTATTTTTGTTTCTGGGTCACCCAGAATGCATCTGCATAGCCAGCTGAGGTTGATGGCGGTGCGGGCTGGAACACGCACGCCCCTCTTAATCAGGAGCAAGGGCTGCCCAGGGCAGGCTGGCAGGGAGGGCTCAGCTCCCCTCTCACCGCTCCTTCGCTGTCCTCAAGTACACGACTTCCTAAAAAGCCAACGTATATACGTGCCTAGTGACGATAAAATCACATCAGCTTGTTTTTTTCTTTTTTTTTTTTCTTTTTTTTCTCTCCTCTCTCCTGGGCAGGCAGCCTTTGCAGACCTCCTGCAAACCTTTGAGCCAGGAAAGCAGCTGGAACTGAGCAGTCTCTGCAGAATCCTGCCGCCCTGAAACGACTTTCTGTTGCCATCTGGTGGCAACTGAACGGCACCTGGAAACGTAGAATAAATACCAAGACCCACTCCCCCACACACCCCCTCCACCTCCCCCCGCGCCACTCTCCGTGCGGGGCTTCTTCTCCTCCGTTTATTCCACGGGCCTTTTACTCTGCCCACGTCACAATTTCCTTACTTTAGAAGGGAGCGGGGGAGAACGTTCAGGCTATTGGATTATTTATTTATTTATTTACTTACTTACTACTTAATCTCATGTGGATTCCAGGTTATACCTGTCGTTGCAAGCCTCTCCGCGGTTTTCAATTCAACACTGACAGTTCTCTCGATGACTCCCCGTGCTGTAGTCAAGACTCTCTCCTAACCTCTGAAGCTTGCAGTTTAGCTCACCCCAAATTAGACATCTTCACTCTAGGCCCCGGGAGTTGCTGAATGAGTCATCCGCAGTGGATCAGTTAATGAATGTGAAATTGCCAACCCCATCTGCCTGTTGCAGAAATCTCCTTATAGGACTGCACCCCTGTTTACAGAGGAACATACGAACCACCAGCCAGCCTCAGACTCCCTCCCTATCTCGCCCAGGGCCCCATCACTGTCTTAGGGGCAGCGGCCTCACGGAAGGCAGAGATCTCACGTCAGATGGTTTGCCCTGACACGTTCCTTTCATGGGTACTGTTGCAGCTTCTGATGGAGCCTGGCTTAAACTGCAGCACAAGAGCCTCTGCAGGTAGCCACAGATTCACCCTCTTGCCATCCCATTATTCCCAGGTAGAGAATAATTCCTTTCCCATTTAAGCAGGGCACCAAACCAAAAGACTGCATGGACAATTCAGAAGCAGGGCAACCGAATGGCATTCGGCTGTAGTCTTCCTTTGGTTTTTGCTCCCAGCTATGTTTTGGAGCCCTGCCTTTGTGCCTGGCCCCGGTGCCAGCCTTGCCTTGCCCTTGTTCTCTGCTCCACCCCAGCCACATCTGCCTGCTGGAACTACCCAACCTTGTTCGTGACCATCTTGCCTAACTCCAACAAACTGACTTTACCAGTCAGGCACAGAGCACTCTGTGAATTTTTCACTTCAGTATTCCCAGAGGCAGGGATGACTCATGACATCTTGTCACTCCCAGTAACTCAGCTTGTTACCAAAGACAGGCCTCTGCTTTGTTTATAACAATATGCTAACTAAAATGTTGTTGTTTCCTACTAACCTTCTTACTGTGTGAGAAAATAGATAATTACTGACCTTCTTTACTGTGTGAGAAAAGAGTTAGTCACTGAGCTGATGTTACAAAGAGTGATAATGAGGAGACAGCCAGAAGTAGCTAATCACCAAGGATGGGATAACAAGGAGTAGTTAATCACTTCAAGGTTCTTTTATGCGTCAAGTATGTGCTCCTATACCAATTAGGACAGAGCTGTGGCTACTTCAAGGAATATCCTTATCATCCTCAAGAAGTTGGCCAACTTAAGAGTAAACTTTTACTGTCCTGAGATGACTCAATACCTTAAAAGGATAATGGAAAAAGGGTATCCCCACCCAAACGACCACTGAGGAACTCACGCCTGCGCAGAAGTGTCTTGCTGACGCTGCAAAATTTAACATGCATGTGCAAAAAGGCTATTTGGTCATCCTAATGAATACGTAAGCCCAGGTGGAGTTATGTATTAGGTAGGCGGAATTATGAGCATCTTCTGTGTATAAATAATGGGTGAATATCCCTGGTAAGGTGTGCTAGATTTGTGGGTTTTCCCTCTAGCACCCGACGTTGGATAAAGCAATATCTCCTCTCTAAACTGCTTTTGGTTTCGAGAGCTTTTATTTCAGGTAAAAAGCTGATAAAATCCCAGGAGCAGCCAGCGATGCTCCAGCTCCCTGTGGATGTTGGTGCTCCAGCACCAGCTCCAACACCCCATGTGAAACTACCTGTGGAAGTGCAGCAGCTCCTTCACTAACCCCATCGCAGAGCTGAACCTTCCCTTGCCACACAAAACTACTGAAGACCACCAATGTTGTTTTGGCACCGTTCACCTATGTCATAGGTTGTTTTTGACCCAATTTCCTGTGTGTGCTGTTGATGGTGTCATGAAGGCCAAACAAGCCCTCCACTGCAGAAGGTTTTCTTTTAACTGTTTATGTAGGGTGGGGTTTTTTTTTTAACCATTTATTTATGAGGGCAGTCAGCAGAACCTGCGCTCACAACATTAAAGCAAAGGCAAAGGGATTGTGTGGGGATGTTTGGCAGTACTGTGACCCTCAGCGTGGTCCCAGGAAGGAACCCTGCAATGCATCATCCCCACTTCCAACAGGGGCAGATTGGAAAAGTCCTGGCACAGCTGTAAACATCCTTTGCTTTAGGTAATTTATTGTTTGTTCTCTACATCAGTACTGACATCCACTGGCGAGACTGGAAGGCTGGCGTTTGAGGGGCTTGTAACTGGCAGTGGTTCTCTCACCCAGCTCTCTACAGCTTCACGATTCAGCTTTACGTTCAGTCCGGTGCATTCGCAACCGTTACCTCAGGCCGCAGAGCAGAGACACGCACTAGAGAGCTGTTTGCCACCAGGCTGCTGGAAGGCAGCGAGGGGAAAAACGGTGGTCCTCAGCCACTTTGAGTTAAACGCCTGATTCCACAGCCATCACAAACCTAGGCAGCCCCAGACACCCCACCGACCTGTCAGCGCACCGCTCTGCTCCAAAATGAGGTAACCTTATCCTCCCGCAATAGGAGGGGAATGGGTCACATGGATCTGCAAGGCACAGGAGTCTCTACAAACTTCATACATGTAGGATTTTATTACGAATATTGGGTTTTAAGAGCTCAGGCCAGGAGCAGATCTTCATCCCTCCAAACTATTTTGTGACAGAGATTATTTGGTTATACAACTACACTAGTAAATGAAATGGTGTCCGGGAGTGTTCCCCAGCACTGAAATTTGGTGTTTAAAGTTTAGTTGGCAGCCAACTAGCAATCTTCCAAATAGTTCTGTTCATGGTTTAGGAGTCAGCACGTGACAAGGAATGGTCCAGGACGATGTCTGCGTGCAGCCAGCTTGTTATGGAGGGTAAAAGAGTTTAACAGTATGGCCACTCCATGCCCATTAGCCTCAGAGCCAGGGAAAAGTCTTGCTTAATTTACTACCACAGAGTCAGCTTTTCTCTCCGAGTGGTCACCGAGCCAATTTATAGTCACTTTGTTCACTTTTCATACTTCCCAATTACTTTAGGCTCTCTGCATAATACTGAAATAATTTGGGGCAAGGGATTAATGCAATTTAGGTCCAAAGTCATCTTTCACTAGCGTGTCTCTAAGTGTAATGCTTGATTCACTATGATGACAGAACCAAGTTTATTGATTTTTCTTTTTTTTTTTAAGCTGCATTGCCCTTAGAAAATTAGAACTTGTTGCTGGTTTTCAGGATGTAGGTTACCGGAAACACTGGTTAATAGGTCGAGTGCATTGCTCCACCACAGAGCTGCGCGACTCCCACTGATTTGATCCCAGACACAAAGAATCCCTATGAGAGCCAAAGACAATGCTGCTCTAAAACAAAGCCAGGTTACCCTGAACAGTTAACACAGCGTTCCCAGAACTTCATCTACAGATCTCTACATTCTTTCTGAGCTGGAAAGGAGAGCTTCCTTCAATCTTGTGCTGCCTATCAAGAACTGAAGAGGAGTACTGGGAAGTACAAGGGCCTCTTTCATTGCATCCCTGAGCTACTGGCTCGCATGTGGCGAAAATCGCTACAAAGCTAGACTTGGGGAAGTATCGAAGTTCTAAATCCAATAGGAAACAAATGGTAAATAAGTCTTCCAGGTCAGAACTGATCACTTTGAGTCTATGGTTACTCATTTTGCTGACAGTAGTTCTTCCAGAGGCTGCAGGCTAACTTAGCTCTGAATATTTCGCGTCAAAGCCAAGCGCAGGTCATAACTGCAGCAACGCCATCTTAAGCCACCCAGAGCAGAACTGCTGGCTTACAGCAATTCTTATGAAGGACTAAGGATGATTCGCATTAAGGTTTCAAAGCTCACAGACTGAACCAGGCCTACTGGTGTTTAGGGACTCTGAAAATGTTTACTACCAATTTGTTACCAAGTTATCAAGTAATCTTTCTCCCTGACCCAGGCTCCTTAAGCAGAGGGCAGTATTTCCGGGACAGCAGCCATACAAAAAATGTAATGTTACAAAAAAAAAATGTTACACAAGCCTTTGTAAATTTTTTTTTTTTTTTTTTTACTTCTATTCATCCCATGTCTCCTCAAATGTTTGAGACAAACGTCTTCTGGTTATGCACGGGAACGCAGTTATCCCAGTTCCTCGGACAGAAGGACATCTGATGTTGACTATTCCTACAAACCAAGAACTTCAGAACATAATGAGCAATATTGTCAAAAAATCCTGCAAGGACCCTGTTTGGCCAATGGTTACATCACTTGAAGGAGTGTGTTATGCTTTCAAATATGGACTGATAGAAACCCTTAATAGTTCAGAGAAGAAAGCGAACTAAGTTCAAGGTAAATAGCTGTTTCCTTTCTCTGTTCCTATTCTACCACCTCAGGCTCAGTGGAAGAGTAGGATAGCGAATGCCTGTCCGTGAAAGGAAATGTTAGTCAGCCCTTTTCTCAAGTTCTGCATCTTCATTTTAAACTCAGTTATGTTTCAGTGTGACTCTCGTACCTTTGGGACATCCTTCACTGCGGTCTCTCCTGAGCATCAGTCACCTACCAGATAATTCAGCATCCTCAGCCGGGATGTTCCCTCTCACAACCTCTCAACAGCTCATGGGGACACAACCCTATCAAACACCCCTGTCCCAAATGTATTGTCACTGAGGACAGCGCTAGACACTCGTGACAGCTACATAAATGTCAAGTTCTTTCTGAAAGCTGGTGAAGTATTTGGCTCAACCACTTCCTTTGGCAATGAATTCACCAGTGTAATATCATGACACGGAAAAGTGTTTCCCCATTTTCTCTTCCCAGTTTCATTCAATGTCCCTTTGTTCTAATATTATGATACAGGAAGAACAGAAGCTTTCAAGTCGACTTTTCCTACTCTAGTAATTATTTTACAAAATAACTGTCCACTTTTATATGCCTCCTTTCCAAAATAGCAACCTCAGTTTTTCTAGTATGTCTCTTAGAGTTTTTACATGCCTTAATTGCTCATGTCACCATTTCCTAAAATCTTCTTTTTAATGGCAGGCTTCTGCGTCCTCCCCAGAGCATTCAGACAAGATTGTCCACACTGGTGCTGAAGTCTCATGCCTGTGATTATTACAGAGTTAGTTTAAACCCCAGAAGGGGTAACATCAGCCTAAACGTTTCCCTTGCCATTGCACTGTTGACAGTGAATTTCAATTACTGTTGCGCTGCCCAGTCACCTTCCCTGTTTAGAACTGACTGAAATCTTCCAGAGTCCTCTCTGATACCGCTGCCTGCAGACGTTGTTGCTTCACTGTTCACTTTTCCCTCCTCTTTCCAGAGAAACAATAAACACAACACAGGGCACAGGATAAATCCTTAAGACGTTTTGCTTTTGACCTTTTGCCACGGTGAAAACTAGTTGTTCAATTACGCTCCTTGTTTTCTGCTTACGGGATAGTTATTGTTCAAAGACAGTTCGTTTTGTCTTACACTATAATGCTTAACATGTTTTAACATTTTTTGTTTGCGCAATTTAGGGAAGGCCATTTTGGAGAGTCCCTAGTTAATTCTAGAATGTTTTTTCCTACTGTTCGGCCTAACTTTGGCCACTCTGTACCTATTTATTCTTAAACTAATAGTATCCTTCCAGTTAAAAGCTCCTTTCCCTACCCGTTGCTTACTGTCAGGTGCATTTCTGGCCAGCCATCAGATCCCTTCCAAGTTTCCGTTTTACTAGGCAAGGTTTTTAAGCTAAAACTCCAGTGATAGGATCTTCATTGTCCAGAAAATCCTAGAAGTCATTCTTACACATGTTTCAGTTTGAATTAATCTTTACTGAGAACGACTGATCAGAATTATTCACAATATTCTATAGGATATTTTTTAATAGAAATTTTACCTTTTAGCAGTTCATGGTGTGTAACAAGCTAATACTCAAAGATCCTTTTCCTCCTTCTCTCTCATTTCCAATTGGTGAGTTCCCAGGAATAAAAAAAAAATAATTAATAGTCCCTATATTCATGGCACTAAATTTTGCGTACCTGAATCTCATAAAAGATTTCATTTCATCCAAATCTCAGGGGTCTTTCAGGATTCATTTATAACATCCTGATCATTCCATCCTTGTGCCGTCAGCAAATTTCATCCAAATGCTCTTTTTATATATGCCAAGGCCATGAATTCAAATATGAAATGAGATAAGGCCCCAAAGTGACCTACATTAGTAATCCCTTTTCCCTATCAAAATTCTGTCTTTGTGGAGCAGTCTCAAAGGCCTTTTAAAAATCTAAATAGATCAGATTAAATGTTTCTCTTTTATTAACTTCTTTATTGACAGAAAACTGAGAAGGGGATTTATGAGATACTCTTTGCTTAAGGAATTAATCTTGGTTATCATAATCTTGCAGGTGTTTTGACATATTTTTAATTACCATTCCAAACAGCTTTCAAGAAACAGATAAAAGTTTCACTATTCTACTTCCCTGCTTCATCCATAGCACCTTTTTTAAAAATTGTGGGTACGGTCTGTATTGCCTTCTCTGGTGCTCTAGTACCATGGAAGCTTTCTATGAGAGGCCAGATATTTTCCTTACCCAAGAAGACAAGGTGCCCAACTACTTCCCACTTGCAGTTCTCTGGAATTCCTGGAGGTATGCCACATTATGTTTTAAAATTATTAGTTTGGTCCCCCATTTCTCCTTATGAGATCTCGATCTCATACACTCTGTAAAAAACAGAGTGGACGCAGGACAAGAATAAAAAAGTCTCCTACATCCTCAAAACTGAAGGTGGATATGAAAAAGCAAATTTTTTCTTGATTGTTCTCTTTAACCTCCCTTGATCCAACACATCCACTAATTCTTTCACAGGTTTCCTGATTCTCACACCCTGGAAGACTCTCTTTTATACTTTTCATTCATTTCATTGTTTGCTCTGCAACTCCCTGTTTTAGCTTCCCTCCTAATTATTACATGCTGCAAATTCAAGCTTCTCCCTGCTGTAAATTTTGAAGAACCTCTTGCATGACCCCCGGTTTCTCAGAAATTATAACTTAAGTCACACGGGTATCCTGTTTTCCTTTTGATCCACAGGGATGCTTGTCATCCGAGACTATTATTATTGCTGATATCATAGGTATCTGCAGCACTTCTAAGGATTTTAATCTTTAACTATTAACTCTGATGTCTGCTTCTTCTGCTTCTCAGTCAGAATGCAACAGCATGAACTGCTCATTAGTTTGAGCTATTGCTATCAAACTTTATATCCTGTCTGCATTTTCACACCACCTGCTTTTGAAGTGGTAGACAGACTGTTAATCAGACCTACCGTGCTTCAGTGTCTGTGAAGTGCAGTGGCTCTTTGAAAAGTGACTTGAGGTGGTTCTACCGTTTCACAGCAGCTTCTGTCCGCACTGCACTCACAGGCAGACAGAACTTTCCTAGCGGCCAGTCCTGCCATGTGACCACAGCTTCCCTTCCCTGGCACTGTTGTCTAAAATGAAGACCCAAACTTTGAGGCACAAAACAGGGGTTTCTTTTAAGGACACCTACTGATTGATCTTTTGGTTTGTTCGCTATAACTACCTGAAACTTAGAATACAATTTTGTCAATTCATTACAGGAAGGAGCAGTATCCAGCTTCCTCTCTCGGGGCTATTTTAATTCTGCAGGGCTAACAAGCAAGAAGAACAGTAAAAATTATTTCAGTCCTTCAAGTCAGAGGATTAGTCAGAACACACCTAAGCATCTTAACTGCTGAGTAAGAAGGTACCTTTTCACGTACAGCTTTTTAGCGGAGAATCACTTTATAACTGTGCTGCACTTTCCTTTGTATTCATGGAGCCTATAGCAGCATAACACGTGTAACAGTACCTCTGTGAGCTTTTGGGCCTTAGAATCTTATACTCTTTATCAGTTTGTCTGTAAGTCTAACTACTGGAATGTCTCACTTGTGAGTACTTTATAATCTTTAACGTAGTAACGCTACATAAACTTTCTGCGTCAGGGAAGTGCAGTTACCACAGAAATATTTTCTCATGGAAAACTTTTTAGAGGTTTTACACTGAAGGAAAACCAGCATGAATTGAAAATGTAGATAGAACAAATTCACTTCGTTCACTGACATCCCCTTCTCTTCCTGAGGAAGCCCCTTTGTCTCACCTGAGACAGCTAGAAGGGAGCGCAGCAGACCCTAGGCCACTGAAAGCGCTTCAAAAGACCCCAATGCCCTGGTCTGCCAGAGGGTGACAGCCCCAGGGGTCCCCTGCTCTCTAGCCTGACAAGCACCAAAATCACGCAGGAGTTTGCATTTAAGTATTGCTTATTCTCAGGTAGGCACCTGCTGACTCTGTCAGCTCTGGCTATGCCCTCCAAGCTTTTCAGCATGATGCCCATTCAGAGCACATCTCGGACACAGGGAATCCGTAAGGAAGGGCTGGGGCAGAACAAGCAGGTCACAGTTAAAACATTTCCCCCTGACTCCTGCCTCCCCACATTGCTTTCTGTCAGAGATATCACAGTCTGAATATGCAATTAAGTATTTTGCAGTAAGTATTTGTAATCTCCCCAGTATCTTCTGTGTACTGACTGAATGTCCTGAAGACCAGGGTTTATAATCCATCTACTTTTG
The DNA here is from genome assembly GCF_028500815.1 of Rissa tridactyla. Classification (NCBI taxonomy): domain Eukaryota; kingdom Metazoa; phylum Chordata; class Aves; order Charadriiformes; family Laridae; genus Rissa; species Rissa tridactyla. The sequence continues at coordinate 142,548,010 of NC_071466.1, forward strand.
TCTCTGTGAATAGTCATTCACACTAAGAGAAGCTTTAAGGAAAAAAAAAAGCCTTAAAAAAGCAACCAACTCCAGTTACCCAAAGCTGGGTAATGACAGCATTTGCCTAAGACCTGTTGGCACACCTCTCTTTCAAATTGGGCGTTTGACCTTGGGCAGACACAGAAGGAGCAGTCTCCTTCTGCTCATGATCCTTGGGAATAAACACTGCACTGCTTTGGTACCTACCTACAGCCACTACATCTGTCTGAAAGATCAAGGGAAAAGCAGGTGACCCGGGTTTAAACCTTTGCTATAAAGGTATAAGAAGAATGAAAGCTCCTTGCGGAGATCTAAAAAACAAAGAACTCCCGTAGGGTTCATGAAAATAAGAGACCAAATACAGGATTGTCCTTGCAGAGGGAAAGGTCACGGTACAAACTAAAGATTTAAAAGGCATAAGAGAACAAGAATGAAAAGAAACACTACAAATGCACCAATTAGAGGAAAAGTTTCAGTTAGAATTTGTGCCTTATCGGACGCCAAAAAGTCCAATTATGAGACCAAAACTGATAAGGAGCCAGGGTTTGTTAGTTCTGCCATTCACAGAACTGCCTGCTTCAAAGCACGTTAAAGTGCAGCTGTGGCCTGAAAAATTACTGTCACAACCACGTGCGATGGCATGGAGCCTGCACAGGGGCTTGGAGGAAACACAGAGCAAACCATCAGGCACTGGGAAATGAAGGCTGGGACTTTCCTGCTTTTGAAAAAGTCTTCCTGTATTGAAAGCGCAGCCAGCGCCCCTATCTTAGTTCATATAGTTGCAGGTCCTATTTGAAAGCAGAGGCTGGGCCCTTGGCAGAGACAGGGATGTCCATGCAGAAACTGTACTGTACTTTTGTGGGTGCTGAGAGGCAGAAGGGCTTCCGTCCACTCAAAATATTCCATTATCTTTTACCAGCTACTAAAACCTCTGGAGCAGGGGTGATTTGATTCTTTTGTCACCTGGCAGGATTACCCTGGCACACTCCTGCAGCAGACACACCGCCGTAGCGGACAGAACAGGCTCCACTGCTGAAAGCCTGAGGGGAGTTTAAGTGGGAAAAGGCCACACTTCACTCTGTGAATTCAGTCACACCTGCTGAGCAAGCGACTAAATTAAATGTAATGGCTTCTTTTACTCCAACCTACAGCGGCACGAACGCAGCCACAAGAGCAAGAGGGACGCCGCGTTCCCCGCCGCCACTGCCCACCCATCCCAGCGCCACTCGCGGCCTTTGAGCTGATCCCGGAGCGGCAGGGCCCCAGCCCGCGTCCGCAGGCCGGGCAGCTGGGAGCGGCCCCGCTCCACTCGCAAACGGAAGGGACTCAGCGCGGCCGCCACCGTGAGAAACAACATGGAGCCCCCTTCTGCCATTTTGCAGGCGCTACTCCCCGTCGGTGGGCGGCAGGAGACGGGGGAAGGGGCTCCCCTGGGCGGAGCCAGCTGCGGGGCGGGGGGAAAGGCACGGCCGCAGCCCCGGTGTCACCGCACGGCGACAGGGCGGCCGGGGCGGAGCGTTGCCTTCCCGGGGCCGCCCACGGCCGCCAGACGCACCGTGACGGGCCGTGACGCGCGCGGCGCGGCGGCAGGAGCACACCCCGGCCCCGCCGCCCCCGCGCGCATGCGCCGGCCGAAGGACAGCGACACCCGCCTCCGGCCGCCGAGCTCACCGGAAGCCGTCGGCCCTGGACAGGAAGTGACCCCTGCGCACCGTGACAAACAGCCCCGCCACCCCCACCCCGCTCCAGCCGGCCGCGCGGCCCTTTGTGACTCATTTGACTGACGCGCGTGGGGTGGCCAATGGGAACTACTTCTCCCTTCCCGTCTGGCCCACCCTTTTCTCGGGCCACGGCCAATCGGAAGGGCAAATTCTCCTCCGCCGCCGTCGCCTGTTGATGGATGGGTGCGGGAGCCAACCAGACGGCGGTCTGCGGGCTAGCCCCGCTCCCGCTCCCCGCCAATGGGCGCTGTGGAATGAAGGCGCTAGCGGGACTGGGGGGGGGGCTGGGTGCGGGGGAGAGGTACCTCCGCAGACCCGCCGCCGCCCGAGCGCCCCTGCCTGGGGGAGCCGTCTCCATCTCCTCCCCTCCCCGCGGCGGGGGCCTCCCGCCGGCCCCTGGCCGGGCCACCCGCGGCGGGGCATGCCGCAGCGCCTCCGCTCCCCGCCACACGTTCCCTGGCGGGATGCGACACGGGGCGGGGAGGAGCCGCCCGGCCGCTGCCTACGGGGGCTCCTCGCGCTCTTAAGGTGGCCCGGCGCGGCGGGTGCCGCGGGTCCGCCGCCCTGCCCTGCCCTGCCCGGGCAGCCCCTGCCCGCCCGACCGCGGCGGGAGGGGAGCTGGCCGTGCCGGTTGTGGGCGGGCGGCGCCCCTCGCCCCTGCCCGGGTGCGGGGTGACTGTCCCGGGGCAGGCGAGGCCCCGCCGCGGGGAGACGCGCGGTAACGACGGCCGACATGGCGTCAGGCGGGAGCTGCCTGGTGTGAGGGCGGCGTGCGGGGGTGCCCGACGGTTTCAGCGCCCCAGCGGGCTCGAGGGGCGGCTCGGGGAGAGTGAACCCGGCCTGCCCTCAAGGTGAAGGGCCCGAGGGGGGGAGGAGGCCGCTCCTGGGCCGCTCCTGGCTTCCTGCTGTGGGGACGGGGAAGCTGTCGCACAGGGAACAGCAGCTGGAGACGGAGTGTCTGCGTTCACAGGTGTCTGAGGCCGGGCCAGCACACGCATCCCTCGACGCTTGTTCGACCTTTGAAACTCCCGAGTTCCCAGCACGCCATGTTGGCGCTGATAGAGGCGTAGGGTACATAGCCTTTCTTGCAGTCAAGATGAAAGTGGCCAGGTTGAAACCACCAGTTTTAGCTTCAGGATCATGTAAGATGTGTCATTATGTAGGTCTGCCCTGAAAATGGGGCAGAGACGTTATTTCCATATAGTACTGAGAAATGATTCAGGAGACGCGCACGAGCAGCTTAAGTAAGCTTTTACATATATATGCATTTATACACAAATACATTAAAAATATTTTCCTGGGTAAGAAGAGGTTTGGAAAAAAAAACGCAAACCAACCACCAAACCCCACTCGGGGAGAAGAGTATGTTAGGGTACCTGTATGTTTCGGGGGATTGCTGAGGTGCCTGTTTACCACTAGTTGCAAATGGAAGGAACACTCCTTCAGCCAGGATACGGAAGAGAATTCCTTCCTGAATACCATAAGTTTCAATGTCCTAACTGCCAAAAAACCAAAGCCACCTCCTACACCTTCCTGGATACCAGAAGCCCCAACTGCCCGCTACCCATCTGTCAAAATTTATAGCTTTCCCTAGACAAATATTAACAATTCAGTCATGCACAAAGCCAGCAGCATCTTGAAAAATTGGGAGAAGGATAAAATACGTTGAATGTAATGTAAAAATAAGTTACATGGTGACTAGTTTACTTTTTTTTCCACGTCTCCATCTGCTAGCCCCTGTTTTCTACTTCAGCTTGCAAAGGCTTTGGCATGAATCTTTTTGTTCTCTGAATGCTAAATGTGATAATGAGGTCATGATCTATTCACTTATGTGCATTTCTGCAACACCTATTCTTTGGCTCACCTCCCAAAGGCTTTTTTTGTGTTAGATGGCATTTTTGTATTTATGTTCTTTCAAGTGGCGGAATAAGTTAGTTACATTGCGGGTTTTTTTTTGGTTTGGGTTTTTTAGTGTATAAAAAGCAGAGAATATTTCAGACATTCATTTAGGGGAGCGGAACCTGAAAACCAAAAGGAAAAAGAAATGGGGAACGCACGTTGAATGCCTGGAACGTGTCAAGTCCAACCGCAGTTTTCAAACACCTCTGCAGTTGGTTATAGATCAAACAGCTTGCAGATACCACCCATCAGTGCCCCCGAGCACAATGAGGCTTCTTGGTCCTGTCTCTCAGTAGAGTTAAGAGAAGCCTATGCACAGTATGGACACAAATCCTAGCTAGACGGGAACTGGAGAACTTGATGTGAGAACAGCAGGGAGACCCAAAGACCACCTAGCCCAAAGAGGAGTCCAAGGAGAGGCAGAAGGTCAAGGGAACTGGAGCTAAGATGTGTACCCAGGTCTGGAGCGAGACTCAGGGAAAGGACAGAATAGGACAGAGCTCTGCTGTGGAGGTGGAGGGGAAAGAGACAGTTGTTGGCCCTTGGTAATGATTAGGAACACTGTAATGGGATCTGTAATGAGAGAATAATATGGGAAAAGGAGCAGGAAACCCTCCTTAACAGGGAGAAGAACGGGGAGAAGAGCTATGGCCAGAGCTGCTGGCATAGGAGCAGAAGAAAGGTTTGGTGTGGGAGAAGAGGATACAGCGCGTCCTGAGAGGATGGAGATTGAGCGTTCATTCTTGTGACTTCCCAAAATGAAGGCATGGGAATTCTGACCTCTTGAAGGAATGCAAGGAGTTGCTGCAGATGCAACAGTAAACTAAGCCCTGCAAAAGCAGCAAGACTTACACCACCTCCTCTACTATCAGAACCATTTCTATATGACAGTTTCCAGCATAATAAAAAAAAAAATTACTCAGAAAATGCCATTTTCACCCAGAATCCCTCCATATCCTCTACTCCAAGCCTTACAGCAGTGTTACCATTTGAAGGGATACAAATGTGAAACTACCCACAGAAAGATAGAGATTATCAAATACAGGGGGTCTTTCAGATAATGGGGGTAGGGCCCCCGAGGGAGGCTGTTTCATGGTCGCATGTTTCAGATTTCCATGTAGAAGCAGCCTGCCTATGGCACTGGCCTCAGATGCAGGGGGATCCCAGGCAGCGTCTGCTTTTTCTCACACACACATTTTGGAGTATTTGATCTATTCAGTTTACTTCACTGCACGGTCCCCTTTAATGATGTAAAATAATGGACAGTTGCCTTGTTCTGCATCCCCAAGACCAGCCTTGCGACACACTGACGCGAGACTTCGTTTTCAGCCAACTGGGTGAAAGTGGGGCAACACTGTGTGTCATTCACGGGGTTTTCTATATGTTTTTGGCTGGTTGTAACGGGTCGGGGCGATAGCCATGAGACTTTTAACGGGGTTGCAGCAGAAATGCCGTTTAAGATTTGGGGATGTTACTGCACTGGGTTATTGACAAATACAAGGCATGAGCAAAGATTACCAGGGATGGAGAACTGAAATTTTTTTTTTTTTTTTTTGGGTGGGAGAAAACTGAGGGCCCTGGGCTGGAGCAGGGCGCAAGCACAGCATGGCAGGCAGGAGCGGGCAGGTCACCCAGGGTGGCGAGCCCGACCGGCGGCGGGGCTGCCAGGCCCAGACGGCCATTTGGGAGCGGCGTCCCGCGCTGCAGGAGATGCCCGCCGGGAGGGCGAGCGGCTGTTGCAGGGGTGGCCCAGCAGCTGCCGCCGCCGCCAGCCGGGGGTTGGCAAGGGGCCGCTGCCGGCAGCGTCCTGAGGGGCGAGGGCCTCACGGCCGGCGGCCATCTCCGGGGTGAATCGGCCCCCGGGGTGGGCCGGGGGTGCCGGGGAAGGCCGCGGCCCCGGCTGGTCGCGACGGGCAGGCAGGCTCCCCGGGCGTTCCCCTCCACCCCGTAGAGCTGGGGCGGCCCCCGCTAGGCGGCCGCAGCTCCCCGAGACCGGCGCCTCCTTAACCCGGGGAGGCGGGGGCGGCCGCGGCCGGGGGGAGCCGGGGGAGGCGGAGCGGAGGCCGGGGAGGAGCCGGGGCCTGCAGTGGAGCCGCAGCCCGGAGCAGCAGCCGCGGGAGCGGCGGGGCCTGGAGAGACTCAGCGCCGCCCGGCCGGGGCCCCCCGCACCGGAGCCCGGGGAGCCCCCCGGGGACGAAGCCGAGGCCCGGCGGAAGGCGGCGGAGGCGGTCGCTCAGCCCCGCGCAGGCCCGTGAGCCGCCGCGGCCTCCCGTGGTAGCCGGGCCCGGGCAAGAGGAGCTGGGGCCTGGGGGGAAGCCAGGGACAGCCTCCGGGCAGCCGGGGTGGGGGGACACCCCCGTTGCCTGCCGGGGTGGGGGAGAGACCCTGCCCGCCGCCCCCCGCCCCATCCACAGCCGTGAGGGGACACCCCGTTAGGCAGCCCCGCTCCCGGCGGGGGGGACGCCCCGGCGGCCCCTCGCCACCCCCTCCTCGCTGTCAGGCCGGGGCGCAGCCGCCAGCCCCCTTCCCGGCAACTGGTGAGGGAGTTTAACGTTTGCCCCCTTCCCCACTAACGAGCCAAGGGTGGGCAGAGCCCCCCGGCACCAAGCGCTGGGTAACTAGAAGCAGGTCTGCTCTTCCTCGCCGTGGAATAGAGCCTCCTGGAGCTCCCTCCGTACCTGTTTAGGGGAGAGGCGTCTTCAGACCCCGGGTTCTGAGGATTGTGAGGATAACCCTTACCACCTACTCCCCCCTGCTACTGAGGAAATTCCTCCCTCGAGGAGAGGAGGCAGCCCTTCCCCAGCTCATCCCCAGACCAGATAGTAACAGGATTCTCCACAGAAGAAACCCCGTATGCCCAAGAGAGGCAGTCCCCAAGACAGAAATAAGCAGGAGCTCCAGATACTTATCTAGTAATTTTAATTCTTTACATCTGCTCAGCAGGCAGCAGGGAAAGCAAAACAAGGGAGAGAAAGCAGAGGCAGATTTAGATATTCTTCTTCCCTTTTCCAGTTGCTGTTAACCACTGGAGATAAAGGTAATTTCCAATACTGACCTCATCTTCCTTCATCCCAAGGAAGATCCCTCATCTCCTAATCCCAACAGGGTTGTCTTCAAATATCCTGTGCAAGGAGAGAAGACACGCCTCCCAGTTACAGGGAAAGGAAAAAGCAGATTTTGCTGGTAATATCCACAGAGATAGCAAGAATTTTTTCAGAGAAAGAGAATTGCCCACTCTTAAGGACAAGGTGCACCTAGAGGAAAGAGAAGAGAGATTTACGGGTAGGAAGACCGGGGAAATTGATCTCTCAAATAATCTGGCAGTCAGTGACAAGGCTGTCTCCCAGGGGAACACCCCTTTAGTAGTTAGCTGCCAAAAGGGAGAGAGGATCTCCATCCTGGGATAAACCCAGCAGTTTTAAGGGACTGGCAATCCCAAGCAGATTGTTTTAATACTCAAGATCCTGATTTCATCCACAATTGCTTTGCCCTCAAAATATTTCTTGAAGAAGCTCTTGGAATAGCTGACAGCAACGCTCTGAGGATGGGTCTCGGAGAAGGAGTGTGAAGGGCAGCACCCCAGAAACCAGCACCGAAGATAATCCATCTCCCTCCAGAAAATCTTCCAGACAGAGTGAGTGACAACATTATATCACCTCTCTATTCCTAGCTGTCCTTCTCTTTTGCCTTCTGTCCTTTTTTTTTCCATGTCTCTTCTCTCATTGTATCTGCTTTCCTTTTAGGCTTTTCTCTCTCCTTCTGTTTCTGAACCTCTCCCCAGCCTTCTTTTTCTGTGTGTCTCATTTAGCTCCCTTATATGCTATGTGGAATTGACCTGATTCTTTCCCTCACTGTTTAATTTATGGGAGACCTTAGCCATAATTAATTGTAAGAAACCTCTCTGCCCTTTCCTTTTTACTTTCTTTCACTGGTGTAGTTATCCTAGGCTCAGCTTTTATCATCACCGTTGTGAAATTAATTTCTGTCATTTAGGGGTCACTGAGAAGGATAATACTGGCCAAAAAAAGCGTTGAGGAGACAGGAACAGTGATTTGCAGTGCTAGCGTCCAAGGATGCACCCGTGGGGTTGGAGTGTCAGTCGTTCTCCGTGTGGGTCTTACTATGCTCGTAACTGTGGGAATGAAATCATTGTGCGATGCATCCCTGTGCTTGGGAGCTTGAACGTACAGATCACAGTGCTAGTACTCCAAGATCTGTGCCCTAGTGTACTTAGGGGCTGTAGGATGAATTCTGGAAAGAGTGCCCTTGAGAGTGGGTTTTGTAGTGCTCAGGGGCCTGGGAATGAAAATCATGGTGGTGCTGGTGGAACCTGCCAAAAGGCAAAAGAAGCCATTCTGTTGTCACCAGTCTTCATCTGTGTTTTATGCTGCGTTCAGGGGCTAGGAATGTGAATCCTAATGCTAGTGCCATGGTAAGCCAAGGTGGCCGTTTTTTGTAAATGAGGCAGTTAATTTCCAGTCACAAACGAGTATTCTGACACTAACAGCAATTTCCTGAGAAATCAAGTCCAAGGGAGACTTCACCTCGAATGAAGCCAAAGGAGATTCCTGTAGCAGGAGAATCATGCCTAAGGATATCTCACCTGAGATATTCCAGTTTCTGTTCTCCCGTGAGATAGCGGTGAGGAAATCCAAGATCAAAGGGTCCTTAGCCAGGACTAGAACCCTTCTGGAATCCATTTGGGAGCACAATGGTTAACAGGGAGTCCCTGAAGAAGGAACTCCTTGGTGTCATTTGCTGGCAAGATGAGACAAAAGATGCCAGGTCCCTCCAAAGTGATACCCCATTTTGGGAGAGAATTCTGTCAGTTATCCATAGCTGCAGAAGGTGCCTCTTTCCAAGGGAAGACTGAACCGTGAAGCACACGTATGTTCTGGGGGTACTGTTAGATGCCCTCCTACCTGTTGCTCTATAGTTATGCAATCAGCCTGTTTTGAGTACAGCTGTGTTATCTAGCACAGGGGAAGAGATAACTAAGGCATTTTGGCCTTTGTACATTCAAGGGGGTAACTGACTTTTCATGCTCTTGAGGTTAATTTACCTCGCGCTGCCCCCTTCCTCACAGTAATGACTTGACATTTTTCAAGAGCTTTTTGCTCTGATGGATGCCAGGGCACTTTACAGAATATACATGCCAGCCTTACAAAATTCTGCTCTCCCACAACAATTATCTTTTTGTATATGAAACATTTTTTTCTTCATTATTAGCGATAAAGATTAAGATTTTGTATTCACTGCCTGAGCTTTAAATATTTATGACAGACATAGAAGGTGGAAAGTAGCATGCTGTAGAGTAGTTGTTATTTATTTGTTAATTGCTGACAGGGCATGCAGTGCTGACTTGGATGCACAAAATTAATACAGTCTCTGCTCTGAAGATCTCATAGTCTAAAACACAGCTATACAAAAGCTAGGACATACTGATAAATTTAAGGAAGGGAATAATTTTTAGAAGGCATAGCTCTTCAGTGTGATCATGGTATTTACGTCAAATGTTTATCACAGGCTAAAATGCAGCTTCCTCTGAGGTGGAATACTGCAGCTGTTCTGCACCATTTATTTTATACAAAAGTATCCATAAAAGAAAAAGGGAGAGTATTATTTATCTTCATAAAAGCGCAAGGTACTTTATAGTCACATTTAAAGTGCTATGTCTTTAAGAGTGTACATTAAGAATGTTAAACCTGAACACCTAAAATTAGACTTTAAAAACCACATTTAGGTACTTAAGTAAATAGCCTAATTCTTCTAAGTGCCCAGGAATGTAGAGTTGACTTCAACAGAAGCAATGAAGTCTTCAACGTTTGAGTAAAGAGACAGTTATGCGTGTATGGGTTTGCAAATTTAATGTTGGACATTCATGCTTCCAAAAGTTGACTTTTAAAGTTGAAGCAGTCTGATCCTGTCCTGCGTTCATTCTGCTCCCATCCGAGAACTGTGTGTGGCATTTCTCAGGTCAAGCCCTTAAGTAAAATTAAATGAGAAGGTCTAGAGAGTTATGGGAAAAGGATTACATTACTGAAAGATCATGAGGTTATATTAATGTTGAAGTATGTGTTCTGTAAGTTTTATCTTGAAATCTGGTTCTGTAGGCAAGGTTCTAGGGTAGAATAAGGAGTCAGAAAAGTTGTAATGCAATACAATAAACAGTCTGAGGAGTTTGGATATGATTTCCCAGTCTGAGATGGGGTTGTGACTACTGTAGTACTTTTAAAAACACAGCTGAATGCTGGTGTCCCTGGAGAAGTTTTTTCTTACCCCAGATGTACAGGTATCTTTGTTTACTACCTCCTCCCCTAAACTTCAGCTGACTTTCGTATAGTGGGAGGTTCAGTCTGCATCACAGTTTGGATCTTTGGCCCTTTACTTCAAGTGTCAGAAAGGAGGTGTGGTTAATGGCAACTGTGATATGGACAGCTGTCCCTCAAGAGCAGGACTGAGCTGATTATCTCATTTTACACAGCTGTCAGACAGGAATTGCATCTTGGTCATTAGTAAGCAAAAGGTGAAATGCTTCTGGACTCATTTTTCCCTTCGCTTCTCCCAACCTTGGGTAGAATTGTAACCAGAGATTTTCACACGGAACCCTCTGTGTTTTGTAATACTCCATTTGCAGAATCTGTTGCTGAGTGACGCTTCAGAATTGAAACTTTAAAAAATATTGCTTCTAGCATTTTTGGCCTGGAAGGCAACTTTGAAAATATGAGTAGTGCCCAGATTAATGGACAGCCTAAAACGGTATCTCTGGAATGCTTGAACTCTCCCGTTGTGTTAACTCTGAAGCCTAAAGAAAAGCATTTAAATCTGTATTGGTGGCTGTTGCACATTGTGTTATTTTAGCAAAGATATCCAGTTGATGTGTTCCACCTCCAAATGCTTATCATCTTGGTAGGATAGCAACTTGCTGTCTATTATGCTCTTGTTGTTTCCTTCTTCCTTCTACGGGATGTATGATGAACTTAAAAATCTATAACATATTTCTGCCCTGTTTTCACTTTTAAAGGCAGTCTGTGTATGTGTATTACTGAGAGAAAGCAAGCATGCTGCAGTGTTTTCACAATTAATTGCGATTTTTCATTTTAAGTTTGAAATGAAAACGCAAAATATTGGGAATGTTTCAAAATTTGGAGACTTTGCAGCAGAGTTTAAGACCAATTTAATGTTGTGTCTGTGGTGCTTTGCCAAGATTTGGACTAGACTGTTATTTTAGCCTTCTGTCTTTGACCTGCCCCATCCTGTACCCCATCCTATTACAAATCATAGAGTTGGTGTCTTAAAGGTAGACAATACACAGATTTTGCTAGTTCCTGACCTTGTGAACCCTTTCCTGAATCCTGTCCCAGGCTTCCTACCGTCGTGTCACAGTCAGGTTCCTCTCCTGCACCTTTAAGGCCCAGCATGTTTCCACCCCGCCTACTTCTTTACTCTCATTTCCTCCTACACACCACTCCTCCTCCCAGTCCTCTCTGTACTGCTCTTTGCATCTCATTTTCCATGCTGTCCCTTTGGCATTCCATCCTGTGGTCCTATAAGTCTAAAATGCTGCTTCTCTCTTCATCAAGCGAGCATCACTCATCTCCTCTCTAGGATTCTTCACTAGCAGGAATCCTTTCTTACTACGACTCTCAGGCCCTGCTCTTCCACACCTGCGTTTTGACCTGTTCTTGGTTTGACTTCCATTACGTTATATGCTTGTGGACACCTGGTGTTTTTTGTCTGAGGTTATGTCAAGAAACCTGTTCTTTTTTACCTCTATATAATAAATAGAATTTTGTTCCTCTGAAAATATCCAGTTCTGCTAGCCTGGGGAATGGCGCTTTGTCTCCGTAATCCATTTGAGTCATTCATTCTCCCACCCTCCCTTCTCTCCTGCCCCCTTTCCTTTCATCAGCCATAGCTGGATTTTAGTTGGTTAGAATGAAAAGCCCTTGTGTTACGTTCTCCGGTTCCTTCCAGCACTTCAGGATGTTGGTTTTGAGAATTGGGGTGAACAATTTGGGCAAGGCCCAGTACCTCATTGCTCATATTTCTAAGCTGGTCAGTTTACTTGATGTGAAGTCAAGGTATAAGGGAATGTGTATTCTTTTTTAGCCCTTTTTTATGTATAAGAGAGACAGTAATGAGGGAGAGGGGGAGATGATGAGTGAGCGCTTTTATACCTCAAGGAAAAAAATATTTGCTTTTTTGTTTTTTACAATTAGCAATTCAAATTTTGTTTATGCTCTCTGCAGTATAGACTGTGGCTGATTATAGCAGAAATATGTAATTACTGTTAAAAGTTCAAATCTGAATAATTGGGAAGGAATCTGAACTTTTTGTGGTCACAAATTAAAGGAGCAAAGTTTCTGAATTCTCAGTTTTCCCCAAAAAACTATTGTTAGGTAAACCCAAAACAATTTTCCCTCCCCATCAGGAACTTGCAGAGAAAAATAAACAAGCTGCGAAAATATTTACCTCTGAAATTCCCTTTATCTCTACCTGAACAAAGCAGACAAAGTTTGAATGTAGAGAACTGGTCTGGGGTTTGGGAGACCTCTGTTCTCTGCATGGTTCTGCTACTCCTCTGTTGGCTGACCTTGGGCTATGCGCTTCTTCATGTATGGCTTCCCATTTATCCTGGAATAGCTTATTGGCCCTTTATAAGGGTTCCAAAGTATAAGGATGAAAAGCACTTTATAAAGGCTGCCTGTTGTTCTTGCCGTTGATTACCTTAATTACAATGTGATAGTGAACTCAAAACTTCTATATGTCGCTTTTTGTGGCATTAAGAAGCAGTGAAACATGATGCCCCAATTAATTTTTGTTTCATGGAAGGACCTATGACTCCAAAACAGAAAGATCCTGTACCACATCTGCAGCTTAGAACTGTTTTTTAAGTTGACTTAAGTATAGATATTCTGCCTCCCTTGAAGCTTCTCCTAAGAGCTCTAATGACCTTTTCTTGGCCAGGTCTCAGGGTCTCTATTCCATCTTCATCCTTCTTGGCTTCCCTGCTGCTTTTGACACTTGATCATGCCCAGTCTTGAAATCTTGTCCTCCCTTGACTTTTGTGTCAGTATTTTCCTGGTTTCCCTCCTACTGTTCTAGTCATTCATTCAGTAGCTTCTGCACTAAGCTATTTACCTTCCTCCATTTATTTTTTTTCATATGTTAGGCAGAAAGACCCACCTCAAGTATCCTCTCTTTGCTTTTCTTTACCTCCTTCATGCCACTGATGTTACATTATGCAATTTGGCATACTACCTTAGCATCTTTTTTGAATTATTTGCTGCAAGTTTAAGACTGCTGAGGCCAGGGTGGAACTCCAGAAAGTTCCTTTGAGATTTCCCTTTGTTTCTTGCTCTGCACATACAGGATAGGGGCCCATCTTCCAGTTTCATGGCCTGAATCTCCTACTTCTTTCTTAGTCTGTTTGGGTAACCCCTTACACTTTCTCCTTCATTTACCATCTCGGTTACTGCTAGCTGTTCTTGCTGGCCTCTGACAACTGTGTTACCTTCTTGTCTTGTTAAAAACACAGCTACTGAGGCTATCCTCCTGGCGTGTTTCTGAACATGTTGACGTCTCCTCCTTGACGAGCCTGTTTGTTGGCTATCATCCACCACATAAGGTTCCAGCTTCTTGTACTCACTCTAAGGGGCCTTCACATTTTTATGTTTCTCCCCTGTCTGTCCCTGCCTCTTACTCTATTGTCTTTTGCTCTGCCAGCAACACAAGCATGACATTGTGCTTTTCCATTTCTTGCACTAGCATCTCTTCGCATTCTTCCTCAGCTGACTCATACCTTGATACATGTAGGAAAATTGCCAGCCAATAGAGGCCAGATATACTGGAAACTACTTATTTGCATATTTGAGAATTATTCAAAAGGTCTAACAGATATTCAGAGGTAGTTGTCTTATTACATGTACCCTCCTCTCCCTGGCTTCTTTTGTAAAGAAGGATGATTACAAAAGTAAATAACGGTCATCATAAGCAAAGAAACAACATCTCAAAGACTAGGAAGGTCAGGGTTGGAGCAGAAAAATAGTTACTCGCGGTTGCAAGGTGGCAACTGTGTGGCAGAAAGGGGCTTCTTTCAGTATCTGTAAGGAAATGAATGGGAGATTTAGTTTGAGGATGATACACAAAATGAAGCATTTTACGAGTAGGAAGCAGAAAGCCAAGTAGCAATAGTAGCGTTTTAAGCCGGAAGAAACTGTTAATGGGTGTGTGGTCTTGCTCATGTGGTTCTGAATCCTCTTGACCTTCAAGCTTGGTACAAATCTTTACAAGTTGTGAGCCTGGCTGGGGATTGTCAGGTGTCCTGTCTCCTGGAAGACAGTCAGTTAGTTTACTTCAGAATAACAGCTAACAGAATGGTGAAAAGGAATTATGTTAAAACAGTGGTTCAGACCGAATTTATGATCTTCACACAGTATTGCTTGATTCTTCTCATCATTCTCCAACTTCAATTTAAACTGCACTTTGCTTCCGAACTCTTCTTTAACAGGCTTTTCTGCAGTGCTTTGGTAATCTTAAGTCTGGGAGCATCTGCTGTATGTGCATTTTGGCCACGTGGTATACGACTGATCTGCACTTGCTACCTTGATTTCCTTATTTTCTGTGAATTCAGTACATAGTTCTTGCTAGTGCTTGATACTCATTTCCACAAGCGGGACGGAATGGGTTGTGGCTTGTTTCAGCAACTATTGCAGAGTTCGTATTGACTAATCTATTTTCAATGGTTGAGCCTTTGGTGAACGGGTTCTGACCACTTGCAGTCAGGTTTTCGTTTTCACTATGCCTGGCTGGCATTCATTTAGCCCTGGGAGCTCTCTTACGTAGAAGCTGTGTAGTATTACTATTATTAAACTGGAAGGTTAACAATCATTTTTCACTGATAGACCCATTTTTTAATGGGAATAAGAATATGGTTTTCACTTATAAGTGCACGTTGCATTCTTTTAACCTGAGTTTCTGTACCTATCTTTGCAATGACATGAAGATCTTCTGAGCAAGATATTCTGCATGCTGATCTACTTGTGATGTTGTCTCTAATTTCAGAGATGATCTGGGTATCATATCAATGTTTGCATATCCTGTACTGAAGGTTTACTACTGGATGTGATTCTGATAGGCAGCTAAAATTTAAATCCTTCTCTTCAACCTGGGTGCTCCCACAAGGCTGTGGGAAATACCTGCTCTTAGATACAGCTTTTCTACCACCGACTTCGTGATGTCCAAGGGAAGATTTCATTGCAGATATTTGCTCCTAAGTTTGAATTATTCCAAAATCAATACCAAATACCTTTCTCAAATGTAAGAATAATTGTTCTGTTAATATTCTTAAAGCAAATGCCAAAGATTTCTCTTGCCTGCCTTGGCCTATGTTTGGAATTACAGCTCCTACTTGCAATGGTAAAATATTGCGTTGTACTGAGGGTGGAGGGATGCTGTGGAGACATATCTGCTGTGGCGATGTATTTTCATTGTGCTTCTTCAAAGTGCTTGGTTTACTTTTTACTTCAAACCTGTTATTGGGAGGGTTGTCACGGGATATTTGGCTTATTATTAGAGTAAATCTTTTATAGTAGTCTTATTACAAAGAAAATAATTTTTGTCTCAAAAGTATTTTAGCATACCAGTATTGTCAGTATCATTTGCTGTTTCTTTTGACAGGTGTTACGTATTCCCCACTTTCATTTACGCAGCAGCATAAATAAGCAAACTAGTCTTAACTTTGAACGCATATTTGCAGACTGAGGGGTCTCTGCAATGTTTGTCTAGTATTTCTCTCTGCTTTTTTTCTGCATGTTTATATAGCAGACAACAAAAATATTTGATTAGTTGGTCTTATTAAAATCTGGCAAGGCACTAGCTATGCTTGATCCTAGCCTTTTATGCCTGTAAAGATACTGTCTCCCTTGACATAAGAATATTTTAGACTTTGGCTGTAATGTCATCTGTTGATAAGTCTAAATAAGCAGGTCAGGTTTTGTAAACTTATACCATTTTATCAGTTTTGGACAAAACTAGTACATAATTACTTTTGGAATTGGATCCTGATGCACTTCCAGCATGGGGGTTTAGGTGACTTTATAGTCCGCACAAGACTTCATGCTTCATTAGTACCAAGAATGCATACACAGTCCATGCCGTTCATTCACTAAACTAAAAATACAACATTATGCCTTGCTTGTGCATCTTTCACAAAATGGAGGGAATCGAAAGGTCCTATGTTAAAATGTGCTATTATGATATTTATGTAATTAGTAGCTATTACAAAAACAAATTTGTTTTCTTTTTCGTTTTTCCTCGAGACTTAATATGAGATTAAACCTTTGTTGAGATTTCTGTTTGTTAAAAGAAAATCGTATCTGTATAACAATTTATATTCTAACAAAACCATTAGTTAAGTGATTTATATTAAGATATATGTGGTCTAAAAATTTTCATCTTCCTCTAACTCTGATTTTTCAATACCATCTTAGTGTATTGTTTTGTAAGTTTTAGCAAATTTCTGGTTCGCGATGCCATAATTACTGTACCACCTGTGTTCTTTTACACAAAAAAGCATCCAACATTCAAAGCTATTCCATCTTGCAGACTAAGTAGTTTCGAGTAGGGGTACAGTGAGTCAGACTTCTGTGACATAGGCAGGCACAGATTGTGACAGTTCATATTCATAAAGGTGATACCATGCTGTGTGCTCTTAGGTGACAGTAACTTCCTTTGGTTGAATTCTTTTTTGCTTTGTGGTTCACGACTAGTCAGAACTGTGTGCCCCTTATTACCACATTTGCAAGCCTATAGTTTATTGGGAAGATGTTTTTCGGCTTGCCCTACGGCTCCCAAAGAAGGGAAACATGGTTCTAGGGTATGATAATTTCTCTTAGCTCTTTGCCCCGGGGACTGGTTTTCCTCCTTTCATATGGCACTGCAGACAGAAGCGTACTTCCAAAGTGCAGTGCTTTTCTTTTGGTTTGCTGATAATACTGTCATGCCACCTACCACTCCTTCCAGGTTAACTTTCACTTTATGAACAATACCCAGCAGCCTCTCTCTTCCTTCTGGATTTGATTCCAGAAACATAAACATTTCCTGAAGCCTTCTCGCAAGTGGTTACCAAAATAATGGATAACAATTTCAGACTGTGCGGGTAATCAGTATCCTTTTTTCTAACTTCTTACACGAAAAAAATATCTCTCAGTGAGGATGTTTGCTTAGAGAAGATAAGATTTTTAAGTGTTTTGTTCCTGCTCTCTTAGTTCACACCTCCTTATTTTTGAGGGAAAGCACACATCTTAAAATGGCAAATTTCTGTTTCTGCCACAGTTAGCAAAATTGATTCTTTTCTGTATTGGCATAAGAATACAGGTTTCTTGCATGTGTAATTTAGACAAGTATGTAAAAACTGCCTTTTTCCATCAAAGTAGAAGCTAGCTGTTTCTCCACACATGTGGTATTCTCGCATGTTACTTTTCTTCTTTACTTTTTGAGGCAGTTTCCTCTAATTGACATCCTGCTCACCTTTCTGTTTCAGAAAAGTTGCAGTCAAATGGTTCTTTTTTGCCCGTTTGTTGGGTTTGAGGTTTTTTGTTTGTTAAATACCTTAGAAGCTAGGTGTATCTCTGAATATATTAGTTGGATATTGTTAGTTAGATCACTGGATCTGTATTTCAGACACCTAGCTAGTTAGTGGCCTTACTTTTATAGGTGTTCTACAGCAATGTCTCTCACTTTGTGGTAGCCTTTTATGCATTTCTTCCTTCTCGAAGTTTATGTTATGAAACTTAAGTTGATTCTCCTTTGAATGTTTTGCCAGTAGTGTTTCATTGGAATAGCAGCAAATAAAGCAACAGTGAAAATTAATATAGAAAAGTAAATGTAGAGATTTATTCTAGAAGATGCATCTTCTGTAGGTTGTGCACAGTGTAGTTTCATTCATTGTATGAATCTCTGCTTCAGTGATTACTGATTCTGACTGTCCAGCCTTTGAGTTCAGCCTTAGAGAATATTTCAGGCTATAAATGTTTATTAACTGCATTCAATATGACCCTCAATGTTCCCCACATTTCATACATTTTTCAGTCCTGATATATAAGTAGCAACGATCTTGGATAAGATCTGACTGGCTGAGAGCAAACATTTGCAAAATAACAGGGAGGCAAAGTACAGGTTTCTTCAGTCCAGTGGCAGAGATAGTACAATCTGATAGAAGGCTGCCTTGCATTTTCAGCCTGAGGTTCGATTTGCTAGTTGCAAATACTCAAAGTAAGGCAGTAGCTTTCTTGGAAAGCTGTAGTGAAGCATTACTAGTCCCAAGTGAATTAGTGGTTATAAAAAGGTGCTCAATGCTAGGATTTTCTTTAATGATTAATACATTTTTCTTCTGAATCAAACAGATTCTTTTCTGTTTAATTGTAGTTTTGGATCGGTGCTTGGCTGTTGTTTTTGCAGCTCTCTGACCTGTCTTGACTTGGGGTTATACTGGAACTAGTTAGTGCTTGAGAAGTGAAGACTCTGCAGTCAGTTTCCAGCCGTTGGTGATGGTTATGACTTGGCTACCTTGCCCTTGGTTTTTAAAGTCAGCCAAATACATAAACAGACACCATTTACTGTGTAAAGTGGGAGATTATGAATTCTGGTCTTCAGCGTTCTTTTTACTTCTTCGAAGTTTATTCTGGTTTGCTAATGTGGTAGAATTTTAAACACCCTTGATTTCAGTTCAGTGTTTTTGTTAGTCATTGGTATTTTTTTTTCTCTTTGTTTGAGCGGGATCATAAAAGAAGAGTTTGAAAGATGATTTGCCAGGCAATAAACTGGGGAGGGAAAGTTGGAAGAATCATCAACTGCTCTGGTTTGGCTGCAGGCTTGTTTTATCGTACCATTAAGTAGTGTCAAGCTGCTTGGATCAGGTGAATAAGATACGCAGCATGAATTATAGCAAGTATTACTGTTATAGTAAGTATTCTTTCAAATAATTTAGTGGCCAATTACACCAAATTATTTTTGCACTGACACGTTCTGGAATTGCCACCTTACCTAAGATTTGACTATGCCTAATTATTAGTGATCCCATCTTGCTAGGATACAGACTTATAAATCCAGTAGCATTATGAAGTTTAAATTTGGGGAAAAAAAATCTTATTCCACTGCTTCGAAATTTCCCATGCGATTGTTATTGGGTCTGAGTCTTCACTTTCTGTCCTAAATTACTGTCTAGCATGTGTGTTCTTAAAGAGCTGCTGTATTTTACTGAAAAGTAGTTGTTTCAGTACTGGGTGATTAGGGCATATGTATACACAGATTTTTTTTGGTGTTTTTTTTTTTATTTATTTAAGATTTGGGAATTTTGTTTTCTTGTCAAAGATTTTTATAAACCAGGGAATGAAAATATTCAGATTCTTAGCGTGGGTGTAATATGACCCAATTCTAACTTTGCTTGTCTACCTGACCAAGTGTATGTTAAACAAATACACAAAAGCTTGTGTATTTGGTGACTGGCTTGTTGCATATCAACCTTATATTTTACTGCATAACCAGTCATCCCAAATGCTCTACTGACATAATCTAGGCAAATCTGAAGCTTTAAGAGAACTGCAGTGTTTTCTTCTGCTACTTGAATTTCTGGTGTTTCAGATTATATCTTAATCTGCTATAGGCTTTCATAACCTAATTTTCTTGATTTCTGTGCTTGTTCTTTTTCTAAAAAAAAAAACAAAAAAAAAACCAAAAAAAAAAAAAAAACAAACCAAAAAAAAGGCATCAAAACCAAAATACAAAACCAAAAAGGGGAGGTGGCTGGGAAATTCATATTTACCTTGGATTTGTATTGTTAGCACAATTGGTATAATAGTTTAACATGCATATGATAAACAGCAGTAATTTGTTCTCTGATTGCAATGTGGAAATGAAAAGGCACACTTACAAAATTAAGCATTCAACTGATACTTAGTTCATGTTTGTTTTCTCCCAAGATGAATACTACTTCTAGTGAGGGCCGTACCTGTAAAGTTACCATGCAAAAATAGCTGTGTTTCAGTTACACAGATACCTCAGTGGTACCTCCATCCCCACTGGATAAAAATACATTGTTGCTTTATGGTTGTATAATTTCGGAGGAATAGTGCTGCCTTTTTTTCTTTTTTTTCTTTTTTTTTTTTTTTTAAATTTAAAATGTTTGAGGTTAGATCAATTGAGCCAACGAGTGCTGTATTCAATAATTAACAACTTGAGGAGGGTGGATAATGAAAGGCCTTTTGCAGCTCTGGTCGTCTAGTGAGCTGCGTAGCAAGCAGTCATTGCTGTCATGTGTGATAGTGTCGCAGATGAGCAGAGAGATAAGTTAGTACCAGCTGGGCTTTTCCTTTCCTCAACAGACAGAAAAATGTTTCCACACACTACAGATACTGTAGTGCTGCAATTTTACTTTTCAGTCTGTGCGTGCACCTGAGTGCGAGTGATAACCTTAGCTGTGCAATTAGGAGGTGTTTTCTGAGCCCAAGGCTTTGGAGCCACTGCTTGTGGTGGTTGAGGGATGGATTTTGTTGGGGTATTGCGTAGGTGTTTGAGTCCCAAGAGGTGTGATGAGCACATGCCTGAAAATGAAAGGTTCGGTGCATAAAAACATGTTGGAGTGTAGACTATTAAGTGCTTTTGTGCTATGAGAGCACTCCAGTGCAGAAGTGCAAGGTATAATGCATATGGTTGTGGGGGAAGAACAGGGAGCTTCTGTGTCAAAATGCTGGGTGCATCTGTCTCTGAATCTATGCATCCACACTGCGTTATTGTCAAATACCTATTTTTAGAATGACTATCTAATTGGTATTCATGCAGATGGGTGTCTCCCCGTCTCATCTGATCCACTCCTCTGAGTGATGCACTTGGTGGGAGGTGTCTGCTGATGAATCTTTCCTGAGCAGAGTGTGTTCATGTCGGTCTGTTCTCTTACATGCATGCGTTTAATTTGTTACATGAGTGTGTACGTAAGTATGTGCATGTGTGTTCGTATGTTTTCCTTTTGTATGCACCAGCATGCTCAAAGGTAGTATCATCTAATCCTCTAAAAAGATGAATTTCAAAAATGAAAGATGCAGAACTTGCAGCCCTTCAAGAGATGATTCTTCTCTTTATGCAAAGAATAAGTGCAGAGCAGTGCAGGTTGTGGCCATGGAAACTTAGCTACCTCAGTCCTGACTTCAAGGGATTGCTCCTAGTATAGCGATGCAGCCAATTATGAGTAAGAACGATGATCTTTCTGCTGCCTTGACTACTACAAGTTTTGGGTCCTAAGTGTAGAAGTTCATACAAGTTCATGCTGCTTCATATAAAATAAATGTTAAGTGTAAAACCCTGGGTACAAGTGCTAGCCATGTTGTACAGGTGTGTTTTATTTTTATGAGGGGAAATACATAATATTTATGAGAGGAGAGATCCTGAGTCTGTTTACACCCTGTGTCAAACTTTGTGTCAAGTAAGTTTTTCTTGTGTCTCAGATTTGGGGAAAATCCTTGCCTGTTATCTTGAGAATTAAACAAGATTTAATTCAATAAAATGATACATATATTTAGGAAAAATGGGTTATGGTAGGAAAAGCTTTAACTATTATGAACTTAATATAGTCTGTTCACCTCAACGTGGTAGGTGTAATTATCTATATATAGTATTATGCATGATCTTGATGTTTTAAAATGAGATATGTAATACTAGCTCTAAGAAATAGGATTCATTATAATGTCACCTGACGCAAAAAGAGAGGCTAGGCCTTAGACAGAAATTAATTTTCCCCCAAATTAAGATAGTCACAGTCCTGACTTTTCCAGGTGACTTAACTAAATTGTGGTTTGTATATGGCATGAAGGAGTGTTCCCTTTGAGCTATGATTTTCCTCTTACCTGACACAGTAAACCTATGAGATTACAGGGTAATCTTAGTGAGGGGTCCCAAGGTTATACTGCTCACTTAGTAAAGGAGTGAATGGGACACAGCTGCTGAAAAGGCTCCGCTTCCTTTGAATAGATCTTAGTTCTTTACCTGGGAACAGTCGGGATGCTTTGGGTAAGACTGTCCTAGCAGTGTTACCGTCAGCACTGTCCCAGCTACTATCAGCAGGGATGGTCCTCCCAGAGACACAGTCACAGGCCTTTTTGGATGATTCTCTTTGGCTGTGAAAAAGGTGCATGACGTAGGATGATCTTCACACAGGTATTTGTGATAGGGGGAGAAGCAGAGGAGGAATACAAATGGATATTTCTGTTCTTAGGGTTCACCTTGTTTATGTCTCAGGAGTTCTCTTTCTGCTCCTTTCTCCTCATAGATACTCCTGCTTCCAGCATCATGGCCTCTGACCTGGAAAGCAGCCTCACCTCCATAGACTGGCTCCCACAGCTTACTTTAAGGGCTACTATTGAAAAATTAGGGGGTTCCTCACAAGCAGGACCTCCGGGGGCTGCCCGGAAGTGTCCCCCAGGCTCACCAACAGATCCCAATGCCACCCTGAGTAAGGATGAGGCTGCAGTGCACCAAGATGGGAAGCCGCGTTACAGCTATGCCACTTTGATCACATATGCTATCAACTCATCACCTGCCAAGAAGATGACGCTGAGTGAGATCTACCGTTGGATCTGTGACAACTTTCCCTACTACAAAAATGCTGGTATTGGTTGGAAGGTGAGGACTTGCATTGCTAAAGTACCCTTTTTGTCTAATTACAAGATGTATTTTCTTAATTCTGTGCAAAATATCCTCACTGAGCAAAATAAAAAGGCAGAGGTGAAACTAAATTGACCAACTGGAGAAAATGTGGAGCTGGAAGTCCCATTTTCTCTGAGAATTTTATTGTATGTATGTGGTGGCCCCTTAAGAAGGTGCATGCAAAAAACCTACCACCAACAACCAAGAAAAACAAAACAAAAAACCCCCACAAACCCCACATCATTACTAACCTCTGCATCACACTGATACTATTTTCATTGCACCTTCTGTAGATGTATAAGTGGTTCAGCCCCATATTATTCATCCTAATTCATCGCTCTCCTTTCCACAGCTTCTGTTCTGCTCCGTTCTGGGTATATGTAGCGAGCTTTGGCTTTTAAGTATGCACCATCCTTCTGTTTTCTCTACCCGCTCCCAGGCATACTCAGAAGGCTGTATGTTTTTGTTGTAGCACTTACTTGTATTTCTTACTCTCTCATCAGAACTCTATTCGTCATAACCTGTCTCTGAATAAATGTTTTCGGAAGGTGCCTCGACCGAGAGATGATCCTGGGAAGGTAAGAAATCTGCATGCTCCTGGGCAAGCAATTTAAAACTGCACGGAATAAGCTGGGGTTGCCCTTTCTAACTCATGGTTGGAATTTGAAACCTAAAGTGTAGGCAAAAATGGAAGCAGTAGTAAGATTTACTGCAGTGCTTTGGCAACAGAAGCATTTGCTTAAAGGGAACCTGTAAAGGGGCCTGAATGATTTTAGCAATTATTTTTCCTCTCTGTGATCTTCGGTTGACTTTAAAGATACTGAAAAAATGAGGTTGAATGTGCTTTATTAGTTTTGTTTCTTTTTATTCTTGACCTTTATATGCAAAATGTAGGTCTAGTCCAACCTGTTCTATTATGAAAGACCGTAGGGGCTGCTGGTTGAATGGCAGGACTATGATGTGACATCACGCGTTTTATGGAGGCGAGATCCATGGAAGTGACAGCAGAACTACTACCTATTTAGACTGCAAAACATTTGGTATTGGGAAAAAAATGTCACCATCAGATAGTTAAAATCTGTAAAAATCATTTACAAGTAAAACTCAAGAATTTAGGAAATTGTTGGCTAAGGGCTAATAAAGCTCTGTTAGTATTTATAGATTGTAAAGGGAAGTTGCTAGCAAAACCGAGACTTGGCATCTTGGCATGCAGGTATTACTACGGTTAAAAAAAAAAAACAACAACAAACAAACAAGCAGAAGGAAATGGTGGGGACAAGAAGCTATGTATTTACACAGAAAGATTGTCTCCTCCCCCCCATCCTAAAGTTACCAGAAAGGGCCACTTGTGCAGGCCTTTTATTTCAGGTTATATTTAAAGGACTAGGTGGTGCTCATTTGGCGTCTATAAATGGAAGTAGTATATCTTTGAAGATCACTGCTCAAAAATACCATTATTATATGGCTTATTCCAGGAAATCCTAACTGACTTCAGTGTCTATGTTTGCAGGTGTTCATTGGCATGTTGGGCTGGGTTTGTAAAGAAAACCTGTCCTGTGCTTGTCACTGACTATTCAGATTTCAATTGGAGGTTAAAATGAGCTAAATCACACTTGAGAGTTCTCTTTATACTTATTCAGAAAACAGCAGACATAATTATAGACTGTTTTATGTTGAAAGGGACCTCTGGAGGTCAACATGCACCCCCATCCCTCCCAGACAGGGACAATTAGATTGGGTTGTTGAGGTCTTCGTTGAATTTTAAGTATATCCAAGGATGGAAATGTTCCAGTGCTGCACCACCATTATTGTAAAGAAATTTTTATTTACATCTGATTGTAACTTCCCTTGCTATAACTTGCGTTTGTTGCCTCTTATCCGTGTGGTGTGCATTTTTGAGAAGAGTTTGATTCTGTCTTCTTTATAATCTCCTTACAAAGTCGAAGACAGCGGTTAGATCCCCTTAGCCTTCCCTTGTCCAGGCTAAACAGATCTGACTGTGTGAACTGCTTGTACATCATGTGTTTTAGTTCTTAAACATCATGGTGGCCCCTCTTTGGATGCACTCTAGCACATCAGCATCTGTCTTGCACTGGGAACCACCCCCCAAGTGTGCACAGTACTCAAAGTGGGGTCTCATAAGCATGGAAAAAGAGCGACTCTTCTATCTGTCTCTGCCCAGTCTGAACATTGAGTTGGTTCTCATCAGTCAATAATAAATTCATGTTGTGAGGAAGGTACTGAAGAGGGTGTGCGGGCCCAAAAGAGTTGGCCTAGCTTGGATCAAAACATCCTTTGCTCTTAGTGTCCTGTCTTGGAGTGATGGAGATGTAGAGCATTCTGCCTTCCACCAGTAGCATTGTACCTCATTGTTTAATACATCCCAACGCAAGAGAGGAATCTCATTCCAGCACCCAAGCCTTTGTTGTCTGATGTTCTGGAGGGTGGTCGTAATGTTTAGTTGGTGCTGCATTGTTTGAGTCAGTAATCCCCTGCTTCAGAACACTCTCTGATTTAATCATGCATTCACCAATGGGTCTTCTTTCCAGGGCTCTTATTGGACAATAGATACGTGTCCAGATATATCTCGCAAGAGGCGGCATCCTCCAGATGATGACGTGAGTGTTGTTCTTTCCAGACAGCATGGAGCAGGAGGGGGAATTCCCTTCTTGTTCCAAGGAGTCCTTCCAGCACCACACCATGGTATCGTTCTGGGGGCAGGGTACACAGATGAGGAGACAAAGGCTAGGACTGAATTGAACTAGCACATATGTCCTACTGATTGTCTGTTGCTGCTGTTCAGTAGCAAAGCTAATCTTGTTTAGAGTCCTTTATCCTGACTCTTTAATGACTAAGGCCCATTCCTGCTCTTTTCTAAGCCATGAACTTCTACAGTGGGGGAGCTGGCTTCCCATCTGCAGTTTCACTTCTCCATCTGTTCTTGATTTCTGCTCCTTTCCTTTTCTCTTTCTTCCCCATCCACAGATACCACAAGACTCCCCAGAACAAGAGGCAAGTAAAAGCCCTCGAGGGGCTGTTCCAGTCAGCACAGAAGCCTCTCTGCCACCTGAGGCCACCCCTCAGCTGTCACTCCAGAGCACCACTCCCATTGCCAACTACAGTCAGGTGAGCAGCAGGGAAAACGATAGAAGCCTTACAGGTGGGGAAGAGGAGAGGGAGAGGAGTGCATGAATGGAAAAGCGGAGTGGTGAGAAGAGGCAATTGTGAAAACGGTGATATAGAGGCAAAAATAAAAAGAAGGGAAGAAGCTGAAATTGCACAGACGGGAAATAAGGAGGAAGTGAATTTTAACAAAGGGCTGGATGGGGATAAGGGTAAAGGCATAATGGCATTAGACAGCTGAAGAAAAGGCTGGAGCCACTGTGCTGCAGAGGGAGGAGGGCGGCGGTTGATTTTCCTCAAAGAAAATAGCGTTTGGGAAGATTTGTTGGGAGACAAGCTAAGTGATATGGGATATTGGTGCATGTTCTGCCTGTATGTAGTCTCTGGATCCCTGTCTCAAGTTACAAAACCTAGTGTGAACTAAAGGCCTTACTTCTACCTTCTTTAGCAGGGTGCAGGACCTGTGGATGTTGCCTCTACTGTAGCAGGGGGGCAGGGCCGTGAAGGGGCCGATGTACCACCCCCACTGTACAGTGCCAACCATGACTTCAAGTTCTCCTACTCCGAGATCAACTTCCAGGATCTTAGCTGGTCCTTCCGAAATCTTTACAAATCCATGCTGGAGAAATCATCTTCCTCTCAGCACGGTGAGTAACCATATGCGTCATGTGAGGTGGGCAGGTATCTGCCCACACAGTCTTGTCCACTGATCTATCCTTGGTATCTCTCAGATCTTGCCTCATTTAGGAGCCTGTGCAAACAGACTTTCCTTCTTTGGCATGCTGTAATTAGTTCTGCCAGGAGCAGATAAGAAATCTGCATGTCCTTTATCTATTGCTCCCCCCAGTTTTCTCAGAATTAAGAAGCTAATGATTTAAAAATACCTTGTGTTGATACAAAACCAAATACTAAAATGGCAGAAGCTTAGAGAAATTGGAAGTCCTGAAGAAAAGCTTGTCGGAGAATCTGTCGGGCTAGAAACCATAAGAGGGAGGGGATTGTTGCATGTAGGCAGTAGAGTTTCTCTGAAAGGCGAGTAGAAAGTCGTCATTGCTCAGATCTGTTAAAACTAGGATTGTACAAAGCCTTGGAGAATTGAGCTTTGTGGATTGAGAGCTTTGAAGAGCGAGTCTACAACTCCATTCATAGCTTGCATTTCTGGGACTGAGGAAGCAGCCACCAGAGGGCAGAATCGCTGTAGGGATGAGATGAGATGGCCATGGAAGACTCTTAGAAAAATCTCCAGTTGTTCCCGCCTTTAAACACTCTTCTAAATATTAATCTGGTGTTAAAAGCAATTTATTAGATGAGCCTCTCACCTATGCTGTCAGCCATCATAGAGCGCAGGCAAAGTTTGGTACTCTAGAAGTCACCTGAACTTGTAGCTTCAGTGAAATAAAAATTTATTACTTTTACTGCTTTTATCATGCTGGCACTTGAGATTCCTAGTAGGAGGTTGTTGTAAGAGGTGTTGTAGAATAAGAAAGATACAAAAATGTAGAGAAGAACCTTGACTCAGTGTGTGCCTCTGTAAAAGCTTAGCAGCAGTCTCCCAGAGGTTCCACAATGCGAAGGGAGAATGAACTGGGGAAGCAGGCGTGAGAGAGATGCTGAGCTCCTGATGTGGAGAGTAATGGAGAACACCTGGTGCTCTTGCATGTAGGGGAGGCCTGAAATACAAGAGGGTAGAAATTACATTCCCAATGAGTCAGGAGGAATAAAGGAGCCCTGACGCATGCAATGTGCTCTGTGTACAAAAGCTACTGCTTTTTTATGACCTCTAATGATCTGTGTGAGAAAAATTGTGAAAGTTCCCAACCAAGCTGCTTGTAAGGCAGAAACTGAAGGGATCTTTTTGGAAGCAGCAAGTCAGATTTATCAGATTATCTGTTTTCTAAGTGTTGTGTTGTTTAAATTTGCTTTAATCGTAATTTCTAGGAAAACAACACATGCATGAAATTTTAGGAGAACATGGGTTACTTTGGCAAATATAGTAAAAATCCAGGGAGGAATTTAAGTGCCTAACTCTGTACTAGAAGTTTAAATCCTGCTGGGGCTTTGTTGTAGAGTCTTCTGTTTCGAATAGAATCTGGAGCATGGTGAGGGCATAACTGTGCAGGTGATAGTTATTGGCAGCCTGTAGAGGGCACTCCAAAAGCTTCATAAATAGAAGGATGAGCAGTGTGAAATTAGAGATGGATAATTTAAGCAGAGGTCTGATCCAGGCAGCTCTTAAAGCTCCCTCCTCTTTATTTTACTCCACAGGTTTCTCTTCTCTCCTTGGTGACATGCAGCCCTCCAACCACAACTACTACATGTACCAGCAGCAGCAGCAGCAAGGCCCCTCATCAGTGGGTGCTGCTCCCCCACTCCACACTCCAACCCCAGAGGGCTGCCCCTCCCAAGGGGGAAAGCAACAGGGTGGTGAAGGTTATGGCCCTCCACCAGTGATGTCCATGCACCCACCCCCAATGCAGCATGGAGGCTACCACCAGCACCAACAACATCACCCGCACTCCCACCCACAGCAGCAGCCACATCAGCACCAGCAGCAGCAGCAGTCACAGGCTTCAATCAACAATGCTGGCTTTGGTGAGTCAGGGACGACAGAAAGAACAGCAGGGGAAAAGGGCGCAGTGAGGAGCCCCCAGACAGAAATTCTGCAAGCGAGCTTTCCCTAAATAATGTCTACATTGTGTGTGGGGGAAAAAGGGTGAAAGCCAGTTATGATTGGAATCTGAGAGGGAAATGGCTTCCTTACTGAAGGAAAGGAGGGTACATCCACACTGGGTTTGGGATTCTCTTTAGGGGTGCAGGATAAAGTAAGGGGCTAAATGAAAAAGGAAGCACCATCCCTGGTCTTCCAAGGAAGAAAGGATTTCTGGCTACTGTAGCATCAGGCTCTTTGGTGAAGAGGGGCTGATCATTTTATATTAAGGGGTGGAGGGACAGTCTGTATTGGAATAATCTTGTCCCCGTTTCATTCCAGCATTTCCCCCTGATTGGTGCTCCAACATTGATTCCCTGAAGGAAAGCTTCAAGATGGTAAACCGGCTGAACTGGTCTAGCATTGAGCACTCCCAATTCTCAGGTCAGTGTTGGCCTAGTGACTAGGTCTAGTGACTCAGTGACTAGAGCTGTAGTCTAGAATATGCGAGTGCTGTGCCCAGATATTTTTTTTTTTTTTTTTCAATGTAACTGTGTCAAGTCCGTGGGTTTCTCAATGACTCAACTCTTCTCTTTGTAAAATCAGGTGTCCTACTCCATGGGTTCTGTTAGAGACCCTGAAGCACTTGAACACTGCAGGAATTTGGGGCAGGGGGAATTAATTCATAAAAGTATGTCAGAAAGCTAACTGAGATTTTTTCCCTCCTACTCTTCCTTACCCTACGTGAGTCAGTGAGACAGTATCCTAGATATGGAGCTCTCCAGGAGTTTGGTGGCAGATTCGAAGCAGTGAAGTTGGGTTTGTGGGGAGAAGGTAGGATTTAGGGGTAGAAAACAGAAACTCTTTGCAGGGAAGACCACAGTGTGAGTGCTGTCTCTGACATTGTCCTTTGTCCTCTGCAGAGCTGATGGAGAGTCTGCGCCAGGCTGAGCGGAAGAACTGGACGCTGGATCAACACCATATTGCCAACCTCTGTGACTCCCTTAATCACTTCCTTACCCAGACTGGTCAGCTGCCTCATCTGGTTGGCCCACAGCAGCCCCCCCGAATCTCTGATTCTTGTGCCCTGAACAGCGGCAAACAGGAGCAATCCATGAACCAAGGTAATTAGGAGGGAGACTAAAATGACATGTAAATGAAGGCCCAATTCTGTGAATATCCTAAACTACTTGCTGCCTTGCCAGGCAATGTAGTGCTGAGCACCTCAGGGCTAGGCTGTCAGAGCTGTTCATAGCAACTCAGCTTCCTCTGGCTTTAGACGGTTGGATGTCCTATGTCTGTGGCCTAGACAGACTGTTGTTATGTGAGGCATACCACTGACGGGCAACCTCTCCAGGCAAAAATACATTTAAAAGGTAAACCCCTAAAAGGAGAAGGGGATGTTTTTTGTAGGTGACCAACAGAAAGGAATGGCAAGGTAGAGAGATTGGCAGGAGCTCTAGGAGCTGTAAGGAAGAAACCTCTTGTACCCATGTTGGAGAAATACTGACTGGACGAGGAGAGCACAGAGCATATCATGGTCTTGATAGAACTGTGATGGTGTGTGTCATCTAGTACTGAACTAAATGGATGATATTGAGCCAGCTTGTGGCGTTTCTGGATGAAAATTTTCTTCTTTTGCAATAATAGAAAAACTCCTGTTGGTTGCAAGAACAAGATCCCTCACCAAGCTATAGCTTGCAGTTAGGACCCAACAGCTGAACATCTCCTCAGTATCCCGTGGGTCTGAGTGAGTTGCTCTGTGGCTGAGCTGCCACCCAGTCAGGGCCAAGACAGCTGACCAGAACGTTAACAGGTTGGTGTTTTGTTTTGTGTTTTTTTTTTTTTTTTTATTCCTTTCCTTTCACAGTGAACTCCTATGGTCAGCCCCAGCCTCCCCATCTCTTCTCCGGGCCATCTCCTATGTACCAGATTTCCACACAGGATTCTCCAGGATATAATCGCCCAGGTAAGGGGTGACGTTAAGAGATATTATACCAATAAACATTAAAGAACGGGTTCCCAAGCCCTCTGTGCGTTTCTCCGAAAGCACTTAATAATCAAGCGGAGCACTGAGGGTAGAGAGGGAGCCTAGACTGCAAGGGGCCCTCCATATAGGGCTCTGACATAGCTCTGGCAAGGTTTAGGATTTCAGTGGCCTGATTTCTTTCACTTCACATAAATAGTCTTCTAGCTCAGCTTCACCCTCAGTTGATGGCTTGAAGGTAACTTTACATGAGCAGCTTCTGCTGTTGAAGTCCTTTGTGCTCTATCGGCAGTCAGTCGTAAGGAAAGTTAAGGTGGCTGAAGCTTAACCTCTGTAGAAGCTGCTGTGGAGAATTTCACAGCAGACCACCTACAGGCCTTGGTAGGTGCTGCCTGACAGGGGGAAATTCATGCCAGTAATGTTCTTAATTGTTAGACTGTTGGAAGGGAGAAGGCCTGAATCCCTTATGCTTTCTTTTGTCCAAGGGCCCACTGTGAAAAAGCGTGACATTTTTTATTCTGACTGTTCTCTTTTCTTTCTCTTCTTTTTTCTTGTTTTTGGCTCAGCTCACCATCTGGTCCCTCGGCCTCCAGGGCCTCCTCCAGGTGCCAATGAGGAAATCCCTGATGACTTCGACTGGGACTTGATCACCTAGCGAGTTACAGACTTGATAGCCCGTCCTTTGTGAAGGACGCGGGAGGGGAGGGGGACATGGGGTGAATGGTGCCAGCGCCACCCTCCCCAGCCTCCCTGCCTTGCCTGTATATAGATATATATTCTCTATCTCCGCCAGAGAAGCCACCGCAAGATGCTGCCGAAGATAATCCTTCCTTGCGTCCTGTTTTATCTTCTTTTTCTTCTTTTGTTTATTATTATTATTGTTATTATTATTATTATTACCAATAATTGAGCACAGCCCTCCCCCTCCTCTGGCAGCCTCGGACACATCAGATCGGCTCTTTCGTGTTGCGTGGTGCTCTGTGGAGGGCGGAAAGATGGGTCCTTGGTGCCACGAAAAGACGTCGGAAGGCTGAATCCTCGAGTGCATCTTTCTCTGCCTCCGTCATTTTGCGTTTAACAATCCCTCTTTCCCTTCAAGGTGGCCGGTGAATCTGTCGTATTGGCTACTGGAGTGAGAGAGCCTAGTGGACCCTGGGAGCCTATAGTTATGTTGTTTCGTAAATGTTGTAAAGGTCAGAGGGGCTAAAGGGACACTGGAGGGGTGATCTTAGCTCTGTGAACTTTCTCGCACCAGCAGGAAAAGCAAGAAAAGAAGTAGAGTTCCCAAGGACAAAGAGAGGGTAATCCCTGAGGTAGGGAGAGCTGAGCTGAGCTGAGCTGAGCTGGGAGGGTAGACCTGAGTTTGGAGAAAGGAGAATGTAGCAGAGATGGTATTTCAGCAGAGAGGTTGGGTTTCGGAAGGCAGTGCCATCTGTGAGGACTTAAGAGAGATTTTGAGGGAACCCTGACCTATTTTCTACACTGCCTTTTGCAGTCTCCAGGTGAAGACTACGTACCCATCAGGTAAACAAAGCAGTCGGGGTGTCACATGTGATTCAGCAAATTTTGCTCCCCAGAGCTTTTAATTTCACCCCCCACCCCTTGAAGCCCTTCTTCAAAATATGTAGTGAGGCTCTTACTTGCATATGCAAATTTGGAAGTTTTTTCCCCATCAGTATTTATTCAGTTCTTATTTGACCCTCTGCCACTTGTATTCTGTGGAGACTGTCCTTGCCTGTGGTTGGAGAGTGCCAGCAGCAGGAGTCTCGTTGCATAGGTGCAAATTCTCAGTCAAGGGTTCCCAGTTGGTGAATGGGGTAATGGTGGGAAGGGGAAGCTGCTGCTCAGCGTGGAGGTGAATTAAGGGACTTGTGGTTGAAGGGCTGGACCCTCTGGTCAAGTAACTGGGAGGCTCTCACAAGGGTTTTTTTGTAAGAGGTGCATTAGAAGAGAGAGGACGAAGTGGGGCAGATTTTTAAACCAAACAGCCAAAGAGCATAGTATAAAAGGGAGGAGGGTGGTGAGACCCCTTGCAGTTCAGCTGGGGAGATGATGGAATCTAGTGTAAATCCTGAAGGATGAGTTTTGTCAGCAATTGCAAATCGGGAAGGTGGAAGAGGTGCAGAAGCAGGAGTGAGCGTTGAGATGCCTCCTCCCCAAAGCTGTGTCCTGTGTTCCTCTTTTTTCTGGTATGGCTCTGTTCTGTCAAACCTCCTAATATTTTGTAAAGCCTCCCCCCAGCCCTTATTCCCTGTTTACCAGTGAAAGGAACCAAGATGGAAATAAAACATCACGTCTGCTTGGCAGACCTGGGGCAGGGGAGTAATAACCTCTACTCTGCAGGAAGGTGGGGAACTAGCATTGCTTTTTTAAATTTGCTGTAGGGATAAACCAATTGGATCTTTGTCAGGGAAGCGGACAGAGTCTCGTTGTATTGGCGGGGAGACATTTTTGTTTCTTTTTTTTGTTTGTTTCTTTTTTAAGTGTGTGTTTGGGGGGGAGTTCGTCATTGAGTGTTTCCAAGAGAAATGAGGAATCCCAGAGCCAACTTCAGCACGGAGTCAGCTGTTACCTCTGCTGCCTCAGGATGGGAATAATACAGCTTGGAAGCATGTGTGATGGGTTTCTGTGGAACGCGGCACCAGAGACAACCATGAGAGAACCTCGGGTAGGTGCCAGTTAGTGCTTTCCAGAAGATGTTACTGAGAGCCGGCCCTGTGGAAGTCTGAAAACACCACCGGAAGAAAACCAAACCAAGATGGCTCCTTCTGCATATCCAAGTGCTCCTCATTTGCATATTTGCCTCATTTGCGTATTAAGTTGCGCCTCATTTGCATCTGTAAATACATGCCGGTCAGTGTGCAAATTAGCCTCGTTCCTCTGCCCCTGAAATAAATGTGCGTGGTTCGTGCGTGGGAAGGCACCGGGTGGGCGGCGTGGAGCTCTGTGGGGTGCGCGGGTACCGGCCTGCAGGGAGAGGTGAGACGCTAGCCTGTCACCCCGGGAGAGGGGCTCTTGCCACCCCAGCGTGGTGTGGCCCCCCCAGTGCTTTGTGTCAGTGGTCAGGGAGAGAGGGGCGTGGTCTCACGAGTTTATTTTTGTGCATGCTTTCTTAATAAAAACAAAAAGTGAATGTTTATGGTTTAACTCTTCTGGTGCCAGTATTGATTTTTTGGGGTTTTTTTCAGCGGCGCCCGTCAGGTGGGCTGGGTTCCCACCTAGTTACTTTAGAAACAGAATTTGGACATCACTAAATTAACTGCCCACGCCTACCTGTACTTTACGACCGAGACTTTTTAGGATGTCAACAGAAAGAGCCAAAAGTTCTTACAGATGGCTGTTCACAGGGTGCTGACATCGGTGAGTCAGCTCACGCTCGCCAGAAAGGCCAAGTGAAAACCATATCAATGCTTAGTGGCTTTTTCATACCATTTGTTGGCCTTACTCCTTTAAGGAAGGACTGACACAAAAGGCAGATTTTAAACCCCTCCCTTAGGGTACCTAGTAAACATACTGCTTTTTAGGAACAGAAAACACCTCCAAGTAGCCTGATGCTACAAAATTTTTATTTATCTTCCTCCACCAGAAAGACATAAGAAGCACATCCCTCTCGTAGAGAGCAGGGTATGACTGTGCTGCAACAGGCTTCTTCCCCACCTCCTTAGGGTCAGGCTAGAGGTTATCTCTTCTCAATGCCAGGGGTTTTACCAAATGGCTCATAGTCCAGCAGCCACCTGATCTGGTTCACCAATGACTGCAGTTCCTCAAATTCTGCACGTGTGCCGTCTTAAAACGTGATGGGTATATTTGGATAATCTTGGACTACTTCCTAAAAGGAAGATGCGGGACTCTGGTCGTGGAGGGAGTGACTGAGTGCATGCCAACAATCGTAGCTACAGCATGTGCATTGGACCAGGTACTACTGTACAGTGAAGTATTGGATAGGACAAAGAAATACCTTGGGCATCTACCAGGGCATGAAATTCAGTTCAATGCTGCTGACAGGGCCAAGCACTGTTCTAATGCACTGCTATCAGAAAATGTAGCACTGCCCTCTTAAGTAAATCCTCAGGAGAAAAAAAACCCTCAGACAGCAAGCGTAGCCAAAGGAGAGGAAAGATGACATGACAGATTCCAAGGAGAGACACCAAAGTTAGTTTCATCTGCAGTTTATCAGAGACGGGAGATACAGAACAGACATATGCAAATAATTCTAATGACGTTCTCATCTAGCAATTCAGAGGTTAAACTACATGATCCCACCACAAATCATTCTGCAAGCCGGCTTTCTTCTTTAAAGTACCCTGTGTCTCCCGCTTCACCAGAGCCTTCCCTCGTATTACTACTCTCGGTACTTCCGATTTCACGTCTCTCTAGAGCAGGATGTAAAGGGGGTTAGTCGTTCTGATCTGAACCATCTCAGTGCCCCATGTGTGGATCTGCAGATTAATCAAATGTGTTGGAGAAAAAAAAAAAAAAGCTGTTAAGTGGAGAGTGATTGACGCGCAGGGACATAGCTCGCTCTTTCTACAGTGGTGATGGGAAGTCCTGCATTACACTGTGCTGCTGATGTCCTTCTCTGTTGAAGTCTTGCTTCTGTCAAAGGAGTAAGGGGTTGAATGCGTTGGTTCCTCAGTAAAGGCACCTTCCAAGATTCCTTGCACTGACTGCCGTGCCTTTGCCCTGAAGTCCCGTCCCACAAAAACATAGAGCAGGGGGTTGATGCAGCTGTTGGCGTAGGCAAGTGCTGTAGAGAGGTGATCCCAGAGGATCAATGACTCCCTCAGTCCTGTTTCAAGAGTAGGTACAAGGGACAGAATCCCAACTACGTGGTATGGAGCCCAGCAGATGAAGAACGCAGCTATCACGAGCACAATTGTTCGCAGCATCCTGTTGTGTGGCTTGTGAAAGCGATTGGCACGCGTTCTGAAAGCAATAAGGGCATAGCAAAACGCCACTATGCCAAAGGGGAGTACAAAGCCAAAAACAGCCCTAGTGATGTTTATGACCACTATGGCAAGGGGTACAGAATAATCACTTTCATAGAAATTTGCCCATGAGTCGTTACCATTGTAGGCTAAAAATGAGTATTTTTCCAGTACCTCATTTATGGAATCGTTCATATAATCTAGCACTTCATCATCTCCAAAATTGTACCCACACTCGGTTTTGCCATCATGAGTGCTAGTCTCACGGTAGTGAAGGACAGGACAGCAGAAAATGAAGGCCAGGATCCAAATGCCACTGCATATTAGTGACACAAATTTCCCTGTTCGATGGTTTTGACACCAGACAGGTTTCATCACAAGGAGGCAGCGGTCAATGCTGATGGCCACGAGTATGAAGACGCTAGCAAACATGGTGAAGATTATGACCGATGGAATGACTTTGCAGAGGAACCAACCATACGGCCAGTGTTCACGGAGGGCCAGGTGAACAATGGAAAACAGCAAGGACAAGCAGCACATGAAGTCAGCCGCAGCAAGGTTTAGGAACCAGATAATGTTCACAGACCTTTTCATTTTCAGACCAGCCACCCAGATCACCAATCCATTCCCTGGGATACCAATAATGAAAACTATGATGAAGATAGCCATGGAGACAATGGATCCTGATGCATAATATACAGCAGCCTCTTCACGTGAACTGCTATTACCCAGGAGCCGAGGCATTCTGTAGCTATAAAACAGAAAGCAAATTATTAGGCAGTTCACACCCTCCTCCCCAAATTCCCCTCTACCTCTACTGAAGCATCTCTGAGTCAGGAGACAGTGCAGAGCTGTCAGGGTGCAAAGGCATGGGTCTATACAAGTTTGTGCTAAAAGCTTACTAATCCGACGGTTATACACCACTGTCATTCTCATGGTGGCGAAGCTACATAAGCCCCACTGTTCAAACAGGGGTTCTGTCTGTCAGGTCAAACTTAACAGGTCAAACTTAAGTTCTCCTATTGCTGCCAACCCCTTTGATTTCAGTCTGGTTCTTTTCGGTCTCCGCTCTAAAGTGAAGCTCTCTGTTCACACGCCCGCACTATCACTAGGTGTCTTTCCTGCCTGACTTCCAGCTTTGTATACACTCCTTCAGAATGCTAAGCCAGCAGTTTAGTTCCTTTTCCCTTTAAAATAAGGGATTTCTTCTGGTACAATCGGTGAAATAGGTTTAGGTTGAGAAAGCAATGCTTGTCTTGATGAAATAATCCTGCTCCACTTTCTGGACATTATAAATAGAACAGACGGGACAGCAACTCTGTTTGCTAAGGGGTATTTTTAGGGAAGTCTCAGTAAGCACTTCCTTCTCCCCGCTTTTCTTCTGAGCTCTCTGCTGGTTCCTTAGAAAGTTATCCTGATGAGGAGAAAGGCAAGAAATGAATGGTTTAAGAAGAACAGACAGAGATCTAGTTGTAGAAAGAAAAAATTAAAAGAGAGTAATAGCAGTAATGTTCTTGAGCCGTTTGAGACATTAAAAGGTGTCACATCGCAAGACAATGAAGCTGAGTCACAGAATACTTAAGTGGTGTTTTAAAACTATAAGAATAGTAGTGGAAAAACCTTAATTGCTCAATTATTCTTGGACTTAGATATTAGTAAATTTAGAAAGAAAAGTAAAGAAAATCTAGCAAAGTAAAGATAGAACTGAGAAAAAGAGCCTGATCTCAATTCTTTAGGCATTAATAGAATTGTTTATAAAATCCCTGCTAACCAAACCCTTGCTGAATCAATGAAGACAGTTGTGTTGCTGAAAGGTCCCTAAAAGCATTACCAGAATGCAAGGAAATGGCAGAGGTAAGAGCTGAATACAGCCTGCAGAAATAACTGAGAAGACAGGAATAAGACAACCCAGCCTGACTTTATTTTAACCTCTGTGACACCAGTACTTACATGCCATTCAGGTACTATTGTGTGCAGGACTAAATGTCAATATTATTTAAATAATAAAATAATCCAAATCAACAACCTCTTTTTGCGTAACACGTAGTCTAAATGTGGAGCAATGCATAAGCGTTAGAACTGCTTCACCAGGAAGAAACGGAGTAATTTACCACTTTTTGGTAACGATTGCTAAGAGGCTTTTAGGTGAGGAAAGCTGTGAAAGAAGTCACTGGAAGGCAACTGAGGACTTAAGTTAAATTCTAACAAGTTTGTTTTATTTCCCGTGGTCTTGCTGATATATGCAGAAGCAACTTCTACAGAGACAACCGGAGAAAATTGTTGCAAGAGCTGAAATCTTGCTGCCTCCCCCTATAGCTACAGAAGATGGTATGAAGAGGACAGGGAATCGAGGAATGATAAAGATACTAATACAAATCCTACTCCAAAGCAAACTGAGGGATGAATCAATAAGAAGGTAGGTACTGCCCACGCTAGGTTTTCGAGAGTGCTCAAAGGGCTGCTATGCGGTTATGAAGATGGAAGTGGGAACTGGAGGGGAGAGAGAGGTTTTCAGGAGTGAAGAGTAAGAAATTGCAAGTTGGAGAGGAAAGCAGAATTCTGCAGCTTATTATACCTACCTGAGTGAAGCAGATATTTCTGTGTGTCAGCAAGCAAGTACCATCAGTCCAGTCTCTGGAGTGACTAAAACAAGAAACTCACATGACATTTTAGGAACTGCTTTTTTTCCTGTATGTTCATGTGTGTGCAAAGTATGTTCTTTCACCCTGACAGAAAGGCTTAGAATGACTCACATTTGAAGTCTGAGATAAGAACCGCTGATAAAATAGAGTCAAACTAAAAGAAGCTGTCTCAACACCGTTAAAATGAAAGCGCCCTGAGCCAAAGAACAATGGAAAGTAAGGGAATGATAGGCATAGACATGTATTTTACTACAGTTTCCATAAGACAACTGAATCAGATGTCTTGCCTGTTGGCATAATGCTGACCTTTCCTTGATGTAATTCATAATTCCAAACTCTGCCATGCCACCATGAGGTGTCTGATCTGTTGTCTTGTAGCCACTTCCACGTTTTATTACATCAGCACGCTCACCTAGCTAATCCCATTTCTGGGATCCTTATCGATCCAGATCAGCTTCTGTCCCAGCTTGAGACAGCTTAGTTCACCAAATACAGAACATTGTACTCGGCAAACCATAATTGGTCATGTCAAAGGGATTTTTAACCTGGTTTTTGACCTTTCAGGGTATTTAAAGTCGTGTTGGTTTTTTTTTAAAAAAAGAAGGAAGTTGACTGATGAAAAGCTAGAAGTGGTTAACTGAAATGCTGATAACAAAAAATGTGGCAATACTATAAAAAGAAAAGACATCCAGGGGAAGGCGTTTCAAATGTGCAACAACAGGGTTCCTCCTCACCCCTCCCAGTTCGGGAAATCAAGACTGCTAGCAGAAATGACAAAGCTCAGACATACAAGAATCAGCCTCAATATTTTGGTTTCGGCCTGGAAAATGGAGCAGAGTTCTGCTCCTGAGCATATCTCTGTGAAAGACACAAATGCAGCCACCAACACAAAACCCATGAAACCAGAAACAGGAAGGCAGGCCAGGGCTGGGCTGGACCCTCAATGGTGGACAGGCTGTCAACAGCCTGCCAGGAAAATTCCTCTAGCTGCATCTTATTCTCACCTGCCGTCTTTCCTGGGGGAATCCTCACACCCAGACAGAAAGCATCTCCTGTTGGCCAAGGGACACGCAGCCTTTTCACCACCTTATGACTTGCTAGCTCTAGTCAAACTCTCCTTTGCAAGAAGGTCATTCTCCACCAGCTCTGGTCCTCCTAGTTAAAACCTCTCTCCTACAGACAACCTTGACACAGCAAGCACTTTATCTTTGGTCCAGACAGCTCACGCTGGACAGTGATGAAACGATGTGGTACCTCTCTGTATAGGTTTCCAGATCAATGAACCTTTCAAGCAGCATGACTAGTGAAGTATTTTGCGCCTCAGCGTAAAATGCCTAACGATGTAGATACTCAAAGGTGATGGTGCAAGAAGGAAAAAAGGACATTTTGTTACTTTCATAAAATGATTCCTTAGATCAGACCAGACCTCCAACTTGCAGCTTTGATGGTAATCCCAAATCACCACACTGCATTTTTTTTCTTCCCTTCTGGATCTCTCCCTTTCCCTCGTGATAAGCAGACCCAGTTAGCTTAGAAAGGCTCTAATTCACAGAGTCACTGAATAACTGACGTTGGAAGACTGGAGACTGTCTAGCCTTACTCTGCTGCTGAAAGCAGGGTCAGCTAGATAATATTGCCCAGGACTGTGTCCAGTTGGGTTTGAGTATCTCCACAGAAGGAGACTCTACAAACTCCCTGGGCAACCTGCTCTAGTGTTCAACCACCCTCACAGTAAAAAACTATTTTGTTGTGTTTAGATGGAACTTCCTGTGTTTCAGTTTGTGCCCATTGCTTCTTGTCGTGTCACCAAGCACCACTGAGAAGAGTCTGGCTCCACCTCCATTAAACACTCCCATCGGCTAGATGATCCCGCCGAGTCTTCTCCAGGGTGAACAGTCCCAGTGCTCTCAGCCTCTCCTTGCATGCCAGGTGTACCAATTCCTTAATTATCTTAGTGGCTCTCCACAAGCTTCACTCCACTATGTCCACGTTTCTCTAGTACTGGGGAGACCGGAACTGGACCCAGCACTCTAGATGTGGCCTCACCAGTGCTGAGTAGAGAGGATCACCTCCCTTGACCTGCTGGCAACACTCCTCCTAATCTAGCCCTGGCAGCTATTGGCATTCTTTGCTGTGAGGGTGCATTGCTGGTTTATGTTCAGCTTTTTGTCCACCAGGACCACAGCATCATCATTATCTGCAAAGCTGCTTTCCAGGTGGTCAGCCCCCAGCATGTATTAGTGTATGGGGTTGTTCCTTCCCAGGTGCAGGACTTTGTACTTCTTGCTGAACTTTATGGGGTTCCTGTATGCCCAGTTCTCCAGCATGTCCAGATTCCTCTGAATGGTAGCAGAGACACCTGGTGCATCAGCCACTCTTACCAGTTTTGTATGATCTGCAAACTTGTTGAGGGTGCACGTTGCTTCATCATCCAGGCCATTAATGAAAAGTTAAACAGTACTAGAACCAGTGTCAGCTGCAGCCATACACCACCAGTGACAGCTGTTCAGCTGGACTTAGTTCTTCTGATCACTACCCTCTGAGCCCAGCAGTTCCGCCACTATTCAATCCACCTCACTGTCCAGTTACCTAGCCCATACTCCATCAGTTTGTCTACGGGGATGTTAATCGGAGAATCACAGAATGGTTAGAATTGGAAGGGACCTTAAAGATCATCTAGTTCCAACCCCCCTGCCGTGGGCAGGGACACCTCCCACTAGACCAGGCTGCTCAAAGCCCCATCCAACCTGGCCTTGAACACTTCCAGGGATGGGGCATGCACAACTTCCCTGGGCAACCTGTTCCAGTGCCTCACCACCCTCACAGTAAAGAATTTCTTCCTAATGTTTAATCTAAATCTCCCCTCTTTCAGTTTAAAACCATTACCCCTCACCCTATCGCTACATTCCCTGATAAAGAGTCCCTCCCCATCTTTCCTGTAGGCCCCTTTCATATACTGTAAGGCCGCTATACGGTCTCCCTGGAGCCTTCTCTTCTCCAGGCTGAACAACCCCAACTCTCTCAGCCTGTCTTCACAGGAGAGGTGCTCCAGCCCTCGGATCATCTTTGTGGCCCTCCTCTGGGCTCGCTCCAGCAGCTCCATGTCGTTCTTACGTTGGGGGCTCCAGAGCTGGACACAGTACTGCAGGTAGGGTCTCAGAAGAGCGGAGCAGAGGGGCAGAACCACCTCCCTCGACATGCTGGCCATGCTTCTTTTGATGCAGCCCAGGATGCAGTTGGCTTTCTGGGCTGCAAGCACATATTGCCAGCTCATGTTGCACTTCTCATCAACCAAGACCCCCAAGTCCTTCTCCTCAGGGCTGCTCTCAATCCATTCTGCACCCAGCCCGTATTTGTGCTTGGGACTGCCCACCTCTCAAGCCTGTCTAGGTCCCTCTGGATGGCATCCCTTCCCTCCAGCGTGTTGAACGTATCACACAGCTTGGTGTCATCAGCAAACTTGCTGAGGGTGCACTCAATCCCACTGCCCATGTTGCCAACAAAGATGTTAAATAGTACTGGTCCCAGTACTAACCCTGAGGAATGCCACACGTCACTGGTTTCCACTTGGACACTGAGCCATCAACCACAACGCTTTGAGTGCACCCATCTGGCCAATTTCTTATCCACCAAGTGGTCAGTCTGTCAAATCCATGTCTCTCCAATTTAGAGACCAGAATGTCGTGCGGGACAGCGTCAAATGCTTTGCACAAGTCCAGGTAAACTTCATATTGAAGTTTGTCTTGATGTAGAGACTCAACTGGCCAACACAACAAGTTGGCTAAAACCCTAATGCAAGTTACCACTTATATTGCTGTGTCAGGTTTGTTATTACAAAATGCATCAGTCTCAGTTACTAAATAGTTACACCCATATACAATTCTAAAAATGTGATCAGTATATTTACAAAAGCCTCCCTCCTGTAAGAGTATGCAGGTTCTCTCCAAAACACTTTGGCAAGAACTGAGAATTCCACGTGTAGTTCTTATTTCTACTGCTTATTCTGCAGTTCTACAAAGCATTGCAGGCCTTCTCAGATTTCCCATTTGTTTTTCTGCAGGTGGAGTGACTAGATAGCTAGGATCTTTCACAGACTGTGAATGTTCCTTGTGCATATGGCAAACCTGTCTTCATAAAAAAAACCTGTCCCAAACTCTCCCTATAAAGCTTAGCCATAACTAGCATAAGTGTTTCTCTAGAAAGCACACGGCAGTGGTCTGGTGGTCGGTCTTCGCTATGCGTTTGTTTTCATCGTCACAACTGTGCACTTAGTTTCATAGGGACCCTCCAGTACCATCAAGGATCTGCAGGGTTGCCCTGTGCTGGTATTCCTCAGATTCCTCTTTAGAAAATCCACTGAATCATTGTGGATTTTTGTACGTTTTTGTACGCAGCATTTTTGTACATTGCTGAGTAAGCTCAAGTAAGCACAAGCTTTGGACAACAAGCAGGGAACAAAGCTTGGCAAAACTGGTACATACATAGACCATACATAATTAAAAAGTAGCTCTTCGCAATAACAGGTTCTCGGCACTGGGTATTTCAGTCAGATGTTTTGCCAGGGCATTTTCAGTGAAGGAAGCATCATTTGAAATAGTATTTGGACTGTTTTGTAAAAACACTCATCTTGGGATTAACCTTTAAGATATCTAATGGTTGTTTTGCGGGACTGGTTTCCCCTGTACCTTCTGCGCAGAGAAGGAAAATTCCAAATGTTGAGCCCATCCATTAAGTACATTCCTGAACAATGCCCTATTTTTTTCTTAAATAAGCAAAGCAAAAATCAAAGCAAAAGCCCAAATGATTCTTCTCCATAGTTTATTACCAGGCTACCTATGGATTGGCATGAACTGTGCATTTTACCCTGTGCCTTTTTATTTGCACACCTCATATGACTGAACACTGTGGAGTTCCATCCATGATTTCTGCTATTCCTTGGTTTTCATTCATTGAATGAAGTGTGGGAATAACATGGATCCTCCATTGGTTTCATAGTTTAATTTTAAATTTGTTCTCTTTTAAGATTTCAACCTCACTGCTAAATCCTTTTAAAAAAATAATTAAAAAACATTAGCTATTATTGGCAGTTCTTTGTATTTTCCTGGTCCAGTGATGCTTGTTTGAAAAAGACAGAAGAATGTTATGTTCTCTGCTGGTTAAGTCTCAATGGAACTGAATGGGAAACGTATTCCTGGTGTCCTGGTGCTGCTTGTGCATCTTTCCTCACATGCCTTATAAAAATTGGCCCTTTGCCATTCTCTTGTCTTAGGTGCTCTCCTTCTAGAAGAAACGTAGGAGGATTGCTGGACACTGAATGACAGCACAATAAAGAAGGAGGTGAAATTCAATATTGCTAATCGTGAATTATTGTATTTGGAAAAGCAACCATAACTATACACACACAGTGATGTACTCCAGGTAAGTTAATACCATTCAAACAAAAAACTTAGCAGTCACTGCAGAAAGTTCTATGAAAAATCATGTCAACATGCAACGCTATTCTAAAGGTACATATAATGTGAAGTATTCAGTTGCTTCTTGAATACTGAATGCTGTGGTGATCCCTGATCTTAAAAACAATTATAGAATCAGAACAGAAAGTGACGACTAGACAGCCATGGCTCAGAATGGCTTCTTTTGGTGGACAAGCTAAATAGACGAGAATGCTTCACCTTGGGAAAAA
Organism: Rissa tridactyla; assembly: GCF_028500815.1. Classification (NCBI taxonomy): domain Eukaryota; kingdom Metazoa; phylum Chordata; class Aves; order Charadriiformes; family Laridae; genus Rissa; species Rissa tridactyla. Next base: position 142,591,360 of record NC_071466.1, read on the forward strand.
GACATCTAAGTGGTAGTATAAGAGACAGACACATGGAGAAGGTGACACTTGAGTTCTTATAGCACAAGAACAAGGAGGTAACAAATGAAATGATCAGGTAGAAGTCTGGAAACAAAAATTACAATTTTTCATATTGAACAATTAGATTCATTACTCCAGGAACGATATGGGTAATCAAAAGTATAAATACATTCCAAAAAGGCAATTAGATGAATCCATAGAAGGAAAGTCTACAACATGCACTAAGTCTAACAAATACACACCAAGCCCCTGGCCCACAAAGCCCTTACACTACAGATTGCCAGGCCGGTATACTAGGAAAGTGTAATTCTGTCCTGTCTTTAAGCTGCTCTGTTGTTCTCTAAGGTTTGGCTCTCATTAACCTCTTTGCCTTAACTCTGCCAGTCTGGCAAGCAATGTAACACTGGCATATTGCAAGTAGGGAGCCAGAGCCTTCTTTTACACTGTGGCACATCAGCGCTGTGTATCCCTACTAGTTCTTGCGCAGACTGCATGAAAGGGTTCAAATCCCTCTTCCCGGGCAGCTATCTGTCTGCGTCAGCGTGCAGCCTGGCAGGTCACCCGCACAGCAGGGTGTGGGCTGCTGTCCCCTGGGGAATCCAGGTCTGCCAAAAAACAGACTGCATCAGCCCCTCCTGCTGCAGGGAGGCAGAGCAAGCTAGCAGAAGGGAAGGGGAAAAGGAAGCTGCACATTTGTGTTATTCTGTATCTGTTCGGGTACTTAGCTCACAGCAGTCATGCGCCTTTCCTGTGTGTGTACTTATACAGCTAACATCATCATTTCTAGGGAAAACCAGGCCAGTTACACTTAGATATGCTAATGAAATGACAAGTATCCTACTCTGTTAGTCTTAATGACCGAAGACTATTCCTATGCTTGCCTTCAAAATAGCTTCACTAACCAGATCCATGGAATCAGCTGCAGACTCCCTTTCTGCGTTTCAAAGTTTTTCTGCACTGGGCACTGTCAGAGATACAATGCTGGGCTAGCTGGACGTTTGACCTGACAGAAGGGCAGCTTGTTTGACTGCTATGACTGAGGTTCATTACCATCTTGTTCCACTTATCTCTGGAAACAGCAAGAAACAAATCTTCAGCTACCGTTTCAGCTCCCACTGCGTTATCTAACAGTATTCCATACTGGAAAAAAAATAATCCCTCAAACTTAGTGCCATTTCATTCACTTCGTGCTTTACCCTTAGCAATAAACTGTGGTCACTCAGTCGTCCACGGATGGCTTAAATTACTTCCTAGTACAATTAGCGCATGCTATGCCCACCCCAGATCTGTGGATATATAACTTTGTTTGTAACTTTTCTTAAGCCTTTTCTTCCCGTTTTCACAGTAAACATTTAGTATTTTTAGAGACTCAGTCACAGGCTACTACACAGCAGTACGCTTCAATAGCAGTCCTCGCTGGAAAGTCACTATTGAAAAAATAGCAGTTTAGATGATACTAGTCTTTATCTTATTTGATAAATAAACTATTATCTAAACACTTATTTTGGCCACATTCCTGAAATTAACCTTTACGTAGCAGGCATTTTCACCACTGCAAAGCTGCAAAACTTGTAGTGGCTTGTGCCATATTCTTTTTGGTTTGCTGTTTCACCAAGGGCCTCCTGATCCCGGCACCACAAGCCACACAAAACCCCATTTTCACTTAAAACCCAAGCTTTGACCCAAGGCTACGGGAGAGAGAAATGGGCAGGGAAGCAGAGAAGCGCTCCATCCCGCTGCCCAGGGCACGCAGGAATCCACGAAGCCCCCCCAGATATTCGTGGGGCAGCAGAAAACCCAGCCCCATGTTTCCGCACGGCGCAGCCCTGGCTTCCCAGCTCTCGGCGTGACACCGGCGCCTCTTCCTCGGTGCCACCGTCCTCTGGACTCCGCGGCCGGTGCCACCCCCCCGCGTACGGGGCTGGCGGGAGGCCGGCAGCTCAGGGCCTCCCCAGGGGCGCGTTAGCCCGCCCTGCTCTGCCCGCTCCCGGCATGGCCGCGCCCGGCTCCGGGATGGCGCCCGACACCACTTCCTGAGCCCGAACCAAACATGGCCGCGCTAGGCCCTGCGGGGAGCTGCCAGGGCCCAAGATGGCGCCGGCTCCCGCTGCAGTGTCAGAACCGGCTCCAAGATGGCCACTTCCCCACCCACCGCATTTTGCTGCCAGGATCCAAGATGCCTTCCTCGACGCCTTCAACGTGCCCGACTTCCCGCCCGGCCGCCCCTAGGCAGTGTCTGCCCTCATCAAAGATGGCGGCCGGAAGCGTTCCGGGCTATTAGGCTCCCACCCCTCGCTCCTTTCCGCGCTGTTGGGGTTAGCGGCCGACATGGCGGCGGCGGAGTTGGAGTACGAGTCTGTCCTCTGCGTGAAGCCCGATGTTAACGTCTATCGCATCCCGCCGCGCACTTCCAACCGCGGGTACAGGTGAGGGAGCGTGTGGCGCTCGAGGCTGGCTCGGCCCGGCACAGCTCCTACTGGGCCCGGGCCCGGGAAGGGGTGCCCTCGCCCCGAGCGGGGCCTTAGGAGGCTGTAGCCTGCGGCCGCAAGCAGCTCAGGCCTGTTCCCTGAGGGCTTAATCCCCACCGGCTGCAGCTCCGGGGCTTCCCTGGCTTGAGTCGCCTCTTGTGGGTGGTGTGTGCCTGAAAGCGGGAAGGCTTTGCTCCGTGCTGGGGAGGATGCTCTGTTAGTCATGTGCAGGAGGTGGGGGCTCCTGGGTGACTTGCTCTTCCAGGCAGAGCTGACCTCTGCTCCCAGTTTGCCCGGTTCCCTGGGACGCAGGTCTGATGTGGTTTAATGGCACGTTAAATTTGTCCCGTTGGCTTTGCAAGTAGCAGGGAGGAAGCCAGAAGGAGTTCAGCGTGATTCTTAGGAAGAGATTGCAGGACCAGGCGTTAGAAATGCCATCTTTCTCTTTAGCTGAGACCAGCAGAGTGTGAGTTTGTAAGCTGGAGACTTACAGACAGACTCTGTCTCCAGACAGACTGCCTGGAGAAGTGGGTTTGTCCTCTGAAGTACGGTCAGTGCTACTCACTGAACTTGGCAAACTCTAGCCACTGTGGATGCTGTGCCTGGTCATAGGTGTTGGTTTCCAGTTGCAGAATCCAGTGGGGGTGGGGGTGTTTCTTTTTTCCCTTTACAGCAGTCTGTAGCAAAGAGTTTGATGGGCTAGACAAGACAAGTGTGTGTATTATCTTTTAGCTAGTGTAAGCTAGCTGTCTCTAGGTCCAGAGGTACTTGATATTACTTTATATCAATGAGGTAGAATAATGGAGTGGCTTTTCAGCATCCTATTAATTAATTTTTGGGGTCTTCCTGATGCTCACAGTTGCTTTTGGGTTTACTGTTGCAGGTGAGTTTCTGGGTTTCAGTCTCCCCTTTTCTGCAAGCTTATAAAGGTAAAGACAAAGTTGTTCTCTGGACTGTATCTATTTCCCTTTATCCAGAGGAAACAGAGGCCAGTCAGAGCCATGTGTGTCGATTGGCAGTAACAGAGCGGAGCTGAGATCTCCTATATTGTCTGGGGAGAGAAGTGGAAGAAGGCAGGTGCACGTGTTGAAGGTTTGGGAACAACCTTTTGCTGAGGTGGTTGGGCAGAAGTGGAGGTGTTGATGAACAGTTGATGAACGGGTGTCAGTGAACAGTTGCTTTTCTTTTCAGAGCATCTGACTGGAAACTGGACCATCCAGACTGGACAGGGCGGCTTCGTGTCACCTCCAAAGGCAAAACCGCATACATAAAGCTGGAGGATAAGGTTTCAGGTAAGGGAAAGACAGTGGCTTGGCAAGACTGCAACTGTGATTGCTGCTTATGTGCTTCTAAGGCCGCTCAGAGATGCGCGGGGCAGATCGGGCCATGCAAGAGGTTGCTCTCTTTAACACGCAGTTCTTTGCCTACAGGGGAACTCTTTGCCCAGGCTCCTATAGATCAATACCCTGGCATTGCAGTGGAGACTGTGACAGATTCCAGTCGCTATTTTGTCATTCGAATTCAGGATGGGACTGGTGAGTTGAGGGCTTATGTACATGCCAGGTGACAGGAGTGGCGGAGACTTAGCCTGATGGAGCTGTGTGTATGCCAGATGGATTGAAATGGTGTTGGGAGTGCTGAAAAGGCTGGGTAGCGTGCCTGCAGGGGTATGAAGGCAAGGTTAACAAAGGAGGGTTCTCTACGTTGCACAGAGTCCAGGGGCTGGGAAGGACCCTTCAGTTTCTGAGAGTGCTGCATGGGAAGAAGGGTGCATCCTGAAGGCTAGGAACAATGAACTGCTGTGAGCTGCTGGTGTCCAGTTGCAGGTGTGTCAAAGGGAGGTAGCACAGAGTGGTTTAGGAGAAGCAGAAGGATTTTGGAGTGAATGAACACAAGGGCCCGTTTGCAGGGCGCTCCAATGACGACTCCTGTCTCCTTGCTAGGACGAAGTGCTTTTATAGGCATTGGCTTCACGGATCGTGGTGATGCCTTTGACTTCAACGTCTCTTTGCAGGATCACTTCAAGTGAGTTGTGCTTTTCTGGAATGCCGTTTTTCCTCTGGCCTGTAGAACATGGCGGGTGGTGGTGCATGTTCATTTAGCGCAGGCTTCCTTGGGATGGTTGTGGAACCTTGCTCTGGCTCCCTCAGGGAGAGTTGAGTGTGCTGCCAGCTGTCATGCAAGCTGAGAGTCCTGCAGGGTCAGATCTGTAAGTTTTAAGCTTAGGTCCTGTGATGCTACAGGTGCAGTGTTAGTCTCTTGGGTTTGTGGTGGTCCCAGCTTTTTGCTGTACTACACTGGGAGTAGGGAGGTAGCTGGTTTGACAAGGCAAGGTAGTTCTTTGGCAGGGTGGGGAGAGGAACCATGCATTTGTCTGAAACCCTGTTTCCCTTTGCCACAGGGTCTTATGCCTTCCTCTCTTCTTTTTAGGTGGGTGAAGCAGGAGACTGAGATCTCCAAGGAGTCCCAGGAAGCTGACACACGTCCCAAATTGGACTTAGGGTTTAAGGAAGGGCAGACCATAAAACTGAACATTGGGGTAAGCAGCCCAGTTTACCCTGCTTCTTTCTATGGATATGCCAATGGAGCCTCTTCCTCACTTGTCCTTTCTTTTTATACAGAACATGACGACAAAGAAAGGAGGAGCAGCCAAGCCCCGTGTGTCTGGATCAGGGGGCCTAAGCTTGCTGCCACCCCCACCGGGAGGCAAAATCGCAGTCCCTCCTATACCTCCCCCTTCTTCCACAGCCATTGCCAACCATGTCACACCACCACCCGTGCTGAAATCGAGTAACGTGGGTAGTGCAGGTAAACATTAGTGCAAACAGTCTGTCAGACGCTGGTGGGTGCACAGAGAAGACTGAGGCCTGCTTCAGGGGACTGATGTTCAATCTAGTGCCAACAGTGCCCTGTGATTGCTGTCTTTGACCTGAGGATCTTCCTGCTTATTTAATAATACCTGCTTGTTGTTCTTGCCAGGAGGACAATGTTGTAGCTCCTGTCCTTGCAAAGGAGAAACCAAGCAACTTGGTTAAAATGAGCCAGGGAGGTGTGTGTACGAAATATAAATAGTTGTATTTTTCTGAACTTGTATGTGCTTTAGGGACACTGGCGGAGCTGTGTAGGGTGTCCAGAAAAGTACTGCACAGTCACTCGCTTTCTGCAGAAAAATATATATAGACTTGTGATTGTTGTTGAAAGATGCAGGAAAAGCACTTCTTGAGTGGCTTTGAATAGGCAGAGAGGAAGCTTTAGTATGAGCAGCAAAGAGGTGCAAAGTATAGTAGAATTGTGAGTATAATGGGTTATTTTAAAAATAGTTATATAATTTTATATAATACGTATTATTTATATATAAAATTTCATATATGTATGAAGTTCAACAGAAATTTATGCATACACGTGTATGCATGCATGTGTACACACACACATATATATGTATGTGAAGTTCAACAAGGCCAAGTTTAACGTCCTGCACCTGCAGTGGGGCAATCACCAGTACCAATACAGACTGGGGGATGAATGCATTGAGAGCAGTCCTACAGTCAAGGACTTAAGGATACTGGTGGTTGAAAAATTGGACATGAGACAGCAATATGTGCTTGTAGCCCAGAAAGCCAACCACATCCTGGGCTGCATCAAAGGAAGCGTGGCCAGCAAGTTGAGGAAGGTGATTCTGCCCATCTCTGCTCTGGTGAGACCCCACCTGGAATATTGCACCCATCTCTGGGGTCCCCAGTCTAAGAAAGGCATGGACCTGTTATAGCGGGTCCAGAGGAGGGCCATAAAAGTGATGAGAGCTGGAACACTTCTCCTAAGAAGAAAGGCTGAGAGAGTTGAGGTTGTTCAGCTTGGAGGAGCGAAGGCTTAAGGGAGACCTTATTGCAGCCTTTCAGTATATAAAGGAGGCTTGTAAGTAAGACGGAGAAAGACTTTTTACTGAGGCCTGTAGTGAATAGGACAAGGGGCCATGGTTTTAAACTGAAAGATGATGGATTAGGATTGGATATAAGGAAGAAGTTCTTTACAATGAGGGCGATTAAATGCTGGAACAGGTGGTCCAGAGCAATAGTGGACGCCCCATTCCTGGAAGTGTTCAAGGCTGGACTGGACAGGGCTTTGAGCAACCTGACCTAATGAAAGGTGTCCCTGCCCATGGCAGTGTGGATGGATTAGATTATCTTTGAAGGCCCCTTCCAACTCAAACCATTCTGTGATTCTGTAACAAAGAGGTTGCTGCGAAATTGTGGATGCTGTACGCAGTTTTAGTGTGACCATACAGAGGTGTCTGCAGAGCTGATGGTACTCTTCTGAAGGCAGAGACTTTAGCAGTGCTGTACACAGATCAGGGTGAGGAGAAACCGCAAGCTTCTAAATAGGGCTGGGCTCCAGTGTGTGATTTGTACTGTTAAGGTGATGCCTGCTTGGCAACTGTTATGTTTGCTGAGATTGGCCTGAGTCTGAGCCTCATTTCTACTGTGAGAGGTAATATGTCACAAATCTGTCGTTTGGTATGCTAGGTGGAGACTGAATAGTTCTTGAAGACGATGTACCCCTGTAATAGGAGCTGGAGGCTCAGTGCACATTCAGTAAAAGGAGCTGCTGTTATAACAAAATCCTTAAAACATGTAACTTCCTTCTTCTGGAAGGAGAGATGGAGTCCCTTCAAAGATTCTCTGCCCCTGCATCCCACAGTTTGTGTAAGGTGATAGGTGGGGTTTTCTTTGTGATTAGCTTGACTTTTTTCTTTTTTTTTTTTTTTGCTTTTGCCTTAGATATTCTATTAGACCTGGATGCTCCTGCATCTGCATCCAAGGCACCAGCATCAGCTACCACAGACCTCTGGGGAGACTTCAGCACCGCGTCCAGGTAAACTGTGGTGAAGGGAACTGCACTCAAGAAGGGTAGTGTCCTGATGGGTGCTGGAAGAGCCGTAAGTTAAGAAGTCTTATTAGATCTGCTCTGTTGATTCTTCTTTCTTTATTTCAGTGCTGTTCCCAATCAGGCTCCTCAGCAGTCCAACTGGGTCCAGTTCTGAATGGCCGAAGCAGTGGAATGGGACAAACTGATGACCAAGAGGCTTTAGAGGCACCAAAGGGGATCAGAGGGGGCACAAATCTCTCTAGTCTTCAATCAAAAACAAATTGGGACAATCCTTCCTTTTTAAACCAGATCTTCACTTCAGTCAAAACTTAGTATTTTTCATCCTACAGTGAAGCCACTGAACCTAAAGAGAACATACTGACTCCTCCCAAGATGGGCAAGGAGGAGAGAGGTCGCCTCATCTCTTCCACCTACTTGGCCATTACGTGGTACATCCTAGCTCTTTTTCCCTGTCTTTCTCTACAGGGAAAACAGGAATCCTGAAGAAGGTGGGTACAGGAGGAGGCTGGGTAGGTGCCTCTGGGTTCCTTGTCCTTTAAATTTTCTCTGGTTAGGCTGTTGCTTTTTGTGACTGCTTTCCATAGTGACTCAAGTCTCTGCAGCTTGCCCTGCAGTTCTGAGGGCAGCTGCATTTGGCTTGCAGCTTGTAAATGGAAGCTGTAAGGAGCTAGGTCTTCTCTCAACACAAAACTCTCTTTGATTAATAATGTCTGTGATGAGGAGTGAATCTCCCCGTGCACACACTACTCTTCTTTGGTGCAATTCTTGATAGTGCTGGATGTTCCCGTGCTCTTGTGGGAGGAGTCAGGCAAGTCCTTGAGTACTTGAGTGACCTGCTGTCACTGTGTTTTAGCACCGGGTGGGTACCCCATCTTAAGGCCCCTTGTTTGGCTTGCAGGTTCACTGGAGGAACTTCTCTTATTTTCACTTCTTTCTCCCTCCTGCCCCATGCAAAAGCCTCAGTGTCATTGAGCTGTTTTAACTGGAAATAGCTTAAAAAAAAAAAAGCGCGCCTGTTTTTTATAATTTGGTAGTTACTTGCACTAGATGACAACCAGGTAATCCCACTACTCAGCATTTCATGTTCCTGCGTCACTATCCTGAGCCCTGGCCTTGCGTTGTGACTTGGCACTGTACTGCATATCCATGCCACAGTAAGAACTATGGTGGTGGGACAGTGGATTATTCTCTGGCAAAGGGACAGTGTCCTTCCCCTTTTCAGCTCACACTTAGCATTTGGGCAAGAAATATACGGTAGGCTCAGTATTGAACTGTGGCAGTGAAGTTCTCCCACCTGTGTTCCTTCTGGTGGCTTTTCTTCTGAGGTTAACTTTCTAGGGGTGTGAGCTGATTATTGTAACTTGGATGTGTTTTTATTTTTAATGTGCCCCAACCCCCCTCTGTTTCCTGTGTGGTTTAGGGAGTTAGAAAGGGGTAGAAGGACTTTACTGTCTGCTGCTCTCTTCTGGAGAGTTTCCTAAGGCCCTTTGATCTGGACGCTATTCCATCTTCAGCAGCCGTGTATGTAATCTAGGGTGTAAATCTGCTGATTACTCTGAGCAAAGCCTGTGGGCAGGCTGGAAACCTCACAGTGCTAGCTACCCTCTGTGCTAGCCGATAAGCCAAAACACTAGCTGGGAAGGTGGTCTCAGTGACTCTTCTATAGCTGTACCCAGTTACTAGAACACTAGGATTTTGGTACTTCACTGGAAGGCTTCTTCCTGTTTGAACACTCTACCAGCAGCAACACTTTTGTAACTGGGATATGCTCTGCTACCATGCTTGTGCAAGTAAATTTTTCCCTTCAGGCAAAGATTGCTTGGTGAGGCTTTTAAAAGAGAGTAGCTAGTTGTATGCACCTTGCACTTGCAAAGGTCTCTTGTCTTTTTTGTCGTCTTACTACAGTGAGGGCATTTTGGAGACAAAGTTTCGCTTATACCAATCCCTCGGGGAAGTAAAATTCTTCAAAATAGCTCTGAAGCTGCTGCATTTCCACTTACGAAGAGGGGACCAGACTGCTCTTGGACGTATTTTAAGTAGTTATTTAATCCTGATCCTCTGGCTTTCTTGGTGTTCCCCCTGCTACCCCTCTCCCAACTCCATCGTCACTCCTGCAGTCTCATTGTACTTAAACTTCCTGCCTCCTCTGAATTTGTGGGTGGCTATACATGAACTCTGCTGGTTGTTTCCTTTTTCTTTTTTTGCTCAAATCATTGTGAGGTCCTGTCATTTCAACTATGTATCAGTTCCCCAAACCAAGGAAGTTCATGACACCGATTAACAACTAACTAGGAGCCTCTTCTGTATTGTCTTAGTTAGTGTTCTGGAGATAATATATTATGTATTTGAAAAGCTGAAGAAGAAAAAATTAAAGATATATGTATATAAAGCATAAGATGTACTGGTGCAAATGGTAATTAAACAAGTAATATTGGGGAAAAGAATGTCATGAGTCTTCTAAGTTGTCAAAATGTTGTTGCCTTGGAAGCCCTGCAGATGGATGGTCTTTATGTCGCCAGCAAGATCCTAGTAGCCTGCTTATCCTTCTGCAAATGTGCAATGACCTGCAGACTGGACAAGAGCAACTTAATGAGTGAACGGGTTCAGGCTCTGTCTGAGCGAAGGAGTATGGAAGGGGGACACAAAATGACCTATGTCTGGCCCAAATGGGGTTTAAAAAAACCAAAACCAAACAACAACAGCAGCAAAAAAACCCACCACCCACAAAAAAACCTCCAAAACAAACTACAACCGAAAAAAAACCAAAACACCCAACCAAACCTCCAAGCCCGCAACATGGAAACAGGCCTGACTGTAGTGGTGTGTGTGATGCTTGATAAGAATGCAGATAACACTAATAAGCGAGAAAACTTAGCTGCCCTGCCATTAAGCATTTCAGACATTACAGGCTTCTACACCCTGCAGCTGTTTTCCAAGTGTGGCAAGAATCAATTCTGAAATGGGAAGCAGTCGGCTGAGCGCAGAGGTGAGGAGGTGAGCTGAGTTGGCCCGTTGTCAGGGAGCAGCAAGGGCAGGCTGCTGTGAAAGGGAGAGCAAGCTGGAAGCTGAGTCACAGCAAGGCGGGCAGGGGCAGTGGCCTCACCAACAAAGGAACAGTCCCACGGTACCTAAGCAGGAGGATCTGAGCAGGTCAGGAGGAGGATTTAGATCAGCCGGGTACGTGGCCAGGCATGGGCATGGCTGCACTAGCTCAGGCAGGGATCAAGGCTGAGAACCTTGGCGAAGGTAAGCTTGCAGGCAAACCTTGCTGAGGTTTCTCAAAGCCAGACACCCTTACTATTTAACCTGTACCTGAGTCCAGGCAGCCACTCCCCCAGAAGATGGAGAATATGCACAAGGCCCTAACAAGCTTTTATCAAGCCTGCTCAGAGCCATATCTTCTTGCACAGTCACACTCTCGGTGTTCCTTTGCCAGGCGGCGAAGCTCTACATATGGTTTTGTTGAAGTCTTGTGGCCTGGATAAAGATGAGAAGTCCTAACCCTTTAAGTCAGCTGTAAGGATAAGACCAGTAAATGCTTGGTGTCACTGTCAAATATTCTAGTACCTGTGGTGGCCAAAAAAACCCCAACTTTTTTTCGGATCTAGAAGCAAAGTTGGTACCCTATTTTGGTAAATATGGCGGTAAACATTTTGGTAAGTAGGGTGGATGTATTTCATAGGTCCTGGCCAAGCAGAGGTGAAGGGTCTTGTCCATGAGCTATGGTGAAGCTTCTCTGACTTTTCAGTAGGTACTTGTAGCAAAAAGGGTTGAATAGCCTAAGAGGGTATTTTTCGAGTAGGAAGATTTTCAGGTGAGGTGTACCTAGGGGAGGTGCTGGCATATGCTCCTGTTTGTGCGTAGAAGACTGGGAAACAGTTCATCAGAGAGAGCTTAGTCCTCCCTGGATATCTTCGTGGTCCCCGTGTTTTTCCTCACAGTAAGGCCTACTAAAGCACAACATCTTGATGCGTCTTGTGTAAGTCCTCTCCCCTTTTTCCTTGGTGCCCATCAGGAACAATCTTTCCATCCCCAGTGGGAGAAGTTGGCTGTGACAGTAAGTTACTGGTGAAATGACTTGCCCTGTGACTGAACCAGCTGAATCCTCCCACCTCTTCCTGCACTTTCTGTTGCCCGTGGTTTCTTCTAGTGTAGCACAAGCCAGGCTACTTGAAGCTAGCTGCCTTGAGACCTATAGTCTGATGTTGCAGACAACAGCGTTCTCTAGGTAAAGGATTAATGCCAGGTCTTTAATGTGAATCAGTACATCAAACTGAGCAATATCTCCTGAACGTTTATTATGTTCCATATAATAGATCAGCTGGTTTCCTTAGGCGACTGGGAAGAGCTGCCCTCAGTCTGAGAGGGACAATGGTCAAAGAGGAAGAAAAATTTATGCCAAATGGGACACAGACTGTAGCACATACAAAGAATCAAGAGACAAGTGTCAAAGGGAGGATCCCTGTTTTGTCTGGTTATTGGTTGTCATTTCTTTTGCAAGAGCCATAGTTGAGGTGGGATGTGAGCATTTACTCCTCTTCCCCCATTAATTCTGGTCTACGTTCTGTGACTTCAAGCTCCTGTTTCACAGACATGGAGTAATTGTTCCTTTTACAGCCACACAATATGGATTGCAGGCACAAACCAGCTAGCTTTAACAAAGCCTTGGTGCTGCGTGTGGACTCCTGAAGAAATGGAGAGGAAGAGATGTCCACTGGAGGAAATCAATCAAAATAAAAATCGAACAAGAAACCAAAAAAAAAAACCAAATAAAAATCAAACAAGGAACCAAACCCCCTGGAGTCTTCCTGAGCTTTGGTAATGAGGGAACGGGATCTGAACCTGAACTCATCCTGTTAAATCAGCACAAACCTACAAAGCTGTAGGAGGGAGCACAGCTGGGCTGTTAATGCATAAAACCAGAGCACTGCGGCTTATGTAGTTAATACACATTGTAATGCCTCAAGGTTTAGGCAATCCATTGAGTGCTCATTACGTTATGTGACCAATAGATTCTCAGTCTAGAGTCTGTTTCAGGTCTCTTTCTTCCAAGTTAATAGCTTTGGCCATGCTAATAGTCAGGAAAATCACGTAGTACCCTTCTAGTTTGATAGCTTAATGTTGCCATTAGCTGCCATTAGTTATAGCTGTGTGTCTTCATCCGGAGTTGGGGCTCTAACAGACGTTCTTTGAAGCTGCCTCTGAGCATGGGAGGATCAGTCAGCAGCAGTTGGTGCCTGTAGCGGCTCTTGACCAGAGCCATGTTCTGCCAGCTGGAGCTGTTGGAAGCCTGTGGTGAGCTTCTTTCATCACTTGTGTTTGGGGCAGGACAGCCAGGTAACTTGCAATAGCCTGCTTTCCCTTTTCTTTCCCAGGTGTTGTAGGATGGCAGCTCCTGCGTGTTGGGGCAGAGGCAGCTGGCTTGCTTAGGAGACCAGCTTTTTAATGCTTGAAGCAGTCTGCAGAGACATTCCCTGAAGGTGGGTGCTGCCCCCAGCTTACAGCCTTTGTGTCGAGTCTTGTGCTTTAGGGATGTAAAGAGACTCGTCTGCCCTTCCTGTCTGCAAGCCTGGATGGGTTGGTGATACCTGCGACCAGGGCTTCCAAGTTCAGTCTCACTCATGACCATGTACTGTCACCTGCTGCTGAATCCCCTTGTTGCAGGGCATCTGGCAATCCATGGGCTCAGCCAGCATCTCCAGGGCCCCCAGCAGCTGGGAGAGGGTGATGCAGGCAAACATACCTGGGACCTGGCTAGCACTAGTGAAGTGAAAGGTTGGACCAAATGATTCCTGAGGTCCCTTCCAACCCGGTATTCTATGAATTGCTCTCCGAAAAGAAATCGCATCTGGCGTCTGTCAGCAAGAGCATGCTGGCTCCTGGATTGGCTGCTTGCAGTGACCTCCCCTGGGCAGGGGATGTGGGCAAGGGCTGTACCTGGGTATAGAACAAGCCACAAAGCAGAACTGCAGCATCCAAAAGTGTCCCTGGCAGTATCTGAGGTGGAGGGGAAAGCAAAGGGTGTCTGGACCTTGGCAACTAGGAGGCACAAAGGAGAAGGAGGTAGGCATCCATAAGATGACAGAACAAGGACTTTGGTGGGTCTGGTTTAAAATGCAACAGGACAGCTTTGGGTGACAGCAGAGTTTCTATTGGCTTTTATTGAACTCCTCCCTCAGTCCAATGGAAGCTCTGCCTTCATGTCCACCAGTATCATAACTTGTAATTCAAATGCTTTCCTGAATGATTTAAAACTGACCCCTGGTCAAGTTTACAGAAGCATGGCTTGAAGATTTTTTTTTTTTTTTCTTCTCTCTTGAGAGTTTGACAGTAATGGAACTGATGCTTCCAAATGCAGACATGTTCTGCTATCCTAATGCCCTCTGTGCTTCAGTGCCCTCATGCACAGTGTAGGGCAGGGCTTGGAATTGAGAAGTCCCAGTTTTGCGGTCTGCCAGTGCGTATACATGTGTGTACGTGTGCTGTCTTTAAAGTTTGGCCCATAGGAGCTGAATTCCTCCTTGTCTTTTTTGAAGTCTAAGCACTTGTCTGTGAGCTTAGGGTGTTAAGCAAACTTCAAAGATGTGTGGAAATGCTACATCAGCAGTGCTACACAAACCATTGCTTTGGTTTGCTGACAGGGACAAGGAACTGTATTCCAGTGAGCAGCAGTGCCAAGAGGAGAGGGGTAGGAGTGGATTTTCTCAGGAGAATATGTGCTAAGGGGCTATAAATGTGGCAGCATAGGCTGCATGTCTGGCCCAGAGTTAGGGGCTGCTGTCACTAGTACCTAAAGCTGAAGTCAATACCATGCTTGGAAGTGACTGCTCCATACTTTTTGGGTAGAAAACCAGGAAAAGTCCTTAAGCAATGTATTCCATACAGAAATAGGATTCCTGTAAGAAGAGAACCTGAGTAATCCGGTCTAGCTTCAGAAGCAGCCCTGCTTTGAGCAAGGGTTGAATGAGATACCTCTAGCCTGAACTACTTCCTAGCTCAACTTTTGTGCTCGACTGTGGTGAGGTGGGCCCTCCAGTGGGCCAGCGGTGTCTGGTGAGACATCTGACACAGTGGGGTTTGGTAGGTGGTGGGGATTGCTGAGGTCTGACTGTGATTCTTCAACTCAGGAAGTGCAGAGGCTGTGCGATGGCCAGCGTGGCATGCTGTGCCTGCCCACTCTTAAAATGCTAAACACGCAAATAAACGTGAACTGGAGGCAGAGTCTAAGAGATGTGGGCCACGGTGCTGTAGGCTAGTGTGAGTCAGCACGGAGCACTTTGTCCCCTGCGTCGGTCCCAGACGGCCGGTCTGGGGCCTGCAGGATGTCAGCAGCAGGGGCCCTTCACTCTCTGCATCAATGCCGCCTCCCTGCTGGAGGCCAGCACCCGGGAGCGCAGTTTGCCTGCCCTTCACTTTACTGTGCCCATGCTGACTTCGGTGTCCCAGTGTGGTAAGAGTGGCTGATGCGGGCACCTGGAGAGGAACAAAGTGCCCTTCCCCATCTGACCATGTTGACATCTGTGTCGTGAGGAGGCTCCTGCATGCAATTCAACCCCAAAGCTAGAGCCCGCACTGCTTGGCATTAAAACTTCCCCAGTGTATTTCAGTGACAAAGTGCCCGGAATAGTCTGGCTGAAGTGACTGTACTCCTAGGGTTTAATTCAGCTTTTTACAGTTGTTTCTAGATGGCCTTTGCCTTGTCCCGTCCTGACTGGCCGTTTGGATGGCTGTGCTGCTCTGGAGGCAGGCGGTGTGCCTTGCCCCGCTGCCAGCCTGTGACAGCATAGCACACGATGGGCACTGAAGCTCCCGTTACCTGAAATAAAAGCTCTCGAAACCAAAAGTAGTTTAGAGAGGAGATATTGCTTTATCCGACATCGGGTGCTAGGGGGAAAACCCACAAATCTAGCACGCCTTACCGGGGACATTCACCCATTATTTATACACAGAAGATGCTCATAATTCCACCTACCTAATACATAACTCCACCTGGGCTTACATATTCATTAGGATGACCAAATAGCATTTTTGCACATGCATATTAAATTTTGCAGCGTCAGCAAGACACTTCTGCGCAGGCGTGAGTTCCTCAGTGGTCGTTTGGGTGGGGATACCCTTCCTCACATTATCCTTTTAAGGTATTGAGTCGTCTCAGGACAGTAAAAGTTTACTGTAAGTTGGCCAACTTCTTGATGATGATAAGGATGTTCCTTGAAGTAGCCACAGCTCTGTCCTAATTGGTATAGGAGCACATACTTGATGCATAAAAGAACCTTGAAGTGATTAACTACTTGTTATCCCATCCTTGGTGATTAGCTACTTCTGGCTGTCTCCTCATTATCACTCTTTGTAACATCAGCTCAGTGACTAACTCTTTTCTCACACAGTAAAGAAGGTCGGTAATTATCTATTTTCTCACACAGTAAGAAGGTTAGTAGGAAACAACAACATTTTAGTTAGCATATTGTTGTAAACAAAGCAGAGGCCTGTGTCTTGCCCTGCTGCCGGCCTGTGAAAGCATAGCACACAACGGGCACTGAGGCTCCAAGGGCACTGAGGCTCCAAATGGCATGCGGGGCCTTTTTGGCTACTGAGTGCTGGCAGGGCGCAGGGTAAGGGTCAGCGTAGGCCATTTACAAGCTTCCTGATAAATCTGCCCCTGAGACCAGGAGGTGAGGGAGGGTGAGGGAGCCAGGCGATGCCAGTGATGCAGGGATGGGGAGGTTTGAGCTGCTGTTCCAGTGCCACCTGGTGCGACAGCCTAATCAGTGCAGCCCTCCCCAAAACCTCCCTCTAAGAAGGCTTTACTGCGTGTGCATGGAGAGCGTGTGGGGATGTGGAGGGAAATGACTTGAGATCAAATGAGAGTGCCCTAAAGGTACAGTATGGATCTGGGCGACCTTACCTGATAGCCCGCCTGCTTGCTTGGTGACTGTGGTTGTTTTCCGTTTTTGTGCTTTTTGAGTGCACTTCCCCCACTCCCCCTTCAAAAGAGGGAGATGAGGTGTGGTCACCTCACTGGGTAGAGGTGTAGACAAACTGAATTCAAGGCTGTTGAGATCTGTGCAATCCTTGGACAGAACTGACAATGAAGCATGAAGGGTTACCTCCGTGGGAAGGTGTTACATGGCCACAACTTGTTCATGCAAATCCCATGTGCCCACTCTAAGAAGCTAAACTTCACAGCCCTGCCTCTGAAACAGGCCACTGGGTCTGACCGAGACTTGGCTCTTGCCCAGGTTTGGAGTCAGATGTGCAGCTGTGGCAAGCAACTTCAGTGTCTGGATCTGATCTCCAATAATTGAGACTTGTGGCCCTGAGACTCCTCAGATCCAAAAGAGGAAAGGAGTGAAGGTGTGATGTTCTCAGTAATGGTATAAAACAAAGCTGTGAGATAATATGTCTGAATGTGTCTTCTGTTGGCTTTGGCTGGATAATATGTTAATTCTCTTCTGAAGAAACAATCCCGGGTTAATGGGGATTCTAAAGAGGCGGGTTGGGGCTTCTTGTCTGAAGGTTCCCTGGATACTGTTCTTCCTTCTCTTATTCCTTCCCTTATACCTGAGGGATTTGGGGAGGCTGTCATCAGAGGCAAGCATATGATTTTCCCTTTCTGAAGATGAGTTTGATCTCTGTCAGCTCAGATAGCTTTGGGACATGGTGCGTTCTGCTTGAAACCCTCATCTCTTCCTAAAACTTATCAGAGATGGGGGGGAGGAATGCACAAACTCTTTTGGCAGGGAACATCTTTTCTCATCTCTCTTACTTTTCTTTCCTTCCACCATGTTCTGCATGGTACTGTAACCATAGCATTTTGGGGAGCCGCTGGGCTCTGTCAAAATGCTAGAGTGTCACTCTTGGTGCTTTTGTTCAGGACATGAAGTGTTGCTGCTGACTCAGGTGTGCCTGTGGTGATGTGCTGCCACCTGCCAGAAATTAGTGTAGCTTTGCAGTGCTACCTCCTGTTTTATCCCTCCCACTCTTGGCTCTCATCTCCTTTTCTCACTCTCAGTTCAGTTCTTCTCTGTTTCCCCTTCACCCCTGGATGCTCAAATGTGCTTTTCTCTGAGCTTTCACAGCTCCAGGTAACCCATGTATTCTTAGGTCTCCTAGTAGATCTGTATGGCACCCTAGTTCACCTTCTGTCATCAGCAAGCGTGACGGTCTTCCAGAAGAGAGCTCTTCTCCCTGCAACTCTGGCCAGTGTAGTCAGCCATGAGTGAGAAGGGTACGGGATGCTTTTCTCTCATGTCCCAGCAGGCTGCAGTGCTCTCACGCTGTCCCCTAGAGCTGGGGGAACTCAGCTCCTGCAGCAAGAACTGCAGCATCCTGCCCTTCCCTTCCCTAGCCAGTTCCTTACAGTAGGGTACACGGTGTGTTCACTTGTTGCTAGATCTCCTCTAATCAGCCAAATCCCTCAGGAGCTCTCAAGGAGCTCTTGCTGCCTGAATCACTTTGATTAGATATCTGCCATCCCTTACTAATTGCTCAGTGTCGGGCCTTGGGGCCCCATTCTCCATTCTTCAGTGTCTTATGCTCTTCCCTTGGCTGCAAGGGCTCTGGTCTCCCTTTATTACCTCCATGGCCTTAATCCCTAGGAGAGGAGCAAGGTGGTGTGGAGAGGGAAAACCAAAAGGGTGGCATGCGTTCACTTCTGATGCTCTTCTCACCCAGGTGGCAGGGGCAAAAAGCCAGTATTGGATTTAGGCTGTCTTTGTCTGAGTGACCTGGAAGACTGTGGCTAGGTAGAGATGCCATAAGAGCAGATGATGGCAGGACTGTCCTATCAGCAGGCAGCTAGAGTTCAAGTAAGATCAGAGCAGAAAGGACTGGGCTTGGGCTGTGCTTGAATAAGGTCTTGCGGGAAGAGGTCTTGTGCTATCAGTGCTCCTTTCAAGAAACTGAACAAAACCACAATTAGGCTGAGGGATGATAAATAGTTACATGAATGAGAGTAAACGGAGAGAATACAGTTTGGCTAGAGACATTTCCCCCCCACGCCTCATTTCTGTCTCTCTGCCTTTCTTGCCCTCTGCTTTGTTTCCAGAATTCAGCAAGCTGCCTTCCCTGTGTCTGTGCTCAGGGGGAGACCCCACAACTGGCAGAACAGTAGAGGCGTTCTCCCAGGAAAACTGCTCTTGTACCAAAGGTTGCCCCGGCGGCAGTCCAGCTGGCTGGGGGAGCTGACGCCTGCTCAAAGGGTGAGCGCTACATCAGCAACAACCTTCATGATGCTGGCTACAGAACCTCAAGCTGCGCTCTTAGCACCTCACTGTCTCCTGACCAACCTCCGCCTGATAGATGCTTTGGACGAATAATCTAAGAAAGACCATACTGATGTCAGTGCCTAAAGAATAAAACCAGGGCAAGCATACAAGATGTTTTCCTTTAGTGCTTTGCCCCATTCCAAATGTTATCTGAATAGGAACTTGCTGAGTAGGGTATGGTTACTTTCCTAACATGAGTTGCTTTGTTACCCGTTTCCCTAAAAAGCTACTCAGTCTCATCCTTTTGCAGTTCTTTGCAACTGGCTCTTGAATAACTGCCCTGAATAACTTTGTATCTTTGTCACATTTTTGTCATATTATTCCTCTTTGCCATGTTGTTTAAGGAAATGTTAGTGCGTGTCCTATTATGGAACTGGTAGAGTTCTGTAGGTGCTCTTCCTCCACTGAGGGAACTGACCGTTCATTTCCAAGCACCTTTCCTATCTGCTTACCATGAAAAGATCTGCGTTCTTATCCCATGGCTGCCCACTTTCCTTAAAAGTGTTTGCTGAGGAGCTTCCTAGGTAGCTAGATTATTCTAATGCATATGATTACTGACCCCTTCAAAGAACTACAAGAGGCAGGATTTCCTTACAAGAATTATACTGACCCTTCCCAAGTACAACATACTTATACATGTGTCCATTAATTATATTCTTGGCCGTTACAGATGTCAAACCTTTAACTTCTTAAATCACCCTAGACTTCTCCCCTCCCTCCTCTTTGCTGTCTTCCTTGCCACCCTGCAATTCGCTGATTAAAAGGCAGTTTAAGGCAAGAGACCACCCACTGCTATTAGCAACTGTTTCACGCCTGAGTTTCTCAGGAACCCTGGGACTATCTTGCCCAGACCTACTCATTCCATACCTTTTGCACAATCACTTTTATTTTTGACAGGTCCTCTGGTTTAGTCCCCCACAAAACAGGGTTCCTGTGTGGGAATTTCTCCAATTTCTTCCCCTGTTACAAATAATTAACTTAGGTTTGTTTCCATGTCCTTTCTTTTCTCTACCTGCTTCTTTTATACCCTGCTGTCGTGGTTCAGCCTCAGACGGTAACAAAGAACCACGAGGCAAAACTCGTGGGTTGAGACAGAGGCAGTTTAACAGAACAGCAAAGGGAACAAGAAAACACCAACAACGACACGGACAGAGGAATGTACAAACACGATTATGGAACCACCGCTCACCCACCAGACCTGGGACCCCCAGCCTGCTCCAAGTGGTCCCCCGGCAGCTCCCGGCCACAGACTGGGCATGGCTCACATGGCGTGGAATACCTGTGTCCCTGCTGGAGCCTGGGGAGAATTAACCCTGTCCCCGCCGGAACCAGGACACTGGCTCTTCAGTTGTCCTCACAGTTTTGAAGAGGTTTCTGCTTTCAGTATCCGTAGGAAAGCATTTATTACTAGTTCTGATGGCTTCTGCTAGTTGTTTTTTAGATTCTTTTTTACTTTTGCTTTGTTGTGGTTTTACACTTAATGGAGGTCATGATCATTTCAATTTTCCTCATTTGGATGCAAGGTCAGCTTGTTGAAGAATGCATGCTTATTTTCCCTTTGGCTCAACATTTTAGCCACATGAGCTTCCTTTTGCCTTTTGCCAAATCTTCCAAAGAGATACTAGGTATTGCCTTTCGGCTGGCAATGGGATGTCCCTGTCTAACCTCCATGCCACCTGTGATGACTGAATTCCCTCAGCTGCCCCTATCCATTCTGGCTGGCTTGTAACAAGTGTCTCACTTCCATGCAGCTTCCACCACAGCTGTGCTCAACTTCAAAAGGGGACTGTTTTGGAATGTGTGACGTCGCAGCTTTAGGATTCAAGTCCTTCTCTTTGCTTATGAATTCAATTTTAACTCAACCGGCACAGCTTGATTTTTCAAAAGTAGTAAGGCATGGGCAATGGTGGTGTCTCCTCTGCTTGCTAAATTGCGTGAAACTGGCTGTGAGATGAAAGGCTTGCAGATACTACCTTACTCAAACTTCATTGACAGTTAGGGGAGAGAGAGCATTAGTGTCACCATTTGGCTAGCTGACCCAAACAGAAGGCAGCAGGCACAGCTTGCAGAGCGACCACCTAAAGGCAGCAGCTGGAGCACGAGCAAGGAGGGAAAGCAGGACTGTTGTGGTGAGTAAACTGAGTCCTAGGAAGGAGCTGGGGCTTGTGAGGTAGGTGGGAGTTAGGAGCACGGGGTGTACCTGGCAGTGCTGAGTGGGGTTGAGATGAAAGATGTCTGTGGGAAAACACAGATACTGTGGGATGAGGGTGTTCTGCATGGGGTTTTCAGAAGACAGGTGGAGTGGGAAGGGAGGAACCGAGGAAAAGCAGTGGGAATGCAAGGAAATAAAGTGTGAGTTTTGGGTGGGGGTTTAAGCAAGATTTTTTTTTTCTTTCCGTTTTCAGCTGTGCAACTAACAGCTGGGTTCAGTTCTCCCTATCTCCCACCCACTTAGATGCCAGCAGTGCATAGGAAATTCAAAGCACAAATTTTACCCTCAGGAGTATCATCTCCCAGCATTTTATCCTGTGTAAGTATGGTTCAGGGTTGAATTTTGACAGCAAGCAACAACTCTGATGGCTGGGATGGAAGAATTGAGCTGCCTCCTGATGTTTGAGTGCAATCTAGCGTATTCTAATAAAATCAGCAGTTGGGTCCTGAATTTGCATTTGAAATGCCTCAGCTATGTTTGGAGATGTGTTTCAACGGCAAAAAGTTCATAAAGCTACACTGACTTCCTTCTCTGTCTGCTGATTGTATTTCCCATTTCTTCACTGTGGAAAGTTTGAAACCCTGCTAGGAAGTAAGCCTTTTCCCCATAAGATGGTGAGTCTGTTGTGGCTTGCTTGGGCAGGGGCAGGCGGGGAGCACACAGAGGATTACTCTGACCGAAATCTCAGCACAAAATTTGAGGGCATAACTAGGTTTCAGCAAACACTTAGGGAGGCTTAATTCCACTGAGAGGGCCAAGCCTGAAGACAAAGGAAAGTGCTGGAAGGATGTTGGAAAGAAAAGCAGGCAGCATGCATCTTCTTAAGGGATGAGGCTTCTGTCCTGCAGCTGCTCTTCTTTTATAAAAG
The DNA here is from genome assembly GCF_028500815.1 of Rissa tridactyla. Lineage (NCBI taxonomy): Eukaryota > Metazoa > Chordata > Aves > Charadriiformes > Laridae > Rissa > Rissa tridactyla. Next base: position 142,613,080 of record NC_071466.1, read on the forward strand.
TCATCCTCTTTGCACACAATACGAAAAGGAGAAGTGAAGTCAGCTCAGTGCACATGGGACATGAGGCTCCCTGGTAAAGAAATCCAACTACATATGCCCCATTCTGTTTAGGGACAGTTCTTCATAATCTGTGGTCAGATGTCTGCTACATCCCCCTCTTGCCACATTGTTTTCCTCTGCTGTTTGATGTGTGTTCTTCCTTGCACCGCCCTATCTCAGCTCCAACTCTGCCCTGTGTACCCTCCATGCTAGTTCCCTGGATATGTCCTGCTGGTGTCTCATTCTGGTCTGCCTTGAGGAGATTCCGGCTAGCCAAACTAACTAAGCAAAGCTTCATCCACCTTCGTTCTGGTTGTTTTGGAGACCTTCTTATTGTGGCTTTTCAATACTTAGCGGGGGCTAAGAAAGATGGATAGGGACTTTTTACCAGCACAGGACAGGGGTCAAAGATTCTAAACTGAAAGAAGCTACATCTAGATTACAGATAAAGAAGAAATTCTTTACGATGAGGGTGGTGAGACACTAGAACGGGTTGCCTAGAGAAGTTGTGGATGCCTTATCCTTGAAAGTGTTCAAGGCCAGATTGGATGGAGCTTTGAGCAACCTGATCTAGTGGGAGGTGTCCCTGCCCATGGCAGGGGGGCTGGACTAGAAGAAGGTCCATTCCAACCCAAACTATTCTATGATTCCTGAATCCTATCTGCTGACTGAACCCTTCTCACCCTTTTTCTCCAGGGTATCCTGACCCATTCGCATTTCTTCTCAGACGTCTTTCTGATTCACCATGTATCTCAGCAGCCATTTCCCTTAATTGTCTCCTTTCAACAACTGCCCCAGCTTGAAATCAGACTAAACAGTAATCCGAGGTTTTCCCCAAGGTAATATCAGAGGCCTTTATCAAAAAACAGAAAAGGGAAATAAATGACAGTGTTGGGGCAAAAAATACAAACCAGCCCTTTTCAGCCTCAGAAATGGAGCCTGACTCCCTGGAGCAAGCACTCATTTGAACTTCCACAGGCTGTAAATCAGGTTGTGATAGAGAGGGCTCTCTGTTTGCTCTTCGCAGTAACATCAACACCCTTTTTTTTATTCCACTTTGCTTGTTCTCCTCCCCAACCCTGTCCTCATCCTTCTCTGTTTGTCCTTGGATATATCAATCTTCTGATTATTTCTTTTCCTTTGCCTAAGGCTGCAACTCCCCAGTCTCACTTCTACAGGAACAGTTCCTTGTTTGAGATTTGTTCTAGTGCTAGCTGCCAACTGGGGCTGACTTCCCAGCATAGGGAAGACATAGCATGCAATATTTGGTGTAGCAAATGCAGCTTAACCACAAGAGACAAACGAAGGGAGAATGCTTTTTGTATTGGGCTGTGTTGCAGGTTAAACTGGGCTAAGACCCATGATAGCTGCAAACCTAAAAGCAATGGCAGAATTACTAACAGATAGAGAAAGGCTGGGAGATAAGTGAAGGAGAGATAAAAAAGAAGGGTGAAAAAAGAAAAAAACAAAACAAGAAATCTTAAAAAAGAAACCTATCAGCTAAGAATCTGATATGGGGAAAGAGGGGTGCAACTTCCTTTTCAGTTGTTAGGTTCTCATTTTTCTTTTCTCTCTCAGAAGTTTCCATAGTGCTGGGGCTGATTTCCTGGGCTAAGAAACTGAAGATCTGTTCAGAGCATTTCTGAGCTCCCAGGAATTGTCTGGTTATCGCCAGTGCTTCCAGTGTTCAGCACAGCCTTCTTTGGCAGAGAGTGAATGCGCAGATGGGGAAGGCTCAGTGACTTATTGGTGTCTCCGACTGGAGCCAGGGACCAAAAAAGTCCACCTTTTACATAGCAAAACTAAGGACACGGATCAGTGATCATACCGTGATTAAATGGCATCAGAAATCACTTACGCTGAGGTGAAGTTCAAGAACGCACCACCGGCTGCAGTGGTGGAAGGTAAGGAATGGGTGGGCTATTCAGGGGAAGGGGACTTGGAGGGAGGGGTGCCGAAGAACAGGGAATGGAGACTTTTCCGTCTGTGTCTCTGGTTCCTACCTAGGCTTGACAAATTGGTGACAAAAAGGAGTTGTATACTACTACATGAGCAGGAGACTGGAGGAGGTTTGAATTAAGAGGGTCGAGGAATATCTGCAAGAGGAGAGGTGGGAATCTTTAGGTGGTTGGAGTTGCAATATGAAAAAGATGACTACTGGGAGCACAAACAGGTTTCAAGTGAGCATTCAATAAGGAACATATTTGGGCTCCCTTAGTCCCCTGGTTGCAACACCAACAGTGGTGAATGGCAGAGGGTCTAGGATGGGTGCTTAGCCTTGGTACAATGCAGGCAGTAGCTGCCTCTCTCTATTTTATCTACTCTTGGATGAGAGAGTAATTTTTCGACAAATACTGGGTACCAACAATGGAGATTATGGTTTATTACAAACAATCTGATCTGTCACAAAGGCGGAGGGGCTCCCAGGGCAGCAAATGGCTGCAAACAAGCCCGAGCCCTGGCTGCTACTGCTCTTGTCTCTGAGAGAGTGAGGCTACAGATTCCTGCTTATGGAGAGAGCAGGAGCAGAGAACCAACATGCCTCCTCACAGTAAAGCAGTCAGTTGCCTTCTGCAGCTTCATGAGTGGTGGCACTGGCTGCAGAAGCTTATAGCCCCACTGTCCTTGGTTGATTAAGAAATGGTCTTTGGAGAAGAGAGATCCAAAAGTTAAAAGGAAGAATGGGCTTAAAGAAAACACCCTAAAGTACACAGAGGAATAATTATCTACAATCTGGAGGAAGATCCAATTCTGTGATTGTTGTCTATCACTCCTGAAAAATATTGAACACACCAAACAAATGAATTTTTATTGCTATTAAAAATCACGGTTGTAAAATGGTGCCTTTACTAGGCTTTGTGCAAATTTAAGACATGTTCTGATCAGTATGTATTCTGTAGTCATTATGCCACACAGAGATGTTTCATGTATGGCTCATTGCTTCCACCCTTAGATACAGGACCCTACACAACAGCAGGTTCCAGAGGGCTGAAAGTAAATGAATGAATGAATAAATAAATAATTATTATTGCTGCTAAGCAATAGGCAATTACATTGCCTATTTACCACTTTGCCTCAGTTTTACAATTCCAAACAGAGCAGGTTATTCCTTGCCTGCTCTGGGGCATGAGTCATGGAAATAAAGAGCGTACAGACTGACTGACTTGAAAGCTCACTGTTTTTTGATGCACCGAGATCAGCTGGTTCTGGTTACAACAGCATTTCCATCCATCATAGTGAGGTGGGGGTGGTGGAAGTTCCCCATGGTGTTCCCAATGACCTATTCCAAAGACACTTGGTCCAGCCGTGTTTGCTTGAGTTGCTGATGGTATGCTCATGCTATAGGTTTGGGTGTGAGCTTTAGGGATTCTGGCTGCTCTGTTGTCCTTCTGAGTGGTTACTTTGGCCATCCAGACTCCATGCTGGTAATGCCCAAGCTCACCTGGATTTTGCCATTCTGTAGCCTCTTCTAGTTGGGCTTTAGAGACAACAAAATTGGCAGTCATTGGAAGATAGAGAGGAGAAGGGAGCAGTTAATCAAACAACACATAATCCGTGGCAGGAGGTGGCAAAGACTATTGGGATGAGTTTCACGCCACAGTGCAGTTAGGGTTCCTGCATTTTCAACGAGGATTTCCCAGGCAGAAACACAGGCATCTGTACTGCACAGCACCTGTTGCACGTGCCTAGGAGATGTTGGATTATGTGCTGAATAACCAATGTATGCTGCAGGTCTGTTGTGTTGTGATCAGCATGCATGTCTGCATGCTGGCCAGGTTGCAAGCATGCAGACCAACTGCAGGAAGCATTTTGCAGGGAGGTTAACCCACTGAGTATGCACAAAATCTACTACACTTCAGTTGTGTGGGTGAAGTGCATGCATACTGGCAGTGCTCTCTGTGTCACCTGGGTGTGAGTGTAGAATGCACAGATCTGGCTGGGCACAGGTTGAATAGTCAATCTGTGGACATGCAGCACACCAAAAAATCATTTAGACAGGTCAGATCTATTGTGTAAAATAGGTGCCTGGACTCCAGATCACGATCCAGATCCTTGCTTTCACAGACAAAAGTTCTGGCTAGAAAAACATGATATAGGCAGGGAAATCTGATCTTGTCTGTCTATGAACATTTTCTCTTCTGATAATGAAAGATGATGCCTTTTTCCCTGCTGTAACAGCCTCCCCCAAGCTTTTGGGAAGTACTCAGAGAGCTTCCCCAGGTTTCTGGAAATCTTGCTCACTAGTCATGTCTGGCAGGCACACGTGGCTGCTGGCAGACTTGGGAGTCTCATGTTGAACAATGAATGAGGTCTCTCTAACACTTATCATTAATATCAGTCTCAAAACTTCTTTACTCCTGCAGTGAGCGCCGCTGTCTCTTTACTTTCCCATTTGCCGTGGCTTGTGTACCTGTCACAACCTAGAACAGCCTCCTAACAAGTCTTTGCTTCTCCTCCCCTGTGACCCATTCTCCTGCCTGCTCCCAAACCTCCTCAGTACTGGCAGTGTCCATCTAGTCTAAAACTCAGGCCCCTGGCAAGGCTGAATTTGCGTGGCATACTTTACTCGGACTGCTGGATGCAGCCCTCTGTTCTCCCCAGGCATTTAGCCTAGCACAGCTTAGTTTTACTACATCAAAGCTCTGAACCCTGTCTTGGAAAGCAGAGATGGAAGGGAAAAAAAAATTATTTTCTCTTCCAGTGATTCTGTGCCATCATCGCTTTGCACATTTTTTGTCTCCTGCCCTCATTCAGCTTATAGCAACCTTCTACACAGAAAGTCCAAAAAGCTAAGACGGAACTGAAGCAGGAAACAGGTTTTCTGGGGAGAAGTCAACATGAAATCTTCATGTGAATGTCTCAAGTATCATGGACAGAGCAATGGGGTATTTGGCAGCTCTGGACTCAATCTAGAAAGACGTGGTTTCACTCCAGATTTTGAGGCCATATGAAGGCCTCACCCCCGAACACCAGCAATTAGCATTGCTAGCTCACCAACAGGGCTGGGGCTATGAAGTGTCACTGAATCTGACTTTCTCCAGAAACCACAGAGGTCCCCTGCTCTCCCCCAGAACGTGCAATTTCCACATCAGAACTGAAATTGCACTTTTTTTTTTCAGATCTCCCTTGAGTTGTACATCCTTGATATGTGGGCTGACTGAAGCATAGTTGACTGTGCTGTTGTGTTTGGTGTTTTCCTTCACTTTTAGTACCTCCTGAGATGAAGAAGCATGAGCACCATCCCCAGAAATATCCTCCTTGGCTCCCATGGCTGATCTCAGTGCTACTGCTGTTGGTTTGCATTGCCCTTGTTGCTGTTCTCCTTGGTGAGTATGTGCAGGCTGCTGGGGGAAGTGCTGGGAGAAAGGCAGAGAAATCAGAGCTTAGAGGGGAATGGCTTCCAAACAGAAGGGAGCTTTTACTCAGAAACTGTTTTGTGGGAAAGGATGCAAGCGCCAACATTTGGGCTCAGAAAACCAAAATGTTGAATATTTGAATGATACGTTTAGGAGAAAAATCTTTCCTGATTACTTAAACATTGGAGATTTAGGGGTAAAGTTGCAACATGGCACAAACTTCTCTCTTGCAGGCCAGCCAAACCAGATATTTTGGCCAACTGGTATGCAGGAGCTAGGACTACCACAGCATTATGCCAGATGTTTCTGTTGTACACATCCTCTTTCTTAGAATGGCATGGCCATCCTCAGAATTTCCGTGTTGCTCGGGCTTTCTGTAAGATCTCAGGCTTTTCTGTCCTGACTTAGTATATGTCTGCATACATCCCCCAGATCTTCCACTGTTTACTCTGAGACCTTTTCAGTGTTCCCAGAGTGCACACTCCCATCTTGCATGGCCTTTTTGGAACCGTGGAACAATTCTCTACCTGCATACCACACAAACAGAACTTATATTCAGCAGAGGTGGTTGGGTGGAATCAATAGCACCCTTTCTGACATGTCCTCAGTGTGATGTCCTCCCAGTGGTCCTTCTGCTCTCTGACATAGAAGATGGTCTCTTTCTGCCTGTGAATGGCAGCCATACCCCTTATTTGGGCTAGTTTTCTCAGAGTCATGGAGCAGGGATACACTAACTGCACACCTTCAGGTCCAGAGCACCTGAGGGGGCCTGAGGTCAGCTGCTCAGTGCCGGGGGAGACTCTGCTGACAAACCACAGGCTGGCTCCAGCCTCCAAGCACTCCTTGAGTGGATTGCAGGCTTCTCTAGCTTTGGTGGGGAGGTCATCCTGGCTAGATCTTGTCAGTTAGTGGGCAGAGGAGTCCTTGTGGGCAGCTGTGGGGTGCTGGGAGCAGAAATGACTGTTCCCTTTACTGAGAAGGTGGCAGTTACCACTTACGAAACGGAAAGAGATAGCCCAAGGAGAGGCGATGCTGCGACAGTGCTTGGTGGGGAAATGGGGAAACGAGTGAAGCCCAGAGATGGTGTGTGGGGACCTGTGAGGAAGGGGTAATCCTGCCGCCTTTCCTCTCCCTTTCTAGTCGCTCCCTTCTTCCATAGTGGTGACCAGCCCACAGCCCTGCAGCAGAAATTCTCGGAGCTTCAGTGCATCTTGGAGGTGCTACAAGGCAAAGGTCAGTAGTGCTGGCAGGCGTGCAGGAGATCTTTGGGATGGGGACAATGAATGCTGTGCTCTGCTCTGACAGCAAGCAGCAGCGGGACCAGACTCTGGAGAGGCGGACTCCAGAGGAGAGAGGTGGGAAGACAAAGCATTTCCTGCTAAGAGCTTAGGTCTTAAGGGCCAAGGTCTGAGAGGGCCATGTTAAGCTGTCCTGGAGGACAGGGCGGCTGTGAACACTGGTAAAACAAAAGGGACAGTCTACAGGGGCACAGGGAAGGTTAACAGGGGAGAAATAATAAAACTGCAGCTCTAGTCAGGGAAAGAAGCAATAGTCCCTGTTCCCCGGGGCTAAAGGCCTAAAGGAGAGCTTACAAGAAATCAAACCAGATCACCAAAATAATTTTGTCAAGCCAAGACCTGAGATCGTGTTACGAGATGCATGACTATAACTGGTCAGCAGCCCCTGAAACAGTGTGTAGGAGTTACTAAGCCTGATCTCCAGCAACATCTAACTTCTCTGTCCTTGTTGGGGCAGGAAGCTAACTATAAGAGTGGTTGCTACCCTGCACAAGTGACCTGGGGAGAATGGTTGACCATCATTGCTGGAGAGCAGGGATTCTCACAGTCACCATCTCTCTCGTTATTGGCATTCACATCTGCAGTCTCTCCCTACACAGAGCAAGGCTGGATCTGCTGCCCAAATGGCTGGAAACGCTTTCAAAAAAGCTGCTATTATCTGTCGACTGATATAATGTCCTGGGCTGAGAGTGTGCAGAACTGCACTGGGATGGGCTCCCAGCTGGTGGTGATCAACAGCAAAGCAGAGCAGGTAGGTGCAGGGCGGAGGGAGGGGAAGGGCAGCCAGACACACAGTGACAGGGCCTGGAGGGGACCCAGATCCCCTCCTTGCTCCTGCAGGGGAGGGGGGATGTCCTTTCTGCACCCCTTCGGCACCGGCTCCCCTCTGCCACCAGTCCCACCCCACAGGAACTCCTGCCACCTCCCTCTGCGCAGTCCTGCACCTAATGGACATTGCACTCTCCCTGATTTCCAGGCTTTCCTCACTACCGAGCTACAACAGTTTCCAAAAGGAACGAATTACTACATCGGTCTGTATGCACAGGAGGTGGGCAAGTGGCAGTGGGTGGACCAGACTCCATTGAATGAGGAGGCAGTGTGAGTACCCCTGGATGGAGAGTGTTTGGTGCCGCTCCTGACAGTGCAAGGGAGTAGGAGAGATGTGTGGGTGTCTATTGGTGCATGAGAGGGGGGTGAGACAACTCCCTGTGAGAGGACACAGATGGAGCAGGAGAGGGCTGTGTGGGGACACCAGGTTCACATCGCCCTGTCCATACTGGTTAGTGGTTGTTAGTTAACTACCGGTGACGTGGCCATCAGTGCTGTAGGCACAGATGAAGCTGCCTCTCGCCATCAGGAAGAACCCTTCAGAGAGGACCAGCCTTGCCTCACCTCCATATGGCCCTCACCATGTATAGATGCACGTATATGCACAGGCCTGGCAAGCGCTGGGGTGCTGTGGAAGAGATGGGAGAGATCACCAAGGCTGTCCTTGCTGTGTCTCCTCAGGGAGGACAAACTTGCCCTGGAGGCAGACACATGTGTCTTGGGGGTGTGAGGTGCGTGGGGTGAGTGGTGGTGAGCCGCTCCCCTGACTGGGACTGAGCAGGGCCCTGTTGTGCTGGCTGTAGCAAGAAGGCAGCTTTCCACATAGGACTGGTGCCAGTGGGATAGCAGAGCGGGAGGAAGAGTACTGCTTTTGTCCGTGAATCTGCCTCTGGAATTTTTCTCTCTCCCCTCCAAGCCTTGCGTTCTGCTGTGGTCTGTTCCAGCAGTGCTCTACAGTGTACGCTGGGGAGTAACGTGCCTGTCTCTGTCTCAGGTTCTGGCGGAAAGGGGAACCTACTAAAGTGGACGTTGAGAACTGCACTGTAATCCATGTGAGTTCAGATACACGTAACTGGAATGATTCCCGATGCGAGAGTCATTATCGGATTTGTGAAGTTGCAGCACTAAATCTGACGGTGCGACCCTCATCCTGAGTTCAACTGGGAGATGAGCAGTGAGCTGGAAACAGCTGAGGGCTGTGTCGGGAGGGGAGGAGGGCCCTGAATCCTGCATTTTCACTCTGCTGTGTGGGACGATGTGAGTGGAAGTGATATTACCCCGTGTCCAGCATCCCCAGTGCATGTATTGGCTCAGGGGACACATGAAGGCTCAGGGTCATCAAAGCAGGTCCTGTGCTCTTGTGTGCTCTTCTCTCTGAGTGGGTCTGGCAGCCACCATGTGAAAAGAGGTTGAGTTCTCCAGAAAGAAGAAACGGGAATGGAAGACAAATGTTCAGAGCTGCAATTTCCTTTGTCTCCTTGGGCAGAGGTGTCTGCTTTTTCTTGGGGCTCACAGAGAATGTCCTCTAGTTGCACTGGTTTTGCTGAACAAATACTGATTTCCTATACAAGAGAAAATACAATATTAGACCAATGGAAAAGCCTCCGTGCTGTGCATGTGTGCGTGTCTCCCTTTTTCTCTCTTTCTGTCTCTAGCCTGCAGATGTTTGTGTTAGCAGGGTCAGAAGACGTTGCTATGCCAGGATAGAGCCTTACGCAACTCCTGCAACATAGGCTGCATCCACCTCAGAGACAAGGCGGCTACACAATCCTGTTGCACACAGCCAAAGCCCTGGAGGGGAATGGGCACAGGGAAACAGCTCTAGGGGTATGATGGGTATTTGTTTCCACGGTTGAAAGTCTTGCCCGGGAGGGTAACGGGAGCTTGTGCCAGGAGTCTGAACTGCACAAGGTTGACCAAGCGTGTGGAGCTGTTGCCAGCGGTGAAACGACTGGGGCCCCCAGTGCCACTTTGAGGAAGAACAACTCCCCTCAACTCAGAGCTGATCCCAGGCTCACCTGATGTAGCAGCCTTCCTGGGAAGCCCACGCCTTGGTGGTCCCTGTCAGGGCACACCTGCCCATGCTGCAGAAGAGGCAGGAAGGGGCAGGGCTGCTGCTGCACAGGAGGCGCCTACCAGAAGCACATTGCCTAGTGCATTGCCTTCATGTTCTGCTGCAGACCACATGCCCCCATGGATCGCACCTTTGCTCCACCCGTTCCCGCTTCCTGGCCCCTGTGCCCCCGCTTCTGTTTGCTTCAGGAAACACCATCTGCCTACGCTTTCCCAACCACACAGTGCCCGCTCCCCACACGGCAATGGTGCGCATCTCCTGGCGGTGTGACCCTGTCCTACCTATGGAAGTGAATCCTCTCTCTGGGTCCCAAAGAGAGAGGAGAATTTGTACTGGAGCCACGGTGACCAGGAGATTTGGCTTCCTAAGCCGATCAACAGGAGGAGTTCTGTGAACGGCAGTGGGTGGCGGCAGCAGCTGCTCAATCGCACAGCCCAGCAGAGGCAAGGCTGCTGCCCCTCCAGGTCCCCAGCTCCAGCCGGTAGTGAGACTGAGCGTGTACGTACAATAGGGACAGATACAGATACATATGGGAGAAAAAGAATAGGTGCACATAAGCAGCCACGCAGGTCAACACAGACAGAGAGCACTGACGCAAACACAAACAGCACGAGCAGAGCAGCCTCATCCTGTTCCCCTCTCTGGCTGCTAGCAGGATGAAAGCCTGCTAGCAGAAAAAAATATACGTTTACACGTATGCCATATGGGCCCCTGCGGTCGCGAGGCTTAGTCATTCAGTCAGCCCACAGCTGGCCCCTACATCCCCATGTCTTCCTCTTCCCTGTTGTCTCTCTCATGCCAGAAACAAAGAGACAAAGGTCTCTCCGGTAGCAGGCCAAGACTTCTGGTCTTCCCAGTAGCTGCCCCTCGGCCACCCAGGTCTGCCCGGGAGCTGGCTTGGACACCTGTGCGCCTGCTCCATATTCAGTGCTGAGGTTCCTGGCGTTTATAACTGCCTGATGTTGTTCAAGCACGTAATCTCAGGTGGGAAAAGTCTGGAGTCCTTTTTTCGGAAACTAGCCATCCCTACTTGTTGACGAGGGTATTTTCACCGGTGTAGTACTGACACTTGCAGGGAGCTGACTTAATTCCACGGGATACCGTCAATAATGCAAGGCGACGCGAAGCAGTGTCAGAGACAGCTGTCAGAAAGTGGTGGTTGGCAGAGACTTGTGGTAGTATTAGGGAAAGGGAGAAGTGCAGTGCTGGAAATAGCCACCTTTCCCCTTCCTGGTGCTCCAGTCCTCTCCCGCTTCACAGGGTAGCGGTGTATCTCCCATGTAGAACGTAATCCTTCTGTGCAGCTCTTTGAGTTAATGTCCTCCCTCCTGTGTCCTCTAGTGGGAACACGACCGCTGTGTTCTTCACAGCGTCCCTGTGGCTAAGATGCTTCTCTCCTCCCCTCTTCCAACTGCTTTTTCCCAGTGCCAAGCCTCATCTCCCCTCACAGCTCCTACTTAACAGATTTCTTTTTGCTGTTTTTCTTGCTTTGCCTCGGACTCCCCCCATTCCCGTCTGACTCTGGCTAAGCCCAATGCTCTAGCTGTGGGCAGAAGAGCACAATTCACCTCTTTCCCCGTGTCATACGTCTAGCCCTGGGCTTAATATGCCTCCCCTGGAGACCTGCTGTTGAACAAGGCGTTTTCTTTCCTCTGTTTATGGAGGCCGTGAGGGCCAAGCTCACCCCTGCAAGGCATACACTTGTCCCAGGGTTTGTCCCCGAGTCTCTTCTTGGCTTGATTCACCTAAGGATAACAGACACCCGCGGTATCTGCCACAGAGTGGTGATGATTATCACACCGGCCACTTTGCGCTTGAGATCCTGTAGGTCACAGGCACCAGCAGGTTTCAGTTTTCTCACTTATTGTCTTGCCCACCGACATCCTAACTCTTGCACTAGCTGCAGCTCCCCTGGTATAACATGCGATTTCCTCTGTGGCCCCTGTTAAAGATAACTAGCAAGATGCCTTTCTGACGAGTAGCCGCCTGCTTCCAAATGCGCTGTGCTTTTGGTACCTGTGCCTAAAATTAGCCAGCCTTGAACCCACCACATCTGGACACTGGTTTTGGTTCTGTGGTTAGAGGATCTTCTCCCAAAAAACACAGAGGAGCACAGAAAAATGATGGCAGGTAGGGGAACCCCTGTAAGCAAATCAGAGAAACAGAGCACGCTCCTCTGGTTCCTCCCAAGGCTGTCACAGAAGAACTATCAGTCCACGCACCAGGTGTGAAACCCATCAAGATGACTCAATGGGGGAGACTCCCCACACCACCTGGCAGACTGAGGGCTTTTGCTGCCTACAGGGGTATGTGACTCATTAGGAGATGCTGGGAAGAGCATTTTGGGATTGTGTGAGACTTTTTATGGGATGGGGAGGTGAAGAACCAAATGTCGTGGAAGGGAAGGACCAAGGTGTTTTGGAGAGGAAGGAGTGTGGGAAAAGAAGGGGAAAAGGGGATAAGAGGGACCAGCCAACGTAAACATGTTGCTGGTCAGTACGCTTGTCTGGCCGCATCCTGTGCCTGATCGCTGCAGTCTGACCTGTCTTCTTATCTAACTTCATGTCTGCCTGTTCTCCTGGGTGATGGCACTTTCTCTTGGTCTAAGCGCCAATGACGAGTGCTGTCTTCATGTCTGTGAAACAAAACAACTGCTTCCCATTTGTTTCTTCCTCTGTTTCTTTGTCTCTGAAAGGTTCTCTCTTCCAGACTTACGCTTGTTACAGCTATGCAAAGTTTTTTACTTAAGATCATTAGAAGAAGAATAGGAACAGGGAAAAAAATCACTTTAAAAATAGAGACACGTGAAGAGATAATAAAGCTGGAAAGAAATCAAGAACTAAGGTGAAATTATGGCTTGTCCCAAGGTTTATTTCCCTGTTGGATTTCTCCTCCATGGTGCAATGGTCTCTGTCTTCCAAGGATTTGATCTTCTCTCTTTTTAGTTAATTTCTACTCTTTCGAGATCACTTATCATCCCAGCTTGTTTCTTGGCCTCTCGGCTTGTCCCTTTTCAAGTTTTCACAGCTATTCCTGTTCTTTGTCTGGTTATTGACTTTTTCCTCCTCGCAGGGTTGGGGTTTTGTTTGCATTAGTGGAATGAAATATCACACGCTTTGCCTCCCTTTTAACAGAGCCTGTAAAATTAGATAGGGAGCAAAAGAAACCCAGTGGCAGTCCACCTTGGTGATGTGACCATTTCCCAGTCACTCTGTCACTTCACAGAATGGCTCTCCACCTTCCTTGAGAGTTGTTCTTGCACGGAGTCTGGGGTGAGGCTTTCGTCCTGAAACATGCAGAAGATGAGCTCTTATAGATCCAAGTCCTTCGTGGGTTTACATGCCGTCATTTCAAGAAGGGTGACGTGTGACAGTACCCTCTCCTGGCCCTGCAAGCGAGGGCCTCTTCATCTGCAAGCTAGGAAGCATCCTCTGTAGTGGCACAGCTCCTCTCAACCGCATCCTAGGGTCCTTGGCTTGGGTTTGCCTGGAGGGTACTTCCTTGTCTGGGCTCATTAGCAATGGTCCCTCTAGTTTCTGGCTTTGGCCATGCAGGGCTCCCCTTTAGCCCTCACTCTGGGGTAATTCTTAGCATGCAAGAATAACAAGGAGCAGATTTCCTTTCTTCCCTCCTCCAGTAAAGAGCCAAACCAACAGAGAGAAGGTTAAGCCTGTGTTGGTAAAGCTAGCTGAAGGTTCACAGCCCTTGAATCACAGAGACTGGCAGTTCCCTCTGATGGGTGTGGAGAGCCTGGGGTAGGTTGAGATGAGCAGCACCGTCTGCCAGGTCTGAACACGGCCCTCTTGTCTTGGCTGTAGGAAGAAGGCAGGTTTCCATGTAGGACTGATGCCAGTGGAATTAGCAGAGTAGGAGGACTGGGGCGATTCATCCTGGGGTTCCTGGATGAATCAGCATCTGGACAAGCCCACCTCCATGTCCATCTGAGCCCTGGACCCCCAGGTCCTGGACCTGACCTTTCCCTGCAACGCTTGACAAGGCCATGCTGGAGAGTAACATGTCTCTGGTTCTGGAGGTCTGGGGAACTGACTGATGTGAACGATGTGTATTGTAATCCACCGGAATGCAGAAGTAGACCAGACCTGGAACAATCTTCCACATGAGTGACAGCCCTTGTCTTCAAATTTCTGAAGCTGCAGCATCAACTGTCTGATGTAGGAAACCTCATCCTGAGTAAAACCGATAGACCAGAAGTAACCTGACAAGAATACGGAGGATTTTGGGGATGGGTGTGAATGCTGAAGCCTGCATCTTCACTCTGCTGAGTGGGAATACGGAATGGAAGAGATATGGTCAGGCGGTTGGCGAGCACCAACCTTCCCTTCTCCAGGCTGAACAGTTCTAACTCTCTCAGACTCTCCTCATACGAAAGAAGCTCTAAAAGATGCTCCATTTGCCTTTTCAAGGCACAGGAAACTTCTCTTGACTATTGCAGACTCTCAAAGACAATGGCTTTGCAATGAGCTTGGCTTCTTCCTGTAGCTTATTCGGACACATGGTTAGCGGTATGGTCATCTGCCTGAGTAACAACCTGCAGAGAACAATCCAGCATTCTCCTCGTGCCTTTGGTGACTCTCTAGAAAACAGGCCATACTCCCTTTCTGTATTCTTGGTAGCATTCATTCTGTGGCCGCCTGTCACTGCCCAGTGCAAGGCTAGACGTGCTGCACAGTGGGCCGGAGATGCTTTCAAAAATGCTGCTACTACCTATTGGCTGAACGGGTGTCCTGGAATGAAAGCAGGGACACCAGCGTAAGGTTGTGCTCCCCCGTGGTGGTGACAGATACAGAAGAAAATCAGGTAAGCAGTAGACTTCCCATGCAAGTGTTACGGGCAGGTCCTCAAGCTGGCCAGTGTCTGCTCTCCTGAAGTCTCTGGCTGTGATACTGGGTTTTGCCCTGCTCCCTCCTCAAAAGATCCTGAACTCCAACATCGCATAGTTACCGCAGCCAAGCCTGCCGTTACATCCCAAACCAGTTCTTCCTCACTTGTAAGTGTGAGATTCAGCAGAGCACATCTCCTCATCAGGTCTTCCACAAGCTGTGTCTCCTCATCAGGTCTTCCACAACCCGTGTCTGGAAGTAGTCATCAAGGCACTCCAGAAACCTCCTGGATTGCTTGTACTTTCTTGCTGAAAACAAAGCTCAGAAACTGCCGCACACACTGCTAAGCCTGTCGGCTGCCCCTGTTAGCTGCACTCTCACGCGTACTGCTGGGGCTCAGGACTATGGGCCTGGCCCTCCGTCCTTGAAAGTGCAAAACAAACAGGCACATAGGGAAGAACTTCCTGTGGGATTAATTCTCTCTTCTGGTATTGTCACAGCTGGTAGCACTTCCCCTGTGTTTTTGCCTTTCACTTTGTCAGCATTCCCTTCTAGACTGCTTGCCTTTATTTGACTCTTGCAGGTAAACCTTTCCTTTCAAATCATTCTGAATTCAAGAAAACTGGAAAGCAGGACTGCCCAGGGGATTCAAGTTGGTGGAGGAGCTGCCATCAACCCCTGAGAACGAGTTAGCTAGATCCAACAAGTTCATTTCTGAACATGAGCACGCTTGCTGTTCTTTGTTGGTGCTTGGAACCCTCTCATTCCTTCTCCATCCTGCTGCAGGTTGCTGGTTGCTTCTAAAACCAGGCACCTTCGGCACTCACAACATGTGGTTTGCTGCGTTTCCACCTCTTAATTAGGAGCTGCAACTAAGTTCTTGTGGGGTATAATTTTGCAGAAAAGATAATGAGGTTTTATCTTCCAGCTTCCGACTTTCAGCTTCTCAGATCCCGAGTACCACTGAGGGAAATTGTATTCTGTGTCTTCTCCTGCAACCTTAGACCTGCAAGACACTAAGTGCAATATTTTCCTTAGTTCATGTCCTGTTGATTTTGTCTGTACCCATGCCATGCTTGTTGATACTGCAGAGGTCTGTGAAAGTAGATTCAAGGTTCTCCAGTGCTTCTTCTAGGAATGCACTTGCTACAATCAAGTACCACTGTCTCCAGTAATGCAGGGGCAGGAGTCCCTAGCAATTCTGCACTGCCGGGCGCCACCCTGTTCTCCCGGCACAACGATCTGACACATATATTGGTGAATTGAAATAACCGAAGGTCACCTGTGCAGCAGGCAAAAACCAGATGAGAATCTCTACTGATAGAACTGTGGAAAGACGTACAGGAAGACTGAGGTCATTGATACATGCTCTCCCCAAGCATGCTGCTGGTGTTTATGGAGCAGGAAAGAGAAATAAGTTCCTGCCATTTTGGAAATGCAAGATATTTGTGATGGCTCCAGAGCCTTCCGCTGAGGAGGAAACCTCTTCCGTCATTGGTCCCAGCTGCCTGGCACCAAGAGTTTCTGTGCAGGCCAGAGCAGAGTTTGGCTACCGTCAGCACTTTGAGACCCTTTATCCCGGAGTGGGGTAGGGCTGTCAGTCACCTGAATGTTGTGCGGTCAGCTATTGATTTGCTGGGAAGAGCGGCTTGGTTTGTAATGCTGAAAAGAAAGCTGTTTGCTGTCCCTCTGCTTTAGACCCTCTGCAGACACCGAAGTGAATGCATGTGAGGGTACTTGCACAGACCTTCGTCTTGGTCAAACGGCCTGGATAGCAACAACTGATAAAATAGGAATGTGACTGTAAACAGTTGTGTGAATTGAATACCCGAAAATACCTGAGAGGGCATTTACCCCAAACCCGCTATTGTTGAAGAAGAACATGACCACCAGCTTAACAGTAACCAGAGAATTAAAGGCTTTTGAGACAGAGTCAGTCTGAAAACAACGTTTAGAAGAAGCAGGACATTTTTATCAGAGAGAAGAGGGAGAAGTGGGAAGGAAGTGTCAGTCAAAACCTGGCTTGAAGTTGCTTTGCAATTTTGCAACCTCTGTCTGTAACAGAGCATCCTTCCTGTTGGATACTGTGGCTAGCCTGCGTTCCTCGCAGTAAGGGGTCCAACATGCACAGACCCACAACTGCAGTGTGCATACGTGACCTTGTGCTTTCCCACCGGCCTGCGGGTTAGCAGACTGTAGGAAGTGGCTACACATGAACCCTCCATCTCCAGCAGGAAGTGTGTGAGAATAGGGGAACGCCTGCTACCAGAAAAGGGGATGTGTTCTTGCAGCCTGCACTGCCTGTGGTGAGCGTGTGTTGCACAAGTAATCACATGAATGTGTGTCTATCTGGGAGTTAGAGCTTTTGGGGATCAGTTACATAAAGGTGTTTAGAAATTTGTAGGTGTTTATTAATGTTTTGTGTCTGGTATTGTGCTTTATCTGTTGGACTGCTGATACTGATCCTCGATATACAGGTCATGGTTTGTCAGTTAATTACATGTCACGAATAAATCGTTAAACTGCTTAGATCCATCCCAATTAGATTTAAAGCCATGAGCACTTTTTCATTCTGACGGTTTTGGACCCTCTGCGTTCTCCATACTGACCAGCCGAAGGCAGCTCCCTTCCCATATGCGCAAAAGCAAGTAAATTTTAAAGCAATAACAAGTACAATGCCTTCTCATTTTTGGACATAGTGGTGCAATTCAGTTCTGCTCTCCAGCATGATGGCTGGGAACTTTTTAAAACGCCACTTGAGAATCTCTCACTGTACTGTGAATCCAGTAGCTAGTGCCTTCTAGCAGCCAACCAGAGCAGTGACGAATGTTCCTTAGCTGACTCCTAAGGTGAGATCCAGAAGGTTAACCACCTCAGGGGTGTGAATGGCTGTGGTGGATCCTCTTGCTCCCCTCTAGGGACACCCGCACGCTCGACTACCTCTCAGGAATGGCTGTACACCGATGCATGCAGCATGGGGAATAAACAGGGAGAACTGGAGATCTGTGTGCGGTCCCAGGGCCATGATCTCATTGCAATTACAGAGACATGGTGGGATAGCTCATGACTGGAATGCTGTCACGGATGGCGACGTGCTTTTTGGAAAGACAGGCCAGCGGGGGCATGGTGGTGGAGTTGCTCTCTATTCGCGAGAGCAACTGGAGTGTATTGAGCTCTGCCTAGGGGTGGACGAAGAATGTGTTGAGAGCTTATGGGTAATAATTAAGGGGCAGGCTAATATGGGAGACACTGTTGTGGGTGTTTACTACAGACCAACGAATCAGGAAGAGGAAGTCGATGAGGCCTTCTACAGACAGCCGGAAATAGCCTCACAATCACAGACCCTGGTTCTCATGGAGGGCTTCAATTACCCTGACTTTTGCTGGAAAGACAACACAGCCAGGCACACACAGTCCAGGACAATTCTGCCCAGCACTGGCGATAACTTCTTGACACAGGTGTTGGAGGAACCAACAAGGAGAGATGCGCTGCTGGACCTTGTGCTAACAAACCAAGAAGAACTAGTTGGGGATGTGAAGGTTGGGGGTAGCCTTGGCTGCAGTGACCATGAAATGGTGGAGTTCAGGATCCTGCATCGAAGAAGCAGGGCAAAAAGTAGAATTACAACCCTGGATTTCAGGAAAGCTAACTTTGGCGTCTCCAAAGACCTACTTGGGTCTTTGGAGGGAGTACTTGGGAGGAATCCCATGGGCTAAGGCTCTAGAAGGAAGGGGGATACAAGAGAGCTGGTTAATATTTAAGTACCACTTCCTCCAAGCTCAAGATTGGTGCATCCCTAGGAGCAAGAAATCAGACAAAGGTGGCAGGAAACCTGCGTGGATGACCAAGGAGGTTCTGAAAAAAACTCAGGTGGAAGAAGGAATTTTACAGAATGTGGAAACAGGGACCGGTCACTTGGGAAGAGTACAGGAACGTTGTCAGAGCATGCAGGGATGCAATGAGGAAGGCTAGGGCCCACTTGCAATTAAATCTGGCAAGGGATGTCAAGGACAATAAGAAGGGCTTCTTCAAATACATCAGTAGTAAAAGGAAGACTAGGGAAAATGTGGGCCTGCTGCTGACTGCGGTAGAATCCCTGGTGATGGAAGAGGCAGAGAAGGCGGAGTTACTGAATGCCTTCTTTGCTTCAGACTTTACTGCTAAGGCCGGCCCTCAGGAATCCCAGACCCTGGAGGTAAGAGTGAGAGCCTGCAGTAAGCAAGACTCTCCCTTGATTGAGGAGGATCAGGTTAGAGATCAATTAAGTAAACTGGATATCCACAAGTCCATGGGTCCTGATGGGATGCACCCATGAGTGGTGAGGGAGCTGGCAGATGTTATTGCAAAGACGCTCTCCATCATCTCTGAAAGGTCATGGAGAACAGGAGAGGTGCCTGAGGGCTGGAGGAAAGCCAATGTCACTCCAGTCTTCAAAAAGGGCAAGAAGGAGGACCTGGGAAACTGCAGGCCGGTCAGCCCCACCTTCATCCCTGGAAAGGTGATGGAACAGCTCATCCTGGATGTCATCTCCAAGCATGTAGAGGAAAAGAAGGTTATCAGGAGTGGTCAACATGGATTCACCAAGGGGAAATCACGTTTGACCAATCTGATAGCCTTCTATGATGGAGCGACGGGCT
This sequence comes from Rissa tridactyla, assembly GCF_028500815.1. Lineage (NCBI taxonomy): Eukaryota > Metazoa > Chordata > Aves > Charadriiformes > Laridae > Rissa > Rissa tridactyla. The sequence continues at coordinate 142,632,154 of NC_071466.1, forward strand.
GAGTACACGAGGGGAGAGCAGCGGACGTTGCCTACCTTGACTTCAGCAAGGCTTTTGACACAGTCTCCCATAACATCCTCATACGTAAGCTTAGGAAGTGTGGTTTAGATGAGTGGACAGTGAGGTGGATTGAGAACTGGCTGAACAGCAGAGCTCAGAGGGTTGTGATCAGCGGTGCATAGTCCAGTTGGAGGCCTGTAACTAGCGGTGTTCCCCAGGGGTCAGTACTGGGTCCAGTCTTGTTCAATACATTCATCAACGACCTGGATGACAGGACAGAGTGTACCCTCTGCAAGTTTGCTGATGATACAAAACAGGGAGGGGTGGCTGACACACCAGAAGGCTGTGCCGCCATACAGAGAGACCTGGACAGGCTGGAGAGATGGGCGAAGAGGAACGTAGTGAAGTTCAACAAGGGCAAGTGTAGGGTGCTGCACCTGGGGACGAATAACCCCATGCACCAGTACAGGTTAGGGGCTGACCTGCTGGAAAGCAGCTCTGTAGAAAGAGACATGGAAGTCTGGTGGACAACAAGTTGACCATGACCCAGCAATGTGCCCTTGTGGCCAAGAAAGCCAATGGTCTCCTGGGGTGCATTAAAAAGAGAGTGGCCAGCAGGTCGAGGGAGGTCATCCTCCCCCTCTACTCTGCCCTGGTGAGGCCACATCGGGAGTACTGTGTCCAGTTCTGGGCTCCCCAGTTCAAGAAGGACGAAGACCTACAGGAGAGAGTCCAGTGGAAGTCTACAAAGATGATGAAGGGAATGGAGCACCTCTCTTATGAGGAAAGGCTGAAAGACCTGGGTCTGTTCAGCCTGGAAAAGAGAAGACTGAAAGGGGACCTCATCAATGCTTATAAATATCTAAAGGGTGGGTGTCAAGAGGATGGCATCAGACTCTTTTCAGTGGTGCCCAGCAACAGGACAAGAGGTAACAGGCACAAGCTGGAACACAGGAAATTCCATCTCAACATGAGGAAAAACTTCTTTACTTTGAGGGTGGCAGAGCACTGGAACAAGCTGCCCAGAGGGGTGGTGGAGTCTCCTTCTCTGAAGGTGTTCAAAACCCGCCTGGACGCATTCCTGTGCAACCTGCTGTAGGTGAAACTGCTCTGGCAGGGGGGTTGGACTAGATGATCTCCAGAGGTCCTTTCCAGCCCCTACCATTCTGGGATTCTGTGGTACCTTCTATGACAATACCAGCAATCATGTGTGGACCATCTTTCCAATGCAACAGAGTTGGATGGTTCAACCCTGCCTGCAGCCTGTTGTGCATGAAGAAACATACTCAGAGGATATTTTCTGCACACAATTTAGGCTTGTCCTCATTCGTAGCCAGCTTTGTGTGCTGGTATTTTGAATCTTCAACCAATGTGCTTGTGCTATTGTTAGCTATCCATTCCTTCCTCAGTCCATCCGTGCACGCCTCTTCACAGGGAGAAACTAGCTGTTGGAAGACAGAAGAGCAAAGGCTGCATACCCACCCAAGTCCATTCAGAGCACAGTGAGATCTAGTAGAGACTTTTTATCCCTAGGGCTATCCTTTGGGACACTTTATCCTGCAGGGTTTTGAATCAAGCCGCCTTGAGCAGTGCTAGAAGCACCATGTCTGGCTGCGCCTTTTGTAGTTGTGACCGAGTAAAACTTCATGATCTGTAATGCACAGGGATTCTGTCACCGTCTAGTGAACCTTCTCACCTTGAGCTCCATAAGGACAGCACACAAGCAATGCCTCCACTCAAAGCTCCATCCTCTTTTCCTGGGTAATTAGTTAAGAACAGTTCTTAGTTCTGCTCTGAGTTACTGGGCTCAAGCTTCACATGGAGACTTGCCCAGACTGAGTCACAGATACACTTTCCTGTTGTTTCCTGACTCGCCTTTGCAGGACGTCGTGAGTGGTTTAATCCTCTGCCAGCAAATACCAACAGCATAGATGTTTTCACCTACATACTCACTCACCAGGGAAGAGCAAACACCAAAAAGGTAAGAGCAGTGAAACTGCTTGAATACGTGCAGCAGGAGGTTGTTTGGTTTAGAGTGATACTACTCTTCATCTGTTTTTAATTTGCATCTGTGAGTTTCTGTGTTGCAACGACTATCTTGTGAAATGCCCTGATAGAGAAATTATGAAAATTCCCCCATCTCCATGTGTTGTGGGCAACACCCAGGATATGGCATTTTCTGCACCCCAGATCAGACAGCAGTGTGTGAGCTGCCCTAGCGCAGTCTCCTGTGCAAGACAAAGCTTGTATTCGTGGCCATATCGGTAACGTGGACTCTTGGTGGGGAAGAGTGATACTGTGGCAGAGATAATGAATCGCCGAGGGAGAGTCAGCCCTGGAACTGCAGGTAACCACACCACCTTCCTTTCTCTTGTCCTGTAGAAGAAGGAGCGGGTGGGGGAAAATACAGGGCTGGGATAGACAATGGCATGGGGCAGTGGCTGGCCTCATACCAGGAGAAGGGGCACAGGACAAGAGCAAAGCAACAGATGAGGGAACTGGGGAGTGCCAGGGCGGGGAGAATGACCTTTTTCCCAGAGCCGCGGGGAATAAAAGTCCAGGCAGACTATGGCCTGCCATCCTCTTCAGTGCTTCTTCTGTAAACAATGAGACTGAAGAGTGGTGTCCTACTGTCGTTGTCCAGGTAAAACTACCTGCACCAAGCTAAGCACAAGTCACTGCTCCCACCTCTGGTGTCTCTAAGGAGAACCAAGTGAGGGCTCTCCAAGACAGTGCCCATTCTCCCTGTGGGAACAATATTTTCTGCGCATCTGCCTCTGCAAACACTGAGCTGGACGGTCACTCCTTTGAGTAACTGTACACTACTGAATAAAAGGTCGCGGGGAATAGAGCCAAAATAAAGGCAGCTGAGAGAAAGGAGATTTAAAGAGAGATGAAGAGAAGAGAGGTACAGTAAGAGCATTCAGTGGGAGACAGGGGAAGGCAAAAAGACAGGGGAGGGCAGCAAGGAAGACGTGTTGGGGAGAAAGGCGGTGTGACAGGACAAAGAACGGAGGAGTGCAGTTTGGGAAGAGTACAGGCAAGGCTTGTGACAAAAAGTGAAATAAAAGAGCAGCTCCAGGGCAGCCCCCTACCCTGCCCATCTGAACTACTGCTAGTGACAGGCAGCAGGACCTGGTTGCAGCAGGACCTGGTTACAGCACCTGTGGGGCTCCCCAGTCCTTGGAATAAGGGTCCCAGCAGGTTGTTGGGGTCTGGAGCCACCTGGGCTGTCCTGCCCCCGACTCTGGGCTGGAGGATTCCCATTCTTGCCTTGTGTTTTTCAGCCCCAGCAGAAGAGAGAAGCTGCTCCTGGCTGAACCCCTGGGTCTTCCTTGTTTCTGTCCTTGCCATCAAAACTGCCTTTGTAATCATCTGCCTCGGTGGGTTCCAGGATCTCTTCATTCCCCAGGATGAAGGGAGTGGTTGACTGCCTTGTGTCAGGTGGAAAGACAATATCCTAGGCTCTCTGCCAGCAGGTGAATGCCCTTCACTGAAACAGCCGGTTCTGCTGCCCCTCTCCCTGCTCTGTCCTCTTAGTCAGGGCTAGGGTCCCTTCCACAGTTAAGGTTTGTTCCCTGGCAGGGCCTTGGCACTGTTCCTCTCACTTTCCCACCTGCCTGAATAAAGCCGGTCCTGGATGAAACCAGTTAGTTTCTCCCCTCCCACCAAGAGCTGAGAAGTGTCTTTAGTATCAGAGAGCATCTAAGTAGGTTCCCTGAAGGCTGGCTGTTGGATGTTGGTTCTCCTGACCTCTCTCAGAGCTCCCTGTGACAATGTTGGAGCCAAGGTGCGAGTGTGATCGCCTTGGAAACACTGGCACCAGGGCTGCCCATATTTTAGCAGGGTGGGGGTCAATCCAACAGAGTTCTCCAGCCACAGTGCCCGGACCGACCAAAAGGGAAATCCTTTGCTTGTGCTGTCCTGGAGTATCATATTGCTCTCTCATGACCCTTCTGTGCTTCTTCTTAACTCCCTCGGGTGAAGCCTCAACACTAAACAGTTCTTGATAAAGGTAAAAGTTACAAGGAAATTTATCCTGCCACCTGCCTCTGCTCAGTCATAGAATCATAGAATCACAGGGTTGGAAGGGACCTCTGGAGATCATCTAGTCCAACCCCCCTGCCAGAGCAGGGTCACCTAGAGCAGGTTGCACAGGAACACGTCCAGGCTGGTTTTGAATGTCTCCAGAGTTGGAGACTCCACCACCTCTCTGGGCAGCCTGTTCCAGTGCTCTGCCACCCTCAGGGTAAAGAAGTTCCTCCTCATGTTTAGGTGGAACTTCCTATGTTCAAGTTTGTGCCCATCACCTCCTGTCCTGTCCCCCGGCACCACTGAAAAGATTCTGGCCCCATCCTCCTGACACCCACCCTTTAAGTATTTATAAGTGTTGATAAGGTCCCCCCTCAGCCGTCTTTTTTCCAGACTGAAGAGACCCAAATCCCTCAGCCTTTCTTCACAAGAGAGGTGGTCCAGTCCCCTAATCATCTTGGTAGGTCTCTGCTGCACCCTCTCCAGCAGTTCCCTGTTCTTCTTGAACCGAGGAGCCCAGAACTGGACACAGTACTCAGGTGCAGCCTCAGCAAGGCAGAGTAGAGGGGGAGGATGACCTCCTTCGACCTGCTGGCCACACTCTTCTTGATGCACCCCAGGATGCCATTGGCCTTCTTGGCCACAAGGGCACATTGCTGGGTCATGGTCATCCTGTTGTCCACCAGGACTCCCAGGTCTCTTTCAGATGAGCTGCTCTTCAGCAGGTCAGCCCCCAACCTGTACTGGTGCATGGGGTTATTCGTCCCCAGGTGCAGCACCCTACACTTGCCCTTGTTGAATTTCATAAGGTTCCTCTTTGCCCATCTCTCCAGCCTGTCCAGGTCTCTCTGTATGGCGGCAGAGCCTTCCGGTGTGTCAGCCACCCCACCCCAGCTTTGTGTCATCGGCGAACTTGCTGAGGATGCACTCTATCCCCTCATCCAGGTCATTGATGAATATATTGAAGAGGATTGGACCCAGTACTGACCCCTGGGGAACACCACTCGTCACTGACCTCCAACTAGAATCTGTGCCCCTAATCACGACCCTCTGAGCTCTGTCTTTCAACCAGTTATCTACCCACCTTACTGTCCATTCATCAAGCTCACTCTTCCTAAGCTTCCCTATGAGGATGCTGTGGGAGACCGTGTCAAACGCCTTGCTTAAGTCAAGGTAGACCACATCTACCGCCCTCCCGTCATCTATCCATCCAGTCATGCCATCACAGAAGGCTATCAGATTAGTCAGACATGATTTCCCCTTGGTGAATCCATGTTGAGTACTTCTGATAGCTTTCTTTTCCTCCACATGCCTTGAGATGAAGCCCAGAACGAGCTGTTCCATCATCTTTCCAGGGGTGGAGGTGAGGCTGACTGGCCTGTAGTTCCCCGGCTCCTCCTTCTTGCCTTTTCTGAAGACTGGAGTGACACTGGCTTTCCTCCAGTCCTCAGGCACCTCTCCTGTTCTCCAAGACCTTTCAAAGGTGATGGAGAGTGGCCCAGCAATGACTTCCGCCAGCTCTCTCAGCACTCTCGAGTGCATCCCATCGGTGCCCATGGACTTGTGAATATCTAATTGATCCCTCACTCGATCCTCCTCAACCCAGGGAAGTCTTCTTTCCCCGTTACTTCCCCCAGTGCCTGGGACTCCTGAGGGCTGGGCCGAGCAGTAAAGTCTGAAGCAAAGAAGGCATTCAGTAACTCCGCCTTCTCATGGCTCCTGTCTCATTCAACAGTGGGCCCACAACTTCTCTGGTCTTCCTTTTGCTTCCAATATACTTGTAGAAGCCCTTCCTGTTGACCTTGACATCCCTAGCCAGGTTTAATTCCAGGGCAGCCTTGGCTTTCCTTGTTTCATCCCTGCACGCTCTGGCAACATTCTTGTAATCCTCCCAAGGGGTCAGTCCCTTCTTCCACTTATTGTAGACTTCCTTCTTCCACTAGAGCTTTTTCAGAAGCTCCCTGTTCAACCATGCAGGTCTCCTGCATCCCTTGGCTGATTTCTTTCTCTTAGGGATGCACCGATCCTGAGCTTGGAGGAAGTGGTCTTTGAATACCAACCAGCTTTCTTGAGCCCCTTTGCCTTCCAGAGCCCTAGCCCACGGGATCTCTCCAAGCAGTTTCTTGAAGAGGTCAAAGTTAGCCCTCCTGAAATCCAAGGTTGTAATTTTACATCTTGTTGTTTTGTGTATAGTCCCCATGATCCTGAACTCTATAATTTCATGATCACTACAACCTAGGGTGCCCCCAACCTTAATGTCCTCCACCAGTCCCTCTGTGTTTGTCAGTACCAGGTCCAGGAGTGCTCCTCTCCTTGTTGGCTCCTGCACCACCTGTGTCAAAAAATTACCATCAATGCACTGGAGAAGCCTCCTGGACTGTTCGTGCCTGGCTGTGTAGCCTTCCCAGCAGATATCGGGGTGACTGAAGTCCCCCATTAGAACCAAGGCCTGCGATTGCGAGGCTACCTTTAGCTGTCTGTAGAAAGCCTCATCGGCTTCCCCATCCTGATCAGGTGGCCTCTAATAAACACCCACAACAGTGTCCCTCATATTTGCCTGCCCCTTAATCCTTACCCATAAACTCTCGACCCTCTCATCATCTGCCCCTAGTGAGAGCTCGATGCATTCAAATTCTCTCTCACATAGGGTGCAATTCCACCACCATGCCTCGCTGGTCTGTCTTTCCTGAAAAGGACATAGCCATCCATGACAGCATTCCAGTCAAGCGAGCTGTCCCACCATGTCTCAGTAGCTGCCATGAGATCGTGGCCCTGCAACCGCACACAGATCTCCAGCTCCTCCTGCTTATTCCCCATGCTGCGTGCAATGGTGTATAAGCATTTCAGAGAGGGAGTCGTGTGTGTAGTTTTGACCCTTGAGATGTGGTGTGCCTTCTGGCTTTCAGAAATACTGGCACACTGGCCTATGAGCGCTGAGCAACTACGCCCTGGCACCTCACCAGCAAGCCCAGTACCGTCCCCACCCCCCTTCAAATCTAGTTTAAAGCCCTATCAATGAGCCCTGATAACTCTTTTCCTAGAACCCTTTTTCCCCTGGAAGTCAGGGTTTTCCCGCCTGTTACCAGCAGGCCAGGCGTTTTGTAGATCGGGCCATGATCAAAGAACCCAAAGTCCTGCCGGCAGCACCAGGCTCGGAGCCAGGCGTTGATCCGCTGGCTCCTCCTATTTACCCCCTCGTCATTCCCCACAACTGGGGGATAGGCGAGAACACAACTTGCGCTCCCGATCCCTTGACCAGGCGTCCCAGGGTCTTGAAATCTTTCTTCATTGCCCTTGGACTTCTTGTTACCTCGTCGCTGCCTACCTGAAAGAGCAAAAGTGGGTAGTAGTCCGAGGGCCGTACCAGGGAAGGAAGCATCCTCTTCACGTCCTCGACCCAGGCCCCAGGGAGGCAGCAGACCTCCCTATGTACCGGCTCCGGCCTGCACATTGGGCCTTCCGCTCCCTTCAGCAGGGAGTCACCTATGACAAGGACCCGTCTTTTCTTCTTTACCGCAGAGGTTTTGATACAGAGGGAGGTCTGACTAGGCCTCGCTGACGCCTCCAAGGTAGGAGAATTATCGTGCTCGTCATCATCCAGGTTCCTCTGCAGAGCACTGTACCTGTTAAATAATAGCACCTGGGAAGATGGCGTACTCGCCAGGCAGTCTCGAGTGCGGCGCCTGTTGCGCCGTGCAGGAACTTCCTGCCATTGGCCCCTGTCCTCCAGGTCACCACCTTCAGTTGAGGTGAGAGAGGACAGGGAGTTCTCTGTTGCAGGGGTTCTGTCTGCCTGCTGGGTTTCTGTCGTGGGATGCAGGATTCTACTCCAAGAATCTACCTCCCTTTCGCATTCCCTGATGCTCCTCAACCTACGTACCTCCTCCCTGAGCTCCATCACTGATCGGAGGAGATCCTCTACCTGGGCACCTCTCCCACAGGTGTGCCCATCACTGCCATCCGACACCTGCGTGAGAGCAGGGCACGACCTACAGCCCGATGTCTGGGTGGCAGCAGGTTCCCACAGGAGCTCCATCTGAGAGGCTGCATCAGACCTGGTGGTTGTGGAGCTCATGGATGCCACAGTCTTCTTGCGAGTAGTTACCATTGCTGCCTGGCCGGGTCGGCAGTCTTTCAGCTCTATCCTGCACGAACTGCCGTGCAGACTGCTGTGATTGGGCTGGTGTATCACTCCCCGTTTGGCCGCCCTCTTCTCCAGCCCAGGAAGTACATGCTTGTCCTGGTGCTCCCGGGTGGTTCCCTGGGTCACACCCAGGCAACGCCCACTCGCTGCTTGTCTGCCCAGCGCACAGCGAACTGGTCCTCATGGACAGCGTGCTTTTCCCAGGAGTTTCTCTTCCACTTGGTGAAACGATAAAGGAACTTTATCACTTTTACCTTCTTGATAAAAGTAAAAACGGTGCTCTAAAACTGCAATGCCCAGGAAGATTAAGAGGGAATGCACATTAATATTCCACCTTTATTAAGCTTATCCCATGACTTCTTTGGCCCTTTCCTGACCCCATCGTCAAAGGACATCTAAGCTGGCTTTGTCAGCTGGGAAAATGAGTCAGCCAGCAAAGGCGAGAGGAGCTCGTCTGTTTAATGCCTGTTCAAAGGCAGGAGTGACAAGTAGTGGGAGCAGCAGCCTGCTGTTTCTCATCTCCGTTTTCAATACAGATTTCAGAGCTTATTAACGTAACAGAGTCTCTGTGGGGGCTCTAAGTCAGAAGGTGGAGGATAGGACAGTAGCACTTGCCTTCTCTCTCCTCTCTTCCCAGTAGTTTTCCTTCATGGAAGCTCTGGCCAGTACAAGATTCTGCTCCAGAATGCCACAGAATGGCGCTGCGTCCCCAACGTATCTGCAAGCAAAAGTAAGTGATTCTAAGAGCCTCATAAGCAACACTAAGAGCCTCACCAGAATTTATTCTGGTGCCAGTCAGCCTCTCGGATTGGGAATGTGATTGTCAGCCAGAGATGGATTGTTTTAAGGAAGGAAGATGGAGAATTGCGGAAAGAAAATGCCATACTGCACAATTTTACTTAGGATGCTATGAAAACATGTTCTGGGCCAGTGGAAGAGGGTGGGTTGTTCCAGATCTACCTTTGATCACTCTTCCCCTCTCACTGGCCCTCACACAACCCCTCAACTGCTAATCCAGTTCTCTAATCTAGCTGCAAGTGCTTCATCCTTTTGTAAGGGCTGATTCAATCCAGCTCCACTCCCTGCGCTGGCTCAGTGCCCGTTCACACAAGCATCAGGGCCGGTGCCAGGGACAGAGGTAGGAGTGGTAGGGGGATGTTTTTGCGCAGTGTAGAGTAGCTGGAGAGCTGGGCTGCAATCACACAGCAATGGCAAGAGTTAGAATTCCTGCGGTGCAAATTCCCAAACTCAGTTCAGAGATCCGTTCTCACTTGTGCACTGCGTTCAGGAACAGGCTGCAGTTTGCACAGGGGCTAACCCATACGCGTCGAGTACACCTGAGCTAGCTGTTCATACTCCCTTTAGAGTCCATGATAAAAAGGTGTTTGCGGGTACAAAATAAGCATGGTCCACCTATTCTTGTGGTGGACATCTATGGAAGGCCAGGCAGGCTGTGTTCTACGCATGCTCGATTTACTGTTCCATGTAAAAAAACCCTGCCTAGCTCCACGAGGCACAAGCAGGCCCGTCAAACAGCAGACAGCCTCTCCCAAACAACACACTTAAGAATTCAGGAGAAATTGTCCAGCATTGCTTAGTCATGTGGGATAACTTTAGCTTTCACTCTGGAATTAGGAATGGGTTTTACAGAGCACATGATGGCTACAGGCCATCCTCCAGCAGTTCAGCGAAAGATCAGGGTGAGCAGCGCAGAGACAGAGAGCTCCAAGTTCCTCAGGCTGCTTGAACTTGATTTTGCATATTGTTTGGTGCTCTCTAGTGCCATGGTCTCTCTCTCTCTCTACAGAGGTACATAATGGTGTACCTTGAGTGGATGTAATATATAAGAGCACAAGTAGGCTAACGAAAGTTTTGGTAGCTGTTCCACTCACTGGACTCTATTCCCTCCATTTGGTGCCAAGAATGGGATGAGAGACTTTGTGCTGTGAAGGCATCTCTTGAAGGACATGAGATTACCTGGATCCACCTTGCAGTGTGAATATGACGTGTGTGTTTGCTGTGAGTGGGCTGAAGCACTGGCTTGACAGGGGCACAGTCACTGCATGCAATCCCCTGAAGAGCTGCTGGCTGGGAAACCCGAGAGTCCCTACGAGGTCTGTAATTCAGAGCAAGCATCTAAGGTAGGAACAATACAGACCAGGGTGTATTTGTTTGTTGACCTTATTGGATGAACTTTTCAGCCTGATCTATTCTATACAGAAATATATTCAGGGTAAAATATATTCAGACCTTAGATAGAGGTATGTAGCCTTAAAGCATGTAGCCTCATGCTTTGAGAGAATATATCTGTGGGTTTAATCTGTCATGTGACTTTCTGGCTGTAAGACAGATCTCTAGGAAAATCTGGCTAGGTTTCCGCCCTCCCTAGGCAGCAGGGACTGCCTGTGGTGTCCGCAAGACTGTCAGAGCAGTTTAGTGTACATGTCTGTCAGTCTGCATGAGTCAGGAGCTAAACGCTTGGACAACATTTCTCTGATGGAAGTGTTCCCAGAGGAGCACGAGCCAACTACTTCCCATCTCGCTTCCTCAGGAAGGGTAAGGCAGAAACTGTGTCTCACCAAACAGAGGTTGCATGGACATGGCAGAACAGGTAGAGAAAGGGAAAGGCGCTTCAGGCAGGGGCCTTGTGACAGGAGCCTCTCAGGCTGTTGACAGCTTTACTTGTGGAGCACAGAAGAGAGCATTTAGCTCTGTCTAGGTTAAAGGCATGGTTCCGACCCCTCCCCGAGCACCTGGGACCCTACACTGAGCTCACTAAGATGAAGGACAGCACATCTTGTTCAAAAGCGGGATTTTTTCCCCCACAGAGGGCTGGATGTGCTGCCCAAATGGCTGGAAATGCTTTCAAAAAAGCTGCTATTATCTGTCGACTGATAAAATGTCCTGGGCTGAGAGTGTGCAGAACTGCACTGGGATGGGCTCCCAGCTGGTGGTGATCAACAGCAAAGCAGAGCAGGTAGGTGCAGGGCGGAGGGAGGGGAAGGGCAGCCAGACACACAGTGACAGGCCCTGGAGGGGACCCAGATCCCTTCCTTGCTCCTGCAGGGGAGGGGGGATGTCCTTTCTGCACCCCTTCGGCACCGGCTCCCCTCTGCCACCAGTCCCACCCCACAGGAACTCCTGCCACCTCCCTCTGCTCAGTCCTGCACCTCATGGATGTTGTGCTTTTTCCAGGAATTTATCTTCAACTTGGCGAAAGGAGTGTTTGCTAACGCCTATGAAAAAAAATACTACATAGGCTTAAGTGCTTATGAAAGTGGGCAGTGGCAGTGGGTGGATCAGACTCCATATAAGAAGTCAGCCACGTGAGTATCCCGGGGAGAGTGAGGAAGGTCCTGTTATTCACAACCCTCAGTCCAAGTGACCAATACACTCTCTAAGGAGGTATGTGTCAAAGAGGGGTCTCTGTCCCTAACTGCACTGTAAGTCAGAAAACTTGACTAGTTTTCTAGTCAAAAACATGACTAGTCTTTGCCTTGCCAGAGCTCCTGATCTCTGTTACAATAATCTTGCCCGTTCTCTTCCACAAATGTTTAGGTGACTTCACTCCTGCTGTCGTGCATGCCAATGCATTCTCAATAGAGGAACTTTCTTTTACAGGTTCTGGAAACCTGGTGAACCCAATTTACTCTTTGCAGAAAAATGTGCTGGAATTCACATCAAGGGAAAAACAGACCCGAACACTTACAGTAACTGGAACAACATCCTTTGCTTTACAAGTTGCTATCGAATTTGTGAACTGGCAGTCAAATTTGTCTGAGGAAGGAAACTCCACTTTGGATGAAGGACCTGAAGGAGTGTCCTTGAGAAAGGGCAGCTCATGAAGGAGACAATGGAAAGCTGGCCTGAGCTCACACAAATGCTTTCCTTTGCAAAGTAGGATGAGCAAGCCTGACACAGAATCCCAGCTCCGAAGGACCTCAGTTCCCAGCCTGTGCCCCTGCATCTCTTTCCAAGATGGAGACCAGTCCTGGATGAAATCACTCCGACTGATTTCAATAACCTCTTGTGCCCCTTTTCACTCTCCTCCTTCTCAGGTGGGCGGCCTGAGCCTCCAGTACTTTCCCTGACTCCTTGTCCATTTGATATCTCAATGATGCGGAAAAGGCCCTCTCTGTTTCATGGAAGGATACCGGTCCTACAAATCACTGGAGCAGTCAGCGGAGTGTGCTTGGCCCATCCCTAAAGGCAACAATGATTCATGGCTTATCTTTAATGTTTCCTTCTTCCTTCAGCATATTCTGTGTTGATAAGTTAAAAACACCCCATACCAATAAAAGTTAATTCAGCTCTTTGTATGAGGCTGTCTTTTGAGCGACAAGTCCCAGCCCCCTGCCAGCCCAGCCTCTCTGCATGGAGGTTTTAACTTTTCGGTGTGTTTGGCACCCCCAGGTGAGGATGTTACTGTGAATGCGCTGCACTGGCTGGGGGCAGGAACAACCTAATATTCATCTGCAGAGCATGTAAGAAAGGCTGTGAACCCTTTTGGAGAATCACTTGTGAGGGAAGCAACACAGCAGGCACAAATCAGACCCACAAAAGTCTTGAGCAAATGCTCTGCTTCCCTCAAATTCCCCAAACCTCTGTCTGTATATTCTTCCCCTTTCACCAATGATATCCATGCTCCCTGAAGAGCTGGGAGTTTCCAGATGGAAATAAAAATACACCCCGAAAAATTAGTTCTGGGTGGTTTTTTTTTCTTTTATTCATCAACTATCGGAGCACAAATTTATGTTATTTCCACCTGAAGCAATGCATTTACCACGTTTCTGTTTTAGCAATTGGACCAAAAGCTTGGCTGTTGCAACATGTTGGCCTCCCGTTTTCTAAAGTTACTGGGGTCTTTTCACAGTGGAGAAAACTTTGTTGTGCAGTCCAACGTGACAGCAAACGAAAACATTGCAATGGACTTCTCTTTTTGATTTACCCCAACTCAGTTCTGGAAACCACAGCAGCAGGGTTTTGAGGAAGAAAAGGGGGCAGATAAGACACGCAGAGAGTGACTAATGTTTTACAGGAGGTTTTAGAGGCAGCTGCAGTTCGGACTGCTGGGATGTGGTATGGGGCAGAGCAAAACTCACACCAGAAGACCAGTTTGCAAGAAAACGTAACTTGCTAGAAACGACCTCCTTGCCTCAAATCTGGAATGCAAAGTTTGTCTTGAGATGTCCTGACAAAAGAGGGGTCTTGGGAGATGACACTGGGTTTGTCTGCAGAATCGCTGAAGGGAAGTTCCTGATCCCATCTCCCTGCAAACACGCACACACATGCATACACAAGTGCAAAGCCATTCTCTTACATTAGTTGTACAATAAAGCAAATGAAGGTAGACAGAGGAGTTGATCCCTGTCCCTGCTTTACGCAGCCACCGTTGAAGGCCAAGCGGTAAAGCTCCGAGCAAGAGTTTCAGCCATGTCTCTCAGTAAAGCCAATGCCTCGAGTAGTGCACCCCAATGGCAGCACTCAGGGTTTAGGCGGGGATGGACTCTGTACACAGTAGGTGTTTGCACGGATGTAGAAGAATGCAAAAGCCTTCCTCTCAAGGTATTCCTCTTTGATATGGCTTTATCTGAAAGAGGTACCTTTTTCCAACACATGAGAAAGAGGCATCATGTCGCAAGTCCGCCTTGGTTCAGGAGGCAGCAGGTGTCACAGCAAGAGGCAGAGGTAAAGGTATATAGTTAGGTATATCACTTTCAGAAAGCTTCAGAGGACAATCCCTGCATATTGAACCAGGAGGCTGGGTGGAAAGGACAAAAAGTGCATCAGATTAGCATATTTCATGATGGCGTCTGAATCATTGTTTTCAGGTGGGCATTCTGGTCACATTCCAACTGCCTGTGAAAACAAGGCCTGGATTCTCACCACTCCTTTGCACATTAACTTTTCCTTTGGAAAGGAACTTAGGTCTGAGGATAGGGAAGGAGCCACAGTGACCTTCACTTCTGACGATACATAACACTGAAGACGTGGTCTGACTGCAGCAAAAAAATTCTGTTGTGGGTCAAACTTGAGCTAACTTCTGGTTTTCCTCAGGAAACTCTGTGATACCCCATCTTTGAGATGCTGTCTCCATCTATAGGATCTGTAGAATCATAGAATCATCAAATGGTTCAGATTAGAAGGGATCACCTAGTTCCAACCCCCCTGCCGTGGGCAAGGACACCTCCCACTAGACCAGGTTAATCAAAGTCCCATGCAGCCTGGTCTTGACCTTCACTCTGATAACTCACCCTCCTAAGTCACCGGCACCTTCTGAGCAAGTCACAGATCAGGGAATAGGATCTCCACACAATGGTGGGCAGCAGTGAATTGAATAGTGAGTTGATTCAGAACCTCTTGTTGGCTGTAAAATCCTCCTTGTACAGCAGGCACGTGAGCTCACTTGTGGCAGGCTGGCCACGTTTGCTGTGCAACTTCTTAATGCCAAATTGTTCTCCAGCCAAAGTCAGGATTGGATGAGCTAATATGGATGTTATCATGACAGTGGCCTGGCCACACTGCCTGGGAATTACTGGGGATTTCTGCTGCATGGGATTTTTGTGTCCCTTCCTTATCTTGAAATGTTCATCATCTGTTATGAATTAGAACTAGCCTACTAAAAGCTTTAAGTCCCAATATTTGCATTGCAACCAAAGAAGACAGTGGAGGAGAGAGCCCGGGGGCAGTGTAACGCTGATGCACTTGCCATTTATTGCAGGGGCTTTGCTATAACTCTGGTTGGGATATTGGTTTAAGAACTTCCCATTTCCACCCTGGCATCTCATTTCCACTTCCGCTCTGAGGTTAACTACCCCATCCCCAATGCCTATACGAGTGTCTACTGGGCTGGGCTGTATCTTGGATAATAAAAAACCCACACCAAACTGGGTTTAAAACCACTGCTCTTTTCCTGTTTTGTTTTTTTGTGTTTTTTTTTTTTTTTTATGGAGAAGAAAAGTAATCTTCATTCTTCTTATGGATCACTTTCATGAAACACAAAACTCCGTATCAGCACCACACAATGAACTGTGGTGGGAGAGGGGGCAACCAGCTGGTGAGAATGGTGGGAAAAAGTCTCCCCTCTTAAGCACTCTCTTCTGGGGAAGGAAATTATCCTGTAACATTGCCACTGCTCTGCTGAAAGAAGCACAGACACGGTAAAAAGGGCTGGCCACGGTTTTACGAAAGAATAAAAAAACCTGTGAGAAAGGTAGTCCTGAGATGCTGAGCCCAACGTAAACAGGTCAATCAGCAAGTAAAGAGTTAAAACTTTCACAACTGCAAACACGTTTGTTTCCAGTTTCTGCCAGTGTTATCTCAGGATCTGACTTTCCTCTTTAGATTGCAAGCTTAAGACATATTTGGTCCAAGAGACTGTATTCAAGAGGCTGTCGATTAATCAACACACTACTAAGAAATTAGTAAGTCAATTAAACGACCAATAAGTTAATTAAAACCTCTGTTATCAATTTACAGATCTATGATCTTTCACAGCTACTTACAATTATGCAGCTACAGTTTATCGCTCAGACACACAACTAGTATTGAGTTGCATTTCTACTGCCCTTTCCTCTATCCTCCCACGTCCCTTAGTTGTAGGATGGAATCCTAACCCACCTTGCTCCACTTTCCTGTAGGTAGTTCAGACATAGACCTGATGGACAGGCCAGCGGGTTGTCAAAAGGGGATCCCTCCAGTGTTCTGCTGGGTTTGGATCCTTGGGGCAGGTTCACAAGCTGTAGGGGTCCCTATTCCTGCCATTGGAAGACCTGCCCTCCTTTGCTCTTTGACTGATTTTATACTCTGCTCTCCATTTTTTCAATTTTTGGAGCCACCGTTTTGCCACCTTGGTACCAATCTTCCTCTACCCAGTCTCCTCCCAAGTGAAGAGCCTACATCTAACTACCTTTTCCCATTTATCTCAGTTTTGCTCCATCTGTTCCCAAATTTGGTGTTTCTGAAACTATTTCCTAAGCAATCTTGTGTAAGGTATTAGAAATAACCTAAGCCTTGCAAAATTCTTATTATACAAGAGATTCCCCCAACCCCCCCTTCAGTTATCCAGTCCATTTCGGTTACCCATTGCTTATCTCACGTGTTGTCTAAGACAAATCCTGTGACTTTAGCTCTTCAATCTCTACCTGGTTACAAGTAAATACAAGCACTTTCTTATTTTACGTTATATTACGGGTATATAAAACATTCTGGTCTTGTGCTCAGACAATACCTTGCTCTCTCAGCTGCCTGCTGTGCTTTTGGGCAACCTCCTGGTTTCCTGCAAAGGCCTTAGCTAATTATGAGGGCCAGTACTCCAGCACCACCACAGCACTCACAGCTAGTCACCTGCCACGCTCTCTCAGTGTCACTGATTTGCATTCACCTGCTGCGGACAATGAGTGGTGGGAAGGCTATTGTGGTGAGAGTGATGAATTTTGTGATGTGAGACCCTGAAGTCTTTCATTGTAAGGCTCTCCCACACATCAGAGATGACCCTACCAGTCTGTCTCCTCAGGGCTTGATCTCTGACAAAACACCTACACGCCCTGGTCCTCCACGCTGCCCATATTGCCCCCACGCTGACTGGTTCAGGATGAGATGGTTGCTCTCCAGGAAGGGCAACTCGGGTGTGAAGGAGCTGGAGAGGCTAAGAGATGGGAGTAAGCTAAGCTCTGCCCTAGCAGGTAAGGAGGAAATGTTTGAAGCTCTTGGTTTTGCAAACCAAGTCGGATTCTGAGCTCAGCTGCCGAAGGCCATTGTGTGGTATTCCGCAACTACCGGCCAAGGAATCAGTACCAGATACAGTAGCAGCATGAGACTACTGTGGGAGGAGTATGTGATTTAAGCACTCTGCTTCCTCTAGAAGGGGACCTCTTGATCATGCAGTCAACTGATACTCAGTCATATATCTCAAAGCAGCCATGGAGGTCTGGTCTGAGTGGTGGCCAAGGAACCCTGAGGATGGGGAAGCATAGTGCCAAAGCAATGCAGTTGTGGAGGCCATGTAGTGTGGCTGCACCCCAGAGCCAAAACATTATGAGTCATTTCCAAAATTGTGAGACTGTTTTGCCGTTCTGAAAAGCAAGAAGTGGTGGCTTACTCTTTCCAGAGTGCTACGGGTTTTGCTCCTGGAGTGCTGAGGTTTCCGGCCATCCCTCCACAGCTACCGAACTCACCAAAGAGTTATTAAAGCACATGAAAGCAGTGCATGAAACCAGTGGATGTACAAGTAACAAACACTATTGCACCGTTAATGGGAGCGTGTCTCTCCTGCTCTGACTAGTTCCAAACAACAAAGTTATCAGTGACTTGCATCCAGGCGAGAACAAGCATCTGTGCTTCCTGCGCAAACATTCAAGAACCATACAACAAAAATAAACATAAGTCCATGAGGGAGGCTCTGCCTATGCCAAAAGAGTGCCTGTACTGCAGTTGTAACCCCATTCTGTCCAAGCGCCTTCCCATGTCAGTGAACTAGGCTGGCAGTTTGTGCAGTTCTGGCAGGACCCAGGCAGAGGGACACATATACGTTGCTTCGACAAAGCAGCCTTTACACTTCTAGCTCTCCTGCAACTGATATGTAGCAAGGCACCCACAGAGTTGCCATTGCCATTTATTTTTCATATGGCACAGCCATACGGGCAGGAGAATATCCCATATTTCTGCTAGGCATGTGGCTTGAGTGGTGGTAGAACACTGCTGACCCCATGCAGGTGCAACAGTGCTGGCGTATTCTAGAACACAGAGGAGCTAGATCTTCAGCCATCCTGGTGGTGTCCCAGGACAGCTGCATTATTAATGCCCATCTACCAAAGTCGTACAGAACTCAGGGGCTAATCTGCTGCTGTGGTTCCCTTTTGGATCTCTGTCATGGTTTAGCCTCAGACGGCAACAAAGAACCACGTGTGGCTCGCTCGGGCCTTCCCAATGCAGGAAGAATTGAAAGAAAAAAAAAGGCAAAACTCTTGGGTTGAGACAAAGGCAGTTTAACAGAACAGCAAAGGGAACAAGAAAACAACAACAATAACACGGACAGAGGCATATACAAACACGATTACTTCACCACTGCTCCCCGCCGCTCCCCGCTGCTCCCCATCAGACCCAGGACACCGCAGCCCACTCCAAGGGGCAAGTTCCTTCCCACTCCCCCAGCAGCTCAGGGTGGGCATGGCTCACATGGCATGGAATACCTGTGTCCTGGGGAGAATTAACACTGTCCCCGCTGGAACCAGGACATTATCCACCCCTTATTCCATACCATCTATGCCATGCCCAGATCTTACAGGTTCCAATGAATTGCCACCACTTTCCCCTGTCATATATATACCCCCATGTATATTCATGCAGATATAATGCCCTTAGTTTATAGGCCATCCCTCCAAAGTGCCCGTGGAGTTCTTTGAATCCATGGCTTTGGGCTCCATCTGTTAGAACAGTCTCTCAGGGCAGGTGAGATGCAGAGTCACAGAGCAGCATGCAGTCTGGGAAAATCCCAGGACACACCTGAGACTGATCTGAGCAGGAGCTGAAGTGGGAAAAAAGTAAAATAGATTAGTAGGCCACAAGGACATTAGCAGAAATGAAACCAGAAACAGGATTTTCGAGCTTTGATAAACTAGGAATGAATGGGTTCACTGGTGAGGTTTTCAAGTTACATGTAGATGTACTGGCTTCATTTTTACATTTTTACATTTTTGCTTTGAGTGGAAAGTTGCCTGCTACTGCTATACACTCCCTTCCGCTAGTAGGGAGCTGGAAGCCCAACAAAGGTCTGAAAATGACTGTCCTTTTATTATCAAGCTAATGGTGATTTCACCAGTAGGTGAAGTGTCAGATTTGCTGTGATGGTTGGAGAAACACACAGAGGCACAATACCACTCCAAGAGCAAACGTGAAATAGAATTTCAATGATTCTGTCAATTTTATTAACTACTTCTGTGTTAACTGCTTACTGGCTAGCAGCAAATTATTTTCAAACATGGCTTTTTCTTTTGTTGGTAGTAAACAACTCAGTGGCATTGAATGAGCCACTAATTTAATAACAGGTTCTGCTCATTTTGATTTCTCAAAATTTGGCTAGACAACCAGAGAAAGTTGTGCTATTTGTATTGATTATTTTAGCCTTTGATTCTCCAGCAGCAGCTGCAGGAAGTAACCCATAAATGAAGCATAGCTAAAATGGGATTCGTCTGCCCTGGTTTAGGCCTCCAAAAGTTCGCCTTCTCAATCTGAGTTGCTCACCCAAGGCTTCCTTTAGGGACGAGGCAGGACCTTCTGCAGGCATCTGCAGAAAGCAATTCATCCCCTAAGACAGCGAAGGGGGTTTGCCCCTTGCAGGTCTCTCTTTTTCTCTAAGGTTGGTAAGATGAATTGTCACCTTAGCATGAAAGCAAGTGAACTCTGCAGTATGGCAGTGACATATATGATTTTTTTGATCACTTTCCTCGGGTGTTCAGTGCTACGTGCGCCTGTCTCGCGGACTTGAAGTCTCTTCCCACTCAATTTTGCATAGTATAACCGTGCCAATAATAGGACAGCTGAATGTTCATGAGAATGGGGAATGATGGCTGGAGAGGATGAATGGCTGAAAGCGGCACTTGAAAACATGCAATATGAGTTGGTTACTGTCAGAGCAAGCAGAGGTTGGATTTCCATTGCAGAGCACTGGGGTATTAGGGGTCCAGAGAGTTCTGTGGGATTAGGAGTGGGATAAAAAAACTTGCTGAGTAATTTAGTAGTTGACAGCCTAAGGCTACAGAAGAAAGAAAAGAAGCCTGTTGCAGGTGAAGAGATTTTGGGCAGTCAGGTGGAACTGTGGAGAGCGCAAGCTATATGAATGAACTGAAGTTTGAATGGGCCCCAGTATTCCCTAAATAAAACTCTTCTGGAATACAGGAATGGCTCTTTTATTTGAGAAAATACAGTTCCTTTTGCACAATATTTTTTGAAACAGTTTTTTTTGGTGTAAACACCGCATCGCGCAGCGGTTCCCCGTTAGAGAAGTTCTCACCTTTGGTGCCACTTGCCCTGTGGTACAAATGCAGGACAGGAAAGGGAGGAGCCAGTAAGAGACTTACAGAGTTGCCTTTAAAAAAACCTTATCAACAACTTTTAATAAAGTCCATAGGCATTTTCTGTTTGCGAGTTACAGCTCTCCTGCAGGTGGCCAGCCTTCCGTTAAGCCCAAAGAAACACTGTTGAAGATGTAAGCATTATTTTTAGACCCTACCATTTGTTTGGTTCGTTCATATGTTTGAACTAAACAAGAGCAATAACACAGTGCCTAATTCTAAAGCCTCTGAAATCCATGGAGGTCTGCTATACAGAGACCATTAAGTAGTCTTTGGGTCAGAACGGAAGCTGAACCGATTCAGTCATCCAGTTACAAAATGCAGTTCCCCTTTCTCATCCTGCCCTTTGCTGTTCTCTGTACTGCAGTTACATGGAGTTTTGCTTCGTCTGTTCGCTCTGCTCACTATCCACCATCATTTGCTTCTGACCTTTTTAATATACTCTGTATTTCCTCCTGAATTGTTTCGTTAAATACAGTCTCTTTTTATCAATCAAACGCTCAAAGGCACTGCTGTGTGGGGCTGTGTGCCTTCTCTATTTTATTTAAAAAAAATACATTTAGCATAAAAAAGACTGCTACGTGGGAACCATAGAATATAAAACATTATGATGCAATTGAAATATATTGCAGCATTACACGTTTATTTTTGTAATAAGTTATTTCCATTGCATGTATTACCTCAGATCCCCCTTTTTCCACCAAAAGCTCTTTGCTTAATGTAGGAATTATCAGACTTCCTATATATGCGCAACCATAGTTTTAAATTCTGTCATCTGACGTGCTTTTTTCTTCCCAAGATAAAACTCATTCAGGAGATAGCAGAGAGGGGCAATCAGGCAGCACTACATTGGAATGGCACCCTTAAATCTGGCAGTCTTACTTTTTGCAACTTAAATAACATTGGTTTAACATTCCTATAAATTTTTGTATGTATGTAGATGTATAAAGACAACCAGGTATAAATATAATTAGAAATGGAATTTGTTGCATATATGTGCATACGCTTTCCCAAGTTGATACTGTTCAGTTATAAACTATGCATTCATTATTTTACTTTAAATTTGTCTGCCCTAGTATGAAACATGAAATTGTTTTAGTAAGTTAGGAGAGAGAAGTGAAAATAAGTGACTTCACCATGAGGTATAATGTATGTAAGAGACAGAGATTTTATTATATGTGTAGACATGTACTTTATTGGATCGGAAATAGCCATTGAAGTATAAACTATGATCATTCATTATTAAGATACTGGTGGCTTCTTTCCATAAAGTATACCGTGACTTAATTCAAGATATGTGGATGTTTTCAGATCAGGCATACTTGGCATTTAACACCCTGTAGGGAAATGTAGAGACCTGGGTTATTTTCATTAATTATTCCTTGTTCTGCGCCATGATAATGCAGATTCAACCATGCAGATGTAGAACCTTGAAAGTGGAACTTTATTATGACTGCGATTTCAGAAAAAAAATCATACAACTGAGAAGAAAGTGTTCTGATCACTGATGCACTGAAGAAAAGGTCCCTTGTGGGAGTGTTTCAGAGGCAAAGCGCTGCGTTGGATGTGCAGGCTCTGACAAAGGCGCTGGCTCTGTCGTACAGGTTATGTCGAGATCTACCAGTAGAACTGGAGCGTATGCAAGCCAGAGCCAGCTTTAAACTGTTGTGAGCACGTTGGAGGCTGCTCATCAGTAGTTGCCATAGCACAGAGCTCTGTGGGAGTTAACGAGTGCAAGGAGTAGCTTGGCTAAAGCCTGTGAAGGGCGAGATGGAAACATGCACACTGACAAGAGTTCATTGCAGAATGGCCACAGGGGATGGCAGATGTTTAGCCTGTTCTGAGGGAACTTCCTTACTTACCCTGCAATCATCATGCCAAATGAGAGCATTGTTTTTTGGCTTAAATTGCCTTTCATAACAGTGAGCATCTATTCCAAAATAAACAGAATTCTGCGGAGTGTAGAGACTGGCGTCTGGTAAATGCCTATCAATAGGTATGTCGCGTCACCCAACGTCTATTGATAGTTTGCATTGCTTAAAATCTGTGGGCTTTCATGAAAAAAAAAATCCACAATTTACACAAGACTTCTTTTCAGTAGTGGATTAAATGAATTGCATCCTGCAGTATCTGATATTATCTTTCTTGTGTGCAGTGTTTGCCTGTCTTCCCTTTTTGGACCTACCTTATAAAGGGGTGAAAGCAGGGGATGTTACTGAAACCCCGGGCTACAGAAATTAATCAATAGCTGTTACTTTCTGCATTTGCCTCTACAGTAAAAATTGTCCCCACTGTGTGGCACTGGATTATCTCCTGCATTGCCAATAATTTAGATAGGCTATGTGCCTGGACAACTAGGAAGAACAGCTGGTAATTATTTATACTGAAAAGCCCTTGGTAAGGGAAAAATACAAAAGAATATTGGCGTCTGGCTGAGAGCACGAGTGCTTGCAAACCAGAAGTCTTGACTTTGTCCTGCACGGCCACTAGGTGAGGTGAAAGGAGGTGGTGAAATAAGAGCCCAGGAGGTAAAAAGCTGATAGAACATCAGACTGGGCTCTCCCATTATGTCGTTCCTTCATCTGACTAACATGTACTTCAGCTACTTGCGTCTTTGGACCTATTTCTTCCTCCGAGTCCTAAGGTTGTTCGGTATCACTGCCTTTGAGCCCAGTACACTGGCTACCTTGATTATTTCTTTGAGAATCGCTTGGAGTGTGGAATTCAATGGGACTGGATAAATCACTCTTTTCCCACAAATGCCAAGAACCTCTACATAAGTGAAACTGAAATGCAAAGTCTGGTGAGCCTGTGATCTACAGTCAGGAGCACAGAATGCAATTCTGTGAGCTTAGGTGCAGAACTGGTGTGCGCACTGATGTAGACAGACTACGGCTATGCTCCAGCCTTCAAGTAAGAAGCTGACGTGTGGTTGAGATGACCCATTAGCAGTGGAAGGCCCAAAGATAAACAGGATGACCAAGATGTACAGCAGAGCAGTGTTGGATATCACCAAAAGGGCTCGGCAGGTGCACAATATTCGGTACTAGTTAGGGATATGGCCTCGTGAAGTTGGCTGTAAATAAACCCAGGCAGAATTGGGACCTGATGAAATCCACCCACGGGTCCTGAGGAAACTGGCAGATGAAGTTGCTAAGCCACTTGGAAAAGTCGTGGCAGTCTGGTGAAGTTCCCACTGACTAGAAAAGGGGAAACATAACGCCCATTTTCAAAAAGGGAAAAAAGAAAGACCCAGGGAACTACAGGCCCGTCAGTCTACTTTTTTGCCTGGCAAGATCATGGAGCAGATCCTCCTGGAAACTCTGCTAAGGCACATGGAAAATAAGGAGGTGATCAGTGACAGCTAACGTGGCTTCACCAAAGGCAAGTTATGCCTGACAAATTTGGTGACCTTCTATGACAGGGTTACAGCGTTGGTGGATAAGGGGAGAGCAACAGACCTCATCTACCTGGACTTGTGCAAAGCGTTTGACAGTGTCCCACACAACATCTTGGTCTCTAAATTGGAGAGACGAGGACTTGACAGATGGACCACCGGGTGGATAAGGAAGTGGTTGCATGGCTGCACTCAAAGGGTTATGGTCAATGGCTGAATGTCCAAGTGGCAACCAGTGACGAGTAACATCTTTGTAGGTGACACTAAAAGTGGGACTGAGTGCACCCTCAGCAAATTTGCTGACGACACCAAGGTGTGTGGTGCGGTGTCCTTGTTCCAGCAGGGATAGGGTTAATTTTTCCTGGTATTCCATGCCATGTGAGCCATGCCTACCCTGAGCTGCCGGGGGAGGGGGCAGGAAGTCGCCGCTTGGAGTGGGCTGGGGCGTCCCGGGTCCGGTCGGGGAGCGGCGGTTCCGTAATCGTGTTTGTATATGCCTCTGTCCGTTTTATTGTTGTTGTTTGCCTGTTCCCTTTGCTGTTCTGTTAAACTGCCTTTGTCTCAACCCAAGAGTCTTGCCTTTTTTCTTCTGATTCTTCCTGTATTGGGAAGGCGCGAGTGAGCGGCACGTGGTTCTTTGTTGCCGTCTGAGGCTAAACCACGGCAGTCCTTTTTCGGCGCCCAACGCGGGGCTCGAAGGGTTGAGATAACGACAGAATCCAACTAGAGCTTGAAAAAACGAATGTGCTGTATGCGTTTCTTGTATTAGGCAAATAGTCGCTGGTCGCCATGTTGCTTGGTTTGTTCTCATGGCTGTGTTATGTGAATTCCTATGTGTCTTATGTACTCCTTCCGATGATTTTTGTTACTTCTGGGAGAGGGATGAGGATTATCGTTTTGTTGTCCTGTGCAATATCGGCTTATGAGATGATAACATCACTTGTTAGACAGTTACTTTGGGGCTTTTATGTGGTGGTGCTGTCCTGTCCGTACCTTGGGCATCGTCTCTCAGAATTTATTAATAATTACACCCAGTCTGTGTGGGAAACGGGGGGGGACGCTTTCCCCAGCTCTTTTGCCTCCCTTTTCTCCTTCGGGTCAGGTATGGCAGCTTTTGAGAATTTTGACTATCCTTGGGATACTCAAACCAGCCTGGTCCTATTGTTATGTCTGCTGAATGTGTTCCACGTCCTGTTTAAGGTTAAACAGCTATTTCAGACTACTACCCGGAGATCTGCTCCGAGGCTGGATAGTCGGGGTGGCACGGCATGTGGGAGAACATGGGCAGGTACCTAGAGAACTACTCACCTCCAATGGTCTGGGACTTCACTCCTGAGCGATTACAGGACCCTGATAAAGTGGTAGAATATTTGAAGGGAAAATGCTGTGGCTATTCTAGAGAGGCACAACTCACCACGCTGTGCTGGGCCCTGGCCAGTATCTACCAGGCACTGCTCAGAATTATGCAGCACCCTCAGCGGGAAGAGATGGAGACCAGACCAGCAGCCACTGTGGCTGCTGCAACCCCTGCAAGGGACACTGTGGCTACTGCAAGCCCCGCGGCAGCCATTGCGGCTACTGCAACCCCCGCGGCAGCCA
Source organism: Rissa tridactyla (assembly GCF_028500815.1). NCBI lineage: Eukaryota > Metazoa > Chordata > Aves > Charadriiformes > Laridae > Rissa > Rissa tridactyla. The sequence continues at coordinate 142,657,397 of NC_071466.1, forward strand.
CTGCGGCTACTGCAACCCCCGCGGCAGCCACTGCGGCTACTGCAACCCCCGCGGCAGCCACTGCGGCTACTGCAACCCCCGCGGCAGCCACTGCGGCTACTCCAACCCCTGTGGCAGCCACTGCCGCTGAACCAGGGAACCAACCCGTGCCGGTATCAGTTGCCCCCATACAGAAGAAGAAGTACACAAAGAAATCAGTTCGCTTAGTAAGAGATGATGATGAACCAGGGTCATCACGAGAGCAGGAGGAAGAGGCAGAACCAGAGGTAATTAGTCGATCCCTATCCTTGAGTGAGCTGCGGGATATGCGAAAAGATTTTAGCCGACTTTCAGGCGAGCACATTGTCACCTGGCTGCTCCGGTGCTGGGATAACGGGGCCAGTAGCCTGGAATTAGAGGGTAGGGAGGCCAGGCAGCTGGGATCCCTGTCTAGGGAAGGCGGTATTGACAAGGCAATTGGGAAGAAGACCCAAGCCCTCAGCCTCTGGAAACGACTCCTGTCAGGCGTGAGGGAGAGGTACCCCTTCAGTGAGGATGTTGTATGTCAACCAAGCAAGTGGACTACCATGGGAAGAGGTAACCAGTACCTGAGAGAATTAGCCGTGCGGGAGAGGATTTATTATGACTTTGACAATGCAGACTTACCTACAGACCCTGATGAGGTGCAATGCACAAGGCCTATGTGGCGGAAGTTTGTACGGAGCGCCCATCGTCATATGCCAACTCATTGGCAGTAATGGAATGGAAAGGTGAAGAGGGACCAACGGTGGATGAGGTGGCTGGCCGGCTCCGGAGATATGAAGAAAGTCTCTCTTTCCCCCTTGTCTCAGCTGTGGAGAAACTGTCGCGGAAGGTCCAGCAACTTGAAGAGAATATGTCCTACTCCCCACCTGTAGACGGGCCAGCGTCTCAGCTATTAGAAGCAGGCATTTCCCCACTCGAGAGAGAGAGTACAGAGGGTACACACCACGAGGCACCCTGTGGTTCTACCTGCGTGACCACGGAGAGGACATGAGGCAGTGGGATGGACAACCTACTTCGACCCTGCGGACAGGAGTTGCAAGGAAGGACAACCACAAAAGGGGATCCCTCCGGATCCGGGAGGTGCCGGAAAAAGGCCGGCCCAGTTTCCAGTGGGCAGTTCCCCAGACCGAGCAGAAGGCCTGATCTTGCTTCTGATCCTCTTGAAGGAACTTCCAAGTCATTTATGCAAGAAGTGAGTAAGGGATACTATGACCAGTATTATAGAGGGGCCCTGCCTCTGGCCAGGTGGAGGAAAGGGACAACCGGGTTTATTGGACGGCGTGGATTCGATGGCCTGGCACATCAGACCCACAGGAGTATAAGGCTCTAGTGGACACGGGTGCACAGTGTACTTTAATACCATCAAGCTATAGAGGGGCAGAACCCATTTGTATTTCTGGGGTGACAGGGGGATCCCAAGAGTTGACTGTACTGGAGGCGGAAGTGAGCCTAAGTGGGAATGAGTGGCAAAAACACCCCATTGTGACTGGCCCAGAGGCTCCATGCGTCCTTGGCATAGATTACCTCAGGAGAGGGTATTTTAGGGACCCAAAAGGGTGCCGTTGGGCCTTTGGCGTAGTTGCCTTGGAGACGGAGCAAGTTAAACAGTTGTCTACCTTGCCTGGTCTCTCGGAGGACTCTTCTGTTGTGGGGTTGTTGAGGGTCGAAGAACAGCAGGTGCCGATTGCTACCACAACGGTGCATCGGCGGCAATATCGCACTAACCGAGACTCTCTGATTCCCATCCACGAGCTGATTCGTCAACTAGAGGTTCAAGGAGTGATCAGCAAGACTCGCTCACCCTTTAACAGTCCTATATGGCCGATGTGAAAATCTAGTGGAGAGTGGAGGCTAACTGTAGACTATCGTGGCCTGAATGAAGTCACGCCACCGCTGAGCACTGCCATGCCGGACATGCTAGAACTCCAGTACGAACTGGAGTCCGAGGCAGCCAAGTGGTATGCCACGATTGATATAGCTAATGCATTCTTCTCAATCCCTTTGGCAGCGGAGTGCAGGCCACAGTTTGCTTTCACTCGGAGGGGCGTCCAATACACCTGGAATCGACTGCCCCAGGGGTGGAAACACAGCCCCACCATTTGCCATGGACTGATCCAGACTGCACTGGAACAGGGTGAAGCTCCAGAACATCTGCAATGCATTGATGACATCATTGTATGGGGGAAACAGAGCAGAAGAAGTTTTGGAGAAAGGGAGTAAAATAGTCCAAATCCTTCTGAAAGCTGGTTTGGCCATAAAACGAAGTAAGGTCGAGGGACCTGTGCAGGAGATCCAGTTTTTAGGAATAAAATGGCAAGAGGGAGGCCGTCAGATTCCAATGGATGTGATCAACAAAATAGCAGCTATGTCTCCACCAACTAGTAAAAAGGAAACACAAGCTTTCTTAGGCATTGTGGGGTTTTGGAGAATGCATAGCCCAGATTACAGTCAAATTGTAAGCCCTCTGTATCAAGTGACCTGGAAGAAGAATGACTTTAAATGGGGTCCTGAGCAACGGCAAGCTTTTGAACAAATCAAACAGGAAATAGTCCACGCAGCGGCCCTGGGGCCAGTCCGGGCAGGACAAGATGTTAAAAATGTGCTCTACACTGCAGCCGGGGAGAACGGCCCTACCTGGAGCCTCTGGCAGAAAGCACCAGGGGAGCCCCGAGGTCGACCCCTAGGGTTTTGGAGTCGGGGATACAGAGGATCCCAAGCCCGCTGCACTCCAACAGAAAAAGAGATATTGGCAGCGTATGAAGGGGTTCGAGCTGCTTCGGAAGTAGTTGGTACAGAAGCAGCCCAGCTCCTCTTAGCGCCTCGATTGCCGGTGCTGGGCTGGATGTTCAAAGAAAGGGTCCCCACCACACATCATGCAACTGATGCTACATGGAGTAAGTGGATTGCATTGATCACACAGCGAACTCGAATGGGAAACCCCAGTCGCCCAGGAATTCTGGAAGTGATCATGGACTGGCCAGAAGGCAAGGATTTTGGAATGTCACCGGAGGAGGAGGTGACACGTGCAGAAGAGGCCCCACCATATAATAAACTGCCAGAAAATGAGAAGAAATATGCCCTGTTCACTGATGGGTCCTGCCGGATTGTGGGAAAGCATCGAAAGTGGAAGGCTGCTGTGTGGCGTCCTACACGACAAGTTGCAGAAGCCAGTGAAGGAGAGGGCGAATCGAGCCAGTTTGCAGAGGTGAAAGCCATTCAGCTGGCTTTGGGCATTACTGAGCGAGAAAAATGGCCAGTACTTTTACCTCTACACTGACTCATGGATGGTGGCGAATGCTCTGTGGGGGTGGTTACAGCAGTGGAAGCAGGGCAACTGGCAGCGCAGAGGCAAACCCATCTGGGCTGCTGAACTATGGCAAGATATTGCTGCCCGGATAGAGAATCTGGTTGTGAAAGTACGCCACGTAGACGCCCATGTACCGAAGAATCGGGCCACGGAGGAACATCAGAACAACCAGCAAGTGGATTGGGCTGCTAGGATTGAAGTGGCTCAGGTGGATCTGGATTGGCAACATACGGGTGAACTGTGCATAGCTCGGTGGGCCCTTGACTCCTCAGGCCATCAAGGAAGAGATGTGACACCGAGGGGTGGACTTGACCATGGACACTATTGCACAGGTCATCCATGAATGTGAGACATGCGCTGCAATCAAGCAAGCCAAGCGTTTGAAGCCTCTTTGGTATGGAGGGCGGTGGCTGAACTACAAGTATGGGGAGGCCTGGCAGCTTGATTGTATCACACTGCCACAAACCCGTCAAGGCAAGCGCTATGTGCTCACAATGGTGGAAGCAACCACCGGATGGATGGCTGGAAACATACCCTGTGCCCCATGCTACTGCCCGGAACACTATCCTGGGACTTGAAAAGCAAGCCCTGTGGCGACACGGTACCCCAGAGAGAATCGAGTCGGACAACGGGACTCATTTCCGAAACAGCCTCGTAGACACCTGGGCCAAAGAGCATGGTATCGAGTGGGTGTATCGCATCCCATATCACGCACCAGCCTCCGGGAAGAGAGAACGATACCATGGATTGTTAAAAACTACACTGAGAGCAATGGGTGGTGGGACTTTAAACCATTGGGACACACATCTAGCGAAAGCTACCTGGCTGGTTAACACCAGGGGATCTAACAATCGGGCTGGCCCTGCCCAATCAAAACTTCCACGTACTGTAGAAGGGGATAAAGTCCCTGTAGTGCACATGAAGACCATGCTAGGGAAGCCAGTCTGGGTTAGTCCTGCCTTAGGCAAAGGCAAACCCATCCGTGGGATTGCTTTTGCCCAAGGACCTGGGTGCACTTGGTGGGTGATGCGGAAGGATGGGGAAGTCCGATGTGTACCTCATGGGGATCTCATTTTGGGTGAGAATAGCCAATGAATCAAATTGTGTGCTGTTAATTACTAAGTAACACTGTCACTGTGTGTCCTCATTGTTATAATTGCTATCAGTTGTACTACGAGTAAGGCACAGGGGTGATGGGATAAGAACTGACCTCAGCAGCTGGCGCCCAGCAACTTCCTCAAGATCTACATCTTCAGCCCACGGACTGCGTGCATGAGCCACACCGAGTGCACCGGTCACAAGCTCCGAAAAATACAGCATGCAACAGACCAGCACCACCCAGCGTCTCACCTGCCCTGAGAGACTGTTCTAACAGATGGAGCCCAAAGCCATGGATTCAAAGAACTCCACGGACACTTTGGAGGGATGGCCCATAAACTAAGGGCATTATATCCGCATGAATATACATGGGGTTATATATATATATGACAGGGGAAAGTGGTGGCAATTCATTGGAACCTGTAAGATCTGGGCATGGCATAGACGGTATGGAATAAGGGGTGGATAATGTCCCGGTTCCGGCAGGGATAGGGTTAATTTTTCCTGGTATTCCATGCCGTGTGAGCCATGCCCACCCTGAGCTGCCGGGGGAGGGGGCAGGAAGTCGCCGCTTGGAGTGGGCTGGGGCGTCCCGGGTCCGGTCGGGGAGCGGCGGTTCCGTTATCGTGTTTGTATATGCCTCTGTCCGTGTTATTGTTGTTGTTTGCCTGTTCCCTTTGCTGTTCTGTTAAACTGCCTTTGTCTCAACCCAAGAGTCTTGCCTTTTTTCTTCTGATTCTTCCTGTATTGGGAAGGCGCGAGTGAGCGGCACGTGGTTCTTTGTTGCCGTCTGAGGCTAAACCACGGCAGTCCTTTTTCGGCGCCCAACGGGGGGCTCGAAGGGTTGAGATAACGACAGAATCCAACTAGAGCTTGAAAAAACGAACGTGCTGTATGCATTTCTTGTATTAGGCAAATAGTCGCTGGTCGCCATGTTGCTTGGTTTGTTCTCATGGCTGTGTTATGTGAATTCCTATGTGTCTTATGTACTCCTTCCGATGATTTTTGTTACTTCTGGGAGAGGGATGAGGATTATCGTTTTGTTGTCCTGTGCAATATCGGCTTATGAGATGATATCATCACTTGTTAGACAGTTACTTTGGGGCTTTTATGTGGTGGTGCTGTCCTGTCCGTACCTTGGGCATCGTCTCTCAGAATTTATTAATAATTACACCCAGTCTGTGGGGGAAACGGGGGGGGACGCTTTCCCCAGCTCTTTTGCCTCCCTTTTCTCCTTCGGGTCAGGTATGGCAGCTTTTGAGAATTTTGACTATCCTTGGGATACTCAAACCAGCCTGGTCCTATTGTTATGTCTGCTGAATGTGTTCCACGTCCTGTTTAAGGTTAAACAGCTATTTAAGACTACTACCCGGAGATCTGCTCCGAGGCTGGATAGTCGGGGTGGCACGGCATGTGGGAGAACATGGGCAGGTACCTAGAGAACTACTCACCTCCAGTGGTCTGGGACTTCACTCCTGAGCGATTACAGGACCCTGATAAAGTGGTAGAATATTTGAAGGGAAAATGCTGTGGCTATTCTAGAGAGGCACAACTCACCACGCTGTGCTGGGCCCTGGCCAGTATCTACCAGGCACTGCTCAGAATTATGCAGCACCGTCAGCGGGAAGAGATGGAGACCAGACCAGCAGCCACTGTGGCTGCTGCAACCCCTGCAAGGGACACTGTGGCTACTGCAAGCCCCGCGGCAGCCATTGCGGCTACTGCAACCCCCGCGGCAGCCACTGCGGCTACTCCAACCCCTGTGGCAGCCACTGCCGCTGAACCAGGGAACCAACCCGTGCCGGTATCAGTTGCCCCCATACAGAAGAAGAAGTACACAAAGAAATCAGTTCGCTTAGTAAGAGATGATGATGAACCAGGGTCATCACGAGAGCAGGAGGAAGAGGCAGAACCAGAGGTAATTAGTCGATCCCTATCCTTGAGTGAGCTGCGGGATATGCGAAAAGATTTTAGCCGACTTTCAGGCGAGCACATTGTCACCTGGCTGCTCCGGTGCTGGGATAACGGGGCCAGTAGCCTGGAATTAGAGGGTAGGGAAGCCAGGCAGCTGGGATCCCTGTCTAGGGAAGGCGGTATTGACAAGGCAATTGGGAAGAAGACCCAAGCCCTCAGCCTCTGGAAACGACTCCTGTCAGGCGTGAGGGAGAGGTACCCCTTCAGTGAGGATGTTGTATGTCAACCAAGCAAGTGGACTACCATGGGAAGAGGTAACCAGTACCTGAGAGAATTAGCCGTGCGGGAGAGGATTTATTATGACTTTGACAATGCAGACTTACCTACAGACCCTGATGAGGTGCAATGCACAAGGCCTATGTGGCGGAAGTTTGTACGGAGCGCCCATCGTCATATGCCAACTCATTGGCAGTAATGGAATGGAAAGGTGAAGAGGGACCAACGGTGGATGAGGTGGCTGGCCGGCTCCGGAGACATGAAGAAAGTCTCTCTTTCCCCCTTGTCTCAGCTGTGGAGAAACTGTCGCGGAAGGTCCAGCAACTTGAAGAGAATATGTCCTACTCCCCACCTGTAGACGGGCCAGCGTCTCAGCTATTAGAAGCAGGCATTTCCCCACTCAAGAGAGAGTACAGAGGGTACACACCACGAGGCACCCTGTGGTTCTACCTGCGTGACCACGGAGAGGACATGAGGCAGTGGGATGGACAACCTACTTCGACCCTGCGGACAGGAGTTGCAAGGAAGGACAACCACAAAAGGGGATCCCTCCGGATCCGGGAGGTGCCGGAAAAAGGCCGGCCCAGTTTCCAGTGGGCAGTTCCCCAGGCCGAGCAGAAGGCCTGATCTTGCTTCTGATCCTCTTGAAGGAACTTCCAAGTCATTTATGCAAGAAGTGAGTAAGGGATACTATGACCAGTATTATAGAGGGGCCCTGCCTCTGGCCAGGTGGAGGAAAGGGACAACCGGGTTTATTGGACGGCGTGGATTCGATGGCCTGGCACATCAGACCCACAGGAGTATAAGGCTCTAGTGGACACGGGTGCACAGTGTACTTTAATACCATCAAGCTATAGAGGGGCAGAACCCATTTGTATTTCTGGGGTGACAGGGGGATCCCAAGAGTTGACTGTACTGGAGGCGGAAGTGAGCCTAAGTGGGAATGAGTGGCAAAAACACCCCATTGTGACTGGCCCAGAGGCTCCATGCGTCCTTGGCATAGATTACCTCAGGAGAGGGTATTTTAGGGACCCAAAAGGGTGCCGTTGGGCCTTTGGCGTAGTTGCCTTGGAGACGGAGCAAGTTAAACAGTTGTCTACCTTGCCTGGTCTCTCGGAGGACTCTTCTGTTGTGGGGTTGTTGAGGGTCGAAGAACAGCAGGTGCCGATTGCTACCACAACGGTGCATCGGCGGCAATATCGCGCTAACCGAGACTCTCTGATTCCCATCCACGAGCTGATTCGTCAACTAGAGGTTCAAGGAGTGATCAGCAAGACTCGCTCACCCTTTAACAGTCCTATATGGCCGATGTGAAAATCTAGTGGAGAGTGGAGGCTAACTGTAGACTATCGTGGCCTGAATGAAGTCACGCCACTGCTGAGCACTGCCGTGCCGGACATGCTAGAACTCCAGTACGAACTGGAGTCCGAGGCAGCCAAGTGGTATGCCACGATTGATATAGCTAATGCATTCTTCTCAATCCCTTTGGCAGCGGAGTGCAGGCCACAGTTTGCTTTCACTCGGAGGGGCGTCCAATACACCTGGAATCGACTGCCCCAGGGGTGGAAACACAGCCCCACCATTTGCCATGGACTGATCCAGACTGCACTGGAACAGGGTGAAGCTCCAGAACATCTGCAATGCATTGATGACATCATTGTATGGGGGAAACAGAGCAGAAGAAGTTTTGGAGAAAGGGAGTAAAATAGTCCAAATCCTTCTGAAAGCTGGTTTGGCCATAAAACGAAGTAAGGTCGAGGGACCTGTGCAGGAGATCCAGTTTTTAGGAATAAAATGGCAAGAGGGAGGCCGTCAGATTCCAATGGATGTGATCAACAAAATAGCAGCTATGTCTCCACCAACTAGTAAAAAGGAAACACAAGCTTTCTTAGGCATTGTGGGGTTTTGGAGAATGCATAGCCCAGATTACAGTCAAATTGTAAGCCCTCTCTATCAAGTGACCTGGAAGAAGAATGACTTTAAATGGGGTCTTGAGCAACGGCAAGCTTTTGAACAAATCAAACAGGAAATAGTCCACGCAGCGGCCCTGGGGCCAGTCCGGGCAGGACAAGATGTTAAAAATGTGCTCTACACTGCAGCCGGGGAGAACGGCCCTACCTGGAGCCTCTGGCAGAAAGCACCAGGGGAGCCCCGAGGTCGACCCCTAGGGTTTTGGAGTCGGGGATACAGAGGATCCCAAGCCCGCTGCACTCCAACAGAAAAAGAGATATTGGCAGCGTATGAAGGGGTTCGAGCTGCTTCGGAAGTAGTTGGTACAGAAGCAGCCCAGCTCCTCTTAGCGCCTCGATTGCCGGTGCTGGGCTGGATGTTCAAAGAAAGGGTCCCCACCACACATCATGCAACTGATGCTACATGGAGTAAGTGGATTGCATTGATCACACAGCGAACTCGAATGGGAAACCCCAGTCGCCCAGGAATTCTGGAAGTGATCATGGACTGGCCAGAAGGCAAGGATTTTGGAATGTCACCGGAGGAGGAGGTGACACGTGCAGAAGAGGCCCCACCATATAATAAACTGCCAGAAAATGAGAAGAAATATGCCCTGTTCACTGATGGGTCCTGCCGGATTGTGGGAAAGCATCGAAAGTGGAAGGCTGCTGTGTGGCGTCCTACACGACAAGTTGCAGAAGCCAGTGAAGGAGAGGGCGAATCGAGCCAGTTTGCAGAGGTGAAAGCCATTCAGCTGGCTTTGGGCATTACTGAGCGAGAAAAATGGCCAGTACTTTTACCTCTACACTGACTCATGGATGGTGGCGAATGCTCTGTGGGGGTGGTTACAGCAGTGGAAGCAGGGCAACTGGCAGCGCAGAGGCAAACCCATCTGGGCTGCTGAACTATGGCAAGATATTGCTGCCCGGATAGAGAATCTGGTTGTGAAAGTACGCCACGTAGACGCCCATGTACCGAAGAATCGGGCCACGGAGGAACATCAGAACAACCAGCAAGTGGATTGGGCTGCTAGGATTGAAGTGGCTCAGGTGGATCTGGATTGGCAACATACGGGTGAACTGTGCATAGCTCGGTGGGCCCGTGACTCCTCAGGCCATCAAGGAAGAGATGTGACACCGAGGGGTGGACTTGACCATGGACACTATTGCACAGGTCATCCATGAATGTGAGACATGCGCTGCAATCAAGCAAGCCAAGCGTTTGAAGCCTCTTTGGTATGGAGGGCGGTGGCTGAACTACAAGTATGGGGAGGCCTGGCAGCTTGATTGTATCACACTGCCACAAACCCGTCAAGGCAAGCGCTATGTGCTCACAATGGTGGAAGCAACCACCGGATGGATGGCTGGAAACATACCCTGTGCCCCATGCTACTGCCCGGAACACTATCCTGGGACTTGAAAAGCAAGCCCTGTGGCGACACGGTACCCCAGAGAGAATCGAGTCGGACAACGGGACTCATTTCCGAAACAGCCTCGTAGACACCTGGGCCAAAGAGCATGGTATCGAGTGGGTGTATCGCATCCCATATCACGCACCAGCCTCCGGGAAGAGAGAACGATACCATGGATTGTTAAAAACTACACTGAGAGCAATGGGTGGTGGGACTTTAAACCATTGGGACACACATCTAGCGAAAGCTACCTGGCTGGTTAACACCAGGGGATCTAACAATCGGGCTGGCCCTGCCCAATCAAAACTTCCACGTACTGTAGAAGGGGATAAAGTCCCTGTAGTGCACATGAAGACCATGCTAGGGAAGCCAGTCTGGGTTAGTCCTGCCTTAGGCAAAGGCAAACCCATCCGTGGGATTGCTTTTGCCCAAGGACCTGGGTGCACTTGGTGGGTGATGCGGAAGGATGGGGAAGTCCGATGTGTACCTCATGGGGATCTCATTTTGGGTGAGAATAGCCAATGAATCAAATTGTGTGCTGTTAATTACTAAGTAACACTGTCACTGTGTGTCCTCATTGTTATAATTGCTATCAGTTGTACTACGAGTAAGGCACAGGGGTGATGGGATAAGAACTGACCTCAGCAGCTGGCGCCCAGCAACTTCCTCAAGATCTACATCTTCAGCCCACGGACTGCGTGCATGAGCCACACCGAGTGCACCGGTCACAAGCTCCGAAAAATACAGCATGCAACAGACCAGCACCACCCAGCGTCTCACCTGCCCTGAGAGACTGTTCTAACAGATGGAGCCCAAAGCCATGGATTCAAAGAACTCCACGGACACTTTGGAGGGATGGCCCATAAACTAAGGGCATTATATCCGCATGAATATACATGGGGGTGTATATATATGACAGGGGAAAGTGGTGGCAATTCATTGGAACCTGTAAGATCTGGGCATGGCATAGACGGTATGGAATAAGGGGTGGATAATGTCCCGGTTCCGGCAGGGATAGGGTTAATTTTTCCTGATTCCATGCCGTGTGAGCCATGCCCACCCTGAGCTGCCGGGGGAGGGGGGCAGGGAAGTCGCCGCTTGGAGTGGGCTGGGGCGTCCCGGGTCCGGTCGGGGAGCGGCGGTTCCGTAATCGTGTTTGTATATGCCTCTGTCCGTGTTATTGTTGTTGTTTGCCTGTTCCCTTTGCTGTTCTGTTAAACTGCCTTTGTCTCAACCCAAGAGTCTTGCCTTTTTTCTTCTGATTCTTCCTGTATTGGGAAGGCGCGAGTGAGCGGCACGTGGTTCTTTGTTGCCGTCTGAGGCTAAACCACGGCAGTCCTTTTTCGGCGCCCAACGGGGGGCTCGAAGGGTTGAGATAACGACAGAATTCCAACTAGAGCTTGAAAAACGAACGTGCTGTATGCGTTTCTTGTATTAGGCAAATAGTCGCTGGTCGCCATGTTGCTTGGTTTGTTCTCATGGCTGTGTTATGTGAATTCCTATGTGTCTTATGTACTCCTTCCGATGATTTTTGTTACTTCTGGGAGAGGGATGAGGATTATCGTTTTGTTGTCCTGTGCAATATCGGCTTAAGAGATGATATCATCACTTGTTAGACAGTTACTTTGGGGCTTTTATGTGGTGGTGCTGTCCTGTCCGTACCTTGGGCATCGTCTCTCAGAATTTATTAATAATTACACCCAGTCTGTGGGGGAAACGGGGGGGGACGCTTTCCCAGCTCTTTTGCCTCCCTTTTCTCCTTCGGGGTCAGGTATGGCAGCTTTTGAGAATTTTGACTATCCTTGGGATACTCAAACCAGCCTGGTCCTATTGTTATGTCTGCTGAATGTGTTCACGTCCTGTTTAAGGTTAAACAGCTATTTAAGACTACTACCCGGAGATCTGCTCCGAGGCTGGATAGTCGGGGTGGCACGGCATTGGGGAGAACATGGGCAGGTACCTAGAGAACTACTCACCTCCAGTGGTCTGGGACTTCACTCCTGAGCGATTACAGGACCCTGATAAAGTGGTAGAATATTTGAAGGGAAAATGCTGTGGCTATTCTAGAGAGGCACAACTCACCACGCTGTGCTGGGCCCTGGCCAGTATCTACCAGGCACTGCTCAGAATTATGCAGCACCGTCAGCGGGAAGAGATGGAGACCAGACCAGCAGCCACTGTGGCTGCTGCAACCCCTGCAAGGGACACTGTGGCTACTGCAAGCCCCGCGGCAGCCATTGCGGCTACTCCAACCCCCGCGGCAGCCACTGCGGCTACTCCAACCCCTGTGGCAGCCACTGCCGCTGAACCAGGGAACCAACCCGTGCCGGTATCAGTTGCCCCCATACAGAAGAAGAAGTACACAAAGAAATCAGTTCGCTTAGTAAGAGATGATGATGAACCAGGGTCATCACGAGAGCAGGAGGAAGAGGCAGAACCAGAGGTAATTAGTCGATCCCTATCCTTGAGTGAGCTGCGGGATATGCGAAAAGATTTTAGCCGACTTTCAGGCGAGCACATTGTCACCTGGCTGCTCCGGTGCTGGGATAACGGGGCCAGTAGCCTGGAATTAGAGGGTAGGGAGGCCAGGCAGCTGGGATCCCTGTCTAGGGAAGGCGGTATTGACAAGGCAATTGGGAAGAAGACCCAAGCCCTCAGCCTCTGGAAACGACTTCTGTCAGGCGTGAGGGAGAGGTACCCCTTCAGTGAGGATGTTGTATGTCAACCAAGCAAGTGGACTACCATGGGAAGAGGTAACCAGTACCTGAGAGAATTAGCCGTGCGGGAGAGGATTTATTATGACTTTGACAATGCAGACTTACCTACAGACCCTGATGAGGTGCAATGCACAAGGCCTATGTGGCGGAAGTTTGTACGGAGCGCCCATCGTCATATGCCAACTCATTGGCAGTAATGGAATGGAAAGGTGAAGAGGGACCAACGGTGGATGAGGTGGCTGGCCGACTCCGGAGATATGAAGAAAGTCTCTCTTTCCCCCTTGTCTCAGCTGTGGAGAAACTGTCGCGGAAGGTCCAGCAACTTGAAGAGAATATGTCCTACTCCCCACCTGTAGACGGGCCAGCGTCTCAGCTATTAGAAGCAGGCATTTCCCCACTCAAGAGAGAGTACAGAGGGTACACACCACGAGGCACCCTGTGGTTCTACCTGCGTGACCACGGAGAGGACATGAGGCAGTGGGATGGACAACCTACTTCGACCCTGCGGACAGGAGTTGCAAGGAAGGACAACCACAAAAGGGGATCCCTCCGGATCCGGGAGGTGCCGGAAAAAGGCCGGCCCAGTTTCCAGTGGGCAGTTCCCCAGGCCGAGCAGAAGGCCTGATCTTGCTTCTGATCCTCTTGAAGGAACTTCCAAGTCATTTATGCAAGAAGTGAGTAAGGGATACTATGACCAGTATTATAGAGGGGCCCTGCCTCTGGCCAGGTGGAGGAAAGGGACAACCGGGTTTATTGGACGGCGTGGATTCGATGGCCTGGCACATCAGACCCACAGGAGTATAAGGCTCTAGTGGACACGGGTGCACAGTGTACTTTAATACCATCAAGCTATAGAGGGGCAGAACCCATTTGTATTTCTGGGGTGACAGGGGGATCCCAAGAGTTGACTGTACTGGAGGCGGAAGTGAGCCTAAGTGGGAATGAGTGGCAAAAACACCCCATTGTGACTGGCCCAGAGGCTCCATGCGTCCTTGGCATAGATTACCTCAGGAGAGGGTATTTTAGGGACCCAAAAGGGTGCCGTTGGGCCTTTGGCGTAGTTGCCTTGGAGACGGAGCAAGTTAAACAGTTGTCTACCTTGCCTGGTCTCTCGGAGGACTCTTCTGTTGTGGGGTTGTTGAGGGTCGAAGAACAGCAGGTGCCGATTGCTACCACAACGGTGCATCGGCGGCAATATCGCGCTAACCGAGACTCTCTGATTCCCATCCACGAGCTGATTCGTCAACTAGAGGTTCAAGGAGTGATCAGCAAGACTCGCTCACCCTTTAACAGTCCTATATGGCCGATGTGAAAATCTAGTGGAGAGTGGAGGCTAACTGTAGACTATCGTGGCCTGAATGAAGTCACGCCACCGCTGAGCACTGCCGTGCCGGACATGCTAGAACTCCAGTACGAACTGGAGTCCGAGGCAGCCAAGTGGTATGCCACGATTGATATAGCTAATGCATTCTTCTCAATCCCTTTGGCAGCGGAGTGCAGGCCACAGTTTGCTTTCACTCGGAGGGGCGTCCAATACACCTGGAATCGACTGCCCCAGGGGTGGAAACACAGCCCCACCATTTGCCATGGACTGATCCAGACTGCACTGGAACAGGGTGAAGCTCCAGAACATCTGCAATGCATTGATGACATCATTGTATGGGGGAAACAGAGCAGAAGAAGTTTTGGAGAAAGGGAGTAAAATAGTCCAAATCCTTCTGAAAGCTGGTTTGGCCATAAAACGAAGTAAGGTCGAGGGACCTGTGCAGGAGATCCAGTTTTTAGGAATAAAATGGCAAGATGGACGCCGTCAGATTCCAATGGATGTGATCAACAAAATAGCAGCTATGTCTCCACCAACTAGTAAAAAGGAAACACAAGCTTTCTTAGGCATTGTGGGGTTTTGGAGAATGCATAGCCCAGATTACAGTCAAATTGTAAGCCCTCTCTATCAAGTGACCTGGAAGAAGAATGACTTTAAATGGGGTCTTGAGCAACGGCAAGCTTTTGAACAAATCAAACAGGAAATAGTCCACGCAGCGGCCCTGGGGCCAGTCCGGGCAGGACAAGATGTTAAAAATGTGCTCTATACCGCAGCCGGGGAGAATGGCCCTACCTGGAGCCTCTGGCAGAAAGCACCAGGGGAGCCCCGAGGTCGACCCCTAGGGTTTTGGAGTCGGGGATACAGAGGATCCCAAGCCCGCTGCACTCCAACAGAAAAAGAGATATTGGCAGCGTATGAAGGGGTTCGAGCTGCTTCGGAAGTAGTTGGTACAGAAGCAGCCCAGCTCCTCTTAGCGCCTCGATTGCCGGTGCTGGGCTGGATGTTCAAAGAAAGGGTCCCCACCACACATCATGCAACTGATGCTACATGGAGTAAGTGGATTGCATTGATCACACAGCGAACTCGAATGGGAAACCCCAGTCGCCCAGGAATTCTGGAAGTGATCATGGACTGGCCAGAAGGCAAGGATTTTGGAATGTCACCGGAGGAGGAGGTGACACGTGCAGAAGAGGCCCCACCATATAATAAACTGCCAGAAAATGAGAAGAAATATGCCCTGTTCACTGATGGGTCCTGCCGGATTGTGGGAAAGCATCGAAAGTGGAAGGCTGCTGTGTGGCGTCCTACACGACAAGTTGCAGAAGCCAGTGAAGGAGAGGGCGAATCGAGCCAGTTTGCAGAGGTGAAAGCCATTCAGCTGGCTTTGGGCATTACTGAGCGAGAAAAATGGCCAGTACTTTTACCTCTACACTGACTCATGGATGGTGGCGAATGCTCTGTGGGGGTGGTTACAGCAGTGGAAGCAGGGCAACTGGCAGCGCAGAGGCAAACCCATCTGGGCTGCTGAACTATGGCAAGATATTGCTGCCCGGATAGAGAATCTGGTTGTGAAAGTACGCCACGTAGACGCCCATGTACCGAAGAATCGGGCCACGGAGGAACATCAGAACAACCAGCAAGTGGATTGGGCTGCTAGGATTGAAGTGGCTCAGGTGGATCTGGATTGGCAACATACGGGTGAACTGTGCATAGCTCGGTGGGCCCGTGACTCCTCAGGCCATCAAGGAAGAGATGTGACACCGAGGGGTGGACTTGACCATGGACACTATTGCACAGGTCATCCATGAATGTGAGACATGCGCTGCAATCAAGCAAGCCAAGCGTTTGAAGCCTCTTTGGTATGGAGGGCGGTGGCTGAACTACAAGTATGGGGAGGCCTGGCAGCTTGATTGTATCACACTGCCACAAACCCGTCAAGGCAAGCGCTATGTGCTCACAATGGTGGAAGCAACCACCGGATGGATGGCTGGAAACATACCCTGTGCCCCATGCTACTGCCCGGAACACTATCCTGGGACTTGAAAAGCAAGCCCTGTGGCGACACGGTACCCCAGAGAGAATCGAGTCGGACAACGGGACTCATTTCCGAAACAGCCTCGTAGACACCTGGGCCAAAGAGCATGGTATCGAGTGGGTGTATCGCATCCCATATCACGCACCAGCCTCCGGGAAGAGAGAACGATACCATGGATTGTTAAAAACTACACTGAGAGCAATGGGTGGTGGGACTTTAAACCATTGGGACACACATCTAGCGAAAGCTACCTGGCTGGTTAACACCAGGGGATCTAACAATCGGGCTGGCCCTGCCCAATCAAAACTTCCACGTACTGTAGAAGGGGATAAAGTCCCTGTAGTGCACATGAAGACCATGCTAGGGAAGCCAGTCTGGGTTAGTCCTGCCTTAGGCAAAGGCAAACCCATCCGTGGGATTGCTTTTGCCCAAGGACCTGGGTGCACTTGGTGGGTGATGCGGAAGGATGGGGAAGTCCGATGTGTACCTCATGGGGATCTCATTTTGGGTGAGAATAGCCAATGAATCAAATTGTGTGCTGTTAATTACTAAGTAACACTGTCACTGTGTGTCCTCATTGTTATAATTGCTATCAGTTGTACTACGAGTAAGGCACAGGGGTGATGGGATAAGAACTGACCTCAGCAGCTGGCGCCCAGCAACTTCCTCAAGATCTACATCTTCAGCCCACGGACTGCGTGCATGAGCCACACCGAGTGCACCGGTCACAAGCTCCGAAAAATACAGCATGCAACAGACCAGCACCACCCAGCGTCTCACCTGCCCTGAGAGACTGTTCTAACAGATGGAGCCCAAAGCCATGGATTCAAAGAACTCCACGGACACTTTGGAGGGATGGCCCATAAACTAAGGGCATTATATCCGCATGAATATACATGGGGGTATATATATATGACAGGGGAAAGTGGTGGCAATTCATTGGAACCTGTAAGATCTGGGCATGGCATAGACGGTATGGAATAAGGGGTGGATAATGTCCCGGTTCCGGCAGGGATAGGGTTAATTTTTCCTGGTATTCCATGCCGTGTGAGCCATGCCCACCCTGAGCTGCCGGGGGAGGGGGCAGGAAGTCGCCGCTTGGAGTGGGCTGGGGCGTCCCGGGTCCGGTCGGGGAGCGGCGGTTCCGTAATCGTGTTTGTATATGCCTCTGTCCGTGTTATTGTTGTTGTTTGCCTGTTCCCTTTGCTGTTCTGTTAAACTGCCTTTGTCTCAACCCAAGAGTCTTGCCTTTTTTCTTCTGATTCTTCCTGTATTGGGAAGGCGCGAGTGAGCGGCACGTGGTTCTTTGTTGCCGTCTGAGGCTAAACCACGGCAGTCCTTTTTCGGCGCCCAACGGGGGGCTCGAAGGGTTGAGATAACGACAGAATCCAACTAGAGCTTGAAAAAACGAACGTGCTGTATGCATTTCTTGTATTAGGCAAATAGTCGCTGGTCGCCATGTTGCTTGGTTTGTTCTCATGGCTGTGTTATGTGAATTCCTATGTGTCTTATGTACTCCTTCCGATGATTTTTGTTACTTCTGGGAGAGGGATGAGGATTATCGTTTTGTTGTCCTGTGCAATATCGGCTTATGAGATGATATCATCACTTGTTAGACAGTTACTTTGGGGCTTTTATGTGGTGGTGCTGTCCTGTCCGTACCTTGGGCATCGTCTCTCAGAATTTATTAATAATTACACCCAGTCTGTGGGGGAAACGGGGGGGGACGCTTTCCCCAGCTCTTTTGCCTCCCTTTTCTCCTTCGGGTCAGGTATGGCAGCTTTTGAGAATTTTGACTATCCTTGGGATACTCAAACCAGCCTGGTCCTATTGTTATGTCTGCTGAATGTGTTCCACGTCCTGTTTAAGGTTAAACAGCTATTTAAGACTACTACCCGGAGATCTGCTCCGAGGCTGGATAGTCGGGGTGGCACGGCATGTGGGAGAACATGGGCAGGTACCTAGAGAACTACTCACCTCCAGTGGTCTGGGACTTCACTCCTGAGCGATTACAGGACCCTGATAAAGTGGTAGAATATTTGAAGGGAAAATGCTGTGGCTATTCTAGAGAGGCACAACTCACCACGCTGTGCTGGGCCCTGGCCAGTATCTACCAGGCACTGCTCAGAATTATGCAGCACCGTCAGCGGGAAGAGATGGAGACCAGACCAGCAGCCACTGTGGCTGCTGCAACCCCTGCAAGGGACACTGTGGCTACTGCAAGCCCCGCGGCAGCCATTGCGGCTACTCCAACCCCCGCGGCAGCCACTGCGGCTACTCCAACCCCTGTGGCAGCCACTGCCGCTGAACCAGGGAACCAACCCGTGCCGGTATCAGTTGCCCCCATACAGAAGAAGAAGTACACAAAGAAATCAGTTCGCTTAGTAAGAGATGATGATGAACCAGGGTCATCACGAGAGCAGGAGGAAGAGGCAGAACCAGAGGTAATTAGTCGATCCCTATCCTTGAGTGAGCTGCGGGATATGCGAAAAGATTTTAGCCGACTTTCAGGCGAGCACATTGTCACCTGGCTGCTCCGGTGCTGGGATAACGGGGCCAGTAGCCTGGAATTAGAGGGTAGGGAGGCCAGGCAGCTGGGATCCCTGTCTAGGGAAGGCGGTATTGACAAGGCAATTGGGAAGAAGACCCAAGCCCTCAGCCTCTGGAAACGACTCCTGTCAGGCGTGAGGGAGAGGTACCCCTTCAGTGAGGATGTTGTATGTCAACCAAGCAAGTGGACTACCATGGGAAGAGGTAACCAGTACCTGAGAGAATTAGCCGTGCGGGAGAGGATTTATTATGACTTTGACAATGCAGACTTACCTACAGACCCTGATGAGGTGCAATGCACAAGGCCTATGTGGCGGAAGTTTGTACGGAGCGCCCATCGTCATATGCCAACTCATTGGCAGTAATGGAATGGAAAGGTGAAGAGGGACCAACGGTGGATGAGGTGGCTGGCCGACTCCGGAGATATGAAGAAAGTCTCTCTTTCCCCCTTGTCTCAGCTGTGGAGAAACTGTCGCGGAAGGTCCAGCAACTTGAAGAGAATATGTCCTACTCCCCACCTGTAGACGGGCCAGCGTCTCAGCTATTAGAAGCAGGCATTTCCCCACTCAAGAGAGAGTACAGAGGGTACACACCACGAGGCACCCTGTGGTTCTACCTGCGTGACCACGGAGAGGACATGAGGCAGTGGGATGGACAACCTACTTCGACCCTGCGGACAGGAGTTGCAAGGAAGGACAACCACAAAAGGGGATCCCTCCGGATCCGGGAGGTGCCGGAAAAAGGCCGGCCCAGTTTCCAGTGGGCAGTTCCCCAGACCGAGCAGAAGGCCTGATCTTGCTTCTGATCCTCTTGAAGGAACTTCCAAGTCATTTATGCAAGAAGTGAGTAAGGGATACTATGACCAGTATTATAGAGGGGCCCTGCCTCTGGCCAGGTGGAGGAAAGGGACAACCGGGTTTATTGGACGGCGTGGATTCGATGGCCTGGCACATCAGACCCACAGGAGTATAAGGCTCTAGTGGACACGGGTGCACAGTGTACTTTAATACCATCAAGCTATAGAGGGGCAGAACCCATTTGTATTTCTGGGGTGACAGGGGGATCCCAAGAGTTGACTGTACTGGAGGCGGAAGTGAGCCTAAGTGGGAATGAGTGGCAAAAACACCCCATTGTGACTGGCCCAGAGGCTCCATGCGTCCTTGGCATAGATTACCTCAGGAGAGGGTATTTTAGGGACCCAAAAGGGTGCCGTTGGGCCTTTGGCGTAGTTGCCTTGGAGACGGAGCAAGTTAAACAGTTGTCTACCTTGCCTGGTCTCTCGGAGGACTCTTCTGTTGTGGGGTTGTTGAGGGTCGAAGAACAGCAGGTGCCGATTGCTACCACAACGGTGCATCGGCGGCAATATCGCGCTAACCGAGACTCTCTGATTCCCATCCACGAGCTGATTCGTCAACTAGAGGTTCAAGGAGTGATCAGCAAGACTCGCTCACCCTTTAACAGTCCTATATGGCCGATGTGAAAATCTAGTGGAGAGTGGAGGCTAACTGTAGACTATCGTGGCCTGAATGAAGTCACGCCACCGCTGAGCACTGCCGTGCCGGACATGCTAGAACTCCAGTACGAACTGGAGTCCGAGGCAGCCAAGTGGTATGCCACGATTGATATAGCTAATGCATTCTTCTCAATCCCTTTGGCAGCGGAGTGCAGGCCACAGTTTGCTTTCACTCGGAGGGGCGTCCAATACACCTGGAATCGACTGCCCCAGGGGTGGAAACACAGCCCCACCATTTGCCATGGACTGATCCAGACTGCACTGGAACAGGGTGAAGCTCCAGAACATCTGCAATGCATTGATGACATCATTGTATGGGGGAAACAGAGCAGAAGAAGTTTTGGAGAAAGGGAGTAAAATAGTCCAAATCCTTCTGAAAGCTGGTTTTGCCATAAAACGAAGTAAGGTCGAGGGACCTGTGCAGGAGATCCAGTTTTTAGGAATAAAATGGCAAGATGGACGCCGTCAGATTCCAATGGATGTGATCAACAAAATAGCAGCTATGTCTCCACCAACTAGTAAAAAGGAAACACAAGCTTTCTTAGGCATTGTGGGGTTTTGGAGAATGCATAGCCCAGATTACAGTCAAATTGTAAGCCCTCTCTATCAAGTGACCTGGAAGAAGAATGACTTTAAATGGGGTCTTGAGCAACGGCAAGCTTTTGAACAAATCAAACAGGAAATAGTCCACGCAGCGGCCCTGGGGCCAGTCCGGGCAGGACAAGATGTTAAAAATGTGCTCTATACCGCAGCCGGGGAGAATGGCCCTACCTGGAGCCTCTGGCAGAAAGCACCAGGGGAGCCCCGAGGTCGACCCCTAGGGTTTTGGAGTCGGGGATACAGAGGATCCCAAGCCCGCTGCACTCCAACAGAAAAAGAGATATTGGCAGCATATGAAGGGGTTCGAGCTGCTTCGGAAGTAGTTGGTACAGAAGCAGCCCAGCTCCTCTTAGCGCCTCGATTGCCGGTGCTGGGCTGGATGTTCAAAGAAAGGGTCCCCACCACACATCATGCAACTGATGCTACATGGAGTAAGTGGATTGCATTGATCACACAGCGAACTCGAATGGGAAACCCCAGTCGCCCAGGAATTCTGGAAGTGATCATGGACTGGCCAGAAGGCAAGGATTTTGGAATGTCACCGGAGGAGGAGGTGACACGTGCAGAAGAGGCCCCACCATATAATAAACTGCCAGAAAATGAGAAGAAATATGCCCTGTTCACTGACGGGTCCTGCCGGATTGTGGGAAAGCATCGAAAGTGGAAGGCTGCTGTGTGGCGTCCTACACGACAAGTTGCAGAAGCCAGTGAAGGAGAGGGCGAATCGAGCCAGTTTGCAGAGGTGAAAGCCATTCAGCTGGCTTTGGGCATTACTGAGCGAGAAAAATGGCCAGTACTTTTACCTCTACACTGACTCATGGATGGTGGCGAATGCTCTGTGGGGGTGGTTACAGCAGTGGAAGCAGGGCAACTGGCAGCGCAGAGGCAAACCCATCTGGGCTGCTGAACTATGGCAAGATATTGCTGCCCGGATAGAGAATCTGGTTGTGAAAGTACGCCACGTAGACGCCCATGTACCGAAGAATCGGGCCACGGAGGAACATCAGAACAACCAGCAAGTGGATTGGGCTGCTAGGATTGAAGTGGCTCAGGTGGATCTGGATTGGCAACATACGGGTGAACTGTGCATAGCTCGGTGGGCCCGTGACTCCTCAGGCCATCAAGGAAGAGATGTGACACCGAGGGGTGGACTTGACCATGGACACTATTGCACAGGTCATCCATGAATGTGAGACATGCGCTGCAATCAAGCAAGCCAAGCGTTTGAAGCCTCTTTGGTATGGAGGGCGGTGGCTGAACTACAAGTATGGGGAGGCCTGGCAGCTTGATTGTATCACACTGCCACAAACCCGTCAAGGCAAGCGCTATGTGCTCACAATGGTGGAAGCAACCACCGGATGGATGGCTGGAAACATACCCTGTGCCCCATGCTACTGCCCGGAACACTATCCTGGGACTTGAAAAGCAAGCCCTGTGGCGACACGGTACCCCAGAGAGAATCGAGTCGGACAACGGGACTCATTTCCGAAACAGCCTCGTAGACACCTGGGCCAAAGAGCATGGTATCGAGTGGGTGTATCGCATCCCATATCACGCACCAGCCTCCGGGAAGAGAGAACGATACCATGGATTGTTAAAAACTACACTGAGAGCAATGGGTGGTGGGACTTTAAACCATTGGGACACACATCTAGCGAAAGCTACCTGGCTGGTTAACACCAGGGGATCTAACAATCGGGCTGGCCCTGCCCAATCAAAACTTCCACGTACTGTAGAAGGGGATAAAGTCCCTGTAGTGCACATGAAGACCATGCTAGGGAAGCCAGTCTGGGTTAGTCCTGCCTTAGGCAAAGGCAAACCCATCCGTGGGATTGCTTTTGCCCAAGGACCTGGGTGCACTTGGTGGGTGATGCGGAAGGATGGGGAAGTCCGATGTGTACCTCATGGGGATCTCATTTTGGGTGAGAATAGCCAATGAATCAAATTGTGTGCTGTTAATTACTAAGTAACACTGTCACTGTGTGTCCTCATTGTTATAATTGCTATCAGTTGTACTACGAGTAAGGCACAGGGGTGATGGGATAAGAACTGACCTCAGCAGCTGGCGCCCAGCAACTTCCTCAAGATCTACATCTTCAGCCCACGGACTGCGTGCATGAGCCACACCGAGTGCACCGGTCACAAGCTCCGAAAAATACAGCATGCAACAGACCAGCACCACCCAGCGTCTCACCTGCCCTGAGAGACTGTTCTAACAGATGGAGCCCAAAGCCATGGATTCAAAGAACTCCACGGACACTTTGGAGGGATGGCCCATAAACTAAGGGCATTATATCCGCATGAATATACATGGGGGTATATATATATGACAGGGGAAAGTGGTGGCAATTCATTGGAACCTGTAAGATCTGGGCATGGCATAGACGGTATGGAATAAGGGGTGGATAATGTCCCGGTTCCGGCAGGGATAGGGTTAATTTTTCCTGGTATTCCATGCCGTGTGAGCCATGCCCACCCTGAGCTGCCGGGGGAGGGGGCAGGAAGTCGCCGCTTGGAGTGGGCTGGGGCGTCCCGGGTCCGGTCGGGGAGCGGCGGGGAGCGGCGGTTCCGTAATCGTGTTTGTATATGCCTCTGTCCGTGTTATTGTTGTTGTTTGCCTGTTCCCTTTGCTGTTCTGTTAAACTGCCTTTGTCTCAACCCAAGAGTCTTGCCTTTTTTTCTTCTGATTCTTCCTGTATTGGGAAGGCGCGAGTGAGCGGCACGTGGTTCTTTGTTGCCGTCTGAGGCTAAACCACGGCAGTCCTTTTTCGGCGCCCAACGGGGGGCTCGAAGGGTTGAGATAACGACAGAATCCAACTAGAGCTTGAAAAAACGAACGTGCTGTATGCGTTTCTTGTATTAGGCAAATAGTCGCTGGTCGCCATGTTGCTTGGTTTGTTCTCATGGCTGTGTTATGTGAATTCCTATGTGTCTTATGTACTCCTTCCGATGATTTTTGTTACTTCTGGGAGAGGGATGAGGATTATCGTTTTGTTGTCCTGTGCAATATCGGCTTATGAGATGATATCATCACTTGTTAGACAGTTACTTTGGGGCTTTTATGTGGTGGTGCTGTCCTGTCCGTACCTTGGGCATCGTCTCTCAGAATTTATTAATAATTACACCCAGTCTGTGGGGGAAACGGGGGGGGACGCTTTCCCCAGCTCTTTTGCCTCCCTTTTCTCCTTCGGGTCAGGTATGGCAGCTTTTGAGAATTTTGACTATCCTTGGGATACTCAAACCAGCCTGGTCCTATTGTTATGTCTGCTGAATGTGTTCCACGTCCTGTTTAAGGTTAAACAGCTATTTAAGACTACTACCCGGAGATCTGCTCCGAGGCTGGATAGTCGGGGTGGCACGGCATGTGGGAGAACATGGGCAGGTACCTAGAGAACTACTCACCTCCAGTGGTCTGGGACTTCACTCCTGAGCAATTACAGGACCCTGATAAAGTGGTAGAATATTTGAAGGGAAAATGCTGTGGCTATTCTAGAGAGGCACAACTCACCACGCTGTGCTGGGCCCTGGCCAGTATCTACCAGGCACTGCTCAGAATTATGCAGCACCCTCAGCGGGAAGAGATGGAGACCAGACCAGCAGCCACTGTGGCTCCTGCAACCCCTGCAAGGGACACTGTGGCTACTGCAAGCCCCGCGGCAGCCATTGCGGCTACTGCAACCCCCGCGGCAGCCACTGCGGCTACTGCAACCCCCGCGGCAGCCACTGCGGCTACTCCAACCCCTGTGGCAGCCACTGCCGCTGAACCAGGGAACCAACCCGTGCCGGTATCAGTTGCCCCCATACAGAAGAAGAAGTACACAAAGAAATCAGTTCGCTTAGTAAGAGATGATGATGAACCAGGGTCATCACGAGAGCAGGAGGAAGAGGCAGAACCAGAGGTAATTAGTCGATCCCTATCCTTGAGTGAGCTGCGGGATATGCGAAAAGATTTTAGCCGACTTTCAGGCGAGCACATTGTCACCTGGCTGCTCCGGTGCTGGGATAACGGGGCCAGTAGCCTGGAATTAGAGGGTAGGGAGGCCAGGCAGCTGGGATCCCTGTCTAGGGAAGGCGGTATTGACAAGGCAATTGGGAAGAAGACCCAAGCCCTCAGCCTCTGGAAACGACTCCTGTCAGGCGTGAGGGAGAGGTACCCCTTCAGTGAGGATGTTGTATGTCAACCAAGCAAGTGGACTACCATGGGAAGAGGTAACCAGTACCTGAGAGAATTAGCCGTGCGGGAAAGGATTTATTATGACTTTGACAATGCAGACTTACCTACAGACCCTGATGAGGTGCAATGCACAAGGCCTATGTGGCGGAAGTTTGTACGGAGCGCCCATCGTCATATGCCAACTCATTGGCAGTAATGGAATGGAAAGGTGAAGAGGGACCAACGGTGGATGAGGTGGCTGGCCGACTCCGGAGATATGAAGAAAGTCTCTCTTTCCCCCTTGTCTCAGCTGTGGAGAAACTGTCGCGGAAGGTCCAGCAACTTGAAGAGAATATGTCCTACTCCCCACCTGTAGACGGGCCAGCGTCTCAGCTATTAGAAGCAGGCATTTCCCCACTCAAGAGAGAGTACAGAGGGTACACACCACGAGGCACCCTGTGGTTCTACCTGCGTGACCACGGAGAGGACATGAGGCAGTGGGATGGACAACCTACTTCGACCCTGCGGACAGGAGTTGCAAGGAAGGACAACCACAAAAGGGGATCCCTCCGGATCCGGGAGGTGCCGGAAAAAGGCCGGCCCAGTTTCCAGTGGGCAGTTCCCCAGACCGAGCAGAAGGCCTGATCTTGCTTCTGATCCTCTTGAAGGAACTTCCAAGTCATTTATGCAAGAAGTGAGTAATAGATACTATGACCAGTATTATAGAGGGGCCCTGCCTCTGGCCAGGTGGAGGAAAGGGACAACCGGGTTTATTGGACGGCGTGGATTCGATGGCCTGGCACATCAGACCCACAGGAGTATAAGGCTCTAGTGGACACGGGTGCACAGTGTACTTTAATACCATCAAGCTATAGAGGGGCAGAACCCATTTGTATTTCTGGGGTGACAGGGGGATCCCAAGAGTTGACTGTACTGGAGGCGGAAGTGAGCCTAAGTGGGAATGAGTGGCAAAAACACCCCATTGTGACTGGCCCAGAGGCTCCATGCGTCCTTGGCATAGATTACCTCAGGAGAGGGTATTTTAGGGACCCAAAAGGGTGCCGTTGGGCCTTTGGCGTAGTTGCCTTGGAGACGGAGCAAGTTAAACAGTTGTCTACCTTGCCTGGTCTCTCGGAGGACTCTTCTGTTGTGGGGTTGTTGAGGGTCGAAGAACAGCAGGTGCCGATTGCTACCACAACGGTGCATCGGCGGCAATATCGCGCTAACCGAGACTCTCTGATTCCCATCCACGAGCTGATTCGTCAACTAGAGGTTCAAGGAGTGATCAGCAAGACTCGCTCACCCTTTAACAGTCCTATATGGCCGATGTGAAAATCTAGTGGAGAGTGGAGGCTAACTGTAGACTATCGTGGCCTGAATGAAATCACGCCACCGCTGAGCACTGCCGTGCCGGACATGCTAGAACTCCAGTACGAACTGGAGTCCGAGGCAGCCAAGTGGTATGCCACGATTGATATAGCTAATGCATTCTTCTCAATCCCTTTGGCAGCGGAGTGCAGGCCACAGTTTGCTTTCACTCGGAGGGGCGTCCAATACACCTGGAATCGACTGCCCCAGGGGTGGAAACACAGCCCCACCATTTGCCATGGACTGATCCAGACTGCACTGGAACAGGGTGAAGCTCCAGAACATCTGCAATGCATTGATGACATCATTGTATGGGGGAAACAGAGCAGAAGAAGTTTTGGAGAAAGGGAGTAAAATAGTCCAAATCCTTCTGAAAGCTGGTTTTGCCATAAAACGAAGTAAGGTCGAGGGACCTGTGCAGGAGATCCAGTTTTTAGGAATAAAATGGCAAGAGGGAGGCCGTCAGATTCCAATGGATGTGATCAACAAAATAGCAGCTATGTCTCCACCAACTAGTAAAAAGGAAACACAAGCTTTCTTAGGCATTGTGGGGTTTTGGAGAATGCATAGCCCAGATTACAGTCAAATTGTAAGCCCTCTCTATCAAGTGACCTGGAAGAAGAATGACTTTAAATGGGGTCTTGAGCAACGGCAAGCTTTTGAACAAATCAAACAGGAAATAGTCCACGCAGCGGCCCTGGGGCCAGTCCGGGCAGGACAAGATGTTAAAAATGTGCTCTACACTGCAGCCGGGGAGAACGGCCCTACCTGGAGCCTCTGGCAGAAAGCACCAGGGGAGCCCCGAGGTCGACCCCTAGGGTTTTGGAGTCGGGGATACAGAGGATCCCAAGCCCGCTGCACTCCAACAGAAAAAGAGATATTGGCAGCGTATGAAGGGGTTCGAGCTGCTTCGGAAGTAGTTGGTACAGAAGCAGCCCAGCTCCTCTTAGCGCCTCGATTGCCGGTGCTGGGCTGGATGTTCAAAGAAAGGGTCCCCACCACACATCATGCAACTGATGCTACATGGAGTAAGTGGATTGCATTGATCACACAGCGAACTCGAATGGGAAACCCCAGTCGCCCAGGAATTCTGGAAGTGATCATGGACTGGCCAGAAGGCAAGGATTTTGGAATGTCACCGGAGGAGGAGGTGACACGTGCAGAAGAGGCCCCACCATATAATAAACTGCCAGAAAATGAGAAGAAATATGCCCTGTTCACTGATGGGTCCTGCCGGATTGTGGGAAAGCATCGAAAGTGGAAGGCTGCTGTGTGGCGTCCTACACGACAAGTTGCAGAAGCCAGTGAAGGAGAGGGCGAATCGAGCCAGTTTGCAGAGGTGAAAGCCATTCAGCTGGCTTTGGGCATTACTGAGCGAGAAAAATGGCCAGTACTTTTACCTCTACACTGACTCATGGATGGTGGCGAATGCTCTGTGGGGGTGGTTACAGCAGTGGAAGCAGGGCAACTGGCAGCGCAGAGGCAAACCCATCTGGGCTGCTGAACTATGGCAAGATATTGCTGCCCGGATAGAGAATCTGGTTGTGAAAGTACGCCACGTAGACGCCCATGTACCGAAGAATCGGGCCACGGAGGAACATCAGAACAACCAGCAAGTGGATTGGGCTGCTAGGATTGAAGTGGCTCAGGTGGATCTGGATTGGCAACATACGGGTGAACTGTGCATAGCTCGGTGGGCCCTTGACTCCTCAGGCCATCAAGGAAGAGATGTGACACCGAGGGGTGGACTTGACCATGGACACTATTGCACAGGTCATCCATGAATGTGAGACATGCGCTGCAATCAAGCAAGCCAAGCGTTTGAAGCCTCTTTGGTATGGAGGGCGGTGGCTGAACTACAAGTATGGGGAGGCCTGGCAGCTTGATTGTATCACACTGCCACAAACCCGTCAAGGCAAGCGCTATGTGCTCACAATGGTGGAAGCAACCACCGGATGGATGGCTGGAAACATACCCTGTGCCCCATGCTACTGCCCGGAACACTATCCTGGGACTTGAAAAGCAAGCCCTGTGGCGACACGGTACCCCAGAG
Organism: Rissa tridactyla; assembly: GCF_028500815.1. Lineage (NCBI taxonomy): Eukaryota > Metazoa > Chordata > Aves > Charadriiformes > Laridae > Rissa > Rissa tridactyla. The sequence goes on from NC_071466.1 coordinate 142,685,690, forward strand.
AGAATCGAGTCGGACAACGGGACTCATTTCCGAAACAGCCTCGTAGACACCTGGGCCAAAGAGCATGGTATCGAGTGGGTGTATCGCATCCCATATCACGCACCAGCCTCCGGGAAGAGAGAACGATACCATGGATTGTTAAAAACTACACTGAGAGCAATGGGTGGTGGGACTTTAAACCATTGGGACACACATCTAGCGAAAGCTACCTGGCTGGTTAACACCAGGGGATCTAACAATCGGGCTGGCCCTGCCCAATCAAAACTTCCACGTACTGTAGAAGGGGATAAAGTCCCTGTAGTGCACATGAAGACCATGCTAGGGAAGCCAGTCTGGGTTAGTCCTGCCTTAGGCAAAGGCAAACCCATCCGTGGGATTGCTTTTGCCCAAGGACCTGGGTGCACTTGGTGGGTGATGCGGAAGGATGGGGAAGTCCGATGTGTACCTCATGGGGATCTCATTTTGGGTGAGAATAGCCAATGAATCAAATTGTGTGCTGTTAATTACTAAGTAACACTGTCACTGTGTGTCCTCATTGTTATAATTGCTATCAGTTGTACTACGAGTAAGGCACAGGGGTGATGGGATAAGAACTGACCTCAGCAGCTGGCGCCCAGCAACTTCCTCAAGATCTACATCTTCAGCCCACGGACTGCGTGCATGAGCCACACCGAGTGCACCGGTCACAAGCTCCGAAAAATACAGCATGCAACAGACCAGCACCACCCAGCGTCTCACCTGCCCTGAGAGACTGTTCTAACAGATGGAGCCCAAAGCCATGGATTCAAAGAACTCCACGGACACTTTGGAGGGATGGCCCATAAACTAAGGGCATTATATCCGCATGAATATACATGGGGGTATATATATATGACAGGGGAAAGTGGTGGCAATTCATTGGAACCTGTAAGATCTGGGCATGGCATAGACGGTATGGAATAAGGGGTGGATAATGTCCCGGTTCCGGCAGGGATAGGGTTAATTTTTCCTGGTATTCCATGCCGTGTGAGCCATGCCCACCCTGAGCTGCCGGGGGAGGGGGCAGGAAGTCGCCGCTTGGAGTGGGCTGGGGCGTCCCGGGTCCGGTCGGGGAGCGGCGGTTCCGTAATCGTGTTTGTATATGCCTCTGTCCGTGTTATTGTTGTTGTTTGCCTGTTCCCTTTGCTGTTCTGTTAAACTGCCTTTGTCTCAACCCAAGAGTCTTGCCTTTTTTCTTCTGATTCTTCCTGTATTGGGAAGGCGCGAGTGAGCGGCACGTGGTTCTTTGTTGCCGTCTGAGGCTAAACCACGGCAGTCCTTTTTCGGCGCCCAACGGGGGGCTCGAAGGGTTGAGATAACGACAGAATCCAACTAGAGCTTGAAAAAACGAACGTGCTGTATGCATTTCTTGTATTAGGCAAATAGTCGCTGGTCGCCATGTTGCTTGGTTTGTTCTCATGGCTGTGTTATGTGAATTCCTATGTGTCTTATGTACTCCTTCCGATGATTTTTGTTACTTCTGGGAGAGGGATGAGGATTATCGTTTTGTTGTCCTGTGCAATATCGGCTTATGAGATGATATCATCACTTGTTAGACAGTTACTTTGGGGCTTTTATGTGGTGGTGCTGTCCTGTCCGTACCTTGGGCATCGTCTCTCAGAATTTATTAATAATTACACCCAGTCTGTGGGGGAAACGGGGGGGGACGCTTTCCCCAGCTCTTTTGCCTCCCTTTTCTCCTTCGGGTCAGGTATGGCAGCTTTTGAGAATTTTGACTATCCTTGGGATACTCAAACCAGCCTGGTCCTATTGTTATGTCTGCTGAATGTGTTCCACGTCCTGTTTAAGGTTAAACAGCTATTTAAGACTACTACCCGGAGATCTGCTCCGAGGCTGGATAGTCGGGGTGGCACGGCATGTGGGAGAACATGGGCAGGTACCTAGAGAACTACTCACCTCCAATGGTCTGGGACTTCACTCCTGAGCGATTACAGGACCCTGATAAAGTGGTAGAATATTTGAAGGGAAAATGCTGTGGCTATTCTAGAGAGGCACAACTCACCACGCTGTGCTGGGCCCTGGCCAGTATCTACCAGGCACTGCTCAGAATTATGCAGCACCGTCAGCGGGAAGAGATGGAGACCAGACCAGCAGCCACTGTGGCTGCTGCAACCCCTGCAAGGGACACTGTGGCTACTGCAAGCCCCGCGGCAGCCATTGCGGCTACTCCAACCCCCGCGGCAGCCACTGCGGCTACTCCAACCCCTGTGGCAGCCACTGCCGCTGAACCAGGGAACCAACCCGTGCCGGTATCAGTTGCCCCCATACAGAAGAAGAAGTACACAAAGAAATCAGTTCGCTTAGTAAGAGATGATGATGAACCAGGGTCATCACGAGAGCAGGAGGAAGAGGCAGAACCAGAGGTAATTAGTCGATCCCTATCCTTGAGTGAGCTGCGGGATATGCGAAAAGATTTTAGCCGACTTTCAGGCGAGCACATTGTCACCTGGCTGCTCCGGTGCTGGGATAACGGGGCCAGTAGCCTGGAATTAGAGGGTAGGGAGGCCAGGCAGCTGGGATCCCTGTCTAGGGAAGGCGGTATTGACAAGGCAATTGGGAAGAAGACCCAAGCCCTCAGCCTCTGGAAACGACTCCTGTCAGGCGTGAGGGAGAGGTACCCCTTCAGTGAGGATGTTGTATGTCAACCAAGCAAGTGGACTACCATGGGAAGAGGTAACCAGTACCTGAGAGAATTAGCCGTGCGGGAGAGGATTTATTATGACTTTGACAATGCAGACTTACCTACAGACCCTGATGAGGTGCAATGCACAAGGCCTATGTGGCGGAAGTTTGTACGGAGCGCCCATCGTCATATGCCAACTCATTGGCAGTAATGGAATGGAAAGGTGAAGAGGGACCAACGGTGGATGAGGTGGCTGGCCGACTCCGGAGATATGAAGAAAGTCTCTCTTTCCCCCTTGTCTCAGCTGTGGAGAAACTGTCGCGGAAGGTCCAGCAACTTGAAGAGAATATGTCCTACTCCCCACCTGTAGACGGGCCAGCGTCTCAGCTATTAGAAGCAGGCATTTCCCCACTCAAGAGAGAGTACAGAGGGTACACACCACGAGGCACCCTGTGGTTCTACCTGCGTGACCACGGAGAGGACATGAGGCAGTGGGATGGACAACCTACTTCGACCCTGCGGACAGGAGTTGCAAGGAAGGACAACCACAAAAGGGGATCCCTCCGGATCCGGGAGGTGCCGGAAAAAGGCCGGCCCAGTTTCCAGTGGGCAGTTCCCCAGGCCGAGCAGAAGGCCTGATCTTGCTTCTGATCCTCTTGAAGGAACTTCCAAGTCATTTATGCAAGAAGTGAGTAAGGGATACTATGACCAGTATTATAGAGGGGCCCTGCCTCTGGCCAGGTGGAGGAAAGGGACAACCGGGTTTATTGGACGGCGTGGATTCGATGGCCTGGCACATCAGACCCACAGGAGTATAAGGCTCTAGTGGACACGGGTGCACAGTGTACTTTAATACCATCAAGCTATAGAGGGGCAGAACCCATTTGTATTTCTGGGGTGACAGGGGGATCCCAAGAGTTGACTGTACTGGAGGCGGAAGTGAGCCTAAGTGGGAATGAGTGGCAAAAACACCCCATTGTGACTGGCCCAGAGGCTCCATGCGTCCTTGGCATAGATTACCTCAGGAGAGGGTATTTTAGGGACCCAAAAGGGTGCCGTTGGGCCTTTGGCGTAGTTGCCTTGGAGACGGAGCAAGTTAAACAGTTGTCTACCTTGCCTGGTCTCTCGGAGGACTCTTCTGTTGTGGGGTTGTTGAGGGTCGAAGAACAGCAGGTGCCGATTGCTACCACAACGGTGCATCGGCGGCAATATCGCGCTAACCGAGACTCTCTGATTCCCATCCACGAGCTGATTCGTCAACTAGAGGTTCAAGGAGTGATCAGCAAGACTCGCTCACCCTTTAACAGTCCTATATGGCCGATGTGAAAATCTAGTGGAGAGTGGAGGCTAACTGTAGACTATCGTGGCCTGAATGAAGTCACGCCACCGCTGAGCACTGCCATGCCGGACATGCTAGAACTCCAGTACGAACTGGAGTCCGAGGCAGCCAAGTGGTATGCCACGATTGATATAGCTAATGCATTCTTCTCAATCCCTTTGGCAGCGGAGTGCAGGCCACAGTTTGCTTTCACTCGGAGGGGCGTCCAATACACCTGGAATCGACTGCCCCAGGGGTGGAAACACAGCCCCACCATTTGCCATGGACTGATCCAGACTGCACTGGAACAGGGTGAAGCTCCAGAACATCTGCAATGCATTGATGACATCATTGTATGGGGGAAACAGAGCAGAAGAAGTTTTGGAGAAAGGGAGTAAAATAGTCCAAATCCTTCTGAAAGCTGGTTTTGCCATAAAACGAAGTAAGGTCGAGGGACCTGTGCAGGAGATCCAGTTTTTAGGAATAAAATGGCAAGAGGGAGGCCGTCAGATTCCAATGGATGTGATCAACAAAATAGCAGCTATGTCTCCACCAACTAGTAAAAAGGAAACACAAGCTTTCTTAGGCATTGTGGGGTTTTGGAGAATGCATAGCCCAGATTACAGTCAAATTGTAAGCCCTCTCTATCAAGTGACCTGGAAGAAGAATGACTTTAAATGGGGTCTTGAGCAACGGCAAGCTTTTGAACAAATCAAACAGGAAATAGTCCACGCAGCGGCCCTGGGGCCAGTCCGGGCAGGACAAGATGTTAAAAATGTGCTCTACACTGCAGCCGGGGAGAACGGCCCTACCTGGAGCCTCTGGCAGAAAGCACCAGGGGAGCCCCGAGGTCGACCCCTAGGGTTTTGGAGTCGGGGATACAGAGGATCCCAAGCCCGCTGCACTCCAACAGAAAAAGAGATATTGGCAGCGTATGAAGGGGTTCGAGCTGCTTCGGAAGTAGTTGGTACAGAAGCAGCCCAGCTCCTCTTAGCGCCTCGATTGCCGGTGCTGGGCTGGATGTTCAAAGAAAGGGTCCCCACCACACATCATGCAACTGATGCTACATGGAGTAAGTGGATTGCATTGATCACACAGCGAACTCGAATGGGAAACCCCAGTCGCCCAGGAATTCTGGAAGTGATCATGGACTGGCCAGAAGGCAAGGATTTTGGAATGTCACCGGAGGAGGAGGTGACACGTGCAGAAGAGGCCCCACCATATAATAAACTGCCAGAAAATGAGAAGAAATATGCCCTGTTCACTGATGGGTCCTGCCGGATTGTGGGAAAGCATCGAAAGTGGAAGGCTGCTGTGTGGCGTCCTACACGACAAGTTGCAGAAGCCAGTGAAGGAGAGGGCGAATCGAGCCAGTTTGCAGAGGTGAAAGCCATTCAGCTGGCTTTGGGCATTACTGAGCGAGAAAAATGGCCAGTACTTTTACCTCTACACTGACTCATGGATGGTGGCGAATGCTCTGTGGGGGTGGTTACAGCAGTGGAAGCAGGGCAACTGGCAGCGCAGAGGCAAACCCATCTGGGCTGCTGAACTATGGCAAGATATTGCTGCCCGGATAGAGAATCTGGTTGTGAAAGTACGCCACGTAGACGCCCATGTACCGAAGAATCGGGCCACGGAGGAACATCAGAACAACCAGCAAGTGGATTGGGCTGCTAGGATTGAAGTGGCTCAGGTGGATCTGGATTGGCAACATACGGGTGAACTGTGCATAGCTCGGTGGGCCCTTGACTCCTCAGGCCATCAAGGAAGAGATGTGACACCGAGGGGTGGACTTGACCATGGACACTATTGCACAGGTCATCCATGAATGTGAGACATGCGCTGCAATCAAGCAAGCCAAGCGTTTGAAGCCTCTTTGGTATGGAGGGCGGTGGCTGAACTACAAGTATGGGGAGGCCTGGCAGCTTGATTGTATCACACTGCCACAAACCCGTCAAGGCAAGCGCTATGTGCTCACAATGGTGGAAGCAACCACCGGATGGATGGCTGGAAACATACCCTGTGCCCCATGCTACTGCCCGGAACACTATCCTGGGACTTGAAAAGCAAGCCCTGTGGCGACACGGTACCCCAGAGAGAATCGAGTCGGACAACGGGACTCATTTCCGAAACAGCCTCGTAGACACCTGGGCCAAAGAGCATGGTATCGAGTGGGTGTATCGCATCCCATATCACGCACCAGCCTCCGGGAAGAGAGAACGATACCATGGATTGTTAAAAACTACACTGAGAGCAATGGGTGGTGGGACTTTAAACCATTGGGACACACATCTAGCGAAAGCTACCTGGCTGGTTAACACCAGGGGATCTAACAATCGGGCTGGCCCTGCCCAATCAAAACTTCCACGTACTGTAGAAGGGGATAAAGTCCCTGTAGTGCACATGAAGACCATGCTAGGGAAGCCAGTCTGGGTTAGTCCTGCCTTAGGCAAAGGCAAACCCATCCGTGGGATTGCTTTTGCCCAAGGACCTGGGTGCACTTGGTGGGTGATGCGGAAGGATGGGGAAGTCCGATGTGTACCTCATGGGGATCTCATTTTGGGTGAGAATAGCCAATGAATCAAATTGTGTGCTGTTAATTACTAAGTAACACTGTCACTGTGTGTCCTCATTGTTATAATTGCTATCAGTTGTACTACGAGTAAGGCACAGGGGTGATGGGATAAGAACTGACCTCAGCAGCTGGCGCCCAGCAACTTCCTCAAGATCTACATCTTCAGCCCACGGACTGCGTGCATGAGCCACACCGAGTGCACCGGTCACAAGCTCCGAAAAATACAGCATGCAACAGACCAGCACCACCCAGCGTCTCACCTGCCCTGAGAGACTGTTCTAACAGATGGAGCCCAAAGCCATGGATTCAAAGAACTCCACGGACACTTTGGAGGGATGGCCCATAAACTAAGGGCATTATATCCGCATGAATATACATGGGGGTATATATATATGACAGGGGAAAGTGGTGGCAATTCATTGGAACCTGTAAGATCTGGGCATGGCATAGACGGTATGGAATAAGGGGTGGATAATGTCCCGGTTCCGGCAGGGATAGGGTTAATTTTTCCTGGTATTCCATGCCGTGTGAGCCATGCCCACCCTGAGCTGCCGGGGGAGGGGGCAGGAAGTCGCCGCTTGGAGTGGGCTGGGGCGTCCCGGGTCCGGTCGGGGAGCGGCGGGGAGCGGCGGTTCCGTAATCGTGTTTGTATATGCCTCTGTCCGTGTTATTGTTGTTGTTTGCCTGTTCCCTTTGCTGTTCTGTTAAACTGCCTTTGTCTCAACCCAAGAGTCTTGCCTTTTTTTCTTCTGATTCTTCCTGTATTGGGAAGGCGCGAGTGAGCGGCACGTGGTTCTTTGTTGCCGTCTGAGGCTAAACCACGGCAGTCCTTTTTCGGCGCCCAACGGGGGGCTCGAAGGGTTGAGATAACGACAGAATCCAACTAGAGCTTGAAAAAACGAACGTGCTGTATGCGTTTCTTGTATTAGGCAAATAGTCGCTGGTCGCCATGTTGCTTGGTTTGTTCTCATGGCTGTGTTATGTGAATTCCTATGTGTCTTATGTACTCCTTCCGATGATTTTTGTTACTTCTGGGAGAGGGATGAGGATTATCGTTTTGTTGTCCTGTGCAATATCGGCTTATGAGATGATATCATCACTTGTTAGACAGTTACTTTGGGGCTTTTATGTGGTGGTGCTGTCCTGTCCGTACCTTGGGCATCGTCTCTCAGAATTTATTAATAATTACACCCAGTCTGTGGGGGAAACGGGGGGGGACGCTTTCCCCAGCTCTTTTGCCTCCCTTTTCTCCTTCGGGTCAGGTATGGCAGCTTTTGAGAATTTTGACTATCCTTGGGATACTCAAACCAGCCTGGTCCTATTGTTATGTCTGCTGAATGTGTTCCACGTCCTGTTTAAGGTTAAACAGCTATTTCAGACTACTACCCGGAGATCTGCTCCGAGGCTGGATAGTCGGGGTGGCACGGCATGTGGGAGAACATGGGCAGGTACCTAGAGAACTACTCACCTCCAGTGGTCTGGGACTTCACTCCTGAGCAATTACAGGACCCTGATAAAGTGGTAGAATATTTGAAGGGAAAATGCTGTGGCTATTCTAGAGAGGCACAACTCACCACGCTGTGCTGGGCCCTGGCCAGTATCTACCAGGCACTGCTCAGAATTATGCAGCACCGTCAGCGGGAAGAGATGGAGACCAGACCAGCAGCCACTGTGGCTGCTGCAACCCCTGCAAGGGACACTGTGGCTACTGCAAGCCCCGCGGCAGCCATTGCGGCTACTGCAACCCCCGCGGCAGCCACTGCGGCTACTGCAACCCCCGCGGCAGCCACTGCGGCTACTCCAACCCCTGTGGCAGCCACTGCCGCTGAACCAGGGAACCAACCCGTGCCGGTATCAGTTGCCCCCATACAGAAGAAGAAGTACACAAAGAAATCAGTTCGCTTAGTAAGAGATGATGATGAACCAGGGTCATCACGAGAGCAGGAGGAAGAGGCAGAACCAGAGGTAATTAGTCGATCCCTAGCCTTGAGTGAGCTGCGGGATATGCGAAAAGATTTTAGCCGACTTTCAGGCGAGCACATTGTCACCTGGCTGCTCCGGTGCTGGGATAACGGGGCCAGTAGCCTGGAATTAGAGGGTAGGGAGGCCAGGCAGCTGGGATCCCTGTCTAGGGAAGGCGGTATTGACAAGGCAATTGGGAAGAAGACCCAAGCCCTCAGCCTCTGGAAACGACTCCTGTCAGGCGTGAGGGAGAGGTACCCCTTCAGTGAGGATGTTGTATGTCAACCAAGCAAGTGGACTACCATGGGAAGAGGTAACCAGTACCTGAGAGAATTAGCCGTGCGGGAGAGGATTTATTATGACTTTGACAATGCAGACTTACCTACAGACCCTGATGAGGTGCAATGCACAAGGCCTATGTGGCGGAAGTTTGTACGGAGCGCCCATCGTCATATGCCAACTCATTGGCAGTAATGGAATGGAAAGGTGAAGAGGCACCAACGGTGGATGAGGTGGCTGGCCGGCTCCGGAGATATGAAGAAAGTCTCTCTTTCCCCCTTGTCTCAGCTGTGGAGAAACTGTCGCGGAAGGTCCAGCAACTTGAAGAGAATATGTCCTACTCCCCACCTGTAGACGGGCCAGCGTCTCAGCTATTAGAAGCAGGCATTTCCCCACTCAAGAGAGAGTACAGAGGGTACACACCACGAGGCACCCTGTGGTTCTACCTGCGTGACCACGGAGAGGACATGAGGCAGTGGGATGGACAACCTACTTCGACCCTGCGGACAGGAGTTGCAAGGAAGGACAACCACAAAAGGGGATCCCTCCGGATCCGGGAGGTGCCGGAAAAAGGCCGGCCCAGTTTCCAGTGGGCAGTTCCCCAGACCGAGCAGAAGGCCTGATCTTGCTTCTGATCCTCTTGAAGGAACTTCCAAGTCATTTATGCAAGAAGTGAGTAATAGATACTATGACCAGTATGATAGAGGGGCCCTGCCTCTGGCCAGGTGGAGGAAAGGGACAACCGGGTTTATTGGACGGCGTGGATTCGATGGCCTGGCACATCAGACCCACAGGAGTATAAGGCTCTAGTGGACACGGGTGCACAGTGTACTTTAATACCATCAAGCTATAGAGGGGCAGAACCCATTTGTATTTCTGGGGTGACAGGGGGATCCCAAGAGTTGACTGTACTGGAGGCGGAAGTGAGCCTAACTGGGAATGAGTGGCAAAAACACCCCATTGTGACTGGCCCAGAGGCTCCATGCGTCCTTGGCATAGATTACCTCAGGAGAGGGTATTTTAAGGACCCAAAAGGGTGCCGTTGGGCCTTTGGCGTAGTTGCCTTGGAGACGGAGCAAGTTAAACAGTTGTCTACCTTGCCTGGTCTCTCGGAGGACTCTTCTGTTGTGGGGTTGTTGAGGGTCGAAGAACAGCAGGTGCCGATTGCTACCACAACGGTGCATCGGCGGCAATATCGCACTAACCGAGACTCTCTGATTCCCATCCACGAGCTGATTCGTCAACTAGAGGTTCAAGGAGTGATCAGCAAGACTCGCTCACCCTTTAACAGTCCTATATGGCCGATGTGAAAAATCTAGTGGAGAGTGGAGGCTAACTGTAGACTATCGTGGCCTGAATGAAGTCACGCCACCGCTGAGCACTGCCGTGCCGGACATGCTAGAACTCCAGTACGAACTGGAGTCCGAGGCAGCCAAGTGGTATGCCACGATTGATATAGCTAATGCATTCTTCTCAATCCCTTTGGCAGCGGAGTGCAGGCCACAGTTTGCTTTCACTCGGAGGGGCGTCCAATACACCTGGAATCGACTGCCCCAGGGGTGGAAACACAGCCCCACCATTTGCCATGGACTGATCCAGACTGCACTGGAACAGGGTGAAGCTCCAGAACATCTGCAATGCATTGATGACATCATTGTATGGGGGAAACAGAGCAGAAGAAGTTTTGGAGAAAGGGAGTAAAATAGTCCAAATCCTTCTGAAAGCTGGTTTGGCCATAAAACGAAGTAAGGTCGAGGGACCTGTGCAGGAGATCCAGTTTTTAGGAATAAAATGGCAAGATGGACGCCGTCAGATTCCAATGGATGTGATCAACAAAATAGCAGCTATGTCTCCACCAACTAGTAAAAAGGAAACACAAGCTTTCTTAGGCATTGTGGGGTTTTGGAGAATGCATAGCCCAGATTACAGTCAAATTGTAAGCCCTCTCTATCAAGTGACCTGGAAGAAGAATGACTTTAAATGGGGTCCTGAGCAACGGCAAGCTTTTGAACAAATCAAACAGGAAATAGTCCACGCAGCGGCCCTGGGGCCAGTCCGGGCAGGACAAGATGTTAAAAATGTGCTCTATACCGCAGCCGGGGAGAACGGCCCTACCTGGAGCCTCTGGCAGAAAGCACCAGGGGAGCCCCGAGGTCGACCCCTAGGGTTTTGGAGTCGGGGATACAGAGGATCCCAAGCCCGCTGCACTCCAACAGAAAAAGAGATATTGGCAGCGTATGAAGGGGTTCGAGCTGCTTCGGAAGTAGTTGGTACAGAAGCAGCCCAGCTCCTCTTAGCGCCTCGATTGCCGGTGCTGGGCTGGATGTTCAAAGAAAGGGTCCCCACCACACATCATGCAACTGATGCTACATGGAGTAAGTGGATTGCATTGATCACACAGCGAACTCGAATGGGAAACCCCAGTCGCCCAGGAATTCTGGAAGTGATCATGGACTGGCCAGAAGGCAAGGATTTTGGAATGTCACCGGAGGAGGAGGTGACACGTGCAGAAGAGGCCCCACCATATAATAAACTGCCAGAAAATGAGAAGAAATATGCCCTGTTCACTGATGGGTCCTGCCGGATTGTGGGAAAGCATCGAAAGTGGAAGGCTGCTGTGTGGCGTCCTACACGACAAGTTGCAGAAGCCAGTGAAGGAGAGGGCGAATCGAGCCAGTTTGCAGAGGTGAAAGCCATTCAGCTGGCTTTGGGCATTACTGAGCGAGAAAAATGGCCAGTACTTTTACCTCTACACTGACTCATGGATGGTGGCGAATGCTCTGTGGGGGTGGTTACAGCAGTGGAAGCAGGGCAACTGGCAGCGCAGAGGCAAACCCATCTGGGCTGCTGAACTATGGCAAGATATTGCTGCCCGGATAGAGAATCTGGTTGTGAAAGTACGCCACGTAGACGCCCATGTACCGAAGAATCGGGCCACGGAGGAACATCAGAACAACCAGCAAGTGGATTGGGCTGCTAGGATTGAAGTGGCTCAGGTGGATCTGGATTGGCAACATACGGGTGAACTGTGCATAGCTCGGTGGGCCCTTGACTCCTCAGGCCATCAAGGAAGAGATGTGACACCGAGGGGTGGACTTGACCATGGACACTATTGCACAGGTCATCCATGAATGTGAGACATGCGCTGCAATCAAGCAAGCCAAGCGTTTGAAGCCTCTTTGGTATGGAGGGCGGTGGCTGAACTACAAGTATGGGGAGGCCTGGCAGCTTGATTGTATCACACTGCCACAAACCCGTCAAGGCAAGCGCTATGTGCTCACAATGGTGGAAGCAACCACCGGATGGATGGCTGGAAACATACCCTGTGCCCCATGCTACTGCCCGGAACACTATCCTGGGACTTGAAAAGCAAGCCCTGTGGCGACACGGTACCCCAGAGAGAATCGAGTCGGACAACGGGACTCATTTCCGAAACAGCCTCGTAGACACCTGGGCCAAAGAGCATGGTATCGAGTGGGTGTATCGCATCCCATATCACGCACCAGCCTCCGGGAAGAGAGAACGATACCATGGATTGTTAAAAACTACACTGAGAGCAATGGGTGGTGGGACTTTAAACCATTGGGACACACATCTAGCGAAAGCTACCTGGCTGGTTAACACCAGGGGATCTAACAATCGGGCTGGCCCTGCCCAATCAAAACTTCCACGTACTGTAGAAGGGGATAAAGTCCCTGTAGTGCACATGAAGACCATGCTAGGGAAGCCAGTCTGGGTTAGTCCTGCCTTAGGCAAAGGCAAACCCATCCGTGGGATTGCTTTTGCCCAAGGACCTGGGTGCACTTGGTGGGTGATGCGGAAGGATGGGGAAGTCCGATGTGTACCTCATGGGGATCTCATTTTGGGTGAGAATAGCCAATGAATCAAATTGTGTGCTGTTAATTACTAAGTAACACTGTCACTGTGTGTCCTCATTGTTATAATTGCTATCAGTTGTACTACGAGTAAGGCACAGGGGTGATGGGATAAGAACTGACCTCAGCAGCTGGCGCCCAGCAGTTTCCTCAAGATCTACATCTTCAGCCCACGGACTGCGTGCATGAGCCACACCGAGTGCACCGGTCACAAGCTCCGAAAAATACAGCATGCAACAGACCAGCACCACCCAGCGTCTCACCTGCCCTGAGAGACTGTTCTAACAGATGGAGCCCAAAGCCATGGATTCAAAGAACTCCACGGACACTTTGGAGGGATGGCCCATAAACTAAGGGCATTATATCCGCATGAATATACATGGGGCTATATAAATATGACAGGGGAAAGTGGTGGCAATTCATTGGAACCTGTAAGATCTGGGCATGGCATAGACGGTATGGAATAAGGGGTGGATAATGTCCCGGTTCCGGCAGGGATAGGGTTAATTTTTTCCTGGTATTCCATGCCGTGTGAGCCATGCCCACCCTGAGCTGCCGGGGGAGGGGGCAGGAAGTCGCCGCTTGGAGTGGGCTGGGGCGTCCCGGGTCCGGTCGGGGAGCGGCGGTTCCGTAATCGTGTTTGTATATGCCTCTGTCCGTGTTATTGTTGTTGTTTGCCTGTTCCCTTTGCTGTTCTGTTAAACTGCCTTTGTCTCAACCCAAGAGTCTTGCCTTTTTTCTTCTGATTCTTCCTGTATTGGGAAGGCACGAGTGAGCGGCACGTGGTTCTTTGTTGCCGTCTGAGGCTAAACCACGGCAGTCCTTTTTCGGCGCCCAACGGGGGCTCGAAGGGTTGAGATAACGACAGAATCCAACTAGAGCTTGAAAAAACGAATGTGCTGTATGCGTTTCTTGTATTAGGCAAATAGTCGCTGGTCGCCATGTTGCTTGGTTTGTTCTCATGGCTGTGTTATGTGAATTCCTATGTGTCTTATGTACTCCTTCCGATGATTTTTGTTACTTCTGGGAGAGGGATGAGGATTATCGTTTTGTTGTCCTGTGCAATATCGGCTTATGAGATGATAACATCACTTGTTAGACAGTTACTTTGGGGCTTTTATGTGGTGGTGCTGTCCTGTCCGTACCTTGGGCATCGTCTCTCAGAATTTATTAATAATTACACCCAGTCTGTGGGGGAAACGGGGGGGGACGCTTTCCCCAGCTCTTTTGCCTCCCTTTTCTCCTTCGGGTCAGGTATGGCAGCTTTTGAGAATTTTGACTATCCTTGGGATACTCAAACCAGCCTGGTCCTATTGTTATGTCTGCTGAATGTGTTCCACGTCCTGTTTAAGGTTAAACAGCTATTTAAGACTACTACCCGGAGATCTGCTCCGAGGCTGGATAGTCGGGGTGGCACGGCATGTGGGAGAACATGGGCAGGTACCTAGAGAACTACTCACCTCCAGTGGTCTGGGACTTCACTCCTGAGCAATTACAGGACCCTGATAAAGTGGTAGAATATTTGAAGGGAAAATGCTGTGGCTATTCTAGAGAGGCACAACTCACCACGCTGTGCTGGGCCCTGGCCAGTATCTACCGGGCACTGCTCAGAATTATGCAGCACCCTCAGCGGGAAGAGATGGAGACCAGACCAGCAGCCACTGTGGCTGCTGCAACCCCTGCAAGGGACACTGTGGCTACTGCAAGCCCCGCGGCAGCCATTGCGGCTACTGCAACCCCCGCGGCAGCCACTGCGGCTACTGCAACCCCCGCGGCAGCCACTGCGGCTACTCCAACCCCTGTGGCAGCCACTGCCGCTGAACCAGGGAACCAACCCGTGCCGGTATCAGTTGCCCCCATACAGAAGAAGAAGTACACAAAGAAATCAGTTCGCTTAGTAAGAGATGATGATGAACCAGGGTCATCACGAGAGCAGGAGGAAGAGGCAGAACCAGAGGTAATTAGTCGATCCCTATCCTTGAGTGAGCTGCGGGATATGCGAAAAGATTTTAGCCGACTTTCAGGTGAGCACATTGTCACCTGGCTGCTCCGGTGCTGGGATAACGGGGCCAGTAGCCTGGAATTAGAGGGTAGGGAGGCCAGGCAGCTGGGATCCCTGTCTAGGGAAGGCGGTATTGACAAGGCAATTGGGAAGAAGACCCAAGCCCTCAGCCTCTGGAAACGACTCCTGTCAGGCGTGAGGGAGAGGTACCCCTTCAGTGAGGATGTTGTATGTCAACCAAGCAAGTGGACTACCATGGGAAGAGGTAACCAGTACCTGAGAGAATTAGCCGTGCGGGAGAGGATTTATTATGACTTTGACAATGCAGACTTACCTACAGACCCTGATGAGGTGCAATGCACAAGGCCTATGTGGCGGAAGTTTGTACGGAGCGCCCATCGTCATATGCCAACTCATTGGCAGTAATGGAATGGAAAGGTGAAGAGGGACCAACGGTGGATGAGGTGGCTGGCCGGCTCCGGAGATATGAAGAAAGTCTCTCTTTCCCCCTTGTCTCAGCTGTGGAGAAACTGTCGCGGAAGGTCCAGCAACTTGAAGAGAATATGTCCTACTCCCCACCTGTATACGGGCCAGCGTCTCAGCTATTAGAAGCAGGCATTTCCCCACTCAAGAGAGAGAGTACAGAGGGTAAACACCACGAGGCACCCTGTGGTTCTACCTGCGTGACCACGGAGAGGACATGAGGCAGTGGGATGGACAACCTACTTCGACCCTGCGGACAGGAGTTGCAAGGAAGGACAACCACAAAAGGGGATCCCTCCGGATCCGGGAGGTGCCGGAAAAAGGCCGGCCCAGTTTCCAGTGGGCAGTTCCCCAGGCCGAGCAGAAGGCCTGATCTTGCTTCTGATCCTCTTGAAGGAACTTCCAAGTCATTTATGCAAGAAGTGAGTAATAGATACTATGACCAGTATTATAGAGGGGCCCTGCCTCTGGCCAGGTGGAGGAAAGGGACAACCGGGTTTATTGGACGGCGTGGATTCGATGGCCTGGCACATCAGACCCACAGGAGTATAAGGCTCTAGTGGACACGGGTGCACAGTGTACTTTAATACCATCAAGCTATAGAGGGGCAGAACCCATTTGTATTTCTGGGGTGACAGGGGGATCCCAAGAGTTGACTGTACTGGAGGCGGAAGTGAGCCTAAGTGGGAATGAGTGGCAAAAACACCCCATTGTGACTGGCCCAGAGGCTCCATGCGTCCTTGGCATAGATTACCTCAGGAGAGGGTATTTTAGGGACCCAAAAGGGTGCCGTTGGGCCTTTGGCGTAGTTGCCTTGGAGACGGAGCAAGTTAAACAGTTGTCTACCTTGCCTGGTCTCTCGGAGGACTCTTCTGTTGTGGGGTTGTTGAGGGTCGAAGAACAGCAGGTGCCGATTGCTACCACAACGGTGCATCGGCGGCAATATCGCGCTAACCGAGACTCTCTGATTCCCATCCACGAGCTGATTCGTCAACTAGAGGTTCAAGGAGTGATCAGCAAGACTCGCTCACCCTTTAACAGTCCTATATGGCCGATGTGAAAATCTAGTGGAGAGTGGAGGCTAACTGTAGACTATCGTGGCCTGAATGAAGTCACGCCACCGCTGAGCACTGCCGTGCCGGACATGCTAGAACTCCAGTACGAACTGGAGTCCGAGGCAGCCAAGTGGTATGCCACGATTGATATAGCTAATGCATTCTTCTCAATCCCTTTGGCAGCGGAGTGCAGGCCACAGTTTGCTTTCACTCGGAGGGGCGTCCAATACACCTGGAATCGACTGCCCCAGGGGTGGAAACACAGCCCCACCATTTGCCATGGACTGATCCAGACTGCACTGGAACAGGGTGAAGCTCCAGAACATCTGCAATGCATTGATGACATCATTGTATGGGGGAAACAGAGCAGAAGAAGTTTTGGAGAAAGGGAGTAAAATAGTCCAAATCCTTCTGAAAGCTGGTTTGGCCATAAAACGAAGTAAGGTCGAGGGACCTGTGCAGGAGATCCAGTTTTTAGGAATAAAATGGCAAGAGGGAGGCCGTCAGATTCCAATGGATGTGATCAACAAAATAGCAGCTATGTCTCCACCAACTAGTAAAAAGGAAACACAAGCTTTCTTAGGCATTGTGGGGTTTTGGAGAATGCATAGCCCAGATTACAGTCAAATTGTAAGCCCTCTCTATCAAGTGACCTGGAAGAAGAATGACTTTAAATGGGGTCCTGAGCAACGGCAAGCTTTTGAACAAATCAAACAGGAAATAGTGCACGCAGCGGCCCTGGGGCCAGTCCGGGCAGGACAAGATGTTAAAAATGTGCTCTACACTGCAGCCGGGGAGAACGGCCCTACCTGGAGCCTCTGGCAGAAAGCACCAGGGGAGCCCCGAGGTCGACCCCTAGGGTTTTGGAGTCGGGGATACAGAGGATCCCAAGCCCGCTGCACTCCAACAGAAAAAGAGATATTGGCAGCGTATGAAGGGGTTCGAGCTGCTTCGGAAGTAGTTGGTACAGAAGCAGCCCAGCTCCTCTTAGCGCCTCGATTGCCGGTGCTGGGCTGGATGTTCAAAGAAAGGGTCCCCACCACACATCATGCAACTGATGCTACATGGAGTAAGTGGATTGCATTGATCACACAGCGAACTCGAATGGGAAACCCCAGTCGCCCAGGAATTCTGGAAGTGATCATGGACTGGCCAGAAGGCAAGGATTTTGGAATGTCACCGGAGGAGGAGGTGACACGTGCAGAAGAGGCCCCACCATATAATAAACTGCCAGAAAATGAGAAGAAATATGCCCTGTTCACTGATGGGTCCTGCCGGATTGTGGGAAAGCATCGGAAGTGGAAGGCTGCTGTGTGGCGTCCTACACGACAAGTTGCAGAAGCCAGTGAAGGAGAGGGCGAATCGAGCCAGTTTGCAGAGGTGAAAGCCACTCAGCTGGCTTTGGGCATTACTGAGCGAGAAAAATGGCCAGTACTTTTATCTCTGCACTGACTCATGGATGGTGGCGAATGCTCTGTGGGGGTGGTTACAGCAGTGGAAGCAGGGCAACTGGCAGCGCAGAGGCAAACCCATCTGCGCTGCTGAACTATGGCAAGATATTGCTGCCCGGATAGAGAATCTGGTTGTGAAAGTACGCCACGTAGACGCCCATGTACCGAAGAATCGGGCCACGGAGGAACATCAGAACAACCAGCAAGTGGATTGGGCTGCTAGGATTGAAGTGGCTCAGGTGGATCTGGATTGGCAACATACGGGTGAACTGTGCATAGCTCGGTGGGCCCTTGACTCCTCAGGCCATCAAGGAAGAGATGTGACACCGAGGGGTGGACTTGACCATGGACACTATTGCACAGGTCATCCATGAATGTGAGACATGCGCTGCAATCAAGCAAGCCAAGCGTTTGAAGCCTCTTTGGTATGGAGGGCGGTGGCTGAACTACAAGTATGGGGAGGCCTGGCAGCTTGATTGTATCACACTGCCACAAACCCGTCAAGGCAAGCGCTACGTGCTCACAATGGTGGAAGCAACCACCGGATGGATGGCTGGAAACATACCCTGTGCCCCATGCTACTGCCCGGAACACTATCCTGGGACTTGAAAAGCAAGCCCTGTGGCGACACGGTACCCCAGAGAGAATCGAGTCGGACAACGGGACTCATTTCCGAAACAGCCTCGTAGACACCTGGGCCAAAGAGCATGGTATCGAGTGGGTGTATCGCATCCCATATCACGCACCAGCCTCCGGGAAGAGAGAACGATACCATGGATTGTTAAAAACTACACTGAGAGCAATGGGTGGTGGGACTTTAAACCATTGGGACACACATCTAGCGAAAGCTACCTGGCTGGTTAACACCAGGGGATCTAACAATCGGGCTGGCCCTGCCCAATCAAAACTTCCACGTACTGTAGAAGGGGATAAAGTCCCTGTAGTGCACATGAAGACCATGCTAGGGAAGCCAGTCTGGGTTAGTCCTGCCTTAGGCAAAGGCAAACCCATCCGTGGGATTGCTTTTGCCCAAGGACCTGGGTGCACTTGGTGGGTGATGCGGAAGGATGGGGAAGTCCGATGTGTACCTCATGGGGATCTCATTTTGGGTGAGAATAGCCAATGAATCAAATTGTGTGCTGTTAATTACTAAGTAACACTGTCACTGTGTGTCCTCATTGTTATAATTGCTATCAGTTGTACTACGAGTAAGGCACAGGGGTGATGGGATAAGAACTGACCTCAGCAGCTGGCGCCCAGCAACTTCCTCAAGATCTACATCTTCAGCCCACGGACTGCGTGCATGAGCCACACCGAGTGCACCGGTCACAAGCTCCGAAAAATACAGCATGCAACAGACCAGCACCACCCAGCGTCTCACCTGCCCTGAGAGACTGTTCTAACAGATGGAGCCCAAAGCCATGGATTCAAAGAACTCCACGGACACTTTGGAGGGATGGCCCATAAACTAAGGGCATTATATCCGCATGAATATACATGGGGTTATATATATATGACAGGGGAAAGTGGTGGCAATTCATTGGAACCTGTAAGATCTGGGCATGGCATAGACGGTATGGAATAAGGGGTGGATAATGTCCCGGTTCCGGCAGGGATAGGGTTAATTTTTCCTGGTATTCCATGCCGTGTGAGCCATGCCCAGCCTGAGCTGCCGGGGGAGGGGCAGGAAGTCGCCGCTTGGAGTGGGCTGGGGCGTCCCGGGTCCGGTCGGGGAGCGGCGGTTCCGTAATCGTGTTTGTATATGCCTCTGTCCGTGTTATTGTTGTTGTTTGCCTGTTCCCTTTGCTGTTCTGTTAAACTGCCTTTGTCTCAACCCAAGAGTCTTGCCTTTTTTCTTCTGATTCTTCCTGTATTGGGAAGGCGCGAGTGAGCGGCACGTGGTTCTTTGTTGCCGTCTGAGGCTAAACCACGGCAGTCCTTTTTCGGCGCCCAACGGGGGCTCGAAGGGTTGAGATAACGACAGAATCCAACTAGAGCTTGAAAAAACGAATGTGCTGTATGCGTTTCTTGTATTAGGCAAATAGTCGCTGGTCGCCATGTTGCTTGGTTTGTTCTCATGGCTGTGTTATGTGAATTCCTATGTGTCTTATGTACTCCTTCCGATGATTTTTGTTACTTCTGGGAGAGGGATGAGGATTATCGTTTTGTTGTCCTGTGCAATATCGGCTTATGAGATGATAACATCACTTGTTAGACAGTTACTTTGGGGCTTTTATGTGGTGGTGCTGTCCTGTCCGTACCTTGGGCATCGTCTCTCAGAATTTATTAATAATTACACCCAGTCTGTGGGGGAAACGGGGGGGGACGCTTTCCCCAGCTCTTTTGCCTCCCTTTTCTCCTTCGGGTCAGGTATGGCAGCTTTTGAGAATTTTGACTATCCTTGGGATACTCAAACCAGCCTGGTCCTATTGTTATGTCTGCTGAATGTGTTCCACGTCCTGTTTAAGGTTAAACAGCTATTTCAGACTACTACCCGGAGATCTGCTCCGAGGCTGGATAGTCGGGGTGGCACGGCATGTGGGAGAACATGGGCAGGTACCTAGAGAACTACTCACCTCCAGTGGTCTGGGACTTCACTCCTGAGCAATTACAGGACCCTGATAAAGTGGTAGAATATTTGAAGGGAAAATGCTGTGGCTATTCTAGAGAGGCACAACTCACCACGCTGTGCTGGGCCCTGGCCAGTATCTACCGGGCACTGCTCAGAATTATGCAGCACCGTCAGCGGGAAGAGATGGAGACCAGCAGCCACTGTGGCTCCTGCAACCCCTGCAAGGGACACTGTGGCTACTGCAAGCCCCGCGGCAGCCATTGCGGCTACTGCAACCCCCGCGGCAGCCACTGCGGCTACTGCAACCCCCGCGGCAGCCACTGCGGCTACTCCAACCCCCGCGGCAGCCACTGCGGCTACTCCAACCCCTGTGGCAGCCACTGCCGCTGAACCAGGGAACCAACCCGTGCCGGTATCAGTTGCCCCCATACAGAAGAAGAAGTACACAAAGAAATCAGTTCGCTTAGTAAGAGATGATGATGAACCAGGGTCATCACGAGAGCAGGAGGAAGAGGCAGAACCAGAGGTAATTAGTCGATCCCTATCCTTGAGTGAGCTGCGGGATATGCGAAAAGATTTTAGCCGACTTTCAGGCGAGCACATTGTCACCTGGCTGCTCCGGTGCTGGGATAACGGGGCCAGTAGCCTGGAATTAGAGGGTAGGGAGGCCAGGCAGCTGGGATCCCTGTCTAGGGAAGGCGGTATTGACAAGGCAATTGGGAAGAAGACCCAAGCCCTCAGCCTCTGGAAACGACTCCTGTCAGGCGTGAGGGAGAGGTACCCCTTCAGTGAGGATGTTGTATGTCAACCAAGCAAGTGGACTACCATGGGAAGAGGTAACCAGTACCTGAGAGAATTAGCCGTGCGGGAGAGGATTTATTATGACTTTGACAATGCAGACTTACCTACAGACCCTGATGAGGTGCAATGCACAAGGCCTATGTGGCGGAAGATTGTACGGAGCGCCCATCGTCATATGCCAACTCATTGGCAGTAATGGAATGGAAAGGTGAAGAGGGACCAACGGTGGATGAGGTGGCTGGCCGGCTCCGGAGATATGAAGAAAGTCTCTCTTTCCCCCTTGTCTCAGCTGTGGAGAAACTGTCGCGGAAGGTCCAGCAACTTGAAGAGAATATGTCCTACTCCCCACCTGTAGACGGGCCAGCGTCTCAGCTATTAGAAGCAGGCATTTCCCCACTCAAGAGAGAGTACAGAGGGTACACACCACGAGGCACCCTGTGGTTCTACCTGCGTGACCACGGAGAGGACATGAGGCAGTGGGATGGACAACCTACTTCGACCCTGCGGACAGGAGTTGCAAGGAAGGACAACCACAAAAGGGGATCCCTCCGGATCCGGGAGGTGCCGGAAAAAGGCCGGCCCAGTTTCCAGTGGGCAGTTCCCCAGACCGAGCAGAAGGCCTGATCTTGCTTCTGATCCTCTTGAAGGAACTTCCAAGTCATTTATGCAAGAAGTGAGTAAGGGATACTATGACCAGTATTATAGAGGGGCCCTGCCTCTGGCCAGGTGGAGGAAAGGGACAACCGGGTTTATTGGACGGCGTGGATTCGATGGCCTGGCACATCAGACCCACAGGAGTATAAGGCTCTAGTGGACACGGGTGCACAGTGTACTTTAATACCATCAAGCTATAGAGGGGCAGAACCCATTTGTATTTCTGGGGTGACAGGGGGATCCCAAGAGTTGACTGTACTGGAGGCGGAAGTGAGCCTAACTGGGAATGAGTGGCAAAAACACCCCATTGTGACTGGCCCAGAGGCTCCATGCGTCCTTGGCATAGATTACCTCAGGAGAGGGTATTTTAAGGACCCAAAAGGGTGCCGTTGGGCCTTTGGCGTAGTTGCCTTGGAGACGGAGCAAGTTAAACAGTTGTCTACCTTGCCTGGTCTCTCGGAGGACTCCTCTGTTGTGGGGTTGTTGAGGGTCGAAGAACAGCAGGTGCCGATTGCTACCACAACGGTGCATCGGCGGCAATATCGCACTAACCGAGACTCTCTGATTCCCATCCACGAGCTGATTCGTCAACTAGAGGTTCAAGGAGTGATCAGCAAGACTCGCTCACCCTTTAACAGTCCTATATGGCCGATGTGAAAATCTAGTGGAGAGTGGAGGCTAACTGTAGACTATCGTGGCCTGAATGAAGTCACGCCACCGCTGAGCACTGCCATGCCGGACATGCTAGAACTCCAGTACGAACTGGAGTCCGAGGCAGCCAAGTGGTATGCCACGATTGATATAGCTAATGCATTCTTCTCAATCCCTTTGGCAGCGGAGTGCAGGCCACAGTTTGCTTTCACTCGGAGGGGCGTCCAATACACCTGGAATCGACTGCCCCAGGGGTGGAAACACAGCCCCACCATTTGCCATGGACTGATCCAGACTGCACTGGAACAGGGTGAAGCTCCAGAACATCTGCAATGCATTGATGACATCATTGTATGGGGGAAACAGAGCAGAAGAAGTTTTGGAGAAAGGGAGTAAAATAGTCCAAATCCTTCTGAAAGCTGGTTTTGCCATAAAACGAAGTAAGGTCGAGGGACCTGTGCAGGAGATCCAGTTTTTAGGAATAAAATGGCAAGATGGACGCCGTCAGATTCCAATGGATGTGATCAACAAAATAGCAGCTATGTCTCCACCAACTAGTAAAAAGGAAACACAAGCTTTCTTAGGCATTGTGGGGTTTTGGAGAATGCATAGCCCAGATTACAGTCAAATTGTAAGCCCTCTCTATCAAGTGACCTGGAAGAAGAATGACTTTAAATGGGGTCCTGAGCAACGGCAAGCTTTTGAACAAATCAAACAGGAAATAGTCCACGCAGCGGCCCTGGGGCCAGTCCGGGCAGGACAAGATGTTAAAAATGTGCTCTACACTGCAGCCGGGGAGAACGGCCCTACCTGGAGCCTCTGGCAGAAAGCACCAGGGGAGCCCCGAGGTCGACCCCTAGGGTTTTGGAGTCGGGGATACAGAGGATCCCAAGCCCGCTGCACTCCAACAGAAAAAGAGATATTGGCAGCGTATGAAGGGGTTCGAGCTGCTTCGGAAGTAGTTGGTACAGAAGCAGCCCAGCTCCTCTTAGCGCCTCGATTGCCGGTGCTGGGCTGGATGTTCAAAGAAAGGGTCCCCACCACACATCATGCAACTGATGCTACATGGAGTAAGTGGATTGCATTGATCACACAGCGAACTCGAATGGGAAACCCCAGTCGCCCAGGAATTCTGGAAGTGATCATGGACTGGCCAGAAGGCAAGGATTTTGGAATGTCACCGGAGGAGGAGGTGACACGTGCAGAAGAGGCCCCACCATATAATAAACTGCCAGAAAATGAGAAGAAATATGCCCTGTTCACTGATGGGTCCTGCCGGATTGTGGGAAAGCATCGAAAGTGGAAGGCTGCTGTGTGGCGTCCTACACGACAAGTTGCAGAAGCCAGTGAAGGAGAGGGCGAATCGAGCCAGTTTGCAGAGGTGAAAGCCATTCAGCTGGCTTTGGGCATTACTGAGCGAGAAAAATGGCCAGTACTTTTACCTCTACACTGACTCATGGATGGTGGCGAATGCTCTGTGGGGGTGGTTACAGCAGTGGAAGCAGGGCAACTGGCAGCGCAGAGGCAAACCCATCTGGGCTGCTGAACTATGGCAAGATATTGCTGCCCGGATAGAGAATCTGGTTGTGAAAGTACGCCACGTAGACGCCCATGTACCGAAGAATCGGGCCACGGAGGAACATCAGAACAACCAGCAAGTGGATTGGGCTGCTAGGATTGAAGTGGCTCAGGTGGATCTGGATTGGCAACATACGGGTGAACTGTGCATAGCTCGGTGGGCCCGTGACTCCTCAGGCCATCAAGGAAGAGATGTGACACCGAGGGGTGGACTTGACCATGGACACTATTGCACAGGTCATCCATGAATGTGAGACATGCGCTGCAATCAAGCAAGCCAAGCGTTTGAAGCCTCTTTGGTATGGAGGGCGGTGGCTGAACTACAAGTATGGGGAGGCCTGGCAGCTTGATTGTATCACACTGCCACAAACCCGTCAAGGCAAGCGCTATGTGCTCACAATGGTGGAAGCAACCACCGGATGGATGGCTGGAAACATACCCTGTGCCCCATGCTACTGCCCGGAACACTATCCTGGGACTTGAAAAGCAAGCCCTGTGGCGACACGGTACCCCAGAGAGAATCGAGTCGGACAACGGGACTCATTTCCGAAACAGCCTCGTAGACACCTGGGCCAAAGAGCATGGTATCGAGTGGGTGTATCGCATCCCATATCACGCACCAGCCTCCGGGAAGAGAGAACGATACCATGGATTGTTAAAAACTACACTGAGAGCAATGGGTGGTGGGACTTTAAACCATTGGGACACACATCTAGCGAAAGCTACCTGGCTGGTTAACACCAGGGGATCTAACAATCGGGCTGGCCCTGCCCAATCAAAACTTCCACGTACTGTAGAAGGGGATAAAGTCCCTGTAGTGCACATGAAGACCATGCTAGGGAAGCCAGTCTGGGTTAGTCCTGCCTTAGGCAAAGGCAAACCCATCCGTGGGATTGCTTTTGCCCAAGGACCTGGGTGCACTTGGTGGGTGATGCGGAAGGATGGGGAAGTCCGATGTGTACCTCATGGGGATCTCATTTTGGGTGAGAATAGCCAATGAATCAAATTGTGTGCTGTTAATTACTAAGTAACACTGTCACTGTGTGTCCTCATTGTTATAATTGCTATCAGTTGTACTACGAGTAAGGCACAGGGGTGATGGGATAAGAACTGACCTCAGCAGCTGGCGCCCAGCAACTTCCTCAAGATCTACATCTTCAGCCCACGGACTGCGTGCATGAGCCACACCGAGTGCACCGGTCACAAGCTCCGAAAAATACAGCATGCAACAGACCAGCACCACCCAGCATCTCACCTGCCCTGAGAGACTGTTCTAACAGATGGAGCCCAAAGCCATGGATTCAAAGAACTCCACGGACACTTTGGAGGGATGGCCCATAAACTAAGGGCATTATATCCGCATGAATATACATGTGTATATATATATATGACAGGGGAAAGTGGTGGCAATTCATTGGAACCTGTAAGATCTGGGCATGGCATAGACGGTATGGAATAAGGGGTGGATAATGTCCCGGTTCCGGCAGGGATAGGGTTAATTTTTTCCTGGTATTCCATGCCGTGTGAGCCATGCCCACCCTGAGCTGCCGGGGGAGGGGGCAGGAAGTCGCCGCTTGGAGTGGGCTGGGGCGTCCCGGGTCCGGTCGGGGAGCGGCGGTTCCGTAATCGTGTTTGTATATGCCTCTGTCCGTGTTATTGTTGTTGTTTGCCTGTTCCCTTTGCTCTTCTGTTAAACTGCCTTTGTCTCAACCCAAGAGTCTTGCCTTTTTTCTTCTGATTCTTCCTGTATTGGGAAGGCGCGAGTGAGCGGCACGTGGTTCTTTGTTGCCGTCTGAGGCTAAACCACGGCAGTCCTTTTTCGGCGCCCAACGGGGGGCTCGAAGGGTTGAGATAACGACAGAATCCAACTAGAGCTTGAAAAAACGAACGTGCTGTATGCGTTTCTTGTATTAGGCAAATAGTCGCTGGTCGCCATGTTGCTTGGTTTGTTCTCATGGCTGTGTTATGTGAATTCCTATGTGTCTTATGTACTCCTTCCGATGATTTTTGTTACTTCTGGGAGAGGGATGAGGATTATCGTTTTGTTGTCCTGTGCAATATCGGCTTATGAGATGATAACATCACTTGTTAGACAGTTACTTTGGGGCTTTTATGTGGTGGTGCTGTCCTGTCCGTACCTTGGGCATCGTCTCTCAGAATTTATTAATAATTACACCCAGTCTGTGGGGGAAACGGGGGGGGACGCTTTCCCCAGCTCTTTTGCCTCCCTTTTCTCCTTCGGGTCAGGTATGGCAGCTTTTGAGAATTTTGACTATCCTTGGGATACTCAAACCAGCCTGGTCCTATTGTTATGTCTGCTGAATGTGTTCCACGTCCTGTTTAAGGTTAAACAGCTATTTCAGACTACTACCCGGAGATCTGCTCCGAGGCTGGATAGTCGGGGTGGCACGGCATGTGGGAGAACATGGGCAGGTACCTAGAGAACTACTCACCTCCAGTGGTCTGGGACTTCACTCCTGAGCGATTACAGGACCCTGATAAAGTGGTAGAATATTTGAAGGGAAAATGCTGTGGCTATTCTAGAGAGGCACAACTCACCACGCTGTGCTGGGCCCTGGCCAGTATCTACCAGGCACTGCTCAGAATTATGCAGCACCCTCAGCGGGAAGAGATGGAGACCAGACCAGCAGCCACTGTGGCTCCTGCAACCCCTGCAAGGGACACTGTGGCTACTGCAAGCCCCGCGGCAGCCATTGCGGCTACTGCAACCCCCGCGGCAGCCACTGCGGCTACTGCAACCCCCGCGGCAGCCACTGCGGCTACTCCAACCCCTGTGGCAGCCACTGCCGCTGAACCAGGGAACCAACCCGTGCCGGTATCAGTTGCCCCCATACAGAAGAAGAAGTACACAAAGAAATCAGTTCGCTTAGTAAGAGATGATGATGAACCAGGGTCATCACGAGAGCAGGAGGAAGAGGCAGAACCAGAGGTAATTAGTCGATCCCTATCCTTGAGTGAGCTGCGGGATATGCGAAAAGATTTTAGCCGACTTTCAGGCGAGCACATTGTCACCTGGCTGCTCCGGTGCTGGGATAACGGGGCCAGTAGCCTGGAATTAGAGGGTAGGGAGGCCAGGCAGCTGGGATCCCTGTCTAGGGAAGGCGGTATTGACAAGGCAATTGGGAAGAAGACCCAAGCCCTCAGCCTCTGGAAACGACTCCTGTCAGGCGTGAGGGAGAGGTACCCCTTCAGTGAGGATGTTGTATGTCAACCAAGCAAGTGGACTACCATGGGAAGAGGTAACCAGTACCTGAGAGAATTAGCCGTGCGGGAAAGGATTTATTATGACTTTGACAATGCAGACTTACCTACAGACCCTGATGAGGTGCAATGCACAAGGCCTATGTGGCGGAAGTTTGTACGGAGCGCCCATCGTCATATGCCAACTCATTGGCAGTAATGGAATGGAAAGGTGAAGAGGGACCAACGGTGGATGAGGTGGCTGGCCGGCTCCGGAGATATGAAGAAAGTCTCTCTTTCCCCCTTGTCTCAGCTGTGGAGAAACTGTCGCGGAAGGTCCAGCAACTTGAAGAGAATATGTCCTACTCCCCACCTGTAGACGGGCCAGCGTCTCAGCTATTAGAAGCAGGCATTTCCCCACTCAAGAGAGAGTACAGAGGGTACACACCACGAGGCACCCTGTGGTTCTACCTGCGTGACCACGGAGAGGACATGAGGCAGTGGGATGGACAACCTACTTCGACCCTGCGGACAGGAGTTGCAAGGAAGGACAACCACAAAAGGGGATCCCTCCGGATCCGGGAGGTGCCGGAAAAAGGCCGGCCCAGTTTCCAGTGGGCAGTTCCCCAGACCGAGCAGAAGGCCTGATCTTGCTTCTGATCCTCTTGAAGGAACTTCCAAGTCATTTATGCAAGAAGTGAGTAATAGATACTATGACCAGTATTATAGAGGGGCCCTGCCTCTGGCCAGGTGGAGGAAAGGGACAACCGGGTTTATTGGACGGCGTGGATTCGATGGCCTGGCACATCAGACCCACAGGAGTATAAGGCTCTAGTGGACACGGGTGCACAGTGTACTTTAATACCATCAAGCTATAGAGGGGCAGAACCCATTTGTATTTCTGGGGTGACAGGGGGATCCCAAGAGTTGACTGTACTGGAGGCGGAAGTGAGCCTAACTGGGAATGAGTGGCAAAAACACCCCATTGTGACTGGCCCAGAGGCTCCATGCGTCCTTGGCATAGATTACCTCAGGAGAGGGTATTTTAAGGACCCAAAAGGGTGCCGTTGGGCCTTTGGCGTAGTTGCCTTGGAGACGGAGCAAGTTAAACAGTTGTCTACCTTGCCTGGTCTCTCGGAGGACTCTTCTGTTGTGGGGTTGTTGAGGGTCGAAGAACAGCAGGTGCCGATTGCTACCACAACGGTGCATCGGCGGCAATATCGCACTAACCGAGACTCTCTGATTCCCATCCACGAGCTGATTCGTCAACTAGAGGTTCAAGGAGTGATCAGCAAGACTCGCTCACCCTTTAACAGTCCTATATGGCCGATGTGAAAATCTAGTGGAGAGTGGAGGCTAACTGTAGACTATCGTGGCCTGAATGAAGTCACGCCACCGCTGAGCACTGCCGTGCCGGACATGCTAGAACTCCAGTACGAACTGGAGTCCGAGGCAGCCAAGTGGTATGCCACGATTGATATAGCTAATGCATTCTTCTCAATCCCTTTGGCAGCGGAGTGCAGGCCACAGTTTGCTTTCACTCGGAGGGGCGTCCAATACACCTGGAATCGACTGCCCCAGGGGTGGAAACACAGCCCCACCATTTGCCATGGACTGATCCAGACTGCACTGGAACAGGGTGAAGCTCCAGAACATCTGCAATGCATTGATGACATCATTGTATGGGGGAAACAGAGCAGAAGAAGTTTTGGAGAAAGGGAGTAAAATAGTCCAAATCCTTCTGAAAGCTGGTTTGGCCATAAAACGAAGTAAGGTCGAGGGACCTGTGCAGGAGATCCAGTTTTTAGGAATAAAATGGCAAGAGGGAGGCCGTCAGATTCCAATGGATGTGATCAACAAAATAGCAGCTATGTCTCCACCAACTAGTAAAAAGGAAACACAAGCTTTCTTAGGCATTGTGGGGTTTTGGAGAATGCATAGCCCAGATTACAGTCAAATTGTAAGCCCTCTCTATCAAGTGACCTGGAAGAAGAATGACTTTAAATGGGGTCCTGAGCAACGGCAAGCTTTTGAACAAATCAAACAGGAAATAGTCCACGCAGCGGCCCTGGGGCCAGTCCGGGCAGGACAAGATGTTAAAAATGTGCTCTACACTGCAGCCGGGGAGAACGGCCCTACCTGGAGCCTCTGGCAGAAAGCACCAGGGGAGCCCCGAGGTCGACCCCTAGGGTTTTGGAGTCGGGGATACAGAGGATCCCAAGCCCGCTGCACTCCAACAGAAAAAGAGATATTGGCAGCGTATGAAGGGGTTCGAGCTGCTTCGGAAGTAGTTGGTACAGAAGCAGCCCAGCTCCTCTTAGCGCCTCGATTGCCGGTGCTGGGCTGGATGTTCAAAGAAAGGGTCCCCACCACACATCATGCAACTGATGCTACATGGAGTAAGTGGATTGCATTGATCACACAGCGAACTCGAATGGGAAACCCCAGTCGCCCAGGAATTCTGGAAGTGATCATGGACTGGCCAGAAGGCAAGGATTTTGGAATGTCACCGGAGGAGGAGGTGACACGTGCAGAAGAGGCCCCACCATATAATAAACTGCCAGAAAATGAGAAGAAATATGCCCTGTTCACTGATGGGTCCTGCCGGATTGTGGGAAAGCATCGAAAGTGGAAGGCTGCTGTGTGGCGTCCTACACGACAAGTTGCAGAAGCCAGTGAAGGAGAGGGCGAATCGAGCCAGTTTGCAGAGGTGAAAGCCATTCAGCTGGCTTTGGGCATTACTGAGCGAGAAAAATGGCCAGTACTTTTACCTCTACACTGACTCATGGATGGTGGCGAATGCTCTGTGGGGGTGGTTACAGCAGTGGAAGCAGGGCAACTGGCAGCGCAGAGGCAAACCCATCTGGGCTGCTGAACTATGGCAAGATATTGCTGCCCGGATAGAGAATCTGGTTGTGAAAGTACGCCACGTAGACGCCCATGTACCGAAGAATCGGGCCACGGAGGAACATCAGAACAACCAGCAAGTGGATTGGGCTGCTAGGATTGAAGTGGCTCAGGTGGATCTGGATTGGCAACATACGGGTGAACTGTGCATAGCTCGGTGGGCCCTTGACTCCTCAGGCCATCAAGGAAGAGATGTGACACCGAGGGGTGGACTTGACCATGGACACTATTGCACAGGTCATCCATGAATGTGAGACATGCGCTGCAATCAAGCAAGCCAAGCGTTTGAAGCCTCTTTGGTATGGAGGGCGGTGGCTGAACTACAAGTATGGGGAGGCCTGGCAGCTTGATTGTATCACACTGCCACAAACCCGTCAAGGCAAGCGCTATGTGCTCACAATGGTGGAAGCAACCACCGGATGGATGGCTGGAAACATACCCTGTGCCCCATGCTACTGCCCGGAACACTATCCTGGGACTTGAAAAGCAAGCCCTGTGGCGACACGGTACCCCAGAGAGAATCGAGTCGGACAACGGGACTCATTTCCGAAACAGCCTCGTAGACACCTGGGCCAAAGAGCATGGTATCGAGTGGGTGTATCGCATCCCATATCACGCACCAGCCTCCGGGAAGAGAGAACGATACCATGGATTGTTAAAAACTACACTGAGAGCAATGGGTGGTGGGACTTTAAACCATTGGGACACACATCTAGCGAAAGCTACCTGGCTGGTTAACACCAGGGGATCTAACAATCGGGC
This sequence comes from Rissa tridactyla, assembly GCF_028500815.1. Taxonomy (NCBI): domain Eukaryota; kingdom Metazoa; phylum Chordata; class Aves; order Charadriiformes; family Laridae; genus Rissa; species Rissa tridactyla. Next base: position 142,716,478 of record NC_071466.1, read on the forward strand.
TGGCCCTGCCCAATCAAAACTTCCACGTACTGTAGAAGGGGATAAAGTCCCTGTAGTGCACATGAAGACCATGCTAGGGAAGCCAGTCTGGGTTAGTCCTGCCTTAGGCAAAGGCAAACCCATCCGTGGGATTGCTTTTGCCCAAGGACCTGGGTGCACTTGGTGGGTGATGCGGAAGGATGGGGAAGTCCGATGTGTACCTCATGGGGATCTCATTTTGGGTGAGAATAGCCAATGAATCAAATTGTGTGCTGTTAATTACTAAGTAACACTGTCACTGTGTGTCCTCATTGTTATAATTGCTATCAGTTGTACTACGAGTAAGGCACAGGGGTGATGGGATAAGAACTGACCTCAGCAGCTGGCGCCCAGCAGTTTCCTCAAGATCTACATCTTCAGCCCACGGACTGCGTGCATGAGCCACACCGAGTGCACCGGTCACAAGCTCCGAAAAATACAGCATGCAACAGACCAGCACCACCCAGCGTCTCACCTGCCCTGAGAGACTGTTCTAACAGATGGAGCCCAAAGCCATGGATTCAAAGAACTCCACGGACACTTTGGAGGGATGGCCCATAAACTAAGGGCATTATATCCGCATGAATATACATGGGGGTATATATATATGACAGGGGAAAGTGGTGGCAATTCATTGGAACCTGTAAGATCTGGGCATGGCATAGACGGTATGGAATAAGGGGTGGATAATGTCCCGGTTCCGGCAGGGATAGGGTTAATTTTTCCTGGTATTCCATGCCGTGTGAGCCATGCCCACCCTGAGCTGCCGGGGGAGGGGGCAGGAAGTCGCCGCTTGGAGTGGGCTGGGGCGTCCCGGGTCCGGTCGGGGAGCGGCGGTTCCGTAATCGTGTTTGTATATGCCTCTGTCCGTGTTATTGTTGTTGTTTGCCTGTTCCCTTTGCTCTTCTGTTAAACTGCCTTTGTCTCAACCCGAGTCTTGCCTTTTTTCTTCTGATTCTTCCTGTATTGGGAAGGCGCGAGTGAGCGGCACGTGGTTCTTTGTTGCCGTCTGAGGCTAAACCACGGCAGTCCTTTTTCGGCGCCCAACGGGGGGCTCGAAGGGTTGAGATAACGACAGAATCCAACTAGAGCTTGAAAAAACGAATGTGCTGTATGCGTTTCTTGTATTAGGCAAATAGTCGCTGGTCGCCATGTTGCTTGGTTTGTTCTCATGGCTGTGTTATGTGAATTCCTATGTGTCTTATGTACTCCTTCCGATGATTTTTGTTACTTCTGGGAGAGGGATGAGGATTATCGTTTTGTTGTCCTGTGCAATATCGGCTTATGAGATGATAACATCACTTGTTAGACAGTTACTTTGGGGCTTTTATGTGGTGTCGCTGTCCTGTCCGTACCTTGGGCATCGTCTCTCAGAATTTATTAATAATTACACCCAGTCTGTGGGGGAAACGGGGGGGGACGCTTTCCCCAGCTCTTTTGCCTCCCTTTTCTCCTTCGGGTCAGGTATGGCAGCTTTTGAGAATTTTGACTATCCTTGGGATACTCAAACCAGCCTGGTCCTATTGTTATGTCTGCTGAATGTGTTCCACGTCCTGTTTAAGGTTAAACAGCTATTTCAGACTACTACCCGGAGATCTGCTCCGAGGCTGGATAGTCGGGGTGGCACGGCATGTGGGAGAACATGGGCAGGTACCTAGAGAACTACTCACCTCCAGTGGTCTGGGACTTCACTCCTGAGCGATTACAGGACCCTGATAAAGTGGTAGAATATTTGAAGGGAAAATGCTGTGGCTATTCTAGAGAGGCACAACTCACCACGCTGTGCTGGGCCCTGGCCAGTATCTACCAGGCACTGCTCAGAATTATGCAGCACCGTCAGCGGGAAGAGATGGAGACCAGACCAGCAGCCACTGTGGCTGCTGCAACCCCTGCAAGGGACACTGTGGCTACTGCAAGCCCCGCGGCAGCCATTGCGGCTACTGCAACCCCCGCGGCAGCCACTGCGGCTACTGCAACCCCCGCGGCAGCCACTGCGGCTACTGCAACCCCCGCGGCAGCCACTGCGGCTACTCCAACCCCTGTGGCAGCCACTGCCGCTGAACCAAGGAACCAACCCGTGCCGGTATCAGTTGCCCTCATACAGAAGAAGAAGTACACAAAGAAATCAGTTCGCTTAGTAAGAGATGATGATGAACCAGGGTCATCACGAGAGCAGGAGGAAGAGGCAGAACCAGAGGTAATTAGTCGATCCCTAGCCTTGAGTGAGCTGTGGGATATGCGAAAAGATTTTAGCCGACTTTCAGGCGAGCACATTGTCACCTGGCTGCTCCGGTGCTGGGATAACGGGGCCAGTAGCCTGGAATTAGAGGGTAGGGAGGCCAGGCAGCTGGGATCCCTGTCTAGGGAAGGCGGTATTGACAAGGCAATTGGGAAGAAGACCCAAGCCCTCAGCCTCTGGAAACGACTCCTGTCAGGCGTGAGGGAGAGGTACCCCTTCAGTGAGGATGTTGTATGTCAACCAAGCAAGTGGACTACCATGGGAAGAGGTAACCAGTACCTGAGAGAATTAGCCGTGCGGGAGAGGATTTATTATGACTTTGACAATGCAGACTTACCTACAGACCCTGATGAGGTGCAATGCACAAGGCCTATGTGGCGGAAGTTTGTACGGAGCGCCCATCGTCATATGCCAACTCATTGGCAGTAATGGAATGGAAAGGTGAAGAGGCACCAACGGTGGATGAGGTGGCTGGCCGGCTCCGGAGATATGAAGAAAGTCTCTCTTTCCCCCTTGTCTCAGCTGTGGAGAAACTGTCGCGGAAGGTCCAGCAACTTGAAGAGAATATGTCCTACTCCCCACCTGTAGACGGGCCAGCGTCTCAGCTATTAGAAGCAGGCATTTCCCCACTCAAGAGAGAGTACAGAGGGTACACACCACGAGGCACCCTGTGGTTCTACCTGCGTGACCACGGAGAGGACATGAGGCAGTGGGATGGACAACCTACTTCGACCCTGCGGACAGGAGTTGCAAGGAAGGACAACCACAAAAGGGGATCCCTCCGGATCCGGGAGGTGCCGGAAAAAGGCCGGCCCAGTTTCCAGTGGGCAGTTCCCCAGACCGAGCAGAAGGCCTGATCTTGCTTCTGATCCTCTTGAAGGAACTTCCAAGTCATTTATGCAAGAAGTGAGTAATAGATACTATGACCAGTATGATAGAGGGGCCCTGCCTCTGGCCAGGTGGAGGAAAGGGACAACCGGGTTTATTGGACGGCGTGGATTCGATGGCCTGGCACATCAGACCCACAGGAGTATAAGGCTCTAGTGGACACGGGTGCACAGTGTACTTTAATACCATCAAGCTATAGAGGGGCAGAACCCATTTGTATTTCTGGGGTGACAGGGGGATCCCAAGAGTTGACTGTACTGGAGGCGGAAGTGAGCCTAACTGGGAATGAGTGGCAAAAACACCCCATTGTGACTGGCCCAGAGGCTCCATGCGTCCTTGGCATAGATTACCTCAGGAGAGGGTATTTTAGGGACCCAAAAGGGTGCCGTTGGGCCTTTGGCGTAGTTGCCTTGGAGACGGAGCAAGTTAAACAGTTGTCTACCTTGCCTGGTCTCTCGGAGGACTCTTCTGTTGTGGGGTTGTTGAGGGTCGAAGAACAGCAGGTGCCGATTGCTACCACAATGGTGCATCGGCAGCAATATCGCACTTACTGAGACTCTCTGATTCCCATCCACGAGCTGATTCGTCAACTAGAGGTTCAAGGAGTGATCAGCAAGACTCGCTCACCCTTTAACAGTCCTATATGGCCGATGTGAAAATCTAGTGGAGAGTGGAGGCTAACTGTAGACTATCGTGGCCTGAATGAAGTCACGCCACCGCTGAGCACTGCCGTGCCGGACATGCTAGAACTCCAGTACGAACTGGAGTCCGAGGCAGCCAAGTGGTATGCCACGATTGATATAGCTAATGCATTCTTCTCAATCCCTTTGGCAGCGGAGTGCAGGCCACAGTTTGCTTTCACTCGGAGGGGCGTCCAATACACCTGGAATCGACTGCCCCAGGGGTGGAAACACAGCCCCACCATTTGCCATGGACTGATCCAGACTGCACTGGAACAGGGTGAAGCTCCAGAACATCTGCAATGCATTGATGACATCATTGTATGGGGGAAACAGAGCAGAAGAAGTTTTGGAGAAAGGGAGTAAAATAGTCCAAATCCTTCTGAAAGCTGGTTTGGCCATAAAACGAAGTAAGGTCGAGGGACCTGTGCAGGAGATCCAGTTTTTAGGAATAAAATGGCAAGATGGACGCCGTCAGATTCCAATGGATGTGATCAACAAAATAGCAGCTATGTCTCCACCAACTAGTAAAAAGGAAACACAAGCTTTCTTAGGCATTGTGGGGTTTTGGAGAATGCATAGCCCAGATTACAGTCAAATTGTAAGCCCTCTCTATCAAGTGACCTGGAAGAAGAATGACTTTAAATGGGGTCCTGAGCAACGGCAAGCTTTTGAACAAATCAAACAGGAAATAGTCCACGCAGCGGCCCTGGGGCCAGTCCGGGCAGGACAAGATGTTAAAAATGTGCTCTATACCGCAGCCGGGGAGAATGGCCCTACCTGGAGCCTCTGGCAGAAAGCACCAGGGGAGCCCCGAGGTCGACCCCTAGGGTTTTGGAGTCGGGGATACAGAGGATCCCAAGCCCGCTGCACTCCAACAGAAAAAGAGATATTGGCAGCGTATGAAGGGGTTCGAGCTGCTTCGGAAGTAGTTGGTACAGAAGCAGCCCAGCTCCTCTTAGCGCCTCGATTGCCGGTGCTGGGCTGGATGTTCAAAGAAAGGGTCCCCACCACACATCATGCAACTGATGCTACATGGAGTAAGTGGATTGCATTGATCACACAGCGAACTCGAATGGGAAACCCCAGTCGCCCAGGAATTCTGGAAGTGATCATGGACTGGCCAGAAGGCAAGGATTTTGGAATGTCACCGGAGGAGGAGGTGACACGTGCAGAAGAGGCCCCACCATATAATAAACTGCCAGAAAATGAGAAGAAATATGCCCTGTTCACTGATGGGTCCTGCCGGATTGTGGGAAAGCATCGGAAGTGGAAGGCTGCTGTGTGGCGTCCTACACGACAAGTTGCAGAAGCCAGTGAAGGAGAGGGCGAATCGAGCCAGTTTGCAGAGGTGAAAGCCATTCAGCTGGCTTTGGGCATTACTGAGCGAGAAAAATGGCCAGTACTTTTACCTCTACACTGACTCATGGATGGTGGCGAATGCTCTGTGGGGGTGGTTACAGCAGTGGAAGCAGGGCAACTGGCAGCGCAGAGGCAAACCCATCTGGGCTGCTGAACTATGGCAAGATATTGCTGCCCGGATAGAGAATCTGGTTGTGAAAGTACGCCACGTAGACGCCCATGTACCGAAGAATCGGGCCACGGAGGAACATCAGAACAACCAGCAAGTGGATTGGGCTGCTAGGATTGAAGTGGCTCAGGTGGATCTGGATTGGCAACATACGGGTGAACTGTGCATAGCTCGGTGGGCCCGTGACTCCTCAGGCCATCAAGGAAGAGATGTGACACCGAGGGGTGGACTTGACCATGGACACTATTGCACAGGTCATCCATGAATGTGAGACATGCGCTGCAATCAAGCAAGCCAAGCGTTTGAAGCCTCTTTGGTATGGAGGGCGGTGGCTGAACTACAAGTATGGGGAGGCCTGGCAGCTTGATTGTATCACACTGCCACAAACCCGTCAAGGCAAGCGCTATGTGCTCACAATGGTGGAAGCAACCACCGGATGGATGGCTGGAAACATACCCTGTGCCCCATGCTACTGCCCGGAACACTATCCTGGGACTTGAAAAGCAAGCCCTGTGGCGACACGGTACCCCAGAGAGAATCGAGTCGGACAACGGGACTCATTTCCGAAACAGCCTCGTAGACACCTGGGCCAAAGAGCATGGTATCGAGTGGGTGTATCGCATCCCATATCACGCACCAGCCTCCGGGAAGAGAGAACGATACCATGGATTGTTAAAAACTACACTGAGAGCAATGGGTGGTGGGACTTTAAACCATTGGGACACACATCTAGCGAAAGCTACCTGGCTGGTTAACACCAGGGGATCTAACAATCGGGCTGGCCCTGCCCAATCAAAACTTCCACGTACTGTAGAAGGGGATAAAGTCCCTGTAGTGCACATGAAGACCATGCTAGGGAAGCCAGTCTGGGTTAGTCCTTAGGCAAAGGCAAACCCATCCGTGGGATTGCTTTTGCCCAAGGACCTGGGTGCACTTGGTGGGTGATGCGGAAGGATGGGGAAGTCCGATGTGTACCTCATGGGGATCTCATTTTGGGTGAGAATAGCCAATGAATCAAATTGTGTGCTGTTAATTACTAAGTAACACTGTCACTGTGTGTCCTCATTGTTATAATTGCTATCAGTTGTAGTACGAGTAAGGCACAGGGGTGATGGGATAAGAACTGACCTCAGCAGCTGGCGCCCAGCAGTTTCCTCAAGATCTACATCTTCAGCCCACGGACTGCGTGCATGAGCCACACCGAGTGCACCGGTCACAAGCTCCGAAAAATACAGCATGCAACAGACCAGCACCACCCAGCGTCTCACCTGCCCTGAGAGACTGTTCTAACAGATGGAGCCCAAAGCCATGGATTCAAAGAACTCCACGGACACTTTGGAGGGATGGCCCATAAACTAAGGGCATTATATCCGCATGAATATACATGGGGGTATATATATATGACAGGGGAAAGTGGTGGCAATTCATTGGAACCTGTAAGATCTGGGCATGGCATAGACGGTATGGAATAAGGGGTGGATAATGTCCCGGTTCCGGCAGGGATAGGGTTAATTTTTTCCTGGTATTCCATGCCGTGTGAGCCATGCCCACCCTGAGCTGCCGGGGGAGGGGGCAGGAAGTCGCCGCTTGGAGTGGGCTGGGGCGTCCCGGGTCCGGTCGGGGAGCGGCGGTTCCGTTATCGTGTTTGTATATGCCTCTGTCCGTGTTATTGTTGTTGTTTGCCTGTTCCCTTTGCTGTTCTGTTAAACTGCCTTTGTCTCAACCCAAGAGTCTTGCCTTTTTTCTTCTGATTCTTCCTGTATTGGGAAGGCGCGAGTGAGCGGCACGTGGTTCTTTGTTGCCGTCTGAGGCTAAACCACGGCAGTCCTTTTTCGGCGCCCAACGGGGGCTCGAAGGGTTGAGATAACGACAGAATCCAACTAGAGCTTGAAAAAACGAATGTGCTGTATGCGTTTCTTGTATTAGGCAAATAGTCGCTGGTCGCCATGTTGCTTGGTTTGTTCTCATGGCTGTGTTATGTGAATTCCTATGTGTCTTATGTACTCCTTCCGATGATTTTTGTTACTTCTGGGAGAGGGATGAGGATTATCGTTTTGTTGTCCTGTGCAATATCGGCTTATGAGATGATAACATCACTTGTTAGACAGTTACTTTGGGGCTTTTATGTGGTGGTGCTGTCCTGTCCGTACCTTGGGCATCGTCTCTCAGAATTTATTAATAATTACACCCAGTCTGTGGGGGAAACGGGGGGGGACGCTTTCCCCAGCTCTTTTGCCTCCCTTTTCTCCTTCGGGTCAGGTATGGCAGCTTTTGAGAATTTTGACTATCCTTGGGATACTCAAACCAGCCTGGTCCTATTGTTATGTCTGCTGAATGTGTTCCACGTCCTGTTTAAGGTTAAACAGCTATTTCAGACTACTACCCGGAGATCTGCTCCGAGGCTGGATAGTCGGGGTGGCACGGCATGTGGGAGAACATGGGCAGGTACCTAGAGAACTACTCACCTCCAGTGGTCTGGGACTTCACTCCTGAGCAATTACAGGACCCTGATAAAGTGGTAGAATATTTGAAGGGAAAATGCTGTGGCTATTCTAGAGAGGCACAACTCACCACGCTGTGCTGGGCCCTGGCCAGTATCTACCAGGCACTGCTCAGAATTATGCAGCACCGTCAGCGGGAAGAGATGGAGACCAGACCAGCAGCCACTGTGGCTGCTGCAACCCCTGCAAGGGACACTGTGGCTACTGCAAGCCCCGCGGCAGCCATTGCGGCTACTGCAACCCCCGCGGCAGCCACTGCGGCTACTGCAACCCCCGCGGCAGCCACTGCGGCTACTCCAACCCCTGTGGCAGCCACTGCCGCTGAACCAGGGAACCAACCCGTGCCGGTATCAGTTGCCCCCATACAGAAGAAGAAGTACACAAAGAAATCAGTTCGCTTAGTAAGAGATGATGATGAACCAGGGTCATCACGAGAGCAGGAGGAAGAGGCAGAACCAGAGGTAATTAGTCGATCCCTATCCTTGAGTGAGCTGCGGGATATGCGAAAAGATTTTAGCCGACTTTCAGGCGAGCACATTGTCACCTGGCTGCTCCGGTGCTGGGATAACGGGGCCAGTAGCCTGGAATTAGAGGGTAGGGAGGCCAGGCAGCTGGGATCCCTGTCTAGGGAAGGCGGTATTGACAAGGCAATTGGGAAGAAGACCCAAGCCCTCAGCCTCTGGAAACGACTCCTGTCAGGCGTGAGGGAGAGGTACCCCTTCAGTGAGGATGTTGTATGTCAACCAAGCAAGTGGACTACCATGGGAAGAGGTAACCAGTACCTGAGAGAATTAGCCGTGCGGGAGAGGATTTATTATGACTTTGACAATGCAGACTTACCTACAGACCCTGATGAGGTGCAATGCACAAGGCCTATGTGGCGGAAGTTTGTACGGAGCGCCCATCGTCATATGCCAACTCATTGGCAGTAATGGAATGGAAAGGTGAAGAGGCACCAACGGTGGATGAGGTGGCTGGCCGGCTCCGGAGATATGAAGAAAGTCTCTCTTTCCCCCTTGTCTCAGCTGTGGAGAAACTGTCGCGGAAGGTCCAGCAACTTGAAGAGAATATGTCCTACTCCCCACCTGTAGACGGGCCAGCGTCTCAGCTATTAGAAGCAGGCATTTCCCCACTCAAGAGAGAGTACAGAGGGTACACACCACGAGGCACCCTGTGGTTCTACCTGCGTGACCACGGAGAGGACATGAGGCAGTGGGATGGACAACCTACTTCGACCCTGCGGACAGGAGTTGCAAGGAAGGACAACCACAAAAGGGGATCCCTCCGGATCCGGGAGGTGCCGGAAAAAGGCCGGCCCAGTTTCCAGTGGGCAGTTCCCCAGACCGAGCAGAAGGCCTGATCTTGCTTCTGATCCTCTTGAAGGAACTTCCAAGTCATTTATGCAAGAAGTGAGTAATAGATACTATGACCAGTATTATAGAGGGGCCCTGCCTCTGGCCAGGTGGAGGAAAGGGACAACCGGGTTTATTGGACGGCGTGGATTCGATGGCCTGGCACATCAGACCCACAGGAGTATAAGGCTCTAGTGGACACGGGTGCACAGTGTACTTTAATACCATCAAGCTATAGAGGGGCAGAACCCATTTGTATTTCTGGGGTGACAGGGGGATCCCAAGAGTTGACTGTACTGGAGGCGGAAGTGAGCCTAACTGGGAATGAGTGGCAAAAACACCCCATTGTGACTGGCCCAGAGGCTCCATGCGTCCTTGGCATAGATTACCTCAGGAGAGGGTATTTTAAGGACCCAAAAGGGTGCCGTTGGGCCTTTGGCGTAGTTGCCTTGGAGACGGAGCAAGTTAAACAGTTGTCTACCTTGCCTGGTCTCTCGGAGGACTCTTCTGTTGTGGGGTTGTTGAGGGTCGAAGAACAGCAGGTGCCGATTGCTACCACAACGGTGCATCGGCGGCAATATCGCACTAACCGAGACTCTCTGATTCCCATCCACGAGCTGATTCGTCAACTAGAGGTTCAAGGAGTGATCAGCAAGACTCGCTCACCCTTTAACAGTCCTATATGGCCGATGTGAAAAATCTAGTGGAGAGTGGAGGCTAACTGTAGACTATCGTGGCCTGAATGAAGTCACGCCACCGCTGAGCACTGCCGTGCCGGACATGCTAGAACTCCAGTACGAACTGGAGTCCGAGGCAGCCAAGTGGTATGCCACGATTGATATAGCTAATGCATTCTTCTCAATCCCTTTGGCAGCGGAGTGCAGGCCACAGTTTGCTTTCACTCGGAGGGGCGTCCAATACACCTGGAATCGACTGCCCCAGGGGTGGAAACACAGCCCCACCATTTGCCATGGACTGATCCAGACTGCACTGGAACAGGGTGAAGCTCCAGAACATCTGCAATGCATTGATGACATCATTGTATGGGGGAAACAGAGCAGAAGAAGTTTTGGAGAAAGGGAGTAAAATAGTCCAAATCCTTCTGAAAGCTGGTTTGGCCATAAAACGAAGTAAGGTCGAGGGACCTGTGCAGGAGATCCAGTTTTTAGGAATAAAATGGCAAGAGGGAGGCCGTCAGATTCCAATGGATGTGATCAACAAAATAGCAGCTATGTCTCCACCAACTAGTAAAAAGGAAACACAAGCTTTCTTAGGCATTGTGGGGTTTTGGAGAATGCATAGCCCAGATTACAGTCAAATTGTAAGCCCTCTCTATCAAGTGACCTGGAAGAAGAATGACTTTAAATGGGGTCCTGAGCAACGGCAAGCTTTTGAACAAATCAAACAGGAAATAGTCCACGCAGCGGCCCTGGGGCCAGTCCGGGCAGGACAAGATGTTAAAAATGTGCTCTATACCGCAGCCGGGGAGAACGGCCCTACCTGGAGCCTCTGGCAGAAAGCACCAGGGGAGCCCCGAGGTCGACCCCTAGGGTTTTGGAGTCGGGGATACAGAGGATCCCAAGCCCGCTGCACTCCAACAGAAAAAGAGATATTGGCAGCGTATGAAGGGGTTCGAGCTGCTTCGGAAGTAGTTGGTACAGAAGCAGCCCAGCTCCTCTTAGCGCCTCGATTGCCGGTGCTGGGCTGGATGTTCAAAGAAAGGGTCCCCACCACACATCATGCAACTGATGCTACATGGAGTAAGTGGATTGCATTGATCACACAGCGAACTCGAATGGGAAACCCCAGTCGCCCAGGAATTCTGGAAGTGATCATGGACTGGCCAGAAGGCAAGGATTTTGGAATGTCACCGGAGGAGGAGGTGACACGTGCAGAAGAGGCCCCACCATATAATAAACTGCCAGAAAATGAGAAGAAATATGCCCTGTTCACTGATGGGTCCTGCCGGATTGTGGGAAAGCATCGAAAGTGGAAGGCTGCTGTGTGGCGTCCTACACGACAAGTTGCAGAAGCCAGTGAAGGAGAGGGCGAATCGAGCCAGTTTGCAGAGGTGAAAGCCATTCAGCTGGCTTTGGGCATTACTGAGCGAGAAAAATGGCCAGTACTTTTACCTCTACACTGACTCATGGATGGTGGCGAATGCTCTGTGGGGGTGGTTACAGCAGTGGAAGCAGGGCAACTGGCAGCGCAGAGGCAAACCCATCTGGGCTGCTGAACTATGGCAAGATATTGCTGCCCGGATAGAGAATCTGGTTGTGAAAGTACGCCACGTAGACGCCCATGTACCGAAGAATCGGGCCACGGAGGAACATCAGAACAACCAGCAAGTGGATTGGGCTGCTAGGATTGAAGTGGCTCAGGTGGATCTGGATTGGCAACATACGGGTGAACTGTGCATAGCTCGGTGGGCCCTTGACTCCTCAGGCCATCAAGGAAGAGATGTGACACCGAGGGGTGGACTTGACCATGGACACTATTGCACAGGTCATCCATGAATGTGAGACATGCGCTGCAATCAAGCAAGCCAAGCGTTTGAAGCCTCTTTGGTATGGAGGGCGGTGGCTGAACTACAAGTATGGGGAGGCCTGGCAGCTTGATTGTATCACACTGCCACAAACCCGTCAAGGCAAGCGCTATGTGCTCACAATGGTGGAAGCAACCACCGGATGGATGGCTGGAAACATACCCTGTGCCCCATGCTACTGCCCGGAACACTATCCTGGGACTTGAAAAGCAAGCCCTGTGGCGACACGGTACCCCAGAGAGAATCGAGTCGGACAACGGGACTCATTTCCGAAACAGCCTCGTAGACACCTGGGCCAAAGAGCATGGTATCGAGTGGGTGTATCGCATCCCATATCACGCACCAGCCTCCGGGAAGAGAGAACGATACCATGGATTGTTAAAAACTACACTGAGAGCAATGGGTGGTGGGACTTTAAACCATTGGGACACACATCTAGCGAAAGCTACCTGGCTGGTTAACACCAGGGGATCTAACAATCGGGCTGGCCCTGCCCAATCAAAACTTCCACGTACTGTAGAAGGGGATAAAGTCCCTGTAGTGCACATGAAGACCATGCTAGGGAAGCCAGTCTGGGTTAGTCCTGCCTTAGGCAAAGGCAAACCCATCCGTGGGATTGCTTTTGCCCAAGGACCTGGGTGCACTTGGTGGGTGATGCGGAAGGATGGGGAAGTCCGATGTGTACCTCATGGGGATCTCATTTTGGGTGAGAATAGCCAATGAATCAAATTGTGTGCTGTTAATTACTAAGTAACACTGTCACTGTGTGTCCTCATTGTTATAATTGCTATCAGTTGTACTACGAGTAAGGCACAGGGGTGATGGGATAAGAACTGACCTCAGCAGCTGGCGCCCAGCAGTTTCCTCAAGATCTACATCTTCAGCCCACGGACTGCGTGCATGAGCCACACCGAGTGCACCGGTCACAAGCTCCGAAAAATACAGCATGCAACAGACCAGCACCACCCAGCGTCTCACCTGCCCTGAGAGACTGTTCTAACAGATGGAGCCCAAAGCCATGGATTCAAAGAACTCCACGGACACTTTGGAGGGATGGCCCATAAACTAAGGGCATTATATCCGCATGAATATACATGGGGGTATATATATATGACAGGGGAAAGTGGTGGCAATTCATTGGAACCTGTAAGATCTGGGCATGGCATAGACGGTATGGAATAAGGGGTGGATAATGTCCCGGTTCCGGCAGGGATAGGGTTAATTTTTTCCTGGTATTCCATGCCGTGTGAGCCATGCCCACCCTGAGCTGCCGGGGGAGGGGGCAGGAAGTCGCCGCTTGGAGTGGGCTGGGGCGTCCCGGGTCCGGTCGGGGAGCGGCGGTTCCGTAATCGTGTTTGTATATGCCTCTGTCCGTGTTATTGTTGTTGTTTGCCTGTTCCCTTTGCTGTTCTGTTAAACTGCCTTTGTCTCAACCCAAGAGTCTTGCCTTTTTTCTTCTGATTCTTCCTGTATTGGGAAGGCACGAGTGAGCGGCACGTGGTTCTTTGTTGCCGTCTGAGGCTAAACCACGGCAGTCCTTTTTCGGCGCCCAACGGGGGCTCGAAGGGTTGAGATAACGACAGAATCCAACTAGAGCTTGAAAAAACGAATGTGCTGTATGCGTTTCTTGTATTAGGCAAATAGTCGCTGGTCGCCATGTTGCTTGGTTTGTTCTCATGGCTGTGTTATGTGAATTCCTATGTGTCTTATGTACTCCTTCCGATGATTTTTGTTACTTCTGGGAGAGGGATGAGGATTATCGTTTTGTTGTCCTGTGCAATATCGGCTTATGAGATGATAACATCACTTGTTAGACAGTTACTTTGGGGCTTTTATGTGGTGGTGCTGTCCTGTCCGTACCTTGGGCATCGTCTCTCAGAATTTATTAATAATTACACCCAGTCTGTGGGGGAAACGGGGGGGACGCTTTCCCCAGCTCTTTTGCCTCCCTTTTCTCCTTCGGGTCAGGTATGGCAGCTTTTGAGAATTTTGACTATCCTTGGGATACTCAAACCAGCCTGGTCCTATTGTTATGTCTGCTGAATGTGTTCCACGTCCTGTTTAAGGTTAAACAGCTATTTCAGACTACTACCCGGAGATCTGCTCCGAGGCTGGATAGTCGGGGTGGCACGGCATGTGGGAGAACATGGGCAGGTACCTAGAGAACTACTCACCTCCAGTGGTCTGGGACTTCACTCCTGAGCAATTACAGGACCCTGATAAAGTGGTAGAATATTTGAAGGGAAAATGCTGTGGCTATTCTAGAGAGGCACAACTCACCACGCTGTGCTGGGCCCTGGCCAGTATCTACCAGGCACTGCTCAGAATTATGCAGCACCGTCAGCGGGAAGAGATGGAGACCAGACCAGCAGCCACTGTGGCTGCTGCAACCCCTGCAAGGGACACTGTGGCTACTGCAAGCCCCGCGGCAGCCATTGCGGCTACTGCAACCCCCGCGGCAGCCACTGCGGCTACTGCAACCCCCGCGGCAGCCACTGCGGCTACTCCAACCCCTGTGGCAGCCACTGCCGCTGAACCAGGGAACCAACCCGTGCCGGTATCAGTTGCCCCCATACAGAAGAAGAAGTACACAAAGAAATCAGTTCGCTTAGTAAGAGATGATGATGAACCAGGGTCATCACGAGAGCAGGAGGAAGAGGCAGAACCAGAGGTAATTAGTCGATCCCTATCCTTGAGTGAGCTGCGGGATATGCGAAAAGATTTTAGCCGACTTTCAGGCGAGCACATTGTCACCTGGCTGCTCCGGTGCTGGGATAACGGGGCCAGTAGCCTGGAATTAGAGGGTAGGGAGGCCAGGCAGCTGGGATCCCTGTCTAGGGAAGGCGGTATTGACAAGGCAATTGGGAAGAAGACCCAAGCCCTCAGCCTCTGGAAACGACTCCTGTCAGGCGTGAGGGAGAGGTACCCCTTCAGTGAGGATGTTGTATGTCAACCAAGCAAGTGGACTACCATGGGAAGAGGTAACCAGTACCTGAGAGAATTAGCCGTGCGGGAGAGGATTTATTATGACTTTGACAATGCAGACTTACCTACAGACCCTGATGAGGTGCAATGCACAAGGCCTATGTGGCGGAAGTTTGTACGGAGCGCCCATCGTCATATGCCAACTCATTGGCAGTAATGGAATGGAAAGGTGAAGAGGCACCAACGGTGGATGAGGTGGCTGGCCGGCTCCGGAGATATGAAGAAAGTCTCTCTTTCCCCCTTGTCTCAGCTGTGGAGAAACTGTCGCGGAAGGTCCAGCAACTTGAAGAGAATATGTCCTACTCCCCACCTGTAGACGGGCCAGCGTCTCAGCTATTAGAAGCAGGCATTTCCCCACTCAAGAGAGAGTACAGAGGGTACACACCACGAGGCACCCTGTGGTTCTACCTGCGTGACCACGGAGAGGACATGAGGCAGTGGGATGGACAACCTACTTCGACCCTGCGGACAGGAGTTGCAAGGAAGGACAACCACAAAAGGGGATCCCTCCGGATCCGGGAGGTGCCGGAAAAAGGCCGGCCCAGTTTCCAGTGGGCAGTTCCCCAGACCGAGCAGAAGGCCTGATCTTGCTTCTGATCCTCTTGAAGGAACTTCCAAGTCATTTATGCAAGAAGTGAGTAATAGATACTATGACCAGTATTATAGAGGGGCCCTGCCTCTGGCCAGGTGGAGGAAAGGGACAACCGGGTTTATTGGACGGCGTGGATTCGATGGCCTGGCACATCAGACCCACAGGAGTATAAGGCTCTAGTGGACACGGGTGCACAGTGTACTTTAATACCATCAAGCTATAGAGGGGCAGAACCCATTTGTATTTCTGGGGTGACAGGGGGATCCCAAGAGTTGACTGTACTGGAGGCGGAAGTGAGCCTAACTGGGAATGAGTGGCAAAAACACCCCATTGTGACTGGCCCAGAGGCTCCATGCGTCCTTGGCATAGATTACCTCAGGAGAGGGTATTTTAAGGACCCAAAAGGGTGCCGTTGGGCCTTTGGCGTAGTTGCCTTGGAGACGGAGCAAGTTAAACAGTTGTCTACCTTGCCTGGTCTCTCGGAGGACTCTTCTGTTGTGGGGTTGTTGAGGGTCGAAGAACAGCAGGTGCCGATTGCTACCACAACGGTGCATCGGCGGCAATATCGCACTAACCGAGACTCTCTGATTCCCATCCACGAGCTGATTCGTCAACTAGAGGTTCAAGGAGTGATCAGCAAGACTCGCTCACCCTTTAACAGTCCTATATGGCCGATGTGAAAAATCTAGTGGAGAGTGGAGGCTAACTGTAGACTATCGTGGCCTGAATGAAGTCACGCCACCGCTGAGCACTGCCATGCCGGACATGCTAGAACTCCAGTACGAACTGGAGTCCGAGGCAGCCAAGTGGTATGCCACGATTGATATAGCTAATGCATTCTTCTCAATCCCTTTGGCAGCGGAGTGCAGGCCACAGTTTGCTTTCACTCGGAGGGGCGTCCAATACACCTGGAATCGACTGCCCCAGGGGTGGAAACACAGCCCCACCATTTGCCATGGACTGATCCAGACTGCACTGGAACAGGGTGAAGCTCCAGAACATCTGCAATGCATTGATGACATCATTGTATGGGGGAAACAGAGCAGAAGAAGTTTTGGAGAAAGGGAGTAAAATAGTCCAAATCCTTCTGAAAGCTGGTTTGGCCATAAAACGAAGTAAGGTCGAGGGACCTGTGCAGGAGATCCAGTTTTTAGGAATAAAATGGCAAGAGGGAGGCCGTCAGATTCCAATGGATGTGATCAACAAAATAGCAGCTATGTCTCCACCAACTAGTAAAAAGGAAACACAAGCTTTCTTAGGCATTGTGGGGTTTTGGAGAATGCATAGCCCAGATTACAGTCAAATTGTAAGCCCTCTCTATCAAGTGACCTGGAAGAAGAATGACTTTAAATGGGGTCCTGAGCAACGGCAAGCTTTTGAACAAATCAAACAGGAAATAGTCCACGCAGCGGCCCTGGGGCCAGTCCGGGCAGGACAAGATGTTAAAAATGTGCTCTATACCGCAGCCGGGGAGAACGGCCCTACCTGGAGCCTCTGGCAGAAAGCACCAGGGGAGCCCCGAGGTCGACCCCTAGGGTTTTGGAGTCGGGGATACAGAGGATCCCAAGCCCGCTGCACTCCAACAGAAAAAGAGATATTGGCAGCGTATGAAGGGGTTCGAGCTGCTTCGGAAGTAGTTGGTACAGAAGCAGCCCAGCTCCTCTTAGCGCCTCGATTGCCGGTGCTGGGCTGGATGTTCAAAGAAAGGGTCCCCACCACACATCATGCAACTGATGCTACATGGAGTAAGTGGATTGCATTGATCACACAGCGAACTCGAATGGGAAACCCCAGTCGCCCAGGAATTCTGGAAGTGATCATGGACTGGCCAGAAGGCAAGGATTTTGGAATGTCACCGGAGGAGGAGGTGACACGTGCAGAAGAGGCCCCACCATATAATAAACTGCCAGAAAATGAGAAGAAATATGCCCTGTTCACTGATGGGTCCTGCCGGATTGTGGGAAAGCATCGAAAGTGGAAGGCTGCTGTGTGGCGTCCTACACGACAAGTTGCAGAAGCCAGTGAAGGAGAGGGCGAATCGAGCCAGTTTGCAGAGGTGAAAGCCATTCAGCTGGCTTTGGGCATTACTGAGCGAGAAAAATGGCCAGTACTTTTACCTCTACACTGACTCATGGATGGTGGCGAATGCTCTGTGGGGGTGGTTACAGCAGTGGAAGCAGGGCAACTGGCAGCGCAGAGGCAAACCCATCTGGGCTGCTGAACTATGGCAAGATATTGCTGCCCGGATAGAGAATCTGGTTGTGAAAGTACGCCACGTAGACGCCCATGTACCGAAGAATCGGGCCACGGAGGAACATCAGAACAACCAGCAAGTGGATTGGGCTGCTAGGATTGAAGTGGCTCAGGTGGATCTGGATTGGCAACATACGGGTGAACTGTGCATAGCTCGGTGGGCCCTTGACTCCTCAGGCCATCAAGGAAGAGATGTGACACCGAGGGGTGGACTTGACCATGGACACTATTGCACAGGTCATCCATGAATGTGAGACATGCGCTGCAATCAAGCAAGCCAAGCGTTTGAAGCCTCTTTGGTATGGAGGGCGGTGGCTGAACTACAAGTATGGGGAGGCCTGGCAGCTTGATTGTATCACACTGCCACAAACCCGTCAAGGCAAGCGCTATGTGCTCACAATGGTGGAAGCAACCACCGGATGGATGGCTGGAAACATACCCTGTGCCCCATGCTACTGCCCGGAACACTATCCTGGGACTTGAAAAGCAAGCCCTGTGGCGACACGGTACCCCAGAGAGAATCGAGTCGGACAACGGGACTCATTTCCGAAACAGCCTCGTAGACACCTGGGCCAAAGAGCATGGTATCGAGTGGGTGTATCGCATCCCATATCACGCACCAGCCTCCGGGAAGAGAGAACGATACCATGGATTGTTAAAAACTACACTGAGAGCAATGGGTGGTGGGACTTTAAACCATTGGGACACACATCTAGCGAAAGCTACCTGGCTGGTTAACACCAGGGGATCTAACAATCGGGCTGGCCCTGCCCAATCAAAACTTCCACGTACTGTAGAAGGGGATAAAGTCCCTGTAGTGCACATGAAGACCATGCTAGGGAAGCCAGTCTGGGTTAGTCCTGCCTTAGGCAAAGGCAAACCCATCCGTGGGATTGCTTTTGCCCAAGGACCTGGGTGCACTTGGTGGGTGATGCGGAAGGATGGGGAAGTCCGATGTGTACCTCATGGGGATCTCATTTTGGGTGAGAATAGCCAATGAATCAAATTGTGTGCTGTTAATTACTAAGTAACACTGTCACTGTGTGTCCTCATTGTTATAATTGCTATCAGTTGTACTACGAGTAAGGCACAGGGGTGATGGGATAAGAACTGACCTCAGCAGCTGGCGCCCAGCAGTTTCCTCAAGATCTACATCTTCAGCCCACGGACTGCGTGCATGAGCCACACCGAGTGCACCGGTCACAAGCTCCGAAAAATACAGCATGCAACAGACCAGCACCACCCAGCGTCTCACCTGCCCTGAGAGACTGTTCTAACAGATGGAGCCCAAAGCCATGGATTCAAAGAACTCCACGGACACTTTGGAGGGATGGCCCATAAACTAAGGGCATTATATCCGCATGAATATACATGGGGGTATATATATATGACAGGGGAAAGTGGTGGCAATTCATTGGAACCTGTAAGATCTGGGCATGGCATAGACGGTATGGAATAAGGGGTGGATAATGTCCCGGTTCCGGCAGGGATAGGGTTAATTTTTTCCTGGTATTCCATGCCGTGTGAGCCATGCCCACCCTGAGCTGCCGGGGGAGGGGGCAGGAAGTCGCCGCTTGGAGTGGGCTGGGGCGTCCCGGGTCCGGTCGGGGAGCGGCGGTTCCGTAATCGTGTTTGTATATGCCTCTGTCCGTGTTATTGTTGTTGTTTGCCTGTTCCCTTTGCTGTTCTGTTAAACTGCCTTTGTCTCAACCCAAGAGTCTTGCCTTTTTTCTTCTGATTCTTCCTGTATTGGGAAGGCACGAGTGAGCGGCACGTGGTTCTTTGTTGCCGTCTGAGGCTAAACCACGGCAGTCCTTTTTCGGCGCCCAACGGGGGCTCGAAGGGTTGAGATAACGACAGAATCCAACTAGAGCTTGAAAAAACGAATGTGCTGTATGCGTTTCTTGTATTAGGCAAATAGTCGCTGGTCGCCATGTTGCTTGGTTTGTTCTCATGGCTGTGTTATGTGAATTCCTATGTGTCTTATGTACTCCTTCCGATGATTTTTGTTACTTCTGGGAGAGGGATGAGGATTATCGTTTTGTTGTCCTGTGCAATATCGGCTTATGAGATGATAACATCACTTGTTAGACAGTTACTTTGGGGCTTTTATGTGGTGGTGCTGTCCTGTCCGTACCTTGGGCATCGTCTCTCAGAATTTATTAATAATTACACCCAGTCTGTGGGGGAAACGGGGGGGACGCTTTCCCCAGCTCTTTTGCCTCCCTTTTCTCCTTCGGGTCAGGTATGGCAGCTTTTGAGAATTTTGACTATCCTTGGGATACTCAAACCAGCCTGGTCCTATTGTTATGTCTGCTGAATGTGTTCCACGTCCTGTTTAAGGTTAAACAGCTATTTCAGACTACTACCCGGAGATCTGCTCCGAGGCTGGATAGTCGGGGTGGCACGGCATGTGGGAGAACATGGGCAGGTACCTAGAGAACTACTCACCTCCAGTGGTCTGGGACTTCACTCCTGAGCAATTACAGGACCCTGATAAAGTGGTAGAATATTTGAAGGGAAAATGCTGTGGCTATTCTAGAGAGGCACAACTCACCACGCTGTGCTGGGCCCTGGCCAGTATCTACCAGGCACTGCTCAGAATTATGCAGCACCGTCAGCGGGAAGAGATGGAGACCAGACCAGCAGCCACTGTGGCTGCTGCAACCCCTGCAAGGGACACTGTGGCTACTGCAAGCCCCGCGGCAGCCATTGCGGCTACTGCAACCCCCGCGGCAGCCACTGCGGCTACTGCAACCCCCGCGGCAGCCACTGCGGCTACTCCAACCCCTGTGGCAGCCACTGCCGCTGAACCAGGGAACCAACCCGTGCCGGTATCAGTTGCCCCCATACAGAAGAAGAAGTACACAAAGAAATCAGTTCGCTTAGTAAGAGATGATGATGAACCAGGGTCATCACGAGAGCAGGAGGAAGAGGCAGAACCAGAGGTAATTAGTCGATCCCTATCCTTGAGTGAGCTGCGGGATATGCGAAAAGATTTTAGCCGACTTTCAGGCGAGCACATTGTCACCTGGCTGCTCCGGTGCTGGGATAACGGGGCCAGTAGCCTGGAATTAGAGGGTAGGGAGGCCAGGCAGCTGGGATCCCTGTCTAGGGAAGGCGGTATTGACAAGGCAATTGGGAAGAAGACCCAAGCCCTCAGCCTCTGGAAACGACTCCTGTCAGGCGTGAGGGAGAGGTACCCCTTCAGTGAGGATGTTGTATGTCAACCAAGCAAGTGGACTACCATGGGAAGAGGTAACCAGTACCTGAGAGAATTAGCCGTGCGGGAGAGGATTTATTATGACTTTGACAATGCAGACTTACCTACAGACCCTGATGAGGTGCAATGCACAAGGCCTATGTGGCGGAAGTTTGTACGGAGCGCCCATCGTCATATGCCAACTCATTGGCAGTAATGGAATGGAAAGGTGAAGAGGCACCAACGGTGGATGAGGTGGCTGGCCGGCTCCGGAGATATGAAGAAAGTCTCTCTTTCCCCCTTGTCTCAGCTGTGGAGAAACTGTCGCGGAAGGTCCAGCAACTTGAAGAGAATATGTCCTACTCCCCACCTGTAGACGGGCCAGCGTCTCAGCTATTAGAAGCAGGCATTTCCCCACTCAAGAGAGAGTACAGAGGGTACACACCACGAGGCACCCTGTGGTTCTACCTGCGTGACCACGGAGAGGACATGAGGCAGTGGGATGGACAACCTACTTCGACCCTGCGGACAGGAGTTGCAAGGAAGGACAACCACAAAAGGGGATCCCTCCGGATCCGGGAGGTGCCGGAAAAAGGCCGGCCCAGTTTCCAGTGGGCAGTTCCCCAGACCGAGCAGAAGGCCTGATCTTGCTTCTGATCCTCTTGAAGGAACTTCCAAGTCATTTATGCAAGAAGTGAGTAATAGATACTATGACCAGTATTATAGAGGGGCCCTGCCTCTGGCCAGGTGGAGGAAAGGGACAACCGGGTTTATTGGACGGCGTGGATTCGATGGCCTGGCACATCAGACCCACAGGAGTATAAGGCTCTAGTGGACACGGGTGCACAGTGTACTTTAATACCATCAAGCTATAGAGGGGCAGAACCCATTTGTATTTCTGGGGTGACAGGGGGATCCCAAGAGTTGACTGTACTGGAGGCGGAAGTGAGCCTAACTGGGAATGAGTGGCAAAAACACCCCATTGTGACTGGCCCAGAGGCTCCATGCGTCCTTGGCATAGATTACCTCAGGAGAGGGTATTTTAAGGACCCAAAAGGGTGCCGTTGGGCCTTTGGCGTAGTTGCCTTGGAGACGGAGCAAGTTAAACAGTTGTCTACCTTGCCTGGTCTCTCGGAGGACTCTTCTGTTGTGGGGTTGTTGAGGGTCGAAGAACAGCAGGTGCCGATTGCTACCACAACGGTGCATCGGCGGCAATATCGCACTAACCGAGACTCTCTGATTCCCATCCACGAGCTGATTCGTCAACTAGAGGTTCAAGGAGTGATCAGCAAGACTCGCTCACCCTTTAACAGTCCTATATGGCCGATGTGAAAAATCTAGTGGAGAGTGGAGGCTAACTGTAGACTATCGTGGCCTGAATGAAGTCACGCCACCGCTGAGCACTGCCGTGCCGGACATGCTAGAACTCCAGTACGAACTGGAGTCCGAGGCAGCCAAGTGGTATGCCACGATTGATATAGCTAATGCATTCTTCTCAATCCCTTTGGCAGCGGAGTGCAGGCCACAGTTTGCTTTCACTCGGAGGGGCGTCCAATACACCTGGAATCGACTGCCCCAGGGGTGGAAACACAGCCCCACCATTTGCCATGGACTGATCCAGACTGCACTGGAACAGGGTGAAGCTCCAGAACATCTGCAATGCATTGATGACATCATTGTATGGGGGAAACAGAGCAGAAGAAGTTTTGGAGAAAGGGAGTAAAATAGTCCAAATCCTTCTGAAAGCTGGTTTGGCCATAAAACGAAGTAAGGTCGAGGGACCTGTGCAGGAGATCCAGTTTTTAGGAATAAAATGGCAAGAGGGAGGCCGTCAGATTCCAATGGATGTGATCAACAAAATAGCAGCTATGTCTCCACCAACTAGTAAAAAGGAAACACAAGCTTTCTTAGGCATTGTGGGGTTTTGGAGAATGCATAGCCCAGATTACAGTCAAATTGTAAGCCCTCTCTATCAAGTGACCTGGAAGAAGAATGACTTTAAATGGGGTCCTGAGCAACGGCAAGCTTTTGAACAAATCAAACAGGAAATAGTCCACGCAGCGGCCCTGGGGCCAGTCCGGGCAGGACAAGATGTTAAAAATGTGCTCTACACTGCAGCCGGGGAGAACGGCCCTACCTGGAGCCTCTGGCAGAAAGCACCAGGGGAGCCCCGAGGTCGACCCCTAGGGTTTTGGAGTCGGGGATACAGAGGATCCCAAGCCCGCTGCACTCCAACAGAAAAAGAGATATTGGCAGCGTATGAAGGGGTTCGAGCTGCTTCGGAAGTAGTTGGTACAGAAGCAGCCCAGCTCCTCTTAGCGCCTCGATTGCCGGTGCTGGGCTGGATGTTCAAAGAAAGGGTCCCCACCACACATCATGCAACTGATGCTACATGGAGTAAGTGGATTGCATTGATCACACAGCGAACTCGAATGGGAAACCCCAGTCGCCCAGGAATTCTGGAAGTGATCATGGACTGGCCAGAAGGCAAGGATTTTGGAATGTCACCGGAGGAGGAGGTGACACGTGCAGAAGAGGCCCCACCATATAATAAACTGCCAGAAAATGAGAAGAAATATGCCCTGTTCACTGATGGGTCCTGCCGGATTGTGGGAAAGCATCGAAAGTGGAAGGCTGCTGTGTGGCGTCCTACACGACAAGTTGCAGAAGCCAGTGAAGGAGAGGGCGAATCGAGCCAGTTTGCAGAGGTGAAAGCCATTCAGCTGGCTTTGGGCATTACTGAGCGAGAAAAATGGCCAGTACTTTTACCTCTACACTGACTCATGGATGGTGGCGAATGCTCTGTGGGGGTGGTTACAGCAGTGGAAGCAGGGCAACTGGCAGCGCAGAGGCAAACCCATCTGGGCTGCTGAACTATGGCAAGATATTGCTGCCCGGATAGAGAATCTGGTTGTGAAAGTACGCCACGTAGACGCCCATGTACCGAAGAATCGGGCCACGGAGGAACATCAGAACAACCAGCAAGTGGATTGGGCTGCTAGGATTGAAGTGGCTCAGGTGGATCTGGATTGGCAACATACGGGTGAACTGTGCATAGCTCGGTGGGCCCTTGACTCCTCAGGCCATCAAGGAAGAGATGTGACACCGAGGGGTGGACTTGACCATGGACACTATTGCACAGGTCATCCATGAATGTGAGACATGCGCTGCAATCAAGCAAGCCAAGCGTTTGAAGCCTCTTTGGTATGGAGGGCGGTGGCTGAACTACAAGTATGGGGAGGCCTGGCAGCTTGATTGTATCACACTGCCACAAACCCGTCAAGGCAAGCGCTATGTGCTCACAATGGTGGAAGCAACCACCGGATGGATGGCTGGAAACATACCCTGTGCCCCATGCTACTGCCCGGAACACTATCCTGGGACTTGAAAAGCAAGCCCTGTGGCGACACGGTACCCCAGAGAGAATCGAGTCGGACAACGGGACTCATTTCCGAAACAGCCTCGTAGACACCTGGGCCAAAGAGCATGGTATCGAGTGGGTGTATCGCATCCCATATCACGCACCAGCCTCCGGGAAGAGAGAACGATACCATGGATTGTTAAAAACTACACTGAGAGCAATGGGTGGTGGGACTTTAAACCATTGGGACACACATCTAGCGAAAGCTACCTGGCTGGTTAACACCAGGGGATCTAACAATCGGGCTGGCCCTGCCCAATCAAAACTTCCACGTACTGTAGAAGGGGATAAAGTCCCTGTAGTGCACATGAAGACCATGCTAGGGAAGCCAGTCTGGGTTAGTCCTGCCTTAGGCAAAGGCAAACCCATCCGTGGGATTGCTTTTGCCCAAGGACCTGGGTGCACTTGGTGGGTGATGCGGAAGGATGGGGAAGTCCGATGTGTACCTCATGGGGATCTCATTTTGGGTGAGAATAGCCAATGAATCAAATTGTGTGCTGTTAATTACTAAGTAACACTGTCACTGTGTGTCCTCATTGTTATAATTGCTATCAGTTGTACTACGAGTAAGGCACAGGGGTGATGGGATAAGAACTGACCTCAGCAGCTGGCGCCCAGCAGTTTCCTCAAGATCTACATCTTCAGCCCACGGACTGCGTGCATGAGCCACACCGAGTGCACCGGTCACAAGCTCCGAAAAATACAGCATGCAACAGACCAGCACCACCCAGCGTCTCACCTGCCCTGAGAGACTGTTCTAACAGATGGAGCCCAAAGCCATGGATTCAAAGAACTCCACGGACACTTTGGAGGGATGGCCCATAAACTAAGGGCATTATATCCGCATGAATATACATGGGGGTATATATATATGACAGGGGAAAGTGGTGGCAATTCATTGGAACCTGTAAGATCTGGGCATGGCATAGACGGTATGGAATAAGGGGTGGATAATGTCCCGGTTCCGGCAGGGATAGGGTTAATTTTTTCCTGGTATTCCATGCCGTGTGAGCCATGCCCACCCTGAGCTGCCGGGGGAGGGGGCAGGAAGTCGCCGCTTGGAGTGGGCTGGGGCGTCCCGGGTCCGGTCGGGGAGCGGCGGTTCCGTAATCGTGTTTGTATATGCCTCTGTCCGTGTTATTGTTGTTGTTTGCCTGTTCCCTTTGCTGTTCTGTTAAACTGCCTTTGTCTCAACCCAAGAGTCTTGCCTTTTTTCTTCTGATTCTTCCTGTATTGGGAAGGCACGAGTGAGCGGCACGTGGTTCTTTGTTGCCGTCTGAGGCTAAACCACGGCAGTCCTTTTTCGGCGCCCAACGGGGGCTCGAAGGGTTGAGATAACGACAGAATCCAACTAGAGCTTGAAAAAACGAATGTGCTGTATGCGTTTCTTGTATTAGGCAAATAGTCGCTGGTCGCCATGTTGCTTGGTTTGTTCTCATGGCTGTGTTATGTGAATTCCTATGTGTCTTATGTACTCCTTCCGATGATTTTTGTTACTTCTGGGAGAGGGATGAGGATTATCGTTTTGTTGTCCTGTGCAATATCGGCTTATGAGATGATAACATCACTTGTTAGACAGTTACTTTGGGGCTTTTATGTGGTGGTGCTGTCCTGTCCGTACCTTGGGCATCGTCTCTCAGAATTTATTAATAATTACACCCAGTCTGTGGGGGAAACGGGGGGGGACGCTTTCCCCAGCTCTTTTGCCTCCCTTTTCTCCTTCGGGTCAGGTATGGCAGCTTTTGAGAATTTTGACTATCCTTGGGATACTCAAACCAGCCTGGTCCTATTGTTATGTCTGCTGAATGTGTTCCACGTCCTGTTTAAGGTTAAACAGCTATTTAAGACTACTACCCGGAGATCTGCTCCGAGGCTGGATAGTCGGGGTGGCACGGCATGTGGGAGAACATGGGCAGGTACCTAGAGAACTACTCACCTCCAGTGGTCTGGGACTTCACTCCTGAGCAATTACAGGACCCTGATAAAGTGGTAGAATATTTGAAGGGAAAATGCTGTGGCTATTCTAGAGAGGCACAACTCACCACGCTGTGCTGGGCCCTGGCCAGTATCTACCAGGCACTGCTCAGAATTATGCAGCACCGTCAGCGGGAAGAGATGGAGACCAGACCAGCAGCCACTGTGGCTGCTGCAACCCCTGCAAGGGACACTGTGGCTACTGCAAGCCCCGCGGCAGCCATTGCGGCTACTGCAACCCCCGCGGCAGCCACTGCGGCTACTGCAACCCCCGCGGCAGCCACTGCGGCTACTCCAACCCCTGTGGCAGCCACTGCCGCTGAACCAGGGAACCAACCCGTGCCGGTATCAGTTGCCCCCATACAGAAGAAGAAGTACACAAAGAAATCAGTTCGCTTAGTAAGAGATGATGATGAACCAGGGTCATCACGAGAGCAGGAGGAAGAGGCAGAACCAGAGGTAATTAGTCGATCCCTATCCTTGAGTGAGCTGCGGGATATGCGAAAAGATTTTAGCCGACTTTCAGGCGAGCACATTGTCACCTGGCTGCTCCGGTGCTGGGATAACGGGGCCAGTAGCCTGGAATTAGAGGGTAGGGAGGCCAGGCAGCTGGGATCCCTGTCTAGGGAAGGCGGTATTGACAAGGCAATTGGGAAGAAGACCCAAGCCCTCAGCCTCTGGAAACGACTCCTGTCAGGCGTGAGGGAGAGGTACCCCTTCAGTGAGGATGTTGTATGTCAACCAAGCAAGTGGACTACCATGGGAAGAGGTAACCAGTACCTGAGAGAATTAGCCGTGCGGGAGAGGATTTATTATGACTTTGACAATGCAGACTTACCTACAGACCCTGATGAGGTGCAATGCACAAGGCCTATGTGGCGGAAGTTTGTACGGAGCGCCCATCGTCATATGCCAACTCATTGGCAGTAATGGAATGGAAAGGTGAAGAGGCACCAACGGTGGATGAGGTGGCTGGCCGGCTCCGGAGATATGAAGAAAGTCTCTCTTTCCCCCTTGTCTCAGCTGTGGAGAAACTGTCGCGGAAGGTCCAGCAACTTGAAGAGAATATGTCCTACTCCCCACCTGTAGACGGGCCAGCGTCTCAGCTATTAGAAGCAGGCATTTCCCCACTCAAGAGAGAGTACAGAGGGTACACACCACGAGGCACCCTGTGGTTCTACCTGCGTGACCACGGAGAGGACATGAGGCAGTGGGATGGACAACCTACTTCGACCCTGCGGACAGGAGTTGCAAGGAAGGACAACCACAAAAGGGGATCCCTCCGGATCCGGGAGGTGCCGGAAAAAGGCCGGCCCAGTTTCCAGTGGGCAGTTCCCCAGACCGAGCAGAAGGCCTGATCTTGCTTCTGATCCTCTTGAAGGAACTTCCAAGTCATTTATGCAAGAAGTGAGTAATAGATACTATGACCAGTATTATAGAGGGGCCCTGCCTCTGGCCAGGTGGAGGAAAGGGACAACCGGGTTTATTGGACGGCGTGGATTCGATGGCCTGGCACATCAGACCCACAGGAGTATAAGGCTCTAGTGGACACGGGTGCACAGTGTACTTTAATACCATCAAGCTATAGAGGGGCAGAACCCATTTGTATTTCTGGGGTGACAGGGGGATCCCAAGAGTTGACTGTACTGGAGGCGGAAGTGAGCCTAACTGGGAATGAGTGGCAAAAACACCCCATTGTGACTGGCCCAGAGGCTCCATGCGTCCTTGGCATAGATTACCTCAGGAGAGGGTATTTTAAGGACCCAAAAGGGTGCCGTTGGGCCTTTGGCGTAGTTGCCTTGGAGACGGAGCAAGTTAAACAGTTGTCTACCTTGCCTGGTCTCTCGGAGGACTCTTCTGTTGTGGGGTTGTTGAGGGTCGAAGAACAGCAGGTGCCGATTGCTACCACAACGGTGCATCGGCGGCAATATCGCACTAACCGAGACTCTCTGATTCCCATCCACGAGCTGATTCGTCAACTAGAGGTTCAAGGAGTGATCAGCAAGACTCGCTCACCCTTTAACAGTCCTATATGGCCGATGTGAAAAATCTAGTGGAGAGTGGAGGCTAACTGTAGACTATCGTGGCCTGAATGAAGTCACGCCACCGCTGAGCACTGCCGTGCCGGACATGCTAGAACTCCAGTACGAACTGGAGTCCGAGGCAGCCAAGTGGTATGCCACGATTGATATAGCTAATGCATTCTTCTCAATCCCTTTGGCAGCGGAGTGCAGGCCACAGTTTGCTTTCACTCGAAGGGGCGTCCAATACACCTGGAATCGACTGCCCCAGGGGTGGAAACACAGCCCCACCATTTGCCATGGACTGATCCAGACTGCACTGGAACAGGGTGAAGCTCCAGAACATCTGCAATGCATTGATGACATCATTGTATGGGGGAAACAGAGCAGAAGAAGTTTTGGAGAAAGGGAGTAAAATAGTCCAAATCCTTCTGAAAGCTGGTTTGGCCATAAAACGAAGTAAGGTCGAGGGACCTGTGCAGGAGATCCAGTTTTTAGGAATAAAATGGCAAGATGGACGCCGTCAGATTCCAATGGATGTGATCAACAAAATAGCAGCTATGTCTCCACCAACTAGTAAAAAGGAAACACAAGCTTTCTTAGGCATTGTGGGGTTTTGGAGAATGCATAGCCCAGATTACAGTCAAATTGTAAGCCCTCTCTATCAAGTGACCTGGAAGAAGAATGACTTTAAATGGGGTCCTGAGCAACGGCAAGCTTTTGAACAAATCAAACAGGAAATAGTCCACGCAGCGGCCCTGGGGCCAGTCCGGGCAGGACAAGATGTTAAAAATGTGCTCTACACTGCAGCCGGGGAGAACGGCCCTACCTGGAGCCTCTGGCAGAAAGCACCAGGGGAGCCCCGAGGTCGACCCCTAGGGTTTTGGAGTCGGGGATACAGAGGATCCCAAGCCCGCTGCACTCCAACAGAAAAAGAGATATTGGCAGCGTATGAAGGGGTTCGAGCTGCTTCGGAAGTAGTTGGTACAGAAGCAGCCCAGCTCCTCTTAGCGCCTCGATTGCCGGTGCTGGGCTGGATGTTCAAAGAAAGGGTCCCCACCACACATCATGCAACTGATGCTACATGGAGTAAGTGGATTGCATTGATCACACAGCGAACTCGAATGGGAAACCCCAGTCGCCCAGGAATTCTGGAAGTGATCATGGACTGGCCAGAAGGCAAGGATTTTGGAATGTCACCGGAGGAGGAGGTGACACGTGCAGAAGAGGCCCCACCATATAATAAACTGCCAGAAAATGAGAAGAAATATGCCCTGTTCACTGATGGGTCCTGCCGGATTGTGGGAAAGCATCGAAAGTGGAAGGCTGCTGTGTGGCGTCCTACACGACAAGTTGCAGAAGCCAGTGAAGGAGAGGGCGAATCGAGCCAGTTTGCAGAGGTGAAAGCCACTCAGCTGGCTTTGGGCATTACTGAGCGAGAAAAATGGCCAGTACTTTTATCTCTACACTGACTCATGGATGGTGGCGAATGCTCTGTGGGGGTGGTTACAGCAGTGGAAGCAGGGCAACTGGCAGCGCAGAGGCAAACCCATCTGGGCTGCTGAACTATGGCAAGATATTGCTGCCCGGATAGAGAATCTGGTTGTGAAAGTACGCCACGTAGACGCCCATGTACCGAAGAATCGGGCCACGGAGGAACATCAGAACAACCAGCAAGTGGATTGGGCTGCTAGGATTGAAGTGGCTCAGGTGGATCTGGATTGGCAACATACGGGTGAACTGTGCATAGCTCGGTGGGCCCTTGACTCCTCAGGCCATCAAGGAAGAGATGTGACACCGAGGGGTGGACTTGACCATGGACACTATTGCACAGGTCATCCATGAATGTGAGACATGCGCTGCAATCAAGCAAGCCAAGCGTTTGAAGCCTCTTTGGTATGGAGGGCGGTGGCTGAACTACAAGTATGGGGAGGCCTGGCAGCTTGATTGTATCACACTGCCACAAACCCGTCAAGGCAAGCGCTATGTGCTCACAATGGTGGAAGCAACCACCGGATGGATGGCTGGAAACATACCCTGTGCCCCATGCTACTGCCCGGAACACTATCCTGGGACTTGAAAAGCAAGCCCTGTGGCGACACGGTACCCCAGAGAGAATCGAGTCGGACAACGGGACTCATTTCCGAAACAGCCTCGTAGACACCTGGGCCTAAGAGCATGGTATCGAGTGGGTGTATCGCATCCCATATCACGCACCAGCCTCCGGGAAGAGAGAACGATACCATGGATTGTTAAAAACTACACTGAGAGCAATGGGTGGTGGGACTTTAAACCATTGGGACACACATCTAGCGAAAGCTACCTGGCTGGTTAACACCAGGGGATCTAACAATCGGGCTGGCCCTGCCCAATCAAAACTTCCACGTACTGTAGAAGGGGATAAAGTCCCTGTAGTGCACATGAAGACCATGCTAGGGAAGCCAGTCTGGGTTAGTCCTGCCTTAGGCAAAGGCAAACCCATCCGTGGGATTGCTTTTGCCCAAGGACCTGGGTGCACTTGGTGGGTGATGCGGAAGGATGGGGAAGTCCGATGTGTACCTCATGGGGATCTCATTTTGGGTGAGAATAGCCAATGAATCAAATTGTGTGCTGTTAATTACTAAGTAACACTGTCACTGTGTGTCCTCATTGTTATAATTGCTATCAGTTGTACTACGAGTAAGGCACAGGGGTGATGGGATAAGAACTGACCTCAGCAGCTGGCGCCCAGCAACTTCCTCAAGATCTACATCTTCAGCCCACGGACTGCGTGCATGAGCCACACCGAGTGCACCGGTCACAAGCTCCGAAAAATACAGCATGCAACAGACCAGCACCACCCAGCATCTCACCTGCCCTGAGAGACTGTTCTAACAGATGGAGCCCAAAGCCATGGATTCAAAGAACTCCACGGACACTTTGGAGGGATGGCCCATAAACTAAGGGCATTATATCCGCATGAATATACATGTGTATATATATATGACAGGGGAAAGTGGTGGCAATTCATTGGAACCTGTAAGATCTGGGCATGGCATAGACGGTATGGAATAAGGGGTGGATAATGTCCCGGTTCCGGCAGGGATAGGGTTAATTTTTTCCTGGTATTCCATGCCGTGTGAGCCATGCCCACCCTGAGCTGCCAGGGGAGGGGGCAGGAAGTCGCCGCTTGGAGTGGGCTGGGGCGTCCCGGGTCCGGTCGGGGAGCGGCGGTTCCGTAATCGTGTTTGTATATGCCTCTGTCCGTGTTATTGTTGTTGTTTGCCTGTTCCCTTTGCTCTTCTGTTAAACTGCCTTTGTCTCAACCCAAGAGTCTTGCCTTTTTTCTTCTGATTCTTCCTGTATTGGGAAGGCGCGAGTGAGCGGCACGTGGTTCTTTGTTGCCGTCTGAGGCTAAACCACGGCAGTCCTTTTTCGGCGCCCAACGGGGGGCTCGAAGGGTTGAGATAACGACAGAATCCAACTAGAGCTTGAAAAAACGAACGTGCTGTATGCGTTTCTTGTATTAGGCAAATAGTCGCTGGTCGCCATGTTGCTTGGTTTGTTCTCATGGCTGTGTTATGTGAATTCCTATGTGTCTTATGTACTCCTTCCGATGATTTTTGTTACTTCTGGGAGAGGGATGAGGATTATCGTTTTGTTGTCCTGTGCAATATCGGCTTATGAGATGATATCATCACTTGTTAGACAGTTACTTTGGGGCTTTTATGTGGTGGTGCTGTCCTGTCCGTACCTTGGGCATCGTCTCTCAGAATTTATTAATAATTACACCCAGTCTGTGGGGGAAACGGGGGGGGACGCTTTCCCCAGCTCTTTTGCCTCCCTTTTCTCCTTCGGGTCAGGTATGGCAGCTTTTGAGAATTTTGACTATCCTTGGGATACTCAAACCAGCCTGGTCCTATTGTTATGTCTGCTGAATGTGTTCCACGTCCTGTTTAAGGTTAAACAGCTATTTAAGACTACTACCCGGAGATCTGCTCCGAGGCTGGATAGTCGGGGTGGCACGGCATGTGGGAGAACATGGGCAGGTACCTAGAGAACTACTCACCTCCAGTGGTCTGGGACTTCACTCCTGAGCAATTACAGGACCCTGATAAAGTGGTAGAATATTTGAAGGGAAAATGCTGTGGCTATTCTAGAGAGGCACAACTCACCACGCTGTGCTGGGCCCTGGCCAGTATCTACCAGGCACTGCTCAGAATTATGCAGCACCGTCAGCGGGAAGAGATGGAGACCAGACCAGCAGCCACTGTGGCTGCTGCAACCCCTGCAAGGGACACTGTGGCTACTGCAAGCCCCGCGGCAGCCATTGCGGCTACTGCAACCCCCGCGGCAGCCACTGCGGCTACTGCAACCCCCGCGGCAGCCACTGCGGCTACTCCAACCCCTGTGGCAGCCACTGCCGCTGAACCAGGGAACCAACCCGTGCCGGTATCAGTTGCCCCCATACAGAAGAAGAAGTACACAAAGAAATCAGTTCGCTTAGTAAGAGATGATGATGAACCAGGGTCATCACGAGAGCAGGAGGAAGAGGCAGAACCAGAGGTAATTAGTCGATCCCTATCCTTGAGTGAGCTGCGGGATATGCGAAAAGATTTTAGCCGACTTTCAGGCGAGCACATTGTCACCTGGCTGCTCCGGTGCTGGGATAACGGGGCCAGTAGCCTGGAATTAGAGGGTAGGGAGGCCAGGCAGCTGGGATCCCTGTCTAGGGAAGGCGGTATTGACAAGGCAATTGGGAAGAAGACCCAAGCCCTCAGCCTCTGGAAACGACTCCTGTCAGGCGTGAGGGAGAGGTACCCCTTCAGTGAGGATGTTGTATGTCAACCAAGCAAGTGGACTACCATGGGAAGAGGTAACCAGTACCTGAGAGAATTAGCCGTGCGGGAGAGGATTTATTATGACTTTGACAATGCAGACTTACCTACAGACCCTGATGAGGTGCAATGCACAAGGCCTATGTGGCGGAAGTTTGTACGGAGCGCCCATCGTCATATGCCAACTCATTGGCAGTAATGGAATGGAAAGGTGAAGAGGCACCAACGGTGGATGAGGTGGCTGGCCGGCTCCGGAGATATGAAGAAAGTCTCTCTTTCCCCCTTGTCTCAGCTGTGGAGAAACTGTCGCGGAAGGTCCAGCAACTTGAAGAGAATATGTCCTACTCCCCACCTGTAGACGGGCCAGCGTCTCAGCTATTAGAAGCAGGCATTTCCCCACTCAAGAGAGAGTACAGAGGGTACACACCACGAGGCACCCTGTGGTTCTACCTGCGTGACCACGGAGAGGACATGAGGCAGTGGGATGGACAACCTACTTCGACCCTGCGGACAGGAGTTGCAAGGAAGGACAACCACAAAAGGGGATCCCTCCGGATCCGGGAGGTGCCGGAAAAAGGCCGGCCCAGTTTCCAGTGGGCAGTTCCCCAGACCGAGCAGAAGGCCTGATCTTGCTTCTGATCCTCTTGAAGGAACTTCCAAGTCATTTATGCAAGAAGTGAGTAATAGATACTATGACCAGTATTATAGAGGGGCCCTGCCTCTGGCCAGGTGGAGGAAAGGGACAACCGGGTTTATTGGACGGCGTGGATTCGATGGCCTGGCACATCAGACCCACAGGAGTATAAGGCTCTAGTGGACACGGGTGCACAGTGTACTTTAATACCATCAAGCTATAGAGGGGCAGAACCCATTTGTATTTCTGGGGTGACAGGGGGATCCCAAGAGTTGACTGTACTGGAGGCGGAAGTGAGCCTAACTGGGAATGAGTGGCAAAAACACCCCATTGTGACTGGCCCAGAGGCTCCATGCGTCCTTGGCATAGATTACCTCAGGAGAGGGTATTTTAAGGACCCAAAAGGGTGCCGTTGGGCCTTTGGCGTAGTTGCCTTGGAGACGGAGCAAGTTAAACAGTTGTCTACCTTGCCTGGTCTCTCGGAGGACTCTTCTGTTGTGGGGTTGTTGAGGGTCGAAGAACAGCAGGTGCCGATTGCTACCACAACGGTGCATCGGCGGCAATATCGCACTAACCGAGACTCTCTGATTCCCATCCACGAGCTGATTCGTCAACTAGAGGTTCAAGGAGTGATCAGCAAGACTCGCTCACCCTTTAACAGTCCTATATGGCCGATGTGAAAAATCTAGTGGAGAGTGGAGGCTAACTGTAGACTATCGTGGCCTGAATGAAGTCACGCCACCGCTGAGCACTGCCGTGCCGGACATGCTAGAACTCCAGTACGAACTGGAGTCCGAGGCAGCCAAGTGGTATGCCACGATTGATATAGCTAATGCATTCTTCTCAATCCCTTTGGCAGCGGAGTGCAGGCCACAGTTTGCTTTCACTCGGAGGGGCGTCCAATACACCTGGAATCGACTGCCCCAGGGGTGGAAACACAGCCCCACCATTTGCCATGGACTGATCCAGACTGCACTGGAACAGGGTGAAGCTCCAGAACATCTGCAATGCATTGATGACATCATTGTATGGGGGAAACAGAGCAGAAGAAGTTTTGGAGAAAGGGAGTAAAATAGTCCAAATCCTTCTGAAAGCTGGTTTGGCCATAAAACGAAGTAAGGTCGAGGGACCTGTGCAGGAGATCCAGTTTTTAGGAATAAAATGGCAAGATGGACGCCGTCAGATTCCAATGGATGTGATCAACAAAATAGCAGCTATGTCTCCACCAACTAGTAAAAAGGAAACACAAGCTTTCTTAGGCATTGTGGGGTTTTGGAGAATGCATAGCCCAGATTACAGTCAAATTGTAAGCCCTCTCTATCAAGTGACCTGGAAGAAGAATGACTTTAAATGGGGTCCTGAGCAACGGCAAGCTTTTGAACAAATCAAACAGGAAATAGTCCACGCAGCGGCCCTGGGGCCAGTCCGGGCAGGACAAGATGTTAAAAATGTGCTCTATACCGCAGCCGGGGAGAACGGCCCTACCTGGAGCCTCTGGCAGAAAGCACCAGGGGAGCCCCGAGGTCGACCCCTAGGGTTTTGGAGTCGGGGATACAGAGGATCCCAAGCCCGCTGCACT
Source organism: Rissa tridactyla (assembly GCF_028500815.1). Taxonomy (NCBI): domain Eukaryota; kingdom Metazoa; phylum Chordata; class Aves; order Charadriiformes; family Laridae; genus Rissa; species Rissa tridactyla. The sequence continues at coordinate 142,751,710 of NC_071466.1, forward strand.
CCAACAGAAAAAGAGATATTGGCAGCGTATGAAGGGGTTCGAGCTGCTTCGGAAGTAGTTGGTACAGAAGCAGCCCAGCTCCTCTTAGCGCCTCGATTGCCGGTGCTGGGCTGGATGTTCAAAGAAAGGGTCCCCACCACACATCATGCAACTGATGCTACATGGAGTAAGTGGATTGCATTGATCACACAGCGAACTCGAATGGGAAACCCCAGTCGCCCAGGAATTCTGGAAGTGATCATGGACTGGCCAGAAGGCAAGGATTTTGGAATGTCACCGGAGGAGGAGGTGACACGTGCAGAAGAGGCCCCACCATATAATAAACTGCCAGAAAATGAGAAGAAATATGCCCTGTTCACTGATGGGTCCTGCCGGATTGTGGGAAAGCATCGAAAGTGGAAGGCTGCTGTGTGGCGTCCTACACGACAAGTTGCAGAAGCCAGTGAAGGAGAGGGCGAATCGAGCCAGTTTGCAGAGGTGAAAGCCACTCAGCTGGCTTTGGGCATTACTGAGCGAGAAAAATGGCCAGTACTTTTATCTCTACACTGACTCATGGATGGTGGCGAATGCTCTGTGGGGGTGGTTACAGCAGTGGAAGCAGGGCAACTGGCAGCGCAGAGGCAAACCCATCTGGGCTGCTGAACTATGGCAAGATATTGCTGCCCGGATAGAGAATCTGGTTGTGAAAGTACGCCACGTAGACGCCCATGTACCGAAGAATCGGGCCACGGAGGAACATCAGAACAACCAGCAAGTGGATTGGGCTGCTAGGATTGAAGTGGCTCAGGTGGATCTGGATTGGCAACATACGGGTGAACTGTGCATAGCTCGGTGGGCCCTTGACTCCTCAGGCCATCAAGGAAGAGATGTGACACCGAGGGGTGGACTTGACCATGGACACTATTGCACAGGTCATCCATGAATGTGAGACATGCGCTGCAATCAAGCAAGCCAAGCGTTTGAAGCCTCTTTGGTATGGAGGGCGGTGGCTGAACTACAAGTATGGGGAGGCCTGGCAGCTTGATTGTATCACACTGCCACAAACCCGTCAAGGCAAGCGCTATGTGCTCACAATGGTGGAAGCAACCACCGGATGGATGGCTGGAAACATACCCTGTGCCCCATGCTACTGCCCGGAACACTATCCTGGGACTTGAAAAGCAAGCCCTGTGGCGACACGGTACCCCAGAGAGAATCGAGTCGGACAACGGGACTCATTTCCGAAACAGCCTCGTAGACACCTGGGCCTAAGAGCATGGTATCGAGTGGGTGTATCGCATCCCATATCACGCACCAGCCTCCGGGAAGAGAGAACGATACCATGGATTGTTAAAAACTACACTGAGAGCAATGGGTGGTGGGACTTTAAACCATTGGGACACACATCTAGCGAAAGCTACCTGGCTGGTTAACACCAGGGGATCTAACAATCGGGCTGGCCCTGCCCAATCAAAACTTCCACGTACTGTAGAAGGGGATAAAGTCCCTGTAGTGCACATGAAGACCATGCTAGGGAAGCCAGTCTGGGTTAGTCCTGCCTTAGGCAAAGGCAAACCCATCCGTGGGATTGCTTTTGCCCAAGGACCTGGGTGCACTTGGTGGGTGATGCGGAAGGATGGGGAAGTCCGATGTGTACCTCATGGGGATCTCATTTTGGGTGAGAATAGCCAATGAATCAAATTGTGTGCTGTTAATTACTAAGTAACACTGTCACTGTGTGTCCTCATTGTTATAATTGCTATCAGTTGTACTACGAGTAAGGCACAGGGGTGATGGGATAAGAACTGACCTCAGCAGCTGGCGCCCAGCAACTTCCTCAAGATCTACATCTTCAGCCCACGGACTGCGTGCATGAGCCACACCGAGTGCACCGGTCACAAGCTCCGAAAAATACAGCATGCAACAGACCAGCACCACCCAGCATCTCACCTGCCCTGAGAGACTGTTCTAACAGATGGAGCCCAAAGCCATGGATTCAAAGAACTCCACGGACACTTTGGAGGGATGGCCCATAAACTAAGGGCATTATATCCGCATGAATATACATGTGTATATATATATGACAGGGGAAAGTGGTGGCAATTCATTGGAACCTGTAAGATCTGGGCATGGCATAGACGGTATGGAATAAGGGGTGGATAATGTCCCGGTTCCGGCAGGGATAGGGTTAATTTTTTCCTGGTATTCCATGCCGTGTGAGCCATGCCCACCCTGAGCTGCCAGGGGAGGGGGCAGGAAGTCGCCGCTTGGAGTGGGCTGGGGCGTCCCGGGTCCGGTCGGGGAGCGGCGGTTCCGTAATCGTGTTTGTATATGCCTCTGTCCGTGTTATTGTTGTTGTTTGCCTGTTCCCTTTGCTGTTCTGTTAAACTGCCTTTGTCTCAACCCAAGAGTCTTGCCTTTTTTCTTCTGATTCTTCCTGTATTGGGAAGGCGCGAGTGAGCGGCACGTGGTTCTTTGTTGCCGTCTGAGGCTAAACCACGGCAGTCCTTTTTCGGCGCCCAACGTGGGGCTCGAAGGGTTGAGATAACGACAGAATCCAACTAGAGCTTGAAAAAACGAATGTGCTGTATGCGTTTCTTGTATTAGGCAAATAGTCGCTGGTCGCCATGTTGCTTGGTTTGTTCTCATGGCTGTGTTATGTGAATTCCTATGTGTCTTATGTACTCCTTCCGATGATTTTTGTTACTTCTGGGAGAGGGATGAGGATTATCGTTTTGTTGTCCTGTGCAATATCGGCTTATGAGATGATATCATCACTTGTTAGACAGTTACTTTGGGGCTTTTATGTGGTGGTGCTGTCCTGTCCGTACCTTGGGCATCGTCTCTCAGAATTTATTAATAATTACACCCAGTCTGTGGGGGAAACGGGGGGGGACGCTTTCCCCAGCTCTTTTGCCTCCCTTTTCTCCTTCGGGTCAGGTATGGCAGCTTTTGAGAATTTTGACTATCCTTGGGATACTCAAACCAGCCTGGTCCTATTGTTATGTCTGCTGAATGTGTTCCACGTCCTGTTTAAGGTTAAACAGCTATTTAAGACTACTACCCGGAGATCTGCTCCGAGGCTGGATAGTCGGGGTGGCACGGCATGTGGGAGAACATGGGCAGGTACCTAGAGAACTACTCACCTCCAGTGGTCTGGGACTTCACTCCTGAGCAATTACAGAACCCTGATAAAGTGGTAGAATATTTGAAGGGAAAATGCTGTGGCTATTCTAGAGAGGCACAACTCACCACGCTGTGCTGGGCCCTGGCCAGTATCTACCAGGCACTGCTCAGAATTATGCAGCACCGTCAGCGGGAAGAGATGGAGACCAGACCAGCAGCCACTGTGGCTGCTGCAACCCCTGCAAGGGACACTGTGGCTACTGCAAGCCCCGCGGCAGCCATTGCGGCTACTGCAACCCCCGCGGCAGCCACTGCGGCTACTGCAACCCCCGCGGCAGCCACTGCGGCTACTCCAACCCCTGTGGCAGCCACTGCCGCTGAACCAGGGAACCAACCCGTGCCGGTATCAGTTGCCCCCATACAGAAGAAGAAGTACACAAAGAAATCAGTTCGCTTAGTAAGAGATGATGATGAACCAGGGTCATCACGAGAGCAGGAGGAAGAGGCAGAACCAGAGGTAATTAGTCGATCCCTATCCTTGAGTGAGCTGCGGGATATGCGAAAAGATTTTAGCCGACTTTCAGGCGAGCACATTGTCACCTGGCTGCTCCGGTGCTGGGATAACGGGGCCAGTAGCCTGGAATTAGAGGGTAGGGAGGCCAGGCAGCTGGGATCCCTGTCTAGGGAAGGCGGTATTGACAAGGCAATTGGGAAGAAGACCCAAGCCCTCAGCCTCTGGAAACGACTCCTGTCAGGCGTGAGGGAGAGGTACCCCTTCAGTGAGGATGTTGTATGTCAACCAAGCAAGTGGACTACCATGGGAAGAGGTAACCAGTACCTGAGAGAATTAGCCGTGCGGGAGAGGATTTATTATGACTTTGACAATGCAGACTTACCTACAGACCCTGATGAGGTGCAATGCACAAGGCCTATGTGGCGGAAGTTTGTACGGAGCGCCCATCGTCATATGCCAACTCATTGGCAGTAATGGAATGGAAAGGTGAAGAGGCACCAACGGTGGATGAGGTGGCTGGCCGGCTCCGGAGATATGAAGAAAGTCTCTCTTTCCCCCTTGTCTCAGCTGTGGAGAAACTGTCGCGGAAGGTCCAGCAACTTGAAGAGAATATGTCCTACTCCCCACCTGTAGACGGGCCAGCGTCTCAGCTATTAGAAGCAGGCATTTCCCCACTCAAGAGAGAGTACAGAGGGTACACACCACGAGGCACCCTGTGGTTCTACCTGCGTGACCACGGAGAGGACATGAGGCAGTGGGATGGACAACCTACTTCGACCCTGCGGACAGGAGTTGCAAGGAAGGACAACCACAAAAGGGGATCCCTCCGGATCCGGGAGGTGCCGGAAAAAGCCGGCCCAGTTTCCAGTGGGCAGTTCCCAGACCGAGCAGAAGGCCTGATCTTGCTTCTGATCCTCTTGAAGGAACTTCCAAGTCATTTATGCAAGAAGTGAGTAATAGATACTATGACCAGTATTATAGAGGGGCCCTGCCTCTGGCCAGGTGGAGGAAAGGGACAACCGGGGTTTATTGGACGGCGTGGATTCGATGGCCTGGCACATCAGACCCACAGGAGTATAAGGCTCT